>NC_060123.1:27345157-27962812 GCF_021461395.2 Schistocerca americana
GAAATGTAAATTAAACATGCCTGAAGTATGTTTAGGTTTCAATTGCACGAATCGATGTGAGAGGATCTAACGTAGACCTGCTCAGCATATACATAACAAGACAAACGGTGTCCAACTACAACGAGCTACGTCTACTCAAACCACTTTGAAGAGAAATATATGTACGACACAAATGATCAGAGGATCTTTTTGTCCAAGGCAATTCCCTCTGTATTAAATGTTCCTTAACATGAAAGAGAGATATGAAATCTCACAACCAGAGCTCAGAAAGCAAACTTTCGACAATTTGTTGAATAATACTCTTAATTGGTGATGTGTACCACGTAATAAGTCTGTAATTTAATAATTACTCTGATTTTACATATTTTCATACAAACAAAAGTACCGTTTCTGTTAACTAACCACAACGCATTTGAAAGTTTTCTTCATGGCTATCAGGTAGTAAGTGCTGATTTTGCAGTGATTTACGTTCAGTTTGCGAGGCACAAGAAGATATTGTGCGTGAACGAAAATGTTTTGACACGTCATTCGGTTTTATCTACATCGGAAAGTTTTTCCATATTTTGTCTTAAACTTTCTTTGTTGCTGCCAGTATACACAGAAATATCCGTTGATCACTGTCTTTTGAGAAAAAATACAGCTAGCACGAGATTTTTGAAGTTAAAGTCAATTTCAAAGGGGGGGGGGGGGGAGAGATGACACAGCAGACGACGCCCTTCACTACAAATGAAATGGCGGACAGGTATTCAATTTGCTTAAAACACGTGTCATTACGTTACAAACTTGAAGCCGACGACCGCCATCTTGTATAGCCCGGAACATTATGTTCACCGTATTTATTTCTCAATGGTTCACCCCGATTATACCTCCCCGTGACGTCACTCGAACGTACCCTTGCCCAATTTCGTCCGCTGGTGATATCTATCGACTTCCGTCTTCGTATCGCAAATAGTATCAGTGCTTTAATTGTGTGGAGAAGAAGTTTACGTTTACGGCTATACTAATCTATCCGATCGTAATCTTAAGTTTAAAGGAATCACATTTAATTCGTAAATGTAGCCGTTCAATCAGTATATCCTTTTGTACCCATCAATTATGGTTGCGCTGTTTACTTTTATTGTGGTGGTTTTACCTGTATGATTTGACTTTGGAACTACTATCAAGACAACTAGCAAAGTTCTCTGGTGGAACGCTGTGGGTAAGATTTGAAAGTGAGAAGATGTGTGAACTACAGCGCACTGATACTTTATTCCGGAAGGACGTATACCTCTATACAGTTCTCTGTCTTTAACATGTCGATAATCGTTCACTTTGTTGACATGCACAAGATAAGATAGGCATGCCTTGCTTCCTTCCTTGTTACACACGTTCATGGGCTAACAAAGAACACGAAGGAAAGCTTTTCAAAACGTGAACGTTGCAAATGTTGTACATACGAGTTGAAAGCTAAAAATGTAACGAAGAGGAGGCAGTGCCAGTAAGCAAAGAAACATTGGTTTCGGAGCTCCAGCTTCATTTGCTGTCGATACAAATACAGTAAAAGTGGAATTAAATGGATTATGAAAGCATTCTTTTCACACCACATCCTTCTATTCTTGGTTATGCGAAATATATCAACAAAAAACAACAAGGCCAAATGTGTCGTATTATTAGAGCAAATACGCATTCGAGAAGAGAAAAACGTTCGAAAATGCCCTGCTGATATATGTTATTCGTGTAATCACTATAACAGGAAGCTGGAAGTCAAGGGGAGGAACGACTGATTGAGCGTTAGGGGAGCCTTTACTTTTCATATACATTTGTTTAAAAAACAATGACACTCCAGAAATTAATAAAATTCAACGAGTAATAGTGTCCGAAGTCACAAAAGTTACCCATAATTTTATAAAAATACAACAGTAAACAAAATGGTTCAAATGGCTCTGAACACTATGGGACTTAACATCTGAGGTCATCAGTCCCCTAGAACTTAGAGCTACTTAAACCTAACTAACCTAAGGACATCACATACATCCATGCCCGAGGCAGGATTCGAACCTGCGACCGTAGCGGTCGCGCGGTTCCAGGCTGTAGCGCCTAGAACCGCTCGGTCGGCTTCAACGCAAGAGGACGTGCTACTGGATATTAGAGGTACCGGTGTGTACTGCAATCTGGACCACCACCTCTGAAGGTCTCGCTGTATGGGGGTACAACGTGCAATGTGTGGTTTTCACGAGCAATTAAAACTAACCTGAGGACATCACACACATCCATGCCCGATGCAGGATTCGAACCTGCGACCGTAGCGGTCGCCCGGTTCCAGATTGAAGTGCCTAGAACCGCTCGGCCACATCGGCCGGCCAACAGTAAACACATCTCTATTAAACAATAGACTTGCAGCCTTCAGGTTCCTCAACATATGCAAATGTTAAATGAGAAAATAGTGCAACTATTAAGTGCATACAGGTATTTCGTGAAAGCTGTTAATAAGAAAATTGACAGAAAATCCTTCCTCAAATTTCTTGGTAACATCTGTAGAATCAAACGTAATAACAGTACAACACGTGACCGAGGAACAGTTCCCCTATGCTAGAGTCACCCACTCCATATGTTCTTTCAATAATACCATTAACAGCACTACAGAAAAGACAGGATACCATTAAATTATGGTGCTTTAAAATGAGTTAGAAACAGTATCATTAGCTTGGAACAAAAGAAATCTTGCAAACAGGCATATATGGAAAACAGAGTACTACAACTATTAGTGAAATAAAGCAACGTATCTTCCGTTCTATCTGTGTGTTGCTGCGGAGTAAAATAGTTCCATACCACGTCAATCTTCCCTCTTGGTTCTTGCTTCTCCCGCCAGTAAGAACACTCTCATGCAGATATGCTTGCCGAAGAATACAATGCAATAAAATGCACCTGTGACGAACTTGAGTTAGTAACTTGCAGGGACAATGTTGAAAGGTAGTCAGTTCCACAGTATAACAATACCTCCACTAACAGTTAATCAGTTCAAAAATTATCACGTCGCGCACTCAAAGTATGATCTTTTTACTGCGCAACTAATAGGTCTTTAATGGCGCAGGTATTGCTACATCAATTGATTACAGTCACTAAAGAAAATTAACAATAATATGACTTACCTTGTATTTGCAATCCAGCGACGATCTCGCTCTGGCTTTGACTCGTAATTAAAAACGTTGTCTAGGCAGCATAACTATCGCTGTTGGTGCGAAAGGCACTCGCATGTTAATTACGCCGCCTTGAAGAACTTACGAAGACAATCTTTCAGGATTAATTTGATGACTTATGTTTTTCATTGCAATGTGCTTCATACTTTTTTTGAACAATGGTCACTTGAAAATAATTCTTGACACTCACTTTTTACAAAAATTCACATTTATTAAACTTTTAATACTTTCGCATGTTCAAAACATTACTTCATCATACAATTTTGCAGCCGTTACTGCTCTTAATAAAACTCACAACATTTTTCATTGTCCACAACTCAGACTCATCTTTTCATTTCCAACACAAAGTCAAGACTGTTCATATTCAACACAAAAACTTGACTACTCTGTACGCTCCCGCGCCAAAAGTCACAAACCAGCATCAAAGATAACAATAAGTACAAAGATATTCACACTAGATATTATATCGATTTCAACATCTCAAAATATCGACGTACATACATATAAAAATGAAACCAAATTTGGATAGAGTGAATTACGTAGAAAAATATTCATTAATCTACGGTATCGAAAAATAGGATTGGCCTTGTGATGAACCTTTTGCATTTCTTTTATGTTTTCGTCTTCTTTAAAGGCAAAGAGGAAAGATGAATCGGTAGCCCATCAGAGCCTATGCCTACCGTCAGGTATTTCTGATTTTCAGTTGTTAAAAAAGAGAGAAGTTTTTATTTTACGAGTAGGAGGAAGGAATGATTCGCACTCAGCTAGTGAACGAATGAGAAGACCGCCATTTTGGGGTCGCTATGAATAAGTGAGGAGTATGTATTCCATATGTGCACTGTTTAGAAAATACAGTATTGTTTTATTAACAGAAAGGCCGTATGAGTTGTTATTTCAAATAGTACGATAATTACAAAAACTGAAGCCCACCTGCGTACTTTGGGAAATTACGAAGATCCGATAAGCTCAATGGGAACACGGTCAAGATTTCGAAGGTGAACACGGCGACCAAACGTAGCATTATAAAGAAGGTTAAGCACAAACCTACAGCGGAGAAAGAAACTACTTCCCCCTGCAAAATAATATGAACTAATACGAACTTACGTCCAGGCATAGCTCAGTTTATTGTGCTTGTCATTCATGCCAAAGAATTAATCTCATTAATTCAACACATTTTAAAAGGCCACTTATTTCAACATTTTATTATCATATATTCCATTAATTTACTGTCGGAAATAAGTCTCTTTGTTTAGGGAGACAGTATAGCAGGTGGTAATGGTTTCGCAAATAAAATACCATTACCACAGTAATCCACAAGGGCCCTTTGTCGGAAGCACGATAACCACTACGAGTGGTTTACTATGACAGCGCGACCAATGCCAATCTCCGATACCAGAAGTCCTTAGTATCTTCGGCGGCTTTGCGTGTCCCCTAGGACATAATCATAGATTCGGCACGTAATCCACAATGCATGTTCCAAACCAGATGGTGTCAATCACGAATGTTCCAAGTTCGTTCGAGGCGTCACCGTAGCTGAGGTTGAGGAGCGCCGTCTGGCGCCAACGAGACTCCTGCCAGCGAAGAGCCGCGTCCTCTGCCGGCGCCAGACACAAACCCGATGCCCGCCCGAGGCGGCACGTCACAGGACAGTAATTTTTAGTAATTAAAACAGCTCTTGCGCGCACACAACAGAAATAATGAACGAGAAGCAGTCGTAAACAGTAGTCTACTGTTTTGAGCTGGATAAGATGACGGCAGGCCCTGCGCACTCTGGCTTCAAAACAACGTACAGCGTAAGTCTAATGTGCCATCTTCCTTCTTTTTTTACCTCAATGATAGCCAGTCTGTGAAATTTGCACTCGTTGGTGACTGCAAATCTCGGACGCAAACAAGCGACTGTTGCTGCGCGCATAAATATGCTGTATGAGAGGTGTTCGCACAAAAGCAGATGCCTGTGAAAAGGGCGGATCCAAGGTGAGGAGGGGGGGGGGCAATGGCCCCCACTCCTGCCCCCCCCCCGCCCCCCTGATCTTTTTTTTCCGACTGCTTTAGGGGCTGATTACGTCGGCCTATCTAGTATGTTTTACTTGAAGTCGAAGATGTAAACAATGGCACGCAGTTTGATGTAACAATTCAAAAAGAGACCTTGAAGCCTCTTCCATTTAACCGAATAAACTACAGAAGAAACAACTATACTTACGAATAAAATGATAATATTCGCTGAGGCATAAGCGATCTGTGTCCCTTTTTTAGCACTTTCCCTGCAGTTCGTATGTAAGATTTTGTTTCTAGTGGCAATTTGCAAAGAGATGGTGTTGATAATTAAGCGATGAACACGGAAGGAATACTTGAAACTATTCTCATTAGTTGCAAATAGTGAGAACCTTACGACAGTCCCTTTTATTCTGCAATTGCACGTTTTCGATCTGGATGAACGCTTCTCCCCCACTTTGGCTTTCTTCTCACTTTTGACGCGGAATGTGAACAAACATTAATTAGCCAAATGTAATAATGTACACGAAAATAACGTCTGTGGATTCATTCACAATCCATTCTCTCATACAGTAAGAATATAAATGTTACGGTCAGCAGATTCGGACAGATACTGAAATCTAGAAAACTCAGATTCATTTCTCTTTCTCTAAAGTGCAGAGGGCAACTCTGCCAAAGACGGAGGAAGATGAGTTTTCCTCATCAATATAATTTATTCTGAGGTACTAAGCGTATGCTTCTACCGCCATCTGCATGTGCTGAGAGATCGTTTTCGTCGTTGCGGCGCCTGAAAACTTATTTAAGAACATCGATGAATGAAAACCGCCTCATTGGTCTTGCACTTATGCATATTCGTTACCAGATTCCTGTAGACGTAGAAAAAGTAATTACAAGATTTTCAAGAACTGGGCGTAGAAGGAGATTAGAATTTACTATTTAAGAGCAGTATTGTCAGTATACATATTTAATATAAAATTTCATTTTATTTATACTTTTGCATTTTTATTTTATTTCTTTCTTTTTTTACAAGAAGAAAGAAAGAAATTTCTTATTGTTAATATTTACATTCATGAGGAAAAACAGCTTATTATGAGCATAAAATGACGTAATTAAGAATATAAGACGATTTCCTGAACACAGTCAAATACCCTATTATAACTTTTCGCAGTCGTATCGTCATTGTTGCGCATAAACACATGCCCGAATTCGATGGCAACATTCTGTCCAATGAAAGCAATTGGTGGACTAATTTTGAAGATTTAAGAATGGAAACAAATGAACATTAGCAATTTTATAGATTATTTTACATTAGCAGACAAACACAGAGTTTTTCAAGAACACGTGTTATATTTGAAGAATATTTTTAGGTAATGCAGTAAGTTATTTCATTTAACACACTTAAGACATAGCGATACACAATTAAACTAAAACAGAATATATATATATGGTGTTACAAAAAGGTACGGCCAAACTTTCAGGAAACGTTCCTCACACACAATGAAAGAAAATATGTTATGTGGACATGTGTCTGGAAACGCTTACTTTCCATGTTAGAGCTCAATTTATTACTTCTCTTCAAATCACATTGATCATGGAATGGAAAGACGCAGCAACAGAACGTACCAGCGTGACTTCAAACACTTTGTTACAGGAAATGTTCAAAATGTCCTCCGTTAGCGAGGATACATGCATCCACCCTCCGTCGCACGGAACCCCTGATGCGCTGATGCAGCCCTGGAGAATGGCGTATTGTTCCACAGCCGTCCACAATACGGGCACGAAGAGTCTCTACATTTGGTACCGGGGTTGCGTAGACAAGAGCTTTCCAATTCCCCACATAAATGAAAGTCAAGAGGGTTGAGGTCAGGAGAGCGTGGAGGCCATGGAATTGGTCCGCCTCTACCAATCCATCGATCACCGAATCTGTTGTTGAGAAGCGTACGAACACTTCGACTGAAATGTGCAGGAGCTCCATCGTGCACGAACCACATGTTGTGTCGTACTTGTAAAGGCACATGTTCTAGCAGCGCAGGTGGAGTATGCCGTATGAAATCATGATAACGTGCTCCATTGAGGGTAGGTGGATGAACATGGGGCCCAATCAAGACATCATCAACAATGCCTGCCGAAACATTCACAGAAAATCTGTGTTGATGACGTGATTGCACAATTGCGTGCGGATTCTCGTCAGCCCACACATGTTGATTGTGAAAATTTACAATTTGATCACGTTGGAATGAAGCCTCATCCGTAAAGAGAAGATCTGCACTGAAATGAGGATTGACACATTGTTGGACGAACCATTCGCAGAAGTGTACCCGTGGAGGCCAATCAGCTGCTGATAGTGCCTGCACACGCTGTACACGGTACGGAAACAACTGGTTCTGCCGTAGCACCCTCCATACAGTGACGTGGTCAACGTTACCTTGTACAGCAGCAACTTCTCTGACGCTGACATTAGGGTTATCGTCAACTGCACGAAGAATTTCCTCGTCCATTGCAGGTGTCCTCGTCGTTCTAAGCCTTCCCCAGTCGCGAGTCATAGGCTGGAATGTTCCGTGCTCCCTAAGACGCCGATCAATTGCTTCGAACGTCTTCCTGTCGGGACACCTTCGTTCTGGAAATCTGTCTGGATACAAACGTACCGCGCCACGGCTATTGCCCCGCTCTAATCCGTACATCAAATGGGCATCTGCCAACTCCGCATTTGTAAACATTGCACTGACTGCAAAACCACGTTCGTGATGAACACTAACCTGTTGATGCTACATACGGATGTGCTTGATGCTAGTACTGTAGAGCAATGAGTCGCATGTCAACACAAGCACCGAAGTCAACATTACCTTCCTTCAATTGGGCCAACTGGCGGTGAATCGATGAAGTACAGTACATACTGACGGTTTCCGGACACATGTCCACATAACATCTTTTCTTAATTTGTGTGTGAGGAATGTTTCCTGAAGGTTTGGCCGTACCTTTTTGTAACACCCTATATATATATATATATATATATATATATATATATATATATATATATATATATATATGTGTGTGTGTGTGCGTATAGAGTATTAATGGTTTTATACGGAATTAATTTTTTGGGAGGCAGGTACCAAAAAATTTACCGCCCCCCCCCTCTCCCCCCGACCGAGATCCTGGATCCGCCCCTGCCTGTGAATGCCACCTAACAATAAGGTCGTCATGATGGCCACCAACAAGCGTGGTAGCTGCCCGGCCCGAGTTGCCGGCAGCGTCGTGTGGCGGCAGGTGGTTAGCCTGCGGGCGCGGCTCCAGGCGCCCTTAAGTTACGTTGTGCAAGACGCGACAGTTGGCTGCGACTGCGACGCTGCCCCCTCCTCTTTTCCCACCCTGGCAGACGGCGACACGGCCGCAACACGACTGGAGTCGTCGCCGTTTCCCAAGCTCCGGTCGGCGGCGGCGGATTCAAATACATAAGAAAAATAAGAATTCCGATTTTCTTGCTGTAAAAAATACTGTATGTTAATGCAACAAAGTTACATCGGCTCCCAGAGTTAGTTTTTCGATACAGATTCTCCTTTTACTTTAAAAAATTGAAAAGTATCTCTTCCGGTTTTGCGTGTTTTTTTCGCTGTATATTACTTCTCAATCAATTGTGAGGAAAGTAAAAGGCACAGAAAATTGATGTTTGCGTATCTTACAGTTTCACATCACAGCTTGATAATGAGGTGTCTATTTTTCCGATATTCGCCACAGTTATCCCGATACTTAATTTACAAGTAACCTACTGCATAAAATTTGAATTGTGTACAGTGAAAAATGTGGTCGCTGGCTACTTTACGTATGGTTCACGTTAGGTCATACATCGTTGCCGATGAAAAGAAGCTAACATATCGAAATTATTTTTTAAGTTGAGATCAGATTGATATCGATCTCCGTTTCCGAGATTTGGGCTCATATATCTCAGTGAGCGTCGCGACTAGCCGCCAGTTCTGTCGACGCGCGACGAGAATCGTGTGGTCATCACACGATAGAGAATGCATTTGTTTTGTTTCGCTGACACATTTGGACCTAATGAAACCATTTTATGTCATATTCCTCCGGTATGAGTTACTAATATTTCTCCGTATGCTCTTGACAATTTCATTTAAAATGCCACGAAACGTAGGTTTCTTAAAGCCAAGTGATCAAGCAGAACCCATTTTCTTGGTTTTGCTGAGGCATCTGAACCTGTTCCAAGCTTTCTTTCTCGTTTATTTCTCTGATACGAGTCCCGAATATTCCTCCATCTGTTTTTGCACATTTCACCTAAAATTCCAATGAAAGATAAGTTTATTAACAATAAGCGCACGCTAGCTTCATTGCATTGTTTCAAGTTCTTGACAACAAGATAGGGTTACACCTTAATCATCTCTAGAATTTTGATTCTGAACGTCTACAGTATACACTGGCAGAAATGTGGAAGAAATAATGTCCATGCTTGTTCACAAAATTTCCCCAAATTATACTTGTCAGTTTCTCCCATGCAGAAACTTTTGGAACAAGCTAAGGCAACTTTCATAGCCGACTGAATCTTTATTCCCATCGAAATGAACTTCCATATTCTTGTATTCTGACAGCATACATCGTTATGGATGACATCAACATTTAATCTTGCCAAGCTGCACTCAAAAGATGACTCCAGGATTTACAAAAGACGAATTTCAATTGTGAACTGTGTCAGACCAGAAGGGCCTTGTAAAACAGTAGTGCACTTTTGGCACAAGTTTTTTGAGCACCATCTTCTACCAATGAATTGAAGTGAATGTGACAAATAACTTATTGCAGCATACTGTTTGCGCAATCTGTTGAGAAACGCCTTCCTCAAAAACGAACATCTATTGATTACAGAAAGCTGTACAACAATCTGGTGGTGGTTTCTCACAACTAGAAGGTATCATCAAGACACCAATCTACCGTTTACTTTCAAAGTGTAGGTATTGTAAAATATAACTTTCTCGTTGTACTTTAGATTGTTCATTTTATAATGTATTTGCCGTTTTCAATTTTTATCGTCACAAAAAAAAGAGTAATGCGAAAATTGACCTTCAAGTTCATTTTCATCATTCTAATTCTACATCTGCATGGATTACACTGATTTTCATAACAGGCCTGAAAAATTTGCATTAATGGGAAAATATTATATATTTCACTCACCTGCCAGTTTCAACTGTGCACCAATTTCTTCCCAAATTCTGTCTCTGAACATAGTGTCTCTATATTTAGGGTTCTTCAAATCGTAAAGGCAAGGCTGTTGCGAGACCAGCTCACAGAGCATCACATCCTGTGAGTGGCTCATTTCAGTTTTCCTTGACTGGCTCGACATCTTTCTCGCAGCCGTACGTCTTTGTGTCGTGCGACTTCCGTCGCAACACTGCTCACTGGTGCAGTGCTGCGACAGCTGCCGCAACAGTCGCGCGTCGCATCCCAAACTCGAACTGCGCATGCGCCAGCGGACAACTTCTGACGTCACGTAGCGACCCGTCGCTACCGTACCTTATGCTCCACTCCTCGCCGCAGGACACGCGATGCCTGGGCGGCGCGCCGGCTGCCGGGCAGCCAGTGGAGCGTGAAGCCCGAGCGGGCCGTCCCGTCTCCCCCGGCAGTCAGCCTCCACCCCACACCGGACACCGGCCGTCGACGCCTCGGTCGCCTCCCATTACCGTCCATTTCAGACTTGTCCGGCAGCCGTCTGCACGGCACCGCATTCGCGGCACGCTGCCGCGGCCTTTCCACACAGCATATAAGATGAACATCAACAAACGCAAAACGACGATAATGGAATGTAGTCGAAATGAGTCGGGTGATGCTGAAGGAATTAGATTAGGAAATGAGACACTTAAAGTAGTAAAGGAGTTTTGCTATTTGGGGAGCAAAATAACCGATGATGGTCGAAGTACAGAGGATATAAAATGTAGACTGGCAATGGCAAGGAAAGCGTTTCTGAAGAAGGGAAATTTCTTAACATCGAGTACACATTTAAGTGTCAGGAAGTCGTTTCTGAAAGTATTTGTGTGGAGTGTAGCCATCTGTGGAACTGAAACGTGGACAGTAAATAGTTTGGACAAGAAGAGAATAGAAGCTTTCGAAATGTAGTGCTACAGAAGAATGCTGAAGATTAGATGGGTAGATCTGATAACTAATGAGGAGATATTGAATAGAATTGGGGAGAAGAGGAGCTTGTGGCACAACTTGACTAGAAGAAGGGATCGGTTGGTAGGACATGTTCTGAGCCATCAAGGGATCACCAATTTGGTACTGGAGGGCAGCGTGGAGGGTTAAAATCGTAGAGGGAGACCAAGAGATCAATACACTAAGCAGATTCAGAAGGATGTAGGTTGCAATACGTACTGGGAGATGAAGCAGGTTGCACAGGATAGAGCAGCATGGAGAGCTGCAGCAAACCAGTCTCAGGACTGAAGACCACAGCAACAACAACATTCTCCTGCTGTCGTGCCCGGCACGGCACAGCACCGAACCTCCCTTCACTTTTTCCTTCCTAGTCTCTCAGAATACTCTCAGCGAAACTGAACTCGAACAAATCCTATCATGATTTTTTTTTCTCCCAAATATCTTTGAATTCGGATTCTGATTTTTCTGTACTCACTGTAAAAACCTGTCTCATTTTCAATAATTTCGTCCGTGACGATTACGAAACGGATGATACACTGTAGCACAAGAAGAATGACGCACCACGGAGGACTAATCCGAATGAGACGGAAATCAGTAGATCTGATGCACACGTACAGACAGACAAACAAATGACTCCAATTTCAGGAAAATTGAATGATTTATTCAAGAAAAAGAGCTTCAAAAATTGAGCAAGTCATTGACGTGTTGTTCCACAACTGGCTCTTATGCAAGTAGTTATTCGACTTGCTATAGATTGACAGTGTTTCTATACACTATTGACCATCAAAATTACTACACCATGAAGATGACGTGCTACAGACGCGAAATATAACAGACAGGAAGAAGATGCTGTGATATCCAAATGATTAGCTTTTCAGAGCTTTCGCGCAAGGTTCGCGCCGGTGGTGACACCTACAACGTGTTGACATGAGGAAAGTTTCCAACCCATTTCTCATACACAAACAGCAGTTGTCCGGCGTTGCCTGGTGAAACGTTGTTGTGATGCCTCGTGTAAGGAGGAGAAATGCCTACCATCACGTTTTCGGCTTTGATAAAGATCGGACTGTAGCCCATCGCGATTCCTGTTGGTCCTATCGCGACATTGCTCCTCGCATTGGTCGAGATCCAATGACTGCTAGCAGAATATGGAATCGATGGGCTCAGGAGAGTAATACGGAACGCCGTGCTGGATCCCAACGGCCTCGTATCACTAGCAATCGAGATGACAGGCATCTTATCCAGATGGCTGTAACGGATCGTGCAGCCACGTCTCGATCCCTCAGTCAACAGATGGGGACGTTTGCAAGACAACAACCTCTGCACACACAGTTCGACGACGTTTGCAGCAGCACGGACTATCAGCTCGGAGACCATGGCTGCGGTTACCCTTGACGCTGCATCACAGACAGGAGAGCCTGCGATGGCAAAACGTAATTTTTTCGGATGAATCCAGGGTCTGTTTAGTCTGTTTACAGCATCATGATGGTCGCATCCGTGTTTGGCGACATCGCGGTGAACGCACATTGGAAGCGTGTATTCGTCATCGCCATACTGGCGTATTACCCGGCGTGATGGTATGGGCTGGAATTGGTTACCCGTCTCGGTCACCTCTTGTTCGCATTGACGACGCTTTGAACAGTGGACGTTACATTTCAGATGTGTTACAACCCGTGGCTCTACCCTTCATTCGATCCCTGCGAAACCCTTCATTTCTGCAGGATAATGCACGACCGCATGATGCAGTTCCAGTACAGGCCTTTCTGGATACAGAAACTGTTCTACTGCTGCCATGGCCAGCACATTCTCCATATCTCTCACCAATTGAAAACATATGGTCAATGGTAGCCGAGCAACTGGCTCGTCTCAATACGCCAGTCACTACTCTTGACAAACTGTGGTATCGCGTTGAAGCTGTATGGACAACTGTACCTGTACACACCATCCAACCTGTATGACGCAATGCCCAGGCGTATCAAGGCCGTTATTACGGCCAGAGGTGGTTGTTCTGGGTACTGATTTCTCAGGATCTATGCACCCAAATTGCGTAAAAATGTAATCACACGTCAGTTCTGGTATAATATATTCGTCCAATGAATACCCGTTTATCATTTCCATTTCTTCGTGTTGTAGGAATTTTAATGGCCAGTAGTGTATGTCCTCCTGACGGAAATCTTGCCAGATTTTGTCCAAATGGTGCGTTAGACTGTCACAATCAAGAGCTGGTTCGAATGCCTTGCCCATACTGCTCTGGCGACCTCGGTGGCCAAGGTGGCATTTCGCGAGCCCAAAGATAAGCAGCAAAAACTCTCGCCCTCTGCGGGCGGGCATTATCTTGCTGAAAAGTAAGCCCAGGATGACTTGCCATGAAGAAAACACGGCATAGAATCTCGTCGACGCGCTGCGCTGCTGTAAGGGTGCCGCGAATGTCAGCCACAGGGGTCCGGCCATGTCTCCTCGTTGTCGGGCCGCATTGCGGCTGACCGTGAGGTTGGGATGCTACAGCTGTTCGGATCGTCCCGGGACACGTCTTTCCTGATCACCGGGGGTCAGTTCGAAGCGGGACTCATCAGTGAAGACATTTCTACTCCAGTCAGTGACATTTGAGGCCAAAGACGAGTTGGAGACATCCCGGACAGCTATTGGATACCTACCTGAGTGTCGCGTGTCATACGGCCTAAGAAGCAGGAATGATGTTCTGGCTTGCGATTTGTTTTCGTAGCTGGACCCCTTTGGCTGTCATTGGCGACGCGATTACAGCACAGGCGTACGTCTACGATATTCTACTTCCCGCTTTGTCGTCGTTCGTGACAAGCCAGCCTGCGCTTATACTTCAGCAAGATAATGACCGCTCACACGCTTCGAGCGTTTCTACTGCTTGTCTCCGTCGTTGCCAAACCGTACCTTGGCCAGCAAGTTCGCTTCATTTCTCTCCAATTCAGATCGTTTGGAGCATTATGGGCGGAGCCCTCCAACCAACTCGTGATTTTGCCTATCACCGCAGCTGGATAGAATTTGGATCGATGTACTTCAAGAAAACATCCAACAATTCCTTCAATCAATGTCAAGCGGAATAGGTGGCACTGGACTTGCATTCGGGAGGACGACGGTTCAATCCCGCGTCCGGCCACCCTGATTTAGGTTTTCCGTGATTTCCCTCAATCACTCCAGGCAAATGCCGGGATGGTTCCTCTGAAAGGGCACGGCCGATTTCCTTCCCCATCCTTCCCTAATCCGATGAGACCGATGACCTCGCTGTGTGGTCTCCTTCCCCATACAACCCAACCCAACCCGGAATAGGTGGTTGCATGATGGCCAAAGTTGGGCCAACGCGCTGCTGACTTGCTCAATTTGTGAATCTGTTTCTCTTGAATTAATCATCCAATTTTACTGAAGATGT
This sequence comes from Schistocerca americana, assembly GCF_021461395.2. NCBI lineage: Eukaryota > Metazoa > Arthropoda > Insecta > Orthoptera > Acrididae > Schistocerca > Schistocerca americana. The sequence continues at coordinate 27,359,873 of NC_060123.1, forward strand.
AATCATTTGTTAGTCTGTACTCGTATATCACATCTACCGAGTTCCGTCTCATTCGGATAATTCCTTCGTGATGTGTTGGTTTTTCTTTTGTCGTACTGTATACCTTATGGATAACTGGACATGGACGAGCGTCTGCAGGAGGAATTTCAGCACATAATGTCAGGAACATAATAAGAGATCAGTTTCTAACATCATGTTGTTCTGTAAACTGGCACTTTTTAAACATAATTTTCGGAAAGATAGTTGTTACTTCCTTTAAATGAAATCATTGCCGCCAGTTGTCTGTAAGTTTTTGTTATTTATTTAGTTCACTATCGCAGTTTCTGCTGTAGAGCCATTTACAAGTGCAAGGGGGGAAAAGTCTGTAAATACCACATATGACTTCAGTAAGGCTAGAATCAATAACTACCCTGCCATTGTGGCTAAATGCAAATGTTCTCTCTCCACTGATCTCTCTGCCGACGGGACGTAAAACAAGCTTCGCTTCCAAAATACTGCAGACGTTACAGTGGTGGTCCGGTGGGTAGAGCACTAGACTCTTTCTCTGGAGGTCTCGGGTTCAAACCCGTATAGGAGCCGGCATTTTACCTCGTTCTGGTTCAAAGACGACGGTACTAGCCCCACTTAGGCTGCTATAAAATGAGCACCTGGGATGTTTTCTCCTGGTAGAAGTCGGCAGGGGCGTTGGGCCCACTACCCACACCGCGCGGGGTAGTTGAACGGTCTTAGGGCGCCTTGCCACGGTTCACGCGGCTCCCTCCGTCTGAGGTTCGAGTCCTACCTCGGGCATGGGTGTGTGTTTGTGTGTGTGTTGTCCTTAGCGTAAGTTAGTTCATGTTAGATTAAGTAGTGTGTAATCCTAGGGACCGACGCCCTCAGCAGTTTGCTCCCATAGTAACTTACCACAAATTTCCAAAATTTCCCACCGTCCACCCACTCCTAGTGCCGGTGTGAAGAAAGGCTGCAGTCTGTACCTGCAGTCAGGCTAGTAGAACGGTCACGGGCTCGCGCTACAGACTTTACCGTAGCTTTTTAATACCACGGAGTTCTTGTTGGTATCTTCCCACTTCTTCCAGTCCGCCTGGATAAACGCTCCTTTTTACAAGTTGCTGTTTTGTGGATGAGGGCCTGGACTCCACTGGAATTTCGAGTGAGTGGTTTATCGTTGTCCGGAAATGTTTCGCAGCTGCGAGGCTGGCGGCGGCGGAGCTGTGGAGTGGCTTCCCGGCGCGGCGTGGGCAGAAATAGCGGCGATTTGCCGCCCCCCAGTTTGTTTGCATATGACACGCCGCCGACGCCTGCCGGCCTCGGCGCTATTCCTGACGACCCGCCTCCAGAAAACGCGAGGAATTTCAGCCTCTCTGGAGGACTGTGCTGTCACTAATAATAGCTGGAGACTGCTTTCCGGATCAAATTTCTGTTCAGTAGCCCGCTTTAGGGGTAATTTCTGGCGATCTTGATAGCTACTTCTCTTGCAGACAATGTTTTCGTGTGCCTGGGACGAATGCTAGTGGCTAGAATAAAAGAAAATGGTAGATAGCGAAGTAACACCTCATTCCGGAAATGCGTCAAAATGTTTGTTTACTGCCGAAACATTAAATCTTGTATTGAAACGGCATTTTCAAAATTAAGTGAATTATAGCGAAGAAAAAACGAGGTCTTATCATGATAAAACGTGCCACAGAACGGATGAGTATGTCATAACGCGAAGGGAGAAAAAATGGTTCAAATGGCTCTAAACACTATGGGACTTAACATCTGAGGTCATTAATCCCCTAGACGTAGAACTACTTTAACTTAACTAACCTAAGGACAATACAAACATCCATGCAGGAGGCAGGATTCGAACCTGCGACCGTAGCAGCAGCGCGGTTCCGGACTGAAGCGCCTAGAACAGCTCGGCCATTGCGGCCGGCGCGAAAGGAGAGTTACGGCCTGTTGTCATCAGGAACACGATGCGTGGCCATCCCACGTCCCTTGGACTGAGGGAGTCCCCATAGGTCTTAAAGTATGCGTTCTCTAGCTCATGTGTACCAAACATTTTCTCTTTCTTTTGGTCCATACTGCCACCTTTGAAAGTTGTTTATCCTACAGTCTTAGCGACAACAATGCCGGTACATTATTCCACCGTCAGAGACATCAGGAAAATGTTCGCTTATAACTTTCGTCTCGGTCGTTTCCCGGTCAGGGTCCCTTACTTCAGATAGATACATTTACTCTTTTCCATCACCCCTGGAAGTTAGTAACATCATTACGGAATCGTCCAATCGGAGTAACACGCAGCGATGTGGCGCCTGCATTATATACATGGTGAATTAGCTAAAAGTAGCACCGCAGATGATGCGGAAGTGGGAAGTGGTATTGATGTACGGTTTTCACAGAATGGATTGGTAGTCAGGGGACAGTACCGTTAGCCAATCAACAGATTGTAATAATACTTATAAAGCGTATTTTTGTGAACGGTACCTTTTGACAGTAACAAACTAAAGTGCACAAAATTAGAATGTCAGTGGCGTTTATTGCAGGATTCTAGTGCGAGTAGTTCACGAGATATCGTATTTTGGAAGACTTCTCCGCCGACACTTACTTGCGCTATTCACCCTGCGTAGTTGCTAGATACGATTTTGTTACGTTTACTTACAGTGTGCATGAGTCGATTGCGACTCGCTAGTCAGTCGGTGTGTGGCCGTCCAAGCAGTAGGTCGTGAGTGGATGATGTCATTTACAAATTCAGAAAAAGCCCACATGTTCATGGTATGTGGAGAGTTTAGGACAAATTCAATTCGTTCTTGTACGGTGTATGGAGTAAGATATCCCAATAGAAAATTGTTGAGGCTTTCGTGGCCACTTGTTGACAAACTGCCTACTGGCTTCTGTCTCGGGTTCTTCGGCCGACGTTCATCTAATGATTTTACTGACGTTTCGCCAGCACGAGTGGCTGGCATTGTCAAAGCTTCACCCTCCATTGCCGGTGGTGAACTGGAGCCGAGCTCGCGAGCGCAGACTATATGTACCTCGCGCGCCAACGTCCGAGGGCTTCTCCGCGGTCATTTCCGGTGCGGTTCTCCTCTTGCTACCTGCGACGGTCGTTCGCTGCAGTACGCGAAGCCAGGATCCGTTTACCTTAAGGCTTTCTTCTTTCTTGTTCAAACTATTCGCGTGTTTTTGAATTTCCACAGCTTCTCTGAACAAGCGCGTGTGATAGTGCTTCTCTACAGCCAGAACTTCCGTGTCGGCGAATTTTACACTCCTGGAAATGGAAAAAAGAACACACTGACACCGGTGTGTCAGACCGACCATACTTGCTCCGGACACTGCGAGAGGGCTGTACAAGCAATGATCACACGCACGGCACAGCGGACACACCAGGAACCGCGGTGTTGGCCGTCGAATGGCGCTAGCTGCGCAGCATTTGTGCACCGCCGCCGTCAGTGTCAGCCAGTTTGCCGTGGCATACGGAGCTCCATCGCAGTCTTTAACACTGGTAGCATGCCGCGACAGCGTGGACGTGAACCGTATGTGCAGTTGACGGACTTTGAGCGAGGGCGTATAATGGGCATGCGGGAGGCCGGGTGGACGTACCGCCGAATTGCTCAACACGTGGGGCGTGAGGTCTCCACAGTACATCGATGTTGTCGCCAGTGGTCGGCGGAAGGTGCACGTGCCCGTCGACCTGGGACCGGACCGCAGCGACGCACGGATGCACGCCAAGACCGTAGGATCCTACGCAGTGCCGTAGGGGACCGCACCGCCACTTCCCAGCAAATTAGGGACACTGTTGCTCCTGGGGTATCGGCGAGGACCATTCGCAACCGTCTCCATGAAGCTGGGCTACGGTCCCGCACACCGTTAGGCCGTCTTCCGCTCACGCCCCAACATCGTGCAGCCCGCCTCCAGTGGTGTCGCGACAGGCGTGAATGGAGGGACGAATGGAGACGTGTCGTCTTCAGCAATGAGAGTCGCTTCTGCCTTGGTGCCAATGATGGTCGTATGCGTGTTTGGCGCCGTGCAGGTGAGCGCCACAATCAGGACTGCATACGACCGACGCACACAGGGCCAACACCCGGCATCATGGTGTGGGGAGCGACCTCCTACACTGGCCGTACACCACTGGTGATCGTCGAGGGGACACTGAATAGTGCACGGTACATCCAAACCGTCATCGAACCCATCGTTGTACCATTCCTAGACCGGCAAGGGAACTTGCTGTTCCAACAGGACAATGCACGTCCGCATGTATCCCGTGCCACCCAACGTGCTCTAGAAGGTGTAAGTCAACTACCCTGGCCAGCAAGATCTCCGGATCTGTCCCCCATTGAGCATGTTTGGGACTGGATGAAGCGTCGTCTCATGCGGTCTGCACGTCCAGCACGAACGCTGGTCCAACTGAGGCGCCAGGTGGAAATGGCATGGCAAGCCGTTCCACAGGACTACATCCAGCATCTCTACGATCGTCTCCATGGGAGAATAGCAGCCTGCATTGCTGCGAAAGGTGGATATACACTGTACTAGTGCCGACATTGTGCATGCTCTGTTGCCTGTGTCTATGTGCCTGTGGTTCTGTCAGTGTGATCATGTGATGTATCTGACCCCAGGAATGTGTCAATAAAGTTTCCCCTTCCTGGGACAATGAATTCACGGTGTTCTTATTTCAATTTCCAGGAGTGTATTACGTGGTCGGTCTCATTCAGTGCGTGCTCTGCCACGGCCGATTTCTCCACCTGCCCCAACCTGCAATGTCGCTTATGCTCTTCGATCCTGGTGTTAATGGATCGTCCAGTCATTCCGACATAAACTTTTCCGCATGTGCATCATTAGATGAACGTCGGCCGAAGAACCCGAGGCGGAAGACAGTAGGCAGTTTGTCATATCCCAATAGACTTCAAGCATCTCGGAAATTACTTATCAACCTCTTCAACCAATTACGTGAAAGTGGTAGTGTAACACCTAGACAATGTAACGGAAACAAACAAACAAGTCAAGACAGAACAGGGGGAAATTACTGTTCTTGCTACTGTAACAATCGATCCGCACGTCAGCTCCCGGGCAGTAGCTCGAGGAAGTGGAGTGAGTCAGGCAAGAATGGTTCGAATGGCTCTGAGCACTATGGGACTCAACTTCTGAGGTCATTAGTCCCCTAGAACTTAGAACTAGTTAAACCTAACTAACCTAAGGACATCACAAACATCCATGCCCGAGGCAGGATTCGAACCTGCGACCGTAGCGGTCTTGCGGTTCCAGACTGCAGCGCCTTTAACCGCACGGCCACTTCGGCCGGCTAGTCAGGCAAGTGTTCTATGCATTCTCCACCGACATAGGTTCCATCCCTATCACATACATCTCTCCCCATCAAGAACTGCATGGAAACAGTTACGAGAATCGTCTTACCTTCCGTACAATGGCATTAAGGGATTATACTCCAGATGTATCATGTATCTTGTTCAGTGATGAAGCCACAATTACCAATCGTGACCAGGTACAGCGCGGAAACAAGCACTTCTTGTCTGCTGACCAACTCAGTTGGCTTCGTCAGATGGAACGTCAACGTCCATGGAATGTAAACGTGTGGTATGGAATACCGAACTTTCAGCGTGTAGGCCTGGTTCTCATAGTCGGAACACTGAAAGCGCACAAGTATCGGAGCCTCCTAACAGACCATCTACCACAGATTCTAGCAGATGTCCCCCTGCAGACTAAGAGGAACCTGTGGTACCAACATGGTGACTGTCCAGCCCATAGTGCTCGAAGTACGTCAGCATGTCTTCACGAATTGTTTCCAAACCGTTGGACTGGACGCAGAGCACCTGTTCATCGACCGACACGTTCCCCGTGTTTAACGCCTGTAGAGTTTTTTTTCTGTAGGGAAAGCTGAAAGACGCTGTCTACAAGGACATACGAACTACACCTGACGATATGCAACAAACGATTACAGCAGCCTGCTCGGACATCTCCTTTGAAATGATATCACGTGGGCAGCTGTTGTTCCATACGAGAATGGAAGCGTGTATTTCCCCTGCCGGTGCTCATTTTGAACAGAACCTGTGATGATGAATTGTCTCGTTACTGGTCAGAATCTTCATAACTAGTGTATGCACTATTGGTGTTCATTAGTTACGTATGCTACCCCAGGTACATTAGAAGTTTCGTGTGGGAACTATTTAAAATGAGATATCTCGTAAACGGCTCGCACCCTATTCCTGCAACAAACCCCACTGAGCATCTAATTTACCCCACATTGTTCCATTTAAAGTAGTACATTTTTGCACAACAAATATACTTTCTAAGTGTTATTACAGTTTGTTAATTGGCTAAAAATACGAGCATCTGAGTACCAATTCATTCTGTGGAAACCGCACATCAAAGGCACTTTCCACTTCCGCAATATTTGTGGTGCAAGTTTTCGGGGATTCCCCCTGGGTATGAGGTGTCTGGTCTTTCCTTTCCGAAAGACCAGATACCAGTTTGGTCCCACAGGCACTATGAGTCAAGACACAGGGGAATTAAAAAACATTTGTTTCCAGCTGATATTGATTTATATCAATGAGGCAAGTAGAAAATTTGTGGCAAACCGGGATTTGAACCCGGGTCTCCTGCTTACTTGGCAGATGCAGACTTGTCCGATGTCGGCCAATGACCCCTTAAGTGCAGATGCACACCGAGCTCTTACGATTGTATTGTATTGTATTCGATGGATCTGGGGACCTAGAAACGGGGAGGCTTCGTCCCCGTCGTAGCCCTCAGTGGTTCACAAGCCCACAACAGGCTACAGCAGTCAATTCACCCCACCGCCGCCCCTCCCCACACCGAACCCAGGCATATGTCTGCCAGCGTGTGAAGCTGTGCAGGGTGTTATTGCAGTAGCGTTTAAAGGGCAGTGAAATACTGTGTGTTCGGGGGATCCGTTTTCTTCATAAGTGCAGGTGTCGCATCGGCTTAGTTCTACGCGATATTAATGCGCGGGATATGGGCCGTGGACCGTCAGAAAATGAACCATGCCCCAACTGTGGTTGATACGGTTCATCTTCAGACCGTTTCTGATTTTTTCGAAAAATTGGTAGACCCTTCGGCGCTTGTCGGCCATATTACATTCCCTCTGCCATTTGTCCACCCTCGATTTGATAAGTTGTCGTCTGTGATTGAGATTCTGTCCTGTAATCTCTGTGACCTTGTCATGTCTCCATACCTTTAACCAGTACGTCGGCCGGAGTGGCCGAACGGTTCTAGGCGCTTCAGTCTGGAACCGCGCTACCGCTACGGTCGCAGGTTCGAACCCTGCCTCGGACATGGATGTGTGTGATGTCCTTAGGTTAGTTAGGTTTAAGTAGTTCTTAGTTCTAGGGGACTGATGACCACAGAAGTTAAGTCCCATAGTGCTCAGAGCCATTTTAACCAGTACGTGGCTGCCCTTAGTATGATTGTGAGGTCAATCCTAAAAATTGCGAGGACTACACAAAACGCTTCCGTTGCCGTAGTTCCGATGGCCCCAGATAATCCGAGCAGAGCGCTTCTTTTCCCCTTCCTTACGTTGCTCCTGTATGTTGTCAGGTGTAGCCTGACAGCCCGTATATACCGAGCGGGGTGACGCACTGGTTAGCACACAGGACTCACATTCGGCAGGACGACAGTTCAAACCCGCGTCCGACCATCTCGATTTTCCTAAATCGCTTTAGCCAAATGCTGGGACGGGTCCTTTGAAAGGGCACTGCCGACTTCCTTCCCTAATGCGATGGGGTCGATGACCTCGCTGTTTGGTCCCCTCCTCGAAATCAGCCAACCAACCAAGAGCCTGTATACTCCTCAACAACATAAATATTGAAACTTCCTGGCAGATTACAACTGTGTGCCGGACCGAGACTCGAACTCGGGACCTTTGCCTTTCGCGGGCAAGTGCTCTACCATCCGAGCTACCCAAGCACGACTCACGCCCCGTCCTCGCAGCTTTACTTCTGTCACTACCTCGTCTCCTACCTTCCAGGCTTCACAGAAGCTCTCCTGCCAACCTTGCAGAACTAGCACTCCTGGAAGAAAGGATATTGCGGAGACATGGCTTAGCCACAACCTAGGGGATGTTTCCAGAATGAGATTTTCATTCCGCAGAGGAGTGTGCGCTGATATGAAACTTCCTGGCGGATTAAAACTGTGTGCCGGACCGAGACTCGAACTCGGGACCTCTGCCTTTCGCGGGCAAGCGCTGTACCTTTTTTTTTTTTTTTTTTTTTTTTTTTTACTCTCATTTTGTTCATTTTCGTTCGTTGTATCTGCTCTGGGCGGACGTTGTTGATCCATTAACTCAGTTTTTTTTATTACAGAGGACAGCTAGCCCTCTGACCGAACACGCTGACCTACCGTGCCGGCGTGAGCTACGCAAGCACGACTCACGCCCCGTCCATTCTGGAAACATCCCCCAGGCTGTGGCTAAGCCATGTCTCCGCTATATCCTTTCTTCCAGGAGTGCTAGTTCTTACAAGGTTCGGAGGAGAGCTTCTGTAAAGTTTGGAAGGTAGGAGACGAGATACTGGCAGAAGTAAAGCTGTGAGGACGGGGCGTGAGTCGTGCTTGGGTAGCTCAGTTGGTAGAGCACTTGCCCGCGAAAGGCAAAGGTCCAGAGTTCGAGTCTCGATCCGGCACACAGTTTTAACCTGCCAGGAAGTTTCATATCAGCGCACACTCCGCTGCGGAGTGAAAATCTCATTCTGGAAACATAAATATTCTGGAGAGTGTATAGGCAACTTTGTCATCCGACAGCCGTCCCCCCACACTCCACACCCACCCACACACGTCACTCTAGGTCAGAGCAGACCCCTGGAACGGCGCCTCAGATCGACCTCGTTGCTGCAGACCAGCTGACGCCGGAACTGGCTGGTGGCTCGCGCTGAGCGGCGACCCCTGCTACGGAGCGGCTGCCGGCCAGGGGCGGCGCCGGCAGGTGCAGCCACTGGACAGCAGGTAGCTGCTAGCCGGGCGGCGCTGACCCGGCGTGGCGCGCCGCCCACGCTGCTGCCCCCGTGCCCCGGCGCGCCGGCTAAATGTCAGCGGGCAGGCGCACACCGCCGCAGACGGCGGCCGTCACGCCGGGCCTCGTTAGGGCGCAGCTGCCTGCTGCCGCACCGGCCCACGACGCGCGCCACCTGCTGCACCGAATATTACTGCCGGCGCTCTGTTTCATCTTCCCGTCCACTCTAAACTCGTTACGCATTCATTTGTTTGATTGAATTCCGTTCCACACAGACAATGTAACAAAGTAACAGACAGATGCGAGTATAAAGTGACAAGAGTACGAAGGTACCTACGTGTGTGGTTCACTCTACTTCTATCGTGTACGCTGGGTGTTTCCGTAACAGCGTGCAAAAACCGAACAGGGCACAGAGAATGCTCCACTAAACAATTTGAAGTAGGGGACCTGGGCTCGGAGAAGTCAGCTTAAGGAGCTATGGAAGTAAACTTGTCTACCGCTTTCTCTAGCTATACTGTCTTTCAAGTTACACTACTGGCCATTAAAATTGCTACACCAAGAAGAACTGCAGATGATAAACGGGTGTTCATTGGACAAATATACTAGAACTGACATGTGATTACATTTTCACGCAATTGGGGAGCATAGATCCTGAGAAATCAGTGCCCAGAACAACCACCTCTGGCCGTAATAATAGCCTTCATACGCCTGGGCATTGAGTCAAACAGAGCTTGGATGGCGTGTACAAGTACAGCTGCCCATGCACCTTCAACACGATACCACAGTTCATCAAGAGTAGTGACTGGCGTATTGTGACGAGCCAGTTGCTCGGCCACCATTGACCGCACGTTTTCAATTGGTGAGAGATCTGGAGAATGTGCTGGCCAGGGCAGCAGTCAAACATTTTCTGTATCCGGAAAGGCCCGTACAGGACTTGCAACATGCGGCTGTGCATTATCCTCCTGAAATGTAGGGTTTCGCAGGGATCGAATGAAGGGTAGAGCCACGGGTCGTAACGCATCTGAAATGTAACATCCGCTGTTCAAAGAGCCGTCAATGCGAACAAGATGTGACCGAGACGTGTAACCAATGGCACCCTATATCATCACGCGGGGTAATACGGCAGTATGGCGATGACGAACAGACGCTTCCAATGTTCGTTCACCGCGATGTCGCCAAACACGGATGCGACCATCATGATGCTGTAAACAGAACCTGGTGTCATCCGAAAAAGCGACGTTTTGCCATTCGTGCACCCAGGTTCGTCGTTGAGTACTCCATCGAAGGCGCTCCTGTCTGCCATGCAGCGTCAAGGGTAACCGCAGCCATGGTCTCCGAGCTGATAGTCAGTGCTGCTGGAAACGTCGTCGAAGTGTTCTTGCAGATGGTTGGTGTCTTGCAAACGTCCCGATCCGTTACAGCCATGCGGATTAGATGCCTGTCATCTCGACTGCAAGTGATACGAGGCTGTTGGGATCCATCACGGCGTTCCGTATAACCCTCATGAACCCACCGATTCCATATTCTGGTAACAGTCATTGGATCTCGACCAACGCAAGCAGCAATGTCGCGCTACGATAAACCGCAATCACGATACGCTACAACCCGACCTTTATCAAAGTCGGAAACGTGTTGGTACGCATTTCCCCTCCTTACACGAGGCATCACAACAACGTTTCACCAGGCAACGCCGGTCAGTTGCTGTTTGTGTATGAGAAATCGGTTGGAAACTTTCCTCATATCAGCACGTTGTAGGTGTCGCCACGGACGCCAGCCTTGTTTTGAATGCTTTGAGAAGCTAATCATTTGCATATCACAGCATCTTCTTCCTGTCGGTTAAATTTCGCGTCTGTAGCGCGTCATCTTCGTGGTGTAACAATTTTAATGGCGAGTAGTGTATTTACAACTAACATCCGCACACGTTTACACCACTGCGCTGTTTATTTACATGCACATTCTTTATTTACTGCAAGGAAACAAGGAGGACGAGCCTCACTACTAGGAAGTCATGATGCCGTCTGAATGGCCACATGTAATAGACGTTCGGGCAAATAGTTCCATCTGAGTTGTTGATGAACGTACGCTTGGTTCTTTGTGGGAGGATGTGGTTACAACATGACGGTGGACTGCCCCCCTTCAGTGTGGATGTCCGCAACCATCTCAGTGCCGTACTTCTTGGTCGCCGGATTGGAAGGGTACGTCCTATTCCATGGGCTGCGATGTCACCTGACCTGAATCCCCTTGGTTATCTCCTATGGGGATATCTAAAGTCTCTTGTGTATGAGACCCCAGTGGATACGCAGATGGAATTAGTCGTCAGAATTGCAACTGCCTGTTGTATGTTGTATGTTAACCGGGGGCCTAGAAACGACGGAGAGGCTCCGTCCCCGCCGCAGCTGCAGTGGTCCACAACCCCACGACGACTACCGCAGTGCACTTAACTGCTCAGCAGCCCCACACCGGACCCAGGGTTATTGTGCGGTTCGGCCCACGGTGGAACCCACCACCCAGAGAAGGTCGCACACCAGACGAGTGTAACCAGTATGCTTGTGTGGTAGAGTAATGGTGGTGTAAAACATTGTTAAGGCATCGTGGCCACTTGTTGACAAACTGCCTATTTGCTCCTGTCTCGCGTTCTTCGGCCGACGTTCATCTAATGATTTTACTGACGTTTCGCCAGCACGAGTGGCTGGCATTGTCAAAACTTCACACTCCATTGCCGGCAATGGGGTGCCACTGGTTACACGTCTCGGTCACCTCTTGTTCACATTGACGGCACTTTGAACAGTGGCCGTTACATTTCAGATGTGTTACGACACGTGGCTCTACCCTTCATTCGATCCCTGAGAAACCCTACATTTCAGCAGGATAATGCACGACCGCATGCTGCAGGTCCTCTACGGGCCTTTCTGGATACAGAAAATGTTCGACTGCCGCCCGGGCCAGTAAATTCTCCAGATCTCTCACCAATTGAAAACGTCTGGTCAATGGTGGCCGAGAAACTGGCTCGTCACAATACGCCAGTCACTACTCTTGATCAACTGTGGTATGGTGATCAAGCTGCATGGGCAGCTGTACCTGTACACGCCATCCAAGCTCTGTTTGAGTCAACGCCCAGGTGTATCAAGGCCGTTATTACGGCCACAGGTGGTTTTTCTGGGTACCGATTTCTCAGGATCTATGCACCCAAATTGCGTGAAAATGTAATCACATGTCAGCTCTAGTGTAATATATTTGCCCAATGAATACCCGTTTATCATCTGCATTTCTTCTTGGTGTAGCAATTTGAATGGCCAGTAGTGTAGTTTCAAAGGTTGGCAGCACTCATAACGTGAACGAAAACAAGCAAACAGACATAAACACTGTTACTGTGCAGAGTAAGAAGCACATATAACTTCAGTTCTGTTTACAGAAGTGAAGTGTATGTAATTCAGCGCAAGAAATACTGCAGAATGGCAAAAACTGCCAAGTGCATGTGTGAATCGACTCCGTTCGACGTCAGCCACTGCTAGCAAGGAGGGAAGAAGCACAATATGCAAAGAAACACCGTAAGTGTTTTGCACACCAACTTTATAAACAAAATGCTGTTTTTAACTTACAACAATCAAAAATGTACAAAAGTATCTATCCGGTTAGTAGAACAACGACAGAAGATATTTTATAAATAAAAGCGAAACGCGTCTGGCGTAATTCTCTTCAGTTAAACTGCAGGAAGCTTAAGACGGAAAACCCATAGTAACTGATACTACAACGATATTCACAACTGTGCTATTTAATTTGTTCTGCTGGGAGTGCAGAGAAATACTGCACGTCATATACAAGAACTACAGAGAGGCTGACGCCGTCGGCGACGTGACCTCAGTGCAAGCCGTATAACGAGAGTAATAAAGACTCGCTGATCACGACGTGCGCCGGCCGTTATCTGTCTGAACAGTTTATTTGGTATTTGCTCGCTCGCGTGTTTCTTCGTTCGTTAATAAAAACTAATTGCGGCATTACTCCGTACGGAGGACAATAATCGGGTCCATCGAGCGGCACGCAAACCGCTTCATAACGCGCACGCTTACAATGGCGGTGCATGCGAGCCATCTCGTTAAAACACGATAGCTTACGAGCACCTCCGGCCCGCACTTTTAATCGGAGTATGCTAATTTTGCGCTTACGCGCTGCCAACGGCCTAGCAGCCTGGGGAACGCCACTCTGAAATTACAACGCGAACGGAACAAACAACCGGCCCGTATACGGCGACGGCGCGTATCGATCTGTCGAACACCGCTTTGTTCGACGAGCGTGAAACACCGGCTCTGGGTGTCGTTGTTGGTTAATTAACAGCCGCTTGCAAAAGTCGACCGCACTGGATTGCAATTTATGGCCGAAAAAAAAAAGTCTGTAAGCAGCAGACGCATCCGCGAATATGTCTAGTTGCATACGAATAAGGCTCTCCGACAGTAACCACATTTGAAAGGCGTGATTGGTGTCATCTACGACTGGTGCAAATTATGCAAGGTGGTTCAGACACATGTCGCGAAAAGTATTTTCTGCTACTGCTTCTTAATTGTTCTCGTTCACAGTTAGATACAGCAAAGTCATGGCCACTACCAACTACCATTTATATAAAAGCACGACTTTGTCTTGTAGGTTTCCTGTGGATGATAATTGCTATAGTATCTGTCGGCGTAAATACTTAGTCATTCTTATTTATAAACTTCTTACGGAGTAGGAGCCGCGCGGGATTAGCCGAGCGGCTTCAGGCGCTGCAGTCATGGACTGTGCGGCTGATCCCGGCGGAGGTTCGAGTCCTCCCTCGGACATGGGTGTGTGTGTGTGTGTGTGTGTGTGTGTGTGTGTGTGTGTGTGTGTGTGTGTTTGTCCTTAGGATAATTTAGGTCAAGTAGTGTGTAAGCTTAGGGTTGGCTCAAATGGCTCTGAGCACTATGGGACTTAACTTCTAAGGTCATCAGCCCCCTAGAACTTAGAACTACTTAAACCTAACTAACCTAAGGACGTCACACACATCCATGCCCGAGGCAGGATTAGAACCGCTCGGCCACCTCGGCCGGCCGTAAGCTTAGGGACTGATGACCTTAGCAGTTAAGTCCCATAAGACTTCACACACTTTTGAACATTTTTTTTTAACGGAATAGTAACGATGGTACATCCAGCAAGGTATTTTCCTGAAGTTAGTGGAGATGCAGATTGAGGGTTTCATACAAGAAACTCACAGCGAATACTTCTAAACAACTAAAAAGTTATTATTAGTTTACAATTGACCGACTTCGTGCACGTTTGTGAAAATATGTATATTTTTCCTAGTGAAACAAATAGTCTGCATATTTAGTAGATGCAACTGCGGTGTTTGTGTTTGCTTTTGTATTTCTTGTTGAGTCTGTGGCTAGAGTAAAATTGAGTTCTGCTGGTGGTGTTTCTTCGTGTCCTCATAAACTGCCAGGCATGTGACAATCTTGCTTTTTCAAAATGCAATGAAAATCCTGCAATCGTGTTTACTATGTTGAACACGTGAGCCAAAGGTGGAGTGCGGAATCGTTGTCGAGGTGGACGGTAATTTGGACAAGCGCCACAAAGAAAAGAAGCCTATCCAGAAACTATGAGCCAAAAAAATACTGCCATTTTTCAACATTTACTTTTATTACTTTCATAAGAAACATAGCTCGATTCCTAGATGGGCGTAGGAACTGTTTTTAAATGTATCCCAATGTTTATGTCCACCTCCCTACCTAGTGTAGTGAAGACAGGCGGAGCTCTGCACCGATTTGCGTATGTATTAACTATGCGGGAATAGGTCCTTTGGTTTTGGTTGTAAATGTCTGAAGCTTAAGAGGGGAGTGTACTGCTATTACATTTGCTGCATTACAGAACTCTACGTGCATTGTCGCATGTGATTCCCCACATAAACATACATGTATGCTGGAAGTCCCGAACCTGCACCCTCAATTCCACTATTATTCACTCGTTCAGTCACTGTCCTGCCTACGCTCAAAACACTACATCAAAATCGCTGACTAATGTGTACTACATTGCTGAGATCAGTGCTTTAAAACATTGTTTGTGAACACCTAAAGTTTAGGAAACTGTGCTCCCGTTGGATCCCGAATCTCCTCACAGAGGGCCACAAAAAGCAAAGATTTAAGTGTGCGATGAAGTTCTTTACTCGTTAACACGAAGAAGGTGGCGGCTTTTTGAGTCAGATCGTAAATGGAGACGAAAGCAACGAATCGAAGCAACAGAGCATGGAATGGAGACACACACAATTGCCTGTAAAGGTGAAGGCCAAACAGACTCTGTCCCAGCGCAAAATCATGGTGTCGGTGTTTTGGAATAGGCGTGGTGTTTTGTTGGTCGACTTCATGCAACGAGGAACCACTATCAACGCAGAAGCATACTGCCAAACCCTGAGAAAGCTACGCAGAGCGATTCAGAACAAAAGATGCGGTATGCTGACAAAGGGAATTGTCCTCCATGACAATGCAGGTCAGACTCGAGATTTATTGGACGGTTTTGGCTGGGAAGTTTTAGACCACCCACCCTGCAGTCCTGATCTTGCGCCGTCCGATTACCATCTGTTCCTCCACCTCAAACAACACCTCAGTGGTAGCCGTTACAATGTTGACGACGACGTGGAAACGGTAGTGAACTCTTGGTTATCAGAGCAGGCGGCAAGTTTTTATGAAAAGGGTATTTTATAATTGGTTGAGAGGTGTGATACGTCTTTGAACAAACTCGGCAACTATGTCGGAAAATAGAGTAAAAATAAATTTACTTTCTTGAAATAACCTTTCGTTATGTAGTTACGTTCAAACGGATCTTACTTAACAAACACGCCTCGTACAATTCGACACAGTGTACTAAATTACTTAAAATGCGCGACTAAATATCTCTATACTTTCAGACAACACAGAACCAGCGCTACAAGTCTCCAAATTCCGTACTTCACTACTAGAACAACACCGTCGCATGTGTGGGCATTCTTCTCTCACGAATTTCATACGATTTCATATCGGGCCCAATGTTGCTCACCAGCTGAACAGTGACAGCTTGCGTCCCACCCCATTAGAAATAATGCTGTCAACACTGCGTGTCATCGATCTTACAGAATGCTTTGTATGCTTGCAAAGTGACAGGTGCTTTCATCCAGGAAGGTTAAATCTAGCTACTGGACTACCACAGTTTTGTCGTTTCCCCGCTGTCGTAACGAGTTATTCAAAATATTCCATTCATTCAAAAGTAAACACACATATGGTTGGGCCCCTAGAGTCCACGGGTTTGAATACGACTGATACCCTGGAGCAACGAGAGAAACATAAAGGCTGGCATGCACGCTGTGTCAACCGAGTTGTGACAGATGTTGCCGCAGGTTTGTTTGGACGTGAATGTGTGTTGTATTTACTACTTTGCTCAGTTGACGTCACACAGAATAGCACCAATATCACAGAGGTCCGGAAGAGTTTGTGATAGGTCGAATGTAGCAGTTCAGTGAGCAACTGAAATGTTAGATCAAATCTTCAATCCAGTAATTTATACAATATCAGGCCTTAGTAACTACCTATCTCTTGAAGCTGAAAATAGTTGGCTACTCTAAAACGTCTCGATCCATTGCTCTTTCGGTTACAAAAGCTACAGTAATGAAAATTATTACATCTTACCTAGGTCTTATTCTCCACTATCACCTGAAAAATAGTCCACTTGATGGCGAATATACCGATATACTGATACCAATGTTTCTTCCACATTTGAAATGCATCCTGAACGTCTTTCTGTCTTAGATTGTTTACTTCCTTCTGCGATTCCGCTCAAGTCCCCTTCACTGTATCAAATTTTCGATCCGTCAACTTGATTTTCATCTTGGGGAAGGGGGTAGAGCTGGTATCGTATATGTAGATGTACATTCTTGAACGGCTGGATGCGGTCGGGCATAGTCGTTATGGATTATGTAGTAGTTCGTCCGCTGCTCCCCATACCCTTCTTCAGATCTCTTAGAGCAACGCTGTACAACTCTGTACTGGCCGACTGACTGAAGAATCTGGTCGGTATGCTTAACAAATCAACAAGGACTGAATATTATTCTTCACTTATCAAGTGGAGGAGGGCTCTTTTATTGCGATGATTGCTGTTCATTTTCGGTGTAATCACCTTAAATACAGCTCTCATCACCAGTGACAACCTTTGTAACAAAGTCTGGGTCGCCTTGAAGCACTTGCTTAAGTTCCTTGCAGACTTGCAGGCGATGTTGCTTCTGATCGTCATGCAGCAGTAGTGGGGCGGTGTGTGTTTCGCCACTCTCCTTATTCTGTTCAGTTCTTTTGACAAAATGCGTTTACATTAACCATACTTGCTCCCAAGATGGCTTGGATGGTCTGTCTACGATCTTGCTAATTCAGATCCTCCTTTTCCTGAATTTTCCCATTGTTATACCAGTTGATGGCAAACCGGAGCAGTCTTTACTAACAGTCAATATTCGCTTGTTTCTGAACGTTTGTACCAATTTTAAATCTGTCTCTGATCCAAAACGTTGTCTCCAAAAGTTTGCTTAAGCGTTTGGTAACGATAAAAATGTACTCCACAAAAAATTAACAAACCACCTATCTCGCAATCACTTGAGATACCGATTCAAAAAGGGTGTTTGGGGAGACGCCTAGCGGTATTTGAATGTACTCGAAACCATTCGTTAGCAAAATTCAATTTTCGGAAACTTTTGGATACCGCCACCTGTCGGCCTTAGAGTCGACCTCTATACTGAAGCAAAAAGGGAAGAAGGCCAGCATAAACGTATGATGGCTCCTACAGGACATTATACATATAACAGATCATATTGTTATAGTTAATTCTATCATCGTGCACTACACAAACTTTTCCCGACGTGTTGAGTTGGTAATTCCGCTTCTTAGTAACGCCGTTTACTCAATGATACCCTCTCTGTGACCTATCAGGGCCAAACACGGCAGAGATAAGAGATTGTGACGAAAGTAGAAGGCGGGCTGTTTCATCTCCTCGTTGTACGCGTATCGCTTCGCCGCTCGCAACAGCATCCAAATTTTGCTGACGAGGTCATAATTTTCAAAGTGCTCTGTAGCTGTACTAACTAGGTTTTCCACTAGCATACTCTCACTGACGAATTTCCTTCCATATTTTAAAGTCAAATATCAATCTTGGTGTAATGCTATGTTTAGAGATGTTTGTTTCTTAATCAATTGTCTCCAGTAGTCAACGTGGAGTTGCACAGCCACCTAAATGAAAAGTGGTTCTTCCTTCATTTACATAGACATCTTTCCTTTGTAATGCGTACATTTAGATTATATATGTTGTCCCGTCTATAAATTAAGATGATATGTGGCGAAACGCGGAACCGAGATACGTTGATCACCAATAAGTTCGTCGAGTTACTTCTCTTCTATAAAGGTCGGACTCACACGTTTGCATTCTGTCAGCGTATGAGCATAGTCTAGTCATCATGACCTATAGATCACATACTCTCCTTCCAGTGATGGTCAAATTAAGACTATAAAAATTTCTTCCACTTCCAGGGTTCGAAATTACTACCCCCCACTCCGAACGCCAAAGAAAGACCATATGTTGTACATCTCGGCTGTGGACGTGGGTGTATGTTCCGTTCTTACTGAAATTGTCATATTTTTAAACATTAATAACTAATATCGTAAATGTAAAATATAAATATAAGACGTACTAAGGAAATTGAAGTACATGACAGGTGAAGCGTACTTTTTTTCCTTTCATTGGGCATAAAGTTAATACTGACATATCCATCTTAAAGGAGGAAATATGTGTAAATCACAAAATATGCAAATTATAAAAAACTATAAAATATGCAGAGTAACTTGGATATCTGAAATGCTTCACAAAGAGTTACAGATACTGAAATACGGTTTTCTGTAGGATGAACTCGAACTCCCCCGACAAAATTTCAGTGGTTGCTTAGGCATATTTTCCGAGTACTTTGGCAGCAAACTCATCTGCCTCAGAAATTTTCTCTGAAGAACCGCCCAAATTTTGTCGATGAATTTTTGATTTACTCTGCATACATCTGTTCAAAATGGCTCAAATGGCTCTGAGCCTCTGAGACTTAACATCTATGGTCATCAGTCCCCTAGAACTTAGAACTACTTAAACCTAACTAACCTAAGGACAGCACACAACACCCAGCCATCACGAGGCAGAGAAAATCCCTGACCCCGCCGGGAATCGAACCCGGGAACCCGGGCGTGGGAAGCGAGAACGCTACCGCACGACCACGAGATGCAGGCATACATCTGTAACATATCGCAAACAGTTAAATACAATACATTAAAGTTTTCTGTGAATGATAGAGGAGAGACTGGTTTCTTGCTGAGTCATTAAATTTTTACATCTTAAGAGTCACAGAAGAGTGTAGACCTATGGTTTTCACAAATGAAAAGTTTTGAAAGCTTTCGATCGCTCTAGGAAATGGGAGAACAATGATACAGCATTTGTACTTACAGTACAATATTTAGCAAAAGTGTCTCGGAAATCTCCAAAATGTGAGACATACCTTGAATCATAAAGCATAGTTTCAGCGGAATTACGCCATGTTTATTCCACTATACCGATGATTTGATCTCCTTTTTTTGCTGAGCGCAAGCGCATTTTTTAGAAAATGTGTAAGGTCCAGTTATATACTTTTTTAATTCCCCGCAAACATATTCTATGTATCGCTGGAGAAGGGCGACAAGTGGAAAAAATACCGTTATTAATAATAATAGTAATATAATAGTAAAATATAAAAGTAAAATAATAGTATATAATGATGACGTCTAAGAATGTCCATTCCGTCCCCCGACATACTGGTAATGCTGTACGCAGAAGATTGTCAGGCCGCATATATGCCAGTCTTATTATTAATTGGTAACCGACATAAATTAAAATGTTATGAGCCCCAAACAGACTGTCCTCAGTAAGGGCACGGTAAATTGTCCTTCGGCCCCCGAATGTTAGAAGTCGGCGCCATTCGGAACGCTTCTTGTCGACTCTTCTTGGTTCCACACAGCTGCAACTCTCTCCGCCCGCACACACAGTCTATGACCTTGTAATTGTCAGATGTAACGTTGTTGTTGTTGTTGTTGTTGTTGTCTGTGTGAGCGGATGATACAGTGACCAATAAAAATAATTGTACTTACATTTTAAAGCTGTATCCAATATGAGACTCGATCACAAACATTTATAAATGCTTTGAATGACATTTTCTTTCTACTCATCGTGTTATATTACTACAATGTTAAACTCATTTCACATTCTAGGCTACAAATATATATCGCATTTGGAGATGAACCACTCTACAATGCATTTTTACGAATCCACGTTACATCCGTGTCAAAATTTATAATTGTAGCCGCTGATGGGTACGAGTCGCTCACGTTCTTGAGTTGTCAGCACTACAGTACAAACGATAAAAATTCCGCCTTTCACATCCCCTAACCCCGATAGTAGCCGCGTTACTTACCCCTCTGCCCCTGAGTTAAGCGGCCAACATTGCTTAGCTCACGGCCGAATCTACGAGCCCTCGTCAATTACTGTCTCTCTATTTTTGTTCGTTACTAAGCAGGCAAACTAGTCTCTTAAGAAACTCTTAACAATAGTTTACGTTTTTGGATTCGGCTCTTAACTGCTAGATACAGGGTGTTTCAAAAATGACCGGTATATTTGAAACGGCAATAAAAACTAAACGAGCAGCGATAGAAATACACCGTTTGTTGCAATATGCTTGGGACAACAGTACATTTTCAGGCGGACAAACTTTCGAAATTACAGTAGTTCCAATTTTCAACAACAGATGGCGCTGCAAGTGATGTGAAAGATGTAGAAGACAACGCAGTCTGTGGGTGCGCCATTCTGTACGTCGTCTTTCTGCTGTAAGCGTGTGCTATTCACAACGTGCAAGTGTGCTGTAGACAACATGGTTTATTCCTTAGAACAGAGGATTTTTCTGGTGTTGGAATTCCACCGCCTAGAACACAGTGTTGTAGCAACAAGACGAAGTTTTCAACGGAGGTTTAATGTAACCAAAGGACCGAAAAGCGATACAATAAAGGATCTGTTTGAAAAATTTCAACGGACTGGGAACGTGACGGATGAACGTGCTGGAAAGGTAGGGCGACCGCGTACGGCAACCACAGAGGGCAACGCGCAGCTAGTGCAGCAGGTGATCCAACAGCGGCCTGGGGTTTCCGTTCGCCGTGTTGCAGCTGCGGTCCAAATGACGCCAACGTCCACGTATCGTCTCATGCGCCAGAGTTTACACCTCTATCCATACAAAATTCAAACGCGGCAACCCCTCAGCGCCGCTACCATTGCTGCACGAGAGACATTCGCTAACGATATAGTGCACAGGATTGATGATGGCGATAGGCATGTGGGCAGCATTTGGTTTACTGACAAAGCTTATTTTTACCTGGACGGCTTCGTCAATAAACAGAACTGGCGCATATGGGGAACCGAAAAGCCCCATGTTGCAGTCCCATCGTTCCTGCATCCTCAAAAAGTACTGGTCTGGGCCGCCATTTCTTCCAAAGGAATCATTGGCCCATTTTTCAGACCCGAAACGATTACTGCATCACGCTATCTGGACATTCTTCGTGAATTTGTGGCGGTACAAACTGCCTTAGACGACACTGCGAACACCTCGTGGTTTATGCAAGATGGTGCCCGGCCACATCGCACGGCCGACGTCTTTAATTTCCTGAATGAATATTTCGATGATCGTGTGATTGCTTTGGGCTATCCGAAACATACAGGAGGCGGCGTGGATTAGCCTCCCTATTCGCCAGACATGAACCCCTGTGACTTCTTTCTGTGGGGACACTTGAAAGACCAGGTGTACCGCCAGAATCCAGAAACAATTGAACAGCTGAAGCAGTACATCTCATCTGCATGTGAAGCCATTCCGCCAGACACGTTGTCAAAGGTTTCGGGTAATTTCATTCAGAGACTACGCCATATTCTTGCTACGCATGGTGGATATGTGGAAAATATCGTACTATAGAGTTTCCCAGACCGCAGCGCCATCTGTTGTTGAAAATTGTAACTACTGTAATTTCGAAAGTTTGTCTGCCTGAAAATGTACTGTTGTCCCAAGCATATTGCAACAAACGGTGTATTTCTATCGCTGCTCGTTTAGTTTTTATTGCCGTTTCAAATATACCGGTCATTTTGGAAACACCCTGTAAATATCTTTTTATAAAATACGGGTGAGGAGTGCAGACCCCATGAATACTCGATTTGGGCCGCAGTTTGACGACCACTGATCTAAGAGATATGGATTCCACAACACGGCATTTTCTCGCAGAGACAATGAATAGGAACATTGTAACTGTCATCATTGCGTTGGATTCGTGCCAGACTCACGTGTTTATGGCCGTCCCCGACCAGGGGTGTTAGAGTTTTAAAGACTGTTAAGAAGTTAATACTACGAGGTACAGTGCCTTTCAAGTTATTAAGAAAATATGTTCTGTTTTGTTCTCACTAGTCCGCCGTTTCCTTCACAGAATGAACGGTTGTGAAGTTAGATTATTTTATTTTCAATCAATTTAGTGCAGTTTGCAGGTTTTTTAATTGGTGCTTGAAGCTGAGACAATTATATGATCTTTGACATGTCGGTTGCTATTCGTTAGTGGCGCCCGAAGTGGTAAAAACATTCAGATGTGAATTACAAGTCTCCAGTTATTATTTTTACTGGTAACTTAAATTTTCCAGAGATTTTTGTTTTAGGGCTCTTATTGCAGTAGTTCGTCCCAGCAAAATTATTAATGAACTTGAGCGCTGGGGGTCGCATAACGTTGATTAGCTCTTTTTTTTTCTAAGGAAAAAATCTGCTTACCTCAGTAAGTCGTTAAACATAAAGTAGAGAGGAACATACGGGACCTGCTGAGCACTGTAACACCAAGAAAAAAAGACTACACTCGTTTGGGAAGTATCGTAAACAATTAAACCCCCACTGTTTAAGGAATCCAATTCCGGTGTATAAAACTGTTTCAAACTTTCGATTACTTTGCAAGTTAGTTGCTGTGTTAAGTATTTGATGTTGAGTATGTAAGCGAGTCAAAATTGAGAAAAGATTTTACATCATGCTAGAAATTTATTGGAAGTCGCTAAGTGCTCACACTAGATGAACATATTCTGAGTAATTTGCGCTCCATTTCTGTCAAAAGCAAGTTTTCACTCATCTCGGTGTTTATGACGTCATACCTCTTCCACTATGAGTCGTACAAGGGTACAGCTTTGCAGTTACATTCAGTGGTATATGCAGATAGGCCTACTGTCTGCAAAGTGTGTTCTGAATAAAGTTAGTAGAAATGAAATAATAAACTAAAAGGTCATGCCTGATGACTTAATACCTCGTCAACTACGTGTCTTACAATGATGTAACTGAGCAGGTACATTCGGTGGTACATGTGGATATTGTCTGGAAATGATAAATTAAAATGGCAAAAGTGTTATTGAAGTTTTGCTGCATGAAAGGTTGTAAGTAGGTTGTTTAGGTTTTTATATTGGTAACGCCACGTAGCGCTCTGTATGAAAATCACTGGCTGTGCTGTGTGCAGTCTGTGGCTGGTTTGCATTGGTGTTTGCTATTGTAGTGTTGGGCAGTTGGCTGTTAACAGCACGTAGCGTTGCGCAGTTGGAGGTGAGCCGCCAGCAGTGGTGGATGTGGGGAAGTAAGATGGCGGATTTTTGAGAGCGGATGATCTGGACGTGTGTCCATCAGAAACAGTAAATTTGTAAGAATGGATGTCATGAACTGTTATGTATATTATGACTTTTGAACACTATTAAGGTAAATACATTGTTTGTTCTCTATCAAAATCTTTCATTTGCTAAATATGCCTATCAGTAGTTAGTGCCTTCAGTAGTTTGAATCTTTTATTTAGCTGGAAGTATTGGCGCTCGCTGTATTGCAGTAGTTTGAGTAATGAAGATTTTTGTGAGGTAAGTGATTCATGAAATTATTGTTAGTCAGGGCCATTCTTTTGTAGGAATTATTGAAAGTCAGATTGCGTTGCGCTAAAAATATTGTGTGTCAGTTTAGTGTTAATCAGAATAAGTAAAGAGAGTAATGTCTGAGTACGTTCAGTTTTGCTCAGCTGTTTGAAAAGCAAATAATGTAAGAGGTTTATCAGCACAGTCATTCATAAATTTTTCTAATGGGACGTTTCAAGGTAAATATGTAGTACGCGATAAACTACACTCCTTTCGTCATTTTGTGGTTTCGGATCAGGGAGAAAACAATTTCAGGAAGGTTTGATATTATGTGTAGAGTTTGTTAGGAATCGCAAAGTGCTCCCACTCTCAAATATGGACGAATAAAGTCCGGATATTTGCGCGCCGTCAGTTACGCTGCCTCAGAAACAACACAAATTTTCTGGCTGTAGTACTTGTGTTATCGTGTTAAGCTTTTAACACCATTTTATACCTCCTGACGGGTAGATTATGACAGCACTTTAACTTTTAAATTCGGTCAATAACCACGCGAAATGTTGAAAATCAACTCTTTGTTGCCCCTGGACACAATTAGATAGGCAACGAAATCTGTGATAGTCGCTGAGTAGTATCGATGTCCACGTTAGCCGGCCGGAGTGGCCAAGCGGTTCTAGGCGCTACAGTCTGGAACCGCGCGACCGCTACGCTCGCAGGTTCGAATCCTGCCTCGGGCATGGATGTGTGTGATGTCCTTAGGTTAGTTCGGTTTAAGTAGTTCAAAGTTCTAGGGGACTGATGACCTGAGAACTTAAGTCCCATAGTGCTCAGAGCCATTTGAACCATTTTGTCCATGTTATTCGGGACGCATGGAATGTTTGACGTGGCTTCCAAAAACCGTAACAGAACCACATATTGATGCAGGTCAGCTATTAATGGTCTCCTTACAGGGTCTCTGCTGATCCGGGAAACGCGCCACTGCGCAGAGAGAACCGCCGTTGGTCTTTTGTCAACGAGAGACGCCGGCCATCCGTCTTTCCGTCGACACGTGCGTCCGTGCTCCCCTTCCGGCCGCTACCCTACTTGGTGGCTGGATCGCCCGCACCACGCCACCAATAAATCGTTCAGCGGGTGCCTCTCCACTGCGGGCCTTGCCCCTATAAGGGCTACTATGACTAACGGCCCTCGAAAATGTAATTCTTCGCCCAACTTCAGCATGTGATTTCT
This sequence comes from Schistocerca americana, assembly GCF_021461395.2. Taxonomy (NCBI): domain Eukaryota; kingdom Metazoa; phylum Arthropoda; class Insecta; order Orthoptera; family Acrididae; genus Schistocerca; species Schistocerca americana. The sequence goes on from NC_060123.1 coordinate 27,385,014, forward strand.
CAGCCTGAGAAGTTCTGCGGCCGGCGTAATGAATCGGGACTTCTTTTCAGAGCTTCGTTTGGCGAAGTACCATTTATAACGCAGCTCCTAAGGCCCGCACGGAATGCGGGCTGCGGCGGGGGTCCGGAAAGCAAACTCCAGATTAGTAGCCCTCTCGTGTAATTTATCTTACTGTCGCCTCCGGCAGTTTCGTGACAGGAGCAGTCTCGGCGTCTGGTAGCCCAACACTGACTAATCTGGAAGAGGCGGAAGGAATCTCAGTCCATTACTCCCCGCACACACGCGGAAATCGGAGCTGGAAATTGCTTGCACGTGTGTATCCGCATTCTGGAGCCGTTTGTGTGGCAATCACGTGAATCCATTTTCTGTTGCAAGGGTTCCTTCTATGGTGTCACATCAGAAAGCAATTTCGTTCGGCTTTCAAATGCGTAATGAGGCGAAGAGATCTGACATCGTGTCTTGAATCCCTGGAAAATGAAATGCGTTCCGAGCGCAGGTATGTGTATAGAAATGGGGGAAATCAGCATTTACAAACTTTTTTTCATTGCGTCTGAAGCCACATATTACCTGTGCTTCCACTTGCGTATTGAATAGGGAATGTAATGCACTTGGTTTAGTCGGACCAAATAAGAAGTAACGAAATACAGGATGTTTATAAACTAATTGTACCTTTAATTGTGAAAGAGGTAAATAACTTACAAGAATGTCTGATACAGCACTGAACGCAGTATATCTTCAAGTTGTATTTACAAATTTGCGGTGTGGCTATCTTTAGAAACACGACAAATACCCCATATGTAACCGATTTCGTGTCAAATCCTATGAAGCGAGTGTTGATGTGTGGTGGCAATGACTTGTGTTATCCAGTGTCGAAGTTCGTCGACGTTTCCCGGAATCGGAGGAACAAACGGCCCACCCGATACACGGAAATCCACTGCGGTTAAATCAGGTGATCCATCGCGTCCAATCCAAGACGGCACATACCTACGGTGATACGCGACAGCATTAGCATGATAATGTGTTGGTGCGCCATCTTGCTGGAAAATGGTTTCTGTGCCCATATCCTGTTGTAAATACATTAGATGCTATTCAGGCATGTTCAGGTACGATATGGCAGTTACAATTCGTCCGGCAAAAAAAAAATAATAATAATAATAATAATAATAATAATAATAATTACTGCTGGTCGACACTGCACTGGCGTCCTATGTGATACAGACCCAGTTTCGGAGAAATTAATGCCAGTTTTTCTTTGAGATGGCAGCTTACAATATCTATTACCGAATTGTTTCCGAACTGTAGTAGCTGATATAGACTCATGAAATAATAAAAAAAACACTTTGTACGCTACGCACGCAACTCCATGATGACTGTTGAAATAACTCATTCGAGCTTGCCACGTAGCGGGAATGTCGGGAACTAACGGTATTAAGCGGGAATAAAAATTGAAGATATGTTGTAATCAGTGCTGTATCTAACATTTCTGTAAGTTATTTAACCTTTCCAAATTCAAGGATACTTAAAGGACCTTTCATTGCTCATTAGATCTTCACAAGTCACAAAGTTTGTTACGTGGTTTTGTCATGAATTGTGGTACAGGTTTCTACCACCGTCTCTTACCATAAGATAGTTACTATCCATGTTGAAGCCTGAAAGTAATACCATGCCGTTATGTAAAATAATATATGCACCAGTAAGTCATTTAACAAGACATATATCGCCGTCATTAATATTTAAGCAGAGTATAATCGGAATGTATGCAGAATTTTCGCATTAAAGTACTAGATGAAGTAAACATCTTTTAAACCTGATAACACGTTAAGATTTTGAAGCACGATAGTACATTCAATACTCCAAAAGACAAAACCAAAGATTGTAACGCAACTTGCTCTCTCTCTGACGTGCACGTCGATTATGTACAAAGACAGAAATGACATGACCACCTTACAGTATGAGAGCACGGAAGTACTTGGAAATAGTGTGTCTGGTTACAGCCTTAGGTAAACGACCTGCCAGCGAGTTCTCTAACGAGGTTTTCAGCTGCATCGGCGCTCGCCGTCCCAGGCGGAGCAGTCCACACGCGGAGCTGGGGAATGCCGAAACGAGACGAGGGGTTCCCACTTCCCCTGCTGACGCGGACATCGACGCCTCGGCAAGTGGAGCACGGCGCTATCGCCGGCCATCTCGCGGCCCGCTTCGCCTGCAATTTGAATAGTCTGCGCATACCGCGCTTGTTTGTATAAGGTCGCGAGGGTTAAGCAGCTGACCAGTGGAATACATAAATGCGCTATCAGATGCACGAGTGGCGGTCGAGAGACGGCTATCGGAGGGCGATTCCTGCCAGCCGCAGGGCGCCATAATTCGCGGCTATGTATGTAGTCGGAGTGGTCCCAAGCAGCCGACTTTCTGCAAAGTGCCAGTCAGTCTTCAGCCCGTAAGGGACGCAGAGAGGGAGACGCAGTAGGCATTTCCCACCTTCACCATCTGTATTCCAACTCACTGTACTTGAGCGTGATTCCGTGTCTTTGGACCACTCGGCTGCGACGTTAAAATGACCCATACATTTCGTATCAGTATCTGTCCAAACGGACTCTAACAATTCCGAAATAGTAAGACCACTATTTCAGAATTACGACTTTCTAGGCATCAGTTTTTGACAACTATAATCCTAACCCTACATCCTCAACCACAGTACGCTAAGATGTTTTCTTATATGTCCTCACGCATTTACTTCAAGCTAGGCTATTATCTATGTACATCCGGATCCCGCTCCAGCTACTGCCGGGTCTGGGTGCTGACGAGTCCTCTCCACTTGGCTCGGTCCTCCCACCACTTTTCTTCCTCCACTTGCTGCAGGTCACACCTCTCCTTTCCACAGATATTCTCACTCCCATTTTCTATCGTGTTCTTGGGCGCCCTCTAGGTCTTTTTCCATCCATCTTTAGTTCATCCATAATTTTGGGGAGTCTCTGCCCATGCATCCTCTTAACATGCCCATACCAGTTTAATCTCTTTTTTTTCAATTTCTTCTCTCATACTTTCTTGTTTAAGGTCCTTTCTAATCTCTACATTCTTTACTCTGTCCATTTTTGTTTTTTCCTTAACTGCTCTGAGAACTTTCATTTCCCCTGCTTGCAGTCTCTTCCAGGCCCTATATGTCATTGTCCAAGTTTCTCCACCATAGGTGACAACAGGGAAGTAATGATTCTTATACATGAGGAGTTTTGCTTTTTCTAGGCTATTATGTTGTCTGAAATTAAAGAAAACTGTAATATTCGCTTGTACTCGTATTTTATTTCAAATTGTTGCCACTCATCTAGCCTTATCCAAATAGTTCTATTCTACACTAATCAGCTAGAGCATTATGACCACCTACCTAACAGCCGGTATGTCCAACTTTGGTTCGGATAGCAATGGCGACATGTCGTGGAATGGAAACAATGAGGCCTTGGTAGGTCGCTGGAGGTGGTTGGCACCAAATCTGCACGCACAACCCACCTAATTCCCGTAAATTCCGGGTGGAGGGGCAATGAGCTCAAACGCCACGTTCAATCACATCCCAGCCGCGACTTCTCAGTTGCCTTGTCACGGCTCGCGTGGCTCCATCAGGCGGAGGTTCGAGTCCTCCTTCGGGCATGTGTGTGTGTGTGTGTGTGTGTGTGTGTGTGTGTGTGTGTGTGTGTGTGTGTTTTTACCATGTTGTTGTTGTTGTTGTGGTCTTCAGTCCTGAGACTGGTTTGATGCAGCTCTCCATGCTACTCTATCCTGTGCAAGCTTCTTCATCTCACAGTACCTACTGCTACCTACATCCTTCTGAATCTGCCTACTGTATTCATCTCTTGGTCTCCCTCTACGATTTTTACCCTCCACGCTGCCCTCCAATGCTAAATTGGTGATCCCTTGATGCCTCAGAGCATGTCCTACCAACCGATCCCTTCTTCTAGTCATCTTGTGCCACAAACTCCTCTTCTCCCCAATTCTATTCAATACCTCCTCATTAGTTACGTGATCTGCCCATCTAATCTTCAGCATTCTTCTGTGTATGCCATCCATTATAAGTTCGACTATTGTAACGTGACTACAGTTGGTCATATTCTTGTAACATTTTAGTTTGTGATGGTTATAAACTGATAAGCTGACCTTATCACGGGCTAACACTACACCAAAAATTTAAAAAAAAATAAAGAACTTCTTCTAACTGTGGCAATAGCGTTCTTTTTATTTCAAGTTGTTGCTACTAATCTAGGCTCACCAAAATGATTATGTTGTACAGGGAGAAAATATTGTATTATAGGAAATAAAATCGTCATAACTTCTGAACGGTTTGTGTTAGGAAGTTCAAATTGCACAGTTGACCGCGGGGCATGATGGGAATTAGTATGCGCATGGTTTGGTTTGGTTTAGCCCACTTTCATTTGGAGGGGTTCATCAATAAGCAAAATTGGCGCATTTTGAGTACTGAGAATCCGCATTTCGTGATCGGGAATTGTCTTCACCCTCAGCGGGTGACTGTATGGGGTGCAATGTCCATCACTGAACAATCGGTGCAATATTCCTTGATGGCACAGTGACTAACAAATGGTATGTGAAGGTTTTGGAAGATGATTTCGTCCTCGTTGTCCAAAGTGACGCAGTGACCGCGTGGTTCCAGGCACCATGTCACGGATTTCGCGGCCCCTCCCACCGGTGGTCCGAGTCCTCCCTCGTGCATGGGTGTTTGTCTTGTTTTAGAATAAGTTAGTTTAAGTTGTGTGTTAGTCTAGGGACCAATGACCTCAGTAGTTTGGTCCCTAAGGAGTCCACACACATCTGAACATTTGGGCATTCCAAACCGACTCTGATTTCGACAATACGTGGTTCCTGCAAATCGGAGCTCGACCCATTGAAGCAGGAGGGTGTTTGATGTCCTGGAGGATCGCTTTGGGGACCGCATTCTGACTCTGGGGTACCCAGAGGCTACTGGCATGGGCCTCGAATGGCTGCTATATTTCCCAGACATTAACACATCCGACTCCTTTTTGTGGGGCTATATTAAAGACAAAGTGTACATCAATAACCGTATAATCATTGCTGAGCTGAAAACAGCCATTCAGAAGGTCATCGACAGCACCGATTTTCCGGCACTTCAGCAGGCTAGGCAGAATTTCGCTGTTCGTCTGCGCCACATCATCGCCAATGATGGCAAGCAAATCGAACACGTTATAACCTAAACCCGAATATCCGTAGTGACGTTTACATGTTAAATAAAGTGTGTGCACGCCCTAGTTTGCAACTAATTTACTTCTTCTTCATATAGTTCAATAATTGTCTCCCTGTATGTGATTTATTACATCTTCAACTTTGTAATATGACTACATTCGTTGATACTTACGCAAGATTTTATTTTGTGATGGTTGTAATCACATTGTTTCACAACTTATATTTTATTTCTGATCTATATCGGTTTTATGTTTACATTTCACTACGTCAATAAATGGTTGCAAATGTGTTCAAAAATGGTTCAAATGGCTCTGAGCACTATGCGACTTAACTTCTGAGGTAATCAGTCGCCTAGAACTTAGAACTAATTAAACCTAACTAACCTAAGGACATCACACACATCCATGCCCGAGGCAGGATTCGAACCTGCGACCGTAGCGGTCGCTCGGTTCCAGACTGTAGCGCCTAGAACGGCACGGCCACTCCGACCGGCATGGAAATGTCTACTGTTTCGATTCTTGAGTAACGATTACGTCTAATACGTTGTTCACGATGCTACCTAACGACGCACATTTCACACTGTGTAAATTTTACCTACGGTCAGTTTCTGAGTGTCTCCTCCATAAGGATAGTGCAAATGTGTCTTTGTCAAGTTGTTCACGGTGTTCTGACATGCAGCTGATCTCAGTGTGTAGCTCTATGTGAAGTTAGTCTATTACCTCATTTCTCTTGTCGTATTAGCGCCATCTACCGGCCTTCTTTCACTTCTTAGATAGCTTAATCGCCACAGTCAGTTTGGCACTAGGTCCGTTCCTGTAGACAACGGCGCTATCAGATATCCCTACACGAGACGAGATCTGTATTGTATTCAGCCTGAGAGCTTATTTTCGTAGAGCCTTTTACGAAAGTTTGGTTTAAATGTAACTACGATATTAATGGAAAATTCTGTACACGGATTATTAAAATGCATACTGATGTTATTAAGTATGTATTTGTTAATGCTGATTTACTTAAACACGTTATTCCACAGTTTGTCTGATAACTGAGTTTGACAGAGCACTGAAAGATCTAAGTCGAAACACGGTCCCAGGAGTAGACAACATTCCATTAGAACTACTGACAGCCTTGGGAGAGCCAGTCCTGACAAAACTCTACCATCTGGTGAGCAAGATGTATGAGACTGGCGAAATACCCTCAGACTTCAAGAAGAATATAATAACGCCAATCCCAAAGAAAGCAGGGGTTGACAAACGTGAAAATTACCGAACTATCAGTTTAATAAGCCACGGCTGCAAAATACTAACACGAATTCTTTACAGACGAATGGAAAAACTAGTAGAAGCCGACCTCGGGGAAGATCAGTTTGGATTCCGTAGAAATATTGGAACACGTGAGGCAATACTGAACCTACCACTTAACTTAGAAAATAGATTAAGGAAAGGCAAACCTACGTTTCTAGCATTTGTAGACTTAGAGAAAGCTTTTGACAATGTTGACTGGAATACTCTCTTTCAAATTCTGATGGTGAAGGTGGCAGGGGGTCAAATAAAGGGAGCGAAAGGCTATTTACAATTTGTACAGAAACCAGATGGCAGTTATAAGAGTCGAGGGATATGAAAGGGAAGCAGTGGTTGGGAAGGGAGTGAGACAGGGTTGCAGCCTCTCCTCGATGTTATTCAATCTGTATATTGAGCAAGCAGTGAAGGAAACAAAAGAAAAATTCGGAGTAGGTATTAGAATCCATGGAGAAGAAATAAAAACTTTGAGGTTCGCCGATGACATTGTAATTCTATCACAGACAGCAAAGGACTTGGAAGAGCAGTTCAACGGAATGGACAGTGTCTTGAAAGGAGGCTATAAGATGAACACCAGCAAAAGCAAAACGAGGATAATGGAATGTAGTCGAATTAAGTCGGGTGATGCTGAGGGTATTAGATTAGGAAATGAGACACTTAAAGTAGTAAAGGAGTTTTGCTATTTGGGGAGCAAAATAACTGATGATGGTCGAAGTAGAGAGGATATAAAATGTAGACTGGCAATGGCAAGGAAAGCGTTTCTGAAGAAGAAAAATTTGTGAACATCGAGTATTGATTTAGATGTCAGGAAGTCGTTTCTGAAAGTATTTGTATGGAGTGTAGCCATGTATGGAAGTGAAACGTGGACGATAAATAGTTTGAACCAGAAGAGGGTAGAAGCTTTCGAAATGTGGTGCTACAGAAGAATGCTGAAGATTAGTTGGGTAGATCACATAACTAATGAGGAGGTATTGAATATAATTGGGAGGAAGAGGAGTTTGTGGCACAACTTGACTGAAAGAAGGGATCGGTTGGTAGGGCATGTTCTGAGGCATCAAGGGATCACCAATTTAGTATTGGAGGGCAGCGTGGAGGGTAAAAATCGTAGAGGGAGACCAAGAGATGAATACAAAAAGCAGATTCAGAAGGATGTAGGTTGCAGTAGGTACTGGGAGATGAAGAATCTTGCACAGGATAGAGTAGCATGGAGAGCTGCATCAGACCAGTCTCAGGACTGAAGACAACAACAACAACAACTGAGTTTTGAAACACTTAACAAAGACATGTGCGATCAAGACCTTCCCATATTTCAAAGTTGTGCCAAACTGATCTTAGCTGTTGGCGTCTTTCAAAGTGATTCCTTTTCTCAGAGACAACACAATGATAACGGATGCCATCGGTAGAACACTACGCTCGCCTCGGAAGATGAGAGGCGGAGGGAACAGCCGTGCCGACACTCAGAGACGCGTGCGACGAACCGCGCAGAGGGAATCCGTCCGCTCTAATTGGCCCGCCACGCCGCCGTTCCGTCTGGCGCGGGTAATTTACCTGAACGTGAACGTGGCGCGCGGTGCCGCAGAGCGTGGATCACGATCTCGTGATCGTCCGCCCCGCCGCCTCCTCACCTAAATCGCCAAATTCCCGAGATTCCTCCTAATGGGCGCCGGTCTGCCACCGCCCAATCCACGAATAAAATTATCGGCCGGCTTCTATCGATAAAAAATTCGGCGCTTACAAAAGTAATTGGAGGCTCGAATGCACTATATGGCCTCCGTGTGACGTAACTCCTTCGAAGGTGCGGCGTTTTATCCTGTCCATTTTCAGCACCCATATTACTTTCCTTTATTGAATTTTCGTAACAGCCACTCGTTTGGTCTGCTGTAAAGAGATGTAAAATAGTGATACAGTGGTTCGGAACCATACCGTGTGGAAATAAGGTAGGAACTCGATCAAAGCACCGAGTTAACAACATCGAGATTCCTCGCGTGACATAGGAGTATCCCTTCTGAACTCGAAGGCTGTTTTTTAATACCACAGTGCTTCGTGTCGTGAACAGACCAAACAGACAGATAAGGAGTAACCTACAGTCAAACGTGATAGCGCGTCGATATATGGTGTTGTTCTTGAGGAGTTCCTTGGAAAGGCTATGCTGGTGGAGTACTGGCCAAGATAGACAGAGGGTAATTGTTAGGCTGTGACACAATATTCTTGAAACGTTTTAACCACTGGAAATTTCGAGCCCTCTGCTGGTATCGTTTTTAGGAGTCTGTTGGTGTTTCCGAGTGGCTGAATATTAAGCGAATCGAAGACACCAGAATACTCCAGAATAATATCGCGGCAGAGGCATCGAGAACTCGAGTAATGGGGAACTTCAAAGAGCAATTCGTCGTGGTCCAACAACTTAGAGGAATTTTACCATCGCCACAAGTGGATCGAAACTGCTTTAGTAAGGAGTATCTCGTATTCTTCTTTTGCCATCTTTTGTTTCTCGCTATTGACTGTATTGTGTAGCTGTTGCCCATACTGTAGTTGCGTTCTGGCAGGGATGTATGCAAAAATTTGCAGGAAGAAATATCATATCACGTTACATTCTTAAACGATAATAATGTTTGTTATTATAGGCCGCAGACTTGCTCATTTCAAGAATACATTATCATGAAAAATAAGGGTGAACATTAATAAGAGCAACAAATTGCAGGGACAGATTCGTGACTAGAAATGGAAGGTGAAATATCGTATGAAAATGTATCCGGAAATGCGTCATTGCCACGGTATCTGGCGGTGACGAATGAAAGTTCCTCTTGTCATGTTCCATACGTTCCTTGTATGTTACAGGCTGTGTGATTGATGCAGCGTTCTGTAAGCAGAAGAAAGGTCCGATATTCATGTCTGGAACAAGCCGAGACGGTATTTGTGTACGGCCAAGCAGATGGAAACGGTCGAGGAGCAGCACGGCTATACCAAAACAAGTACCCTCCCAGACGCCAACCACATCACACAATATTTCAAGCCATTTTTGGGAGTTCATGTGGTCATGGGTCCTTTCAGACAGGCGAACATCTGCAAGGAAGCGGCGGACTTAGGGTACATCAGATTCGATGGACCGGGTTCTACAGGATGAGACGAACCCTAGTAGAAGCTCCAGGCAAGTGACCCAACTACATGGTGTAAACCAAAGTATGATTAGCGGTACCCTGCACGACAACCACTACTCTCCTGATCAACTGCAATCCCTTGGAGGCCACTTTGAACATCTGTTGTGACGTGGATGCGATGCAGCTCTGTACTGTGTTCTGGGACGATTTGTTGTCGTTGCACGCATACCGACCATTTCCGGACACATGTTCATAGGATGTTTTTTTCCTCCATTTCCGGTCAGGAATAGGTCTCTGCAGTTTGTCAGTTTTATTAATGTTCAAAATGTTCACCCTGTGTAAAGAAGCAAACACACACACACACACACACACACACACACACACACACACACACACACAGAGAGAGAGAGAGAGAGAGAGAGAGAGAGAGAGAGAGAGAGAGAGAGAGGATAGGTGGAATCCGGGAGAGGGGGAGAGAGGGAGAGGAAACAGAAATGAGCAGTCACTAGGCGTACGTTTCGTAGTCTGATGCGCTGGGACCACATAGGTAAACAAGTAAGGATACAGACACCAAGTGAACACACAGTTATGACAGAAATCATTACCAGTTCTCGTAAGAAATGCCTGAATTTAGTGCCAGACCAGTACTGGTGTTCCACAACAGTTAGCTTATGAAATATGAGAACTATGAAACAAAGTGTTTGTGACGTGGAACTGTGTCAACTTTTTGTAAGTGAAGTGGCAGTGCGGCCTCTAATCTATGACTAGGCAAAAGGAAACACAATTTTCGCCAGAAAATCGAATTACTATAAGTAGCAAACCATTTGGGGAGGGGGGGGGGGGGAGCAAACCATTTTGGGGGGGGAGCAACACCTCTGAAGATGTGAATCTTCAGGTTTTGGCGGCGCAAAGACTGTTCCATTAAGTTTCGGGTATGCAGCCGCAAGAAATCTCCTTCTTCTAACGTCTCTGGTGCATTTGCATCTGTGACCGCATGCGCAGTCGCGCGGTACAACAGTATAAAGGGACGAAGCGAGCACTGGAGCGGCAGTCTTGCGACTCACTCTGAAGATGGCTGGACGGTATACAGCCGAAATATTAGAAGAAGGAGATTTCTTGCGGCTGCATACCCGAAACTTAATGGAACAACCTCTGAAGATGTCCAGCGCAGTTCTTGACGAAATGTTAGGGAAAGAAGAGTTTAGTGGACCACGACCTTATACCCCGAAACGTTTATCAGCAACAGTGTCATCCGGTTGTGGAAGCCTTAATTCTGTCACGGAATTAGTAACTTATTTGCGTAGAAACGCCGGCCGGTGTGGCCGAGCGGTTCTAGGCACTCCAGTCTGGAACCGCGTTACCGCTACGGTCGCAGTTTCGAATCCTGCCTCGGGCATGGATGTGTGTGATGTCCTTAGGTTAGTTAGGTTTAAGTAGTTCTAAGTTCTAGGGGACTGATGATGACCTCAGAAGTTAAGTCCCATAGTGCTCAGAGCCATTTGAACGATTTTGTGTAGAAATTATCTCCTGAACCGTTTTCTAATCAATAAGTCTCGTATATAAAACCAAAACTTTATTTTTCCAAATTAAATACATTGAAGATACCTTAATGTGACAAGCGACAGACGTCTAGAACAAATAAAATAGATTATAGCAAGAAAGGGCACTTTAATTTATAAAATGAATTTTTATACACTTGCTATGGATGACGGCAACGCCAGTTTTGCCAGATGGACGTACCTAAGGTTAGTATCGGTTTCTGATAAAGGTGTTAACGTAGAGAATAGTCCTCCTAGATTAATAATAAATTCAGGTGACTTTTTGAATATCTGGTTGAGCCAGGGACATTCGATTTACTGCAGTGATGTTGAGAAAGAAAAGCTTGTAACTGTTGGTGTGAAAATGAAAAGCAACGAGCAAACGAGCGGTGAGTATAGTAAGATCCCTGCCGAAAACTTGTTTGCGTAATTTATGTGCAGTCCTTGGTAACAAAGGCTTCTCAGTGTAGATGATGATGGGGATCATATGAAACGAAATCTCCGACAACATGCACTGTGTAGCTCGGCCTCCACTAAATCAGTTTTATTTCTATTATTCCTTCTATTTTGCGTTTTGCATTTGTCTCCTCCTGCTCCTCTTTTCAGCTTCATAAAGCGGTCTCGTTAGTAAACAGCATTAGCCAAGTGCTGTGACCTTTGCTCCCGACGGAATCCGGATCAGCGAGGAAGAGTCGGTTTACGTAACTGAGATTGCTCGGGCACACAGGGCTAACCTCAGTACAACCACTCCAGTGTTCCCTGGGCGCGCCTGAGACCCTGGCGCGTGACTCGAGCCAGAGTTGGCGCACGGGGCGCCGAGTTCAATTCCTTGACTCATCCCCCCAATTGGCAGCACATTGCGTAAGTCCTGGCCGTGCTCGCGGCGTCTTATTAGCGGAATGCAGCCACTGGGTCACTGATAGTGGCTCCAGCAAGGCAGCGTGCACTGCTTTGTGGCCGTCTGACTGCGCAGTATATGTACTTCGGCCTCGGGTCAAGACCGTTTGCGGCTCTTCCCAGGATTAGTGAGATCTGTTTAGAAAAGGACAGGACTTCCGAAGAACGTAAACACATTTACGCATGCTCTGACAACAGCATTGACAAGGCGAGAACACGTAATCAGATGCTAAAACTGGATTCGTGATTTCCTGTCAGAAAGGTCACAGTTCGTAGCAATAGACGGAAAGTCATCGAGTAAAACAGAAGTAGTATACGGCGTTCCACAAAGAAGTGTTATAGGCCCTCTATTGTTCCTATATTAACGACATAGGAGGCAATCTGAGTAGCGCTCTTATATTGTTTGCAGATGATGCTGTCATTTACCGTCTTGTAAAGTAATCAGATGACCAAAACGACTTGCAAAATGATATAGATAAGATATCTGTATGGTGCAAAAAGTGGCAATTGACCTTGAATAAAGAAAAATTTGAAGCTATTCACATGAATACTAAAAGAAATCAGCTAAATTTTGATCAGGCGATAAGTCACACAAATCTGAAGGCTGTAAATTCATCTAAATACTTAGGGATTACAATTACAAATAACCTAAATTGGAACGATCACATAGATAATATTGTGGGTAGAGCAAACCAAAGACTAAGATTCATTGCCAGAACACTTAGAAGGTGCAACAGGTCTACTAAAGAGACTGCTTACACCACGCTTGTCCGCCCTATTCTAGAGTATTGCTCTGCGGTGTGGGATCCGCATCAGGTGGGACTGACGGATGACATCGAAAAAGTACAAAGAAGGGCAGCTCGTTTTGTATTATCGCGAAATAGGGGAGGTAGTGTCACAGACATGATACGTGAATTGGCGTGGCAGTCATTAAAACAAAGGCGTTTTTCGTCGCGACGGGATCTTCTCAAGAAATTTCAATCACCAATTTTCTCGTCCGATTGCGAAAACATTCTGTTGGTACCCACATACATGGAGAGAACTGATCATCACGATAAAATAAGAGCAATTAGGACTCGCACAGGAAAATTTAAGTGCTCGTTTTTCTCGCGCTCCGTTCGAGAGTGGAACGGTAGAGAGACAGCTTGAAGGTGGTTCATTGAACCCTCTGCCAGGCACTTTATTGTGAATAGCAGAGTAATCACGTAGATGTAAAAGACATTCCTCTTAACACTGAGTTGACAAAATTCATGGAATTACTCCTAATAACGTGTCGGATCTCTTTTTGCCAAGCGTAGTGCAGAAAAAAATGGTTCAAATGGGTCTGAGCACTATGGGACTCAACATCTTAGGTCATCAGTCCCCTAGAACTTAGAACTACTTAAACCTAACTAACCTAAGGACATCACACTCACCCATGCCCGAGGCAGGATTCGAACCTGCGACCGTAGCCGTCCCGCGGTTCCGGACTGCAGCGTCAGAACCGCAAGACCACCGCGGCCGGCGTAGTGCAGAACTCGACTTGGCGTGGACTCAACAAGTCGTTGGAATTAGCCTACAGAAATATTGAGTCGTGCTGCATATACAGGGTGTTTCTAAAATGACCGGTATATTTGAAACGGCAATAAAAACTAAACGAGCAGCGATAGAAATACACCGTTTGTTGCAATATGCTTGGGACAACAGTACATTTTCAGGCGGACAAACTTTCGAAATTACAGTAGTTACAATTTTCAACAACAGATGGCGCTGCAAGTGATGTGAAAGATATAGACGACAACGCAGTCTGTGGGTGCGCCATTCTGTACGTCGTCTTTCTGCTGTAAGCGTGTGCTGTTCACAACGTGCAAGTGTGCTGTAGACAACATGGTTTATTCCTTAGAACAGAGGATTTTTCTGGTGTTGGAATTCCACCGCCTAGAACACAGTGTTGTTGCAACAAGACGAAGTTTTCAACGGAGGTTTAATGTAACCAAAGGACCGAAAAGCGATACAATAAAGGATCTGTTTGAATAATTTCAACGGACTGGGAACGTGATGGATGAACGTGCTGGAAAGGTAGGGCGACCGCGTACGGCAACCACAGAGGGCAACGCGCAGCTAGTGCAGCAGGTGATCCAACAGCGGCCTCGGGTTTCCGTTCGCCGTGTTGCAGCTGCGGTCCAAATGACGCCAACGTCCACGTATCGTCTCATGCGCCAGAGTTTACACCTCTATCCATACAAAATTCAAACGTGGCAACCCCTCAGCGCCGCTACCATTGCTGCACGAGAGACATTCGCTAACGATATAGTGCACAGGATTGATGACGGCGATATGCATGTGGGCAGCATTTGGTTTACTGACGAAGCTTATTTTTACCTGGACGGCTTCGTCAATAAACAGAACTGGCGCATATGGGGAACCGAAAAGCCCCATGTTGCAGTCCCATCGTCCCTGCATCCTCAAAAAGTACTGGTCTGGGCCGCCATTTCTTCCAAAGGAATCATTGGCCCATTTTTCAGATCCGAAACGATTACTGCATCACGCTATCTGGACATTCTTCGTGAATTTGTGGCGGTACAAACTGCCTTAGACGACACTGCGAACACCTCGTGGTTTATGCAAGATGGTACCCGGCCACATCGCACGGCCGACGTCTTTAATTTCCTGAATGAATATTTCGATGATCGCGTGATTGCTTTGGGCTATCCGAAACATACAGGAGGCGGCGTGCATTGGCCTCCCTATTCGTCAGACATGAACCCCTGTGACTTCTTTCTGTGGGGACACTTGAAAGACCAGGTGTACCGCCAGAATCCAGAAACAATTGAACAGCTGAAGCATCTGCAAGTGAAGCCATTCCGCCAGACACGTTGTCAAAGGTTTCGGGTAATTTCATTCAGAGACTACGCCATATTATTGCTACGCATGGTGGATATGTGGAAAATATCGTACTATAGAGTTTCCCAGACCGCAGCGCCATCTGTTGTTGAAAATTGTAGCCACTGTAATTTCGAAAGTTTGTCCGCCTGAAAATGTACTGTTGTCCCAAGCATATTGCAACAAACGTTGTATTTCTATCGCTGCTCGTTTAGTTTTTATTGCCGTTTCAAATATACCGGTCATTTTTGAAACACCCTGTATATGCTCCACAATTGTGAAAGTGTTGCCGGTTCAGGATTTTGTTCACCCCAATTATCGCCCATAAATTGTCGTGGCATTCAAGTCGGGCGATCTGGATGGTCAAATCATTCATTCGAAATTTCCAGAATGTTCTTCAAACCAATCGCGAACAATAATTGTGGACCAGTTCAAAACTGTTCAAATGGCTCTGAGCACTATGGGATTTAACATCTGAGGTCATCAGTCCCCTAGAACTTAGAACCACTTAAACCTAACTAACCTAAGCACATCACACACATCCATGGCCGAGGCAGGATTCGAACCTGCGATCGGAGCAGCAGCGCGGTTTCAGACTGTAGCGCCTAGCACCGCTCGGCCACACTGGCCGGCTCCTAGTTTTAGAATGTGGCGATATACACCCACATGGTTGGAGCAGTGTGCGTATTATAATGCCCTCTCAGTTCTCCCAAGAACAGTTAAGTAATTGGCTGGTTCGTTTCTCCACAGTTGGAACTAAATGATGCTACAGCTAATTTCTAGCCGGATATCAGCCTCTGTGAACGCAATGTTCACACAGATTGCTCCTCTGCATTGTACAGATCATTATGCACTCCGTTCTGCACTTGTCGCGAGTTCAGAGGAGAGTCTGCGAAAATTTCCGTCTTCTCTTACACATAGCCTGGGTTCTTTCGTTCTTCACGTCAGGGCTTTTTTCGACTAATAGGAGCCTGCCTCTTATTTTGTGGAAACACTCTCTACCAATCGCCAGGTCCCTACCATTAAACGGTGTCGAAAGTTTGGCCCTTTTTCCTTCCTAGCGCGTTTCCGCCAATCAGACGTTTTGTGCCGAGTCCAGACTCCTAAATGCGTACATTGACTCTCTCGCGTGTGTACCACTCGCTGGACATGTGATCGATAATGCGCCACTGGTCTTGTTTTGTATCCATTTGGAATTCTGAAACGCAGTTTTCTAGAAGCTTTCTTTCGTGTTCTCTCTCAGATGGGCCATTTTACTCGCTCTCCCCATCTGAGTCACCTGGTCGGTCATTGACTTTCCGTCTGGGACCCCTTTTAAGTGGTTTCTGTGGTACCCCCTGTAGCGCGGCCTTGCCTCTGCGTCATCCCTCAGAATTCCAAACTAAAACTCCTCTCGCTGCTTGTTTCACCTTCTGCTCAAACACGCACAATAGGAATGGTGTGTTAATTACCGTCAATTGAATGTCATCTCTTTTTGCATCACATACAGCTAGGCAAACTTGCTTATTATTACCGAATTAAGTTAGGTGCCATATTCACCTTCCCATTGCACTGTATAAACCTCTCATGTAAGGTGCGAATCTGACCTCCATTTATTCTGCCACCTTACAAGTGGTAGGACAATAGTTTGTTTCACAGATTCAAATCAAGACTGAGCGTACGAAGTCATTTATTTACTGTAGAATCTGGTCATGTGATACATTCAGATAACAAAGAATAAGTTTCCCATGAAATGAACATAAAGTGTCGTGAAACTGACTGAGAAATTACTCCAACAGGCCGATCACAAAGTTACTTGAAGTACTGAAAGACAGAGCAGTCTAGAAGCTCAGTACAATCAAGAGTGACCCGTTTACACTGCGAGAAGGTACCTCGTTTACACGGAAGACTGCTTGGGGAACGCTACAACTGCTCGCAACTGCAAAGTAAACGAATCGAAGACCCACGAAACGATACAATAAATCAGACAGCACAAGTTGCTTAGCAAATGTCTCAGCTTGTGAGCTGCTCAGAAGGTGGATAGTGTTAATGCGAAATTCCATACTTACTCCAGACTCGGCAAACGTTCATGCCAAATTGACGTCTGTGGCCGAGCGGTTCTAGGCGCTTCAGTCTGGAACCGCGCTGCTGCTACGGTCGCAAGTTCGAATCGTGCCTCGGGCGTGGATGTGTGTGATGTCCTTAGGTTAGTTAGGTTTAAGTAGTTCTAAGTCTAGGGGACTGATGACCTCAGATGTTAAGTCCCATAGTGCTCAGAGACATTTGAACCATTTTGAACCTCAGATGTTAAATCCCATAATGCTGGACCACTTTTGACGTTTGTGGCGTGCCACCATCGATGTGTTGCAGTTTCAGTTGCCAGGTCCGTATATGTAGTCAGGGCAGTGCTACCAACAGCTTGCTTAGAAAGCGTCCTGTTCTCTTTTTGCACCTACCCCGAAATGTTTGTGGAGAACACGCTGCGAGCGGCGAATATCGGTACACTATAAAGCAGGGGTGTCCAAACTACAGCCCGCGTTAGCCGGCCGGACATCCCCGGTATCCGGCCCGCCAAATATTTGAGGTGGTGCCTATACTGCCAACAATTGGGTTTCGAGGTCTCTCTCTTTAAAAATTCTACATTCACTGTCAACCTTTCGTTTCTTTTCCATATTTGTACAGAACTTCACAAAAGATTGTAACCTGAAAATAAACTTGTGCTATAAAAATAATAAAACTAGGAAGTAGTCTGGCTAAGGTACTTTAATTACTAAATTAAATATTCACAATTACACTGTAGTTCCACTAAAAAATACAGTGAAAAAATACTCAGTCGTGCTATACGTATTTCGATTTTCAGATTTTCCTTGTCTCTTCGAATTCAAACTTTGAATTGTCCCACACTTCGTCGTCTCACCTACTAGTACAGCGCATAAAACACTAAATAAAACACTAAAAAAACTCGTGAGGCACTCGCAACATAGACACAATCACGCAACAGAACTATCAAATATATGCTCTGGCTCTGCTACTCGCTACAAGACTACATAACTAAACTTATTGTTGCGCCGCTTGAAATAACAATGCGTTGACATACTCTACTTCTGTTACGTCTTGCAGTAATGGTGTTGCTAACAATTACGAGGGCAGTTCAATAAGTAATGCAACACATTTTATTTCTGAAACAGGGGTTGTTTTATTCAGCATTGAAATACACCAGGTTATTCCCCAATCTTTTAGCTACACAACACTATTTTTCAACGTAATCTCCATTCAATGCTACGGCCTTACGCCACCTTGAAATGAGGGCCTGTATGCCTGCACGGTACCATTCCACTGGTCGATGTCGGAGCCAACGTCGTACTGCATCAATAACTTCTTCATCATCATCCGCATAGTGCCTCCCACGGATTGCGTCCTTCATTGGGCCAAACATATGGAAATCCGACGGTGCAAGATCGGGGCTGTAGGGTGCATGAGGAAGAACAGTCCACTGAAGTTTTGTGAGCTCCTCTCGGGTGCGAAGACTTGTGTGAGATCTTGCGTTGTCATTAAGAAGGAGAAGTTCGTTCAGATTTTTGTGCCTACGAACACGCTGAAGTCGTTTCTTCAATTTCTGAAGAGTAGCACAATACACTTCAGAGTTGATCGTTTGACCATGGGGAAGGACATCGAACAGAATAACCCCTTCAGCGTCCCAGAAGACTGTAACCATGACTTTACCGGCTGAGGGTATGGCTTTAAACTTTTTCTTGGTAGGGGAGTGGGTGTGGCGCCACTCCATTGATTGCCGTTTTGTTTCAGGTTCGAAGTGATAAACCCATGTTTCATCGCCTGTAACAATCTTTGACAAGAAATTGTCACCCTCAGCCACATGACGAGCAAGCAATTCCGCACAGATGGTTCTCCTTTGCTCTTTATGGTGTTCGGTTAGACAACGAGGGACCCAGCGGGAACAAACCTTTGAATATCCCAACTGGTGAACAATTGTGACAGCACTACCAACAGAGATGTCAAGTTGAGCACTGAGTTGTTTGATGGTAATCCGTCGATCATCTCGAACGAGTGTGTTCGCACGCTCCGCCATTGCAGGAGTCACAGCTGTGCACGGCCGGCCCGCACGCGGGAGATCAGACAGTCTTGCTTGACCTTGCGGCGATGATGACACACGCTTTGCCCACCGACTCACCGTGCTTTTGTCCACTGCCAGATCACCGTAGACATTCTGCAAGCGCCTATGAATATCTGAGATGCCCTGGTTTTCCGCCAAAAGAAACTCGATCACTGGCCGTTGTTTGCAACGCATATCCGTTACAGACGCCATTTTAACAGCTCCGTACAGCGCTGCCACCTGTCGGAAGTCAATGAAACTATACGAGACGAAGCGGGAATGTTTGAAAATATTCCACAAGAAATTTCCGGTTTTTTCAACCAAAATTGGCCGAGAAAAAAAATGTGTTGCATTACTTATTGAACTGCCCTCGTATTTTGAGATTTCGTTAACCTTGCAGGACGCTTTCGTGAAGAATGTGCAGTGACATACTTTTTTGTCGGTGAAATTCACCAGAATAAAATACGCCAGAAATTTGGTCAGGTACGTCCATCAATCAAAATTATGTAATTAAATAAAAATCGTATTTCGTTTCAGTGCTAGTTATTCCCACAACCTTAGATTTTTGCGATTTCATCTTTCCTTTAGCCTTACACTACGGTGATCGTGGAGTGCTAGGGTGCTTTAATCCCACTAGGTAGATCTTGGCCCGTATGACTTCGTGGAAGAGTTAATGTGGCCCGCGGACTAAAAAGTTTGGAGACCCCTGCTATAAAGCGTCACTGTCCCGGCGGAGTGGTTTTGCGTACGCTGCGGTATTTAGCCGCCAACTATGGCCTTGTGGAGTTCTTGCCCTTGACTCGGCGTTCGAGGCGAGAGTGGCAGCAGGTCGAAAGAAAAGGAGAATCCGGGACGGCGCGGGGCTGGCTGTCTGGCAGGCATTACAAAGTAGGCGACGCCACGCCGCGACGCCCCAAGCCGACTCCGTCGTAAAAGAAAGCCAGGCGAGCGTGCGGCCCGGCCGTAAAACACCCTCGCCCGGCCCAGAACCCGCGGTTTTACGACTGCAAGTGACAAATTTAAGCGGTTCTTACGTGAAAGAGGTGAACTCCACCTCACCAAGCTCAAGGCCCAGCGCTCCTCCGCAGTCAAAGTCTGCCCTTTCTTGTCACGTATTTAAGCGAAGGGGATGTTGGCGTCAGGTTACTGTGTATGAAGATACCTGTGTTTGTAACTTGTTCGTCCTCATATTTGGTTCATGTTTATTCCCTACACTGGATCCACTTTTGGTCTTTTTTGTTACATCGTAAGTCGATTAGAAATCGGCAGTTAGTAGAAAACTTCGCTTGTCGTAGCCTTAACTAACACAATTTCTCATGATACTTACTCTGCATCGTACACAGAGTAAGCGAAGGAACTTGCCCCCCTTCTTGCAGCGGTGTACCGTAGGTCTCTAGAAGAGGGTAGCGTTCCAAAGGATTGGAAAAGGGCACAGGTCATCCTCGTTTTCAAGAAGGGACGTCGAACAGGTGTGCAGAACTATAGACCTATATCTATAACGTCGATCAGTTGCAGAATTTTGGAACACGTATTGTGTTCGAGTATGATGACTTTTCTGGAGACTAGAAATCTACTCTGTAGGAATCAGCATGGGTTTCGAAAAAGGCGATCGTGTGAAACCCAACTCGCGCTATTCGTCCACGAGACTCAGACGGCCATAGACACGGGTTTCCAGGTAGATGCCGTGTTTCTTGACTTCTGCAAGGCGATCGATACAGCTCCCCAGAGTTGTTTAATGAACAAAGAGCATATGGACTATCAGACCAATTGTGTGATTGGACTCAAGAGTTCCTAGATAACAGAACGCAGCATGTCATTCTCAATGGAGAGCAGTCTTCCGAAGTAAGAGTGATTTCGGGTGTACCGTAGGGGAGTGTCACAATACATATATAAATGACCTTGTGGACAACATCGGAAGTTCACTGAGGTTTTTTGCAGATGGTGCTGTAGTATATCGAGAGGTTGTAACAATGGAAAATTGTACTGAAATGCAGGAGCATCTGCAACGAATCGACGCATGGTGCAGGGAATGGCCATTGAATCACAATGTAAACAAGTGTAATGTGCTTCGAATACATAGAAAGAAAGATTCTTTATCATTTAGCTACAATATAGCAGGTCAGAAACTGGAAGGAGTTAATTCCATAAATTATCTGGGAGTAGGCATTAGGAGTCATTTAAAATGGAATGATCATATAAAATTAATCGTCGGTAAAGCAGATGCCAGACTGAGATTCATTGGAATAATCCTAAGGAAATGCAGTCCGAAAACAAGGGAAGTAGGTTACAGTACACTTGTTCGCCCACTGCTTGAATACTGCTCACCCGTGTGGGATCCGCACCAGATAGGCTTGATAGAAGAGATAGAGAATATCCAACGGAGAGCAGCGCGCTTCGTTACAGGATCATTTAGTAATCGCGAAAGTATTACGGAGATGATAGATGAACTCCAGTGGAAGACTCTGCAAGAGAGACGCTCAGTAGCTCGGTACGGGATTTTGTTGGAGTTTCGAGAACATACCTTCACCGAGGAGTCAAGCAGTATATTGCTCCCTCCTACGTATATCTCGCGAAGAGACCATGAGGATAAAAGCAGAGAGATTAGAGCCCACACAGAGGCATACCGATAATGTTTCTTTCCACGAACACTATGAGACTGGAATAGAAGGGAGAACCGATAGAGGTACTCAAGGTACCCTACGCCACCCACCGTCAGGTGGCTTGCGGAGTATGGATGTAAATGTAGTTCATGTACAAATAAAAATTATAAGAAACAGGCAATATAGTACCATAAGCTATCAGTAGTACTAAATAACAGGCGAACATTCACTGACTTTGGTGAAACCCGAGCTACAGAACGTATGTGATAATTCAACTTATTTTCTGTAACCATATAGGTATCTTATGGTTACGAAACTAACATTTCTTACAAATCATAAGCCGTATATATTCGCATACCGCTGCTGTTATCATGTCATACATACTGAAAGCTTTGGATCAAGGCAATCAGGTAGATGCAGTACTTCTTGATTCACAAAAAGCATTTGACTCAGTACGACACCTACGCTTATTGTCAAAAGTTCCATAATTTGTGACTGGGCTGAAGACTTTTTGGTAGGGAGGACGCAGCTTATTACCTTGGATTGAGAATAGCAGGGTGTGCTCCTGTCGAAATATCGGCTGTGGTCGACGACGTCATCCGGCAGCAAACCTGTATGTTGTTTGAGCAAAACCCTACGTGTTTGATTAAATTACTCTACAGACAATGCGCAATACACATGTGCACAAAATGTGCAGACAGTTGCAAATACAACGACTTAACCCGTAGCAGTGATTCAAACGGTTTGCTAATGGAAATCTGGAACCGCGCGACCGCTACGGTCGCAGGTTCGAATCCTGCCTCGGGCATGGAAGTTTTTGATGTCCTTAGGTTAGTTAGGTTAAAGTAGTTCTAAGTTCTAGGGGACTGATGACCACAGATGTTAAGTCCCAGAGTGCTCAGAGCCATTTGAACCATTTGTTACACTGTTTCAGTGAACAACACAGCGTAAGGAACGCAACTTCAAACGTTTTTCTGGTCTTAAAATGCCTATTCGATACAGTAATACGACACGAAAATATGATGCTTCTGGCCTCAGTACTGTAATTCATTTTTGTTTATACACTTCGAATAACCGAGAAGAGAAGTATGTGCTGTGAAAAGCGTGCTTTCGTAATCCATTTCTATTCACTTTCATTATGGTTGTGTTGATAATTGATAAAGCCAGAACTCCAAAAGCAATGATTGAATGTTTAGAGGCACGATTCGTATTCGTTGCATTTTCAAGTCAAATGCAAATTTTAAATGTTCAAGTTCGCAAGAAACTTACCTTATTTCCTTTGGTGCCCCAGAGATGTATGCAGGGATGATGTAAACAAGCCAGCTGTCATGTTAACAAAGTGAAAGATTCGTTAAATTACGAAGGAAAAGAACTGAATTTAAGATTGTCAGGTCCATTGTAGTTTACACATCTGCTTTGTTTTTAAATTGTACCTACCAAGTGACATTCAGGGTGGCAGATAACAGCGATTTACAGGGTAACACGACAAAACAGTGATTAATGTAATGATATAAATAGCCTGGACTTACATAGTGAATTTTGCTTTGACGAATATGTAACCCTTTAAGTACTTATAATTTAACCACTGCAACAGGTGTTCCACATATTTTACTGAAGATTTAATAAACTACATGTAGTTACATTACTTTTATATTAAATTATTGCGTTTTAAGACATTAGTCCCCATTTCCAGGATATTTCTTGCCAGGGCTTTTCAGTTAGTTGGGAATAACCAAACAATGAAAACCAAGTGTATTGCTCACCTCCAGAGAGCTCTTTGCGCTGGGTTGATAGGAAATCTAAAGTCAAATCACAAAAATAAAACCATATTGTTAAATTTTACACTGCATCAGAATTTCAAGTATACAGGGTGTTACAAAAAGGTACGGCCAAACTTTCAGGAAACATTCCTCACACACAAAGAAAGAAAATATGTTATGTGGACATGTGTCCGGAAACGCTTACTTTCCATGTTAGAGCTCATTTTATTACTTCTCTTCAAATCACATTAATCATGGAATGGAAGCACGCAGCAACAGAACGTACCAGCGTGACTTCAAACACTTTGTTAGAGGAAATGTTCAAAATGTCCTCCGTTAGCGAGGATACATGCATCCACCCTCCGTCGCACGGAATCCCTGATGCGCTGATGCAGCCCTGGAGAATGGCGTATTGTATCGCAGCCGTCCACAGCACGAGCACGAAGAGTCTCTACATTTGGTACCGGGGTTGCGTAGACAAGAGCTTTCAAATGCCCCCATAAATGAAAGTCAAGAGGGTTGAGGTCAGGAGAGCGTGGAGGCCATGGAATTGGTCCGCCTCTACCAATCCATCGGTCACCGAATCTGTTGTTGAGAAGCGTACGAACACTGCCACTGAAATGTCCAGGAGCTCCATCGTGCATGAACCACATGCTGTGTCGTACTTGTAAAGGCACATGTTCTAGCAGCACAGGTAGAGTATCCCGTATGAAATCATGATAACGTGCTCCATTGAACGTAGGTGGAAGAACATGGGGCCCAATCGAGACATCACCAACAATGCCTGCCCAGACGTTCACAGAAAATCTGTGTCGATGACGTGATTGCACAACTGTGTGCGTATTCTCGTGAGCCCACACATGTCGATTGTGAAAATCTACTATTTGATCACGTTGGAATGAAGCCTCATCCGTAAAGAGAACATTTGCACTGAAATGAGGATTGACACATTGTTGGATGAACCATTCGCAGAAGTGTACCCGTGGAGGCCAATCAGCTGCTAATAGTGCCTGCACACGCTGTACATGGTACGGAAACAACTGGTTCTCCCGTAGCACTCTCCATACAGTGACGTGGTCAACGTTACCTTGTACAGCAGCAACTTCTCTGACGCTGACATTAGGGTTATCGTCAACTGCACGAAGAATTGCCTCGTCCATTGCAGGTGTCCTCGTCGTTGTAGGTCTTCCCCAGTCGCGAGTCACAGGCTGGAATGTTCCGTGCTCCCGAAGACGCCGATCAGTTGCTTCGAACGTCTTCCTGTCGGGACACCTTCGTTCTGGAAATCTGTCTCGATACAAACGTACCGCGCCACGTCCATTGCCCCGTGCTAATCCATACATCAAATGGGCATCTGCCAACTCCGCATTTGTAAACATTGTACTGACTGCAAAACCACGTTCGTGATGAACACTAACATGTTGATGCTACGCACTGATGTGCTTGATGCCAGTACTGTAGAGCAATGAGTCACATGTCAACACAAGCACCGAAGTCAACATTACCTTCCTTCTTTTGGGCCAACTGGCGGTGAATCGAGGAAGTACAGTACATACTGAGGAAACTAAAATGAGCTCTAACATGGAAATTAAGTGTTTCCGGACACATGTCCACGTAACATCTTTTCTTTATTTGTGTGTAAGGAATGTTTCCTGAAAGTTTGGCCGTACTTTTTTGTAACACCCTGTATATAAGAAAATAGGTCTTAAATAAGTCCACTTACGAATGAAATGTGATATGTTTGGACTTTAGACTACAATCAGAACGAATAGTACACCCGTAAGCGACGCAAGCCGGCATTTTTTTTATCAAAACACTTCACGACTACACTGAACCAAAGCACCAGCAGCGAATGTTATGGGGTAGCTAACATGGCGGATCTTCACTTGCGTCAGCTTCAAGTTTGTGACGTCATGACAACTCCTGTTACTTTTACCTCCATGGTAACACCAGTGCGTAAACGAACAGACTGCGCCCACCGCCCAGGCTGTAGCGAATTTCGCGGAAGCGGAGAGAAGCGCAGCGTCCCAGCAGAACCCCGCGCAGGCGCAGACAACGACCGCGTTGTGTCTGCCGGCTGCGCACGTCTCTTGCCCCGGACGCTGTCCGTGTGGCGCGCCGCTGACGCCGTTGCGCAAAGGCTGACATCATGCAGGGCTCGGCTGTGGCCGGGTACCGCGCGGCAAACACCTGCTGCTGCCGCCGCTGCCCATGGGAGGCTCGCGCGAGGCACTGAGGCAGTCAGGCAGTCCCGGTGAAGCCGTACTTCGGCGACGCTGCTACCGTGAGGACCTGCTTCCACTCCCGATGGCGGTGGGGCGCCCAGGCGGAAAGGAATGTCGTGTTTACCTGCGGTCTCCGGGCGGCACTCCGGTACTTGTTGCTGTATGCTGCATAAGGGACTCCAGCTCCCATCTGACGCGATGCATGTGAATAACGTCTCTTCCCCTCCCCCCCCCCTTCTCTTCTTGAGTGCGTGCGCGCGTGCGTCTGCCTGACCGAGAAAGAAAACAGAACGAGTGTGCCAGAAATTCATAGACAGGGTGAATGGAGAGCGAGTGAGAGTAAGAAACGTTAACTGAGAGATAGAGTTTAGGAAACATTAATCGAGAGAATGAGACACACTGATAGAGAGGGTGAGATCACGAGACGCCAGAGAGAGTATGAGAGTAAGAGACATTGAGTGAGAGAGGGAGAGAGAACTGCGTGCGAAAAGCTGAGAAAAGTGGTGAGCGTGAGACTAGGTGATAGCGGTAGAGAGAGTGAAAGAAGTGAGAATGTTAGAGGGCATGAGAAAAAGCGAAAATTGTGGAGTGTATGAAAAAAAACCGAAAACTATAGAGAGCATGAGAGAAAGCGAAAATTGTAGAGAGCATGAAAGGAAGCGAAAATTGTAGAGAGCTTGAGAAAAAGGGAAAATTGTGAAGAGCATAAGAAAGGAGACAATGGCAGAGAGCCTGAGAAAAAGAGGGAGTAATAAAGAGCTACTGAGAGATTATTACAGAACGAGTGACTGATGGAACGAGCAGATGACAGAAAGGGAAGTTAGCAGAAAAGAAGACTGAAATAGATGTAAAGAAGTTTGTCAGACAGAGAGAGGTGTAGGGGAGGTGGCTCAAGGGATATGAAAGAAACTGTGGATTGAGCGTTCGCAAGGCGTCGACCGTTTTGCTTATTTCACTCTTGGCGACTAAAGCAAATGTTTCGCCATTAATAACCACATTCACCACAAGTGTAAATCCTAACATTCTTGCATTTTCTTACGGAACAGTGATAACACCTCTTATTCTGAATTTAGCAACTGTTTTTATATGGCCGGTCGGAGTGGCCGAGTGGTTCTAACCGCTACATTCTGGAACCGCGCGACCGCTACGGTCGCAGGTTCGAATCCTGCCTCGAGCATGGATGTGTGTGATGTCCTTAGGTTAGTTAGGTTTAAGAAGTTCTAAGTTCTAGGGGACTGATGACGTCAGCAGTCAAGTCCCATAGTGCTCAGAGCCATTTGAACCATTTTTGCTTTTATATGCCTTCTTCTTGTAGCAAACTTGTGGCCAACGCTTCGAAATGCATTTACTCTCTCTGTTAAGATATCAAAATGATTGTGAAATCTGATTAGAATGCTGAATACAGAATTGTAATTTTACTTGTCACTACACATGTTTTTGTCTAAATAAATAAATTATTACATTTTTTTCTCTACAGCGCTAAATAGAAACACTGAGTCACTCGTATTTAACAATAAGACACCATCGGGGAAAGCGAATGAACTGAAACCGAATCAGAATGTCACCTAATCAGCACAAGTACACAAGGCCACTGTATTAAACGATAAGTCAACACAGAGCAAAGAAAACTAAATTTTTATCTGAATCGAGCTGTCTTCTTTTCATTTTTAACAGGATGTTCATTTTGATAATCTTGTTGTTGATGGGACGTTAGACACAAGTATTCCTTCGTTCTTCTTTCTCACATGCACGTGAAATAGTATACACTGCCCATAATTTTCATCGCATTTAATGGAATGCAGTTTTATTATTATCATTGGTGTGGTTTCATTTTAATCCCAGGTAACGCAAGTGGTATTATTATCGATTACGGCTTACTAGCCTACGAGGTCGTCATCGGAGTATGACACGGTAATAAGTCAAAATCTGCAACGATACCAGTTGCGTGATCCGAGGCAGAAATGTTTAGTAAAAAAAATTTACAAGACTGTCATTGTGTTTCCCGAACGCAGCGTGCCTGGTCGACGTAGGAATACAACCGATTTGCGCGACCAGCAAAGCACGAACTAGATTAACAGATAAAGTTGAAATGAAATTACACGATTAATATGGTGATGTTTTCTGCCCCGTAATGTACGACAGCTACTAATAAAAGTGGCAGATAGAAAGTTCCATTAAGCTCGTTCTCTTTGCAACACATTGTTTGTAATTGTTGTGGTATCGATAGCTAAGATGCCACGGCGCAGTTGCAAGTTCTGAGGTTGGCACTACGACACCGACACCGACGACAGCGCCCTGTAGCCGGCGCTGCCCAGATTTACGAGCTCCGCTCCAGATTCGGCGCATTTGGTTCAGAGGAGACGACCTAGCAGCATTGTTTCTACTTCATAGGGGGCTAGCGATTACAGACACTGTTACCTCAATTACCTCAATGATAGTTTGTCCAACTACTTGTAGGTGTTAGATTTGTTGGATGAACGGCTTCGCACCTACGTGCTCATCTGTATGCAAAGTTAAGTAAAAGAGTTATAACCTAATTTCATTGCCGAAGCATTTTCACCTTTTCCTGCTCCTGCTCACTTGCTACATTCGGCCTACCGTTCAGTTTACAGGAGCAGACCCACGCGCCGCCTTCCAGGCGGGATACAAAACTTGTGACAGATGTTGGGTCGCCCTTTTAAAAACTATTCTCTAACTGCGCCTGTCTCCAGTTTATGTCGTATGAACGGCAGGTGGTAGAGTAGAGCTCGCTACAGAAACATCACCATTCGAACAGATGGATCGCTCTCAGTTTGATCAAGTAAGGTGCCAGAAAATCGACTCACACGCCTTGTGCTCAAGATTCATTTCACACAGTATAATCACTACGACTAATCACGCATTTCAAAATTTCACGCTGCTGTGTATCAACGACAAAACAATTTCATAGCTCTTCATGCCGCACTGAAACTCCACGAGAGTCCATTCTCCGCACCACACGCAATACTGCACTCTTTCAGCCGCACCAAGTAGTCAATTGCTCAGCTATTAGCATTTGTATTGCCATCAGTCTCTCTGTACAGGGCTCTCATGAAGCTTGTTTCGTGGTGTTACTTTTGGCTGCCTTGAGACGCGTTCCATTGCTATTTTCTTTTTCGTTTTCCGCAATTTACTAACGTGTTGTAGTATGTATTTCCACATTCTCTATCTCTCTCGCCCCCCCCCCCCTCCCCTCTCCCGTCCACTTTATTTATCTATCTACCCATCTCTGGTGCAAAGGCGCAGGTGTGTGTGTGTGCTATTTTTCTTGTTTAATTTCTCAGCAACTTAAAAGTAGTCTCTGGTGGGACATATCAGCCCGTTTTAACTTCGTAGCCTTCTTTGTGATGATGGAGAAAAATGATGGAAAACTTCAGCGACTCTTTCTTTATAACAACCGCAGCTATTCCAACTATTCACCTCTTTCTCTTATTGCGGCTGGGAGTTTTAAGGTCGACCAGACCTGACATCATGGCAGCTAGTGTCAACTACTACGGCAACTTCCTCTGGTGCTTCGTGAAACGTTTACTCTCGCGTGACGCCCGGCGTAAACAGGATGAGGTCACGGGCACGACACGCATCATCCCGTATAGCTGCGAGGTCACGTCACACATAGCGCGAGTTGCTTCCACGGGTATCGCAAATACAGCTGACAGAAATAGCAGCTCTTCATAAATGTTTTCCTGCGTTTCTTTGTTGCGGTCTTCATTCCGAAGACTGGACTGGTGATTTAACTCTTCACATTAGTTTGTCGTGTGCAAGCCTCTTCATTTTTGTTCAACTACTGCAGCCTACTGAACCTTCTTGGCATAGTCGAGCTTTGATCTACCTCTACGAGTCCGCTCTCTTCCCCTCCCCCCGCCCCCCTCTCCCGATACATCCATCCATTACGAAATTGACGATTCATCGATGCATCAGGATGTGTTTCATTAACGCATCCCTTGCGTTAGTTCAGTTGCAGCCTAAATTTCTTTTCTCCCCAATTTTGTTCAGCTTATTCATTATCTGGTCTTGCAACAACAAGAAATAATTTTCTTGCTTTTGACAGTCTGCATTTTATTTCATCTCTGCTTCGGCCATAGTCAGTTTTCTTGCTGCCCAAATAGAAAAACTCATCTAAGATTTTTTGGAATCCAGTATCCTAATATATTTTCCTCAGTTTCACTTAATTCTACTGTATTAATTACCCTTGTTTTAGTTTTGTTGATATTGATATGAAACCGTTTTTGAAGACACTAGCCATTTTATTCGACTGCTCTTCCAAGCCCTTTGCCGCCTCTGACACTGTTACATCGCCGGCAAATCTCAAAGCTTTTATTTCTTCTGCCTGAAGTTTAATTCCGTTTCCAAATACCTCCTCGGTTTCTTTGGTTCAACTGGCTCTGAGCACTATGAGACTTAACTTCTGAGGTCATCAGTCGCCTAGAACTTAGAACTAATTAAACCTAACCAACCTAAGGACATCACACATATCCATGCCCGAGGCAGGATTCGAACCTGCGACCGTAGCAGTCGCTCGGCTCCAGACTGTAGCGCCCAGAACCGCACGACCATTCCGGCCGGCTCGGTTTCTTTCACAACTTGCTCAATGTACAGTCTGCGCATCGCCAGGAATAGGTCACAACCCAGTCTCACTCCCTTTCCAACTACTGCTTCCCTTTCATGTCCTTCGACTCCTACGACCACAATCTGATTTCTGTAGAAGTATAACGTTCCGCTTCCTGTATTTTTCCCGAGCTATCTTTACTGTTTAAAAGAATGTAGTCTTGTCAACATTGTCGAAACATTTCTCTAAATCTGTGAATGGTATATGCTTGGATTTGGTTTTCTTCAACCTTTGTAGTAAGATAAATCGTAGGTTCAGTATTGCCTCGAGTGTTCGTACATTTCGATATCGATGACAAAAATGTACGCTCTTTTGCTGTGCGTTGTACACGTCTAGGAACGATATTTGGGCAGTTGAATAGGCTGACAGAGTAGTCTAAATATGACAAAAACATAACAGCAGTGATATCCACACGACATACCCTTCATGAATTCAAGGGATATGCTACAGACGCCTCGTAACGAAAAAACTAAAACACCAATACCCATTTCTTCTTCATTAAACATAACACAGTATGACAGAACAGAATTGACAGTTTTGTGATTTTACGTAGCGCATCGTTTGATGGAAACTAACATAGTCGGCCGAATATCTCCGGGTTACGTCAAAGTCAGAAACGCAGCACGAGGTTGTGATGACCGCGACATTGCCAAAAATAAGTTCACAAAAGTATCAGGTAATAACTTACTGCGTAGGTTATTCATTTTCTTCAATGCAAAGAGCGACTTATCGTGAAAAAGAAACCGGATAGTCTATAAAATCGGCCATGTGTCAACTAACCCACGAGCGTTTTCGTTGCGTCCGCAGCTCGTGGTCGTGCGGTAGCGTTCTTGCTTCCCACGCCCGGGTTCCCGGGTTCGATTCCCGGCGGGGTCAGGGATTTTCTCTGCCTCGTGATGGCTGGGTGTTGTGTGATGTCCTTAGGTTAGTTAGGTTTAAGTAGTTCTAAGTTCTAGGGGACTGATGACCATAGATGTTAAGTCCCATAGTGCTCAGAGCCATTTTTTTTTTCCTTACGGCATGAATGCAGCAATGTTGCATAATACGCAAAAACTACCGAGTTGTTTCTAACACATCGTTTTAATCACAACAACGGTGTTACTGCGCAGTAAATGCCTGACGCATTTAGGCTATGGATAACAAAGCAAGGCCGACTTGTATAGAAACCCTGCTCATCATAGTGACCGAGCAGATGTGAATGGCTTCGCGTTCATCAGTGCTGGCAAAGTGACTGATGTCTAGCAAACGCTGATGATGTTCAACTGTCTCGACAAAATCAATTAATCTTTCGTCAGTTGGAGTTTTATGGCCTGTCGCATCCCGAGGATAACTGTCGGCAATAGAGTGGGTTGTTCCCTACCGCACAAGCTGAGAATTATCTTAATTTGTCATGCAGTTGTAATAATGTAAACCGACGTGTGTCTTCAAAACGACAGACTGCTGCCAGATCTGCGAAATTATTTTTGTTTCAATAATAAGTTAAGAATTTGTGCTTGGCTGTAGCCTCACAAAACAACGATTTAGTACGAAAAAATGTTTGGCTGAAGTTGTACCATCCCTAAAAAAGAAGTTCCTTTTCTTTGAAAAATTTTCGATGTAATGAAATACTCTGACTCAAAGCTGTTGTAAGGGAAACAATAGTTCTTCTATATTTCATAGTTTTTATACTATTCATTGACATCTTACCCTGATTATACACAGAAAGAAACGCAGTTTTATTTCCTAACCAAAGTTGTAGCCACACGGCAGTAAGTGAACATTTAAATGCAACGAACCATGCAGAAGGAGATATTCGGAACAGCATGAGTATAATCCACACAACAGGTAAAGGTTCGTTGGTGTATGTGCTAGAGGAATTGTAGGTATTTCGAAAAACAAAAGAAACCACCCAAATTTATTAGATGATCAGAATGAGTTCGATTTGAACTGATTCTTCCGCTCGTTAGATGAGGTGTTACAGATTATTATGACACTAGTACATCGTGTGTACATATCGATATGACTCTTAAGTTCCCAATTAAATATGATAATTTCCATAATTGTACTTTTATCAAATACCCGACCAATAAGCCTACTGTAAACATGACAGATACAATGCACACCACTTTATCTTCGAATATGGTACTGAGCGGTACGTTTAACCCACTGACGATTTCCAGCAGGTCAATGATTGTAAGTTACTATGTCGTAAGTTGACTTCTAGTGTTTAACTTCGTTTGACGTTGCTGCTAAATACTGTAACTTCTAACAGACCTGGGGATGCCCGCGTACGACGGGCGTACTGGGTATAGACTCAAATTGTGTGCGACTCGCAGTACCTGGTTGTATAGTTTACGGCCATGATATGTAGAATTAAAAAAAAAAAAAAAAAAGCCTTTTTCTTCAACGAGGAGTTGCA
This sequence comes from Schistocerca americana, assembly GCF_021461395.2. NCBI lineage: Eukaryota > Metazoa > Arthropoda > Insecta > Orthoptera > Acrididae > Schistocerca > Schistocerca americana. Next base: position 27,417,597 of record NC_060123.1, read on the forward strand.
TTTTGTAGCTCGCTTTCCCCCGTTCTGGTGCGGAGGTAGTCTCGGAAACTAGATCAGCTCTTTAAATATTTCACAGAGCTCCTGCTGCGGATAATGCAGGGAGGTTGAAGTTCAGCTCCCCTGGCTAACATTTACACAAGGGGTATTCGCGGTAACGGAAAGTGGGTCACGAGGAGAAAGATAGCGTATCTCGTCGACACGTAAGGCGATGGAGCGGAGGAACCAAGTTTCAGGCTTAAGCTTATTAGTGAGAGTTGTTAACAAAAGTCGTTGTAGATAAAACACAAGCTGTTTAAACTAGCTGGACGTCAAAAAATATATCTTTGAACTTTGTTATCTGCTGTCCTGCCAAACTAGGTGATACACCATACTTTTTAAGAGTAAGCGCATTTCAGTATGCACAACCTAATAGAAATACTCGTACGCCGAGGATTGTTTTAAAATTTTCTAACTTACAGTACATGAATAACTTACCTCTTCATGAATTTATTCTTACAAGAGATACAGAGCTTCAGAAGTCGAGGCTCTATGTACGATCTTGCGTGTTTAGTGTCTCATGTATATTCTATCCATAATGAGAAGGTAAATTATTAGCAGAAGTTGTGGATTGAGCTTATCCATCACGGGTTCTTTAGAACCCGTGACTGTTAAATAAATGTAAATACATAAAACTGCAACAAGTCAATTTTCTCGAATAATTATTTATTATTCCATGTAGCGGTTTTCGAACTCTCTGAAGATGGAGCTGAAAATATTAGAAAACCTGTTCATTGAATAATAAATAACTAATCAAAAAAGTGACCGATTTTGTGTGCTTACATCTATTATCAGAAGTGTTCTTAGCTTTCAGTCCTAAACGCCGGCCGGTGTGGCCAAGCGGTTCTAGGTGCTACAGTCTGGAACCGCGCGACCGCTACGGTCGCAGGTTCGAATCCTGCCTCGGGCATGGATGTGTGTGATGTCCTTAGGTTAGTTAGGTTTAAGTAGTTCTAAGTTCTAGGGGACTGATGACCTCAGAAGTTAAGTCCCATAGTGCTCAGAGCCATTTGAACCATCAGTCCTAAACTGTGGACCGAACCCGAGGCTCATCTCGTTCCACCTGCAGTAGTAGAAACAACACACGTGGGAATGATGAGCGTATTTGTCACTCGTTTCGATAATCCACTGAGACTACATAAAAAAGAAACTCGAGTAACTAACTAAATGAAAAATGCATGGCCCCTTGCGACTTAACATCAATGTTTGTAGTTGCAAGGGAAAAATTCGTGCTCTCATTGCACCACATGCTATAAAATACCATTGTCATCACACGATAAGACTTCCTTGTATCAATGGAAGATATTCTGGCGAGGTGGCTTACTTAATAAAATTAATAACTCCGGGATAGGTGGTTAAAACTTTTCATTTAGGACGCCGTTGATTCATATGCCAGTTCTCTCATCCTCATTTGTATTTTCGTAGTTGAAATACACAACGTAATGCGGATGACTAAATAATTCATTAAGTACTACATGTCGAATTTATTCACGAATTCTGGTCCAAGTTACCTAATGTTGTACCCTTAAAGCCTTGATGTCGACAGGACGTTAAACTTATAACTTTCCCCCGTCTTCCTGTATATACGATCTTGCAGGTGATAGGACATTGAACTCTCACAGTAATAACCAGTACTTAAATCCAGAATGAAATTTTCACTCTGCAGCGGACTGTGCACTGATGAAACTTCCTGGCGGATTAAAACTGTGTGCCGGACCGAGACTCGAACTCGGGACTTTAACCTTTTGCGAACAAGTTTCCTACCAACTGAGCTATCCAAGCACGACTCACGACCCGTCTTTACAGCTTCAGTTCCGCCAGTACCTCGTCTCCTACCTTCCAAACTCCACAGAAACTCTCCTGCGAACCTTGCAGAACTAGCACTCCTGGACGGAAGCATTCTGCGGAGACATGGTTTAGCCACAGCCTGGGAGATGTTTCCAGACAAATTTTCACTCTGCAGTGGAGTGTGCGCTGATATGAAACTTCCTGGCAGATTAAAACTGCGTGCTGGACCGAGACCGAATTAGAGTCTCGGTCAGGCACTCACTTTTAATCCGCCAAAAAGTGTCAATACTTAAATTCTTGAAGAACGAAAACCCGTCGCAGTAGCCGCGTAAATGGCTGATGAAAGTATGCCTAACTTACTTGATGTGAAGTTCACAGTTTTCATGTATACCTACGTGACCTAAATTTGGCCTGCGATACAACATATATTCATCTTTAGAACACCCTAATCCTATTGAGGGTACGTGAGACACCATCCAGTGGGTACGGGCACCTTGAACCCAGCTTACACCAGTTTCCGCCTCTTGAGAGGTCAGGCTGGCTTCCCAGATGCATTGGTAGCTCGCAGAGTTCACACCATAACGTTCTTTCTCCAGGGTCATCAGACAGAAACAGGATCTTACACGTCTCGTGAGAAGTGTGTCTGATGCAACGGACATGCTTTGCCGCACCCTTCCCGCAGCGACGAAAATCACGTCGTAGACTTTCCTCTCCTCAACTATTGCTGCTCTTCATCTGTCTAAGTATCTATTCTACTATTTATCACTGTCAATGTATAACTACACTATTGGCCATTAAAACTGCTACACCAAGAAGAAATGCAGATGATAAACGGGTATTCATTGCACAAATATATTATACTAGAACAGACATGTGATTACATTTTCACGCAATTTGGGTGCACAGATCCTGAGAAATCAGTACCCAGAACAACTACCTCTGGCCGTAATAACGGCCTTGATACGCCTGGGCATTGAGTCAAACAGAGCTTGGATGGCGTCTACAGGTACAGCTGCCCATACAGCTTCAACGCGATACCACAGTTCATGGAGAGTATTGACTGGCGTATTGTGAAGAGTCAGTTGCTCGGACACCATTGACCAAACTTTTTCAGTTGGTGAAAGATCTGGAGAATGTGCTGGCCAGGGCAGCAGTCGAACGTTTCCTGTATCCAGAAAGGCCCATACAGGACCTGCAAGATGCGGTCGTGCGTTATCTTGCTGAAATATAGGGCTCCGCAAGTATCGAATGAAGGGTAGAGCCACGGGTCGTAACACATCTGAAATATAACGTCCACTGTTCAAAGTGCCGTCAGTGCGAACAAGAGGTGACCGAGACGTGTAACCAGTGGCACCCCATACCATCACGCCGGGTGATACGCCAGTATGGCGATGACGAATAGACGCTTCCAATGTGCGTTCACCGCGATGTCGCCAACACGGACGCGACCATCATGATGCTGTAAACAGAACCTGGATTCATCCGAAGAATCAAGTTTTGCCATTCGTGAACCCAGATTCGTCGTCGAGTACACCATCGCAGGCGCTCCTGTCTGTGATGCAACGTCCAGGGTAACCGCAGCCATGGTCTCCGAGCTGATAGTCCGTGCTGCTGCAGACGTCGTGGAACTGTTCGTGCAGATGGTTGTTGTCTTGCAAATGTCCCCATCTGTTGATTCAGGGATCGAGACGTGCCTGCACGATCCGTTACAGCCATTCGGATAAGATGCTTGTCATCTCGACTGCTAGTGATACGAGGCCGTTGGGATCCAGCACGGCGTTCCGTATTACCCACCTGAACCCACCGATTCCATATTCTGCTAACAGTCATTGGATCTCGACCAACGCGCGCAGCAATGTCGCGATACAATAAACCGCAATCGCGACAGGCTACAATCCGACCTTTATCAAAGTCGGAAACGTGATGGTACGCATTTCTCCTCCTTACGGGAGGCATCACAACAACGTTTCACCCGGCAACGCCCGTCAACTGCTGTTAGCGTATGAGAAATCGGTTGGAAACTTTCTTCATGTCAGCACGTTGTAGGTGTCGCCACCGGCGCCAACCTTGTGTGAATGCTCTGAAAAGCTAATCATTTGCATATCACAGCATCATCTTGCTGTCGGTTAAATTTCGCGTCTGTAGCACGTAATCTTCGTGGTGCAACAATTTTAATGGCCAGTAGTGTAAATAAACACCGAAGTTTTTTTTTAAAAAAATAGATTGTTTATCAATCCACGTCATTAGCACAGTAGCATGTTACTCCATCCTCGCAGCATATTGGTAACCTAATAACCTGTAGTCGACTGACAACGCGGCGGCGACGTCGGAGATACAGGAGACTTCTGAAGCCGTGATGCGGCAGCGCTGCCCGGGCCTCGCGCCTACAGTTAGCAGCACAATTGCGCCGTCCCCGGTGACACAGCAGAGGCGTCGAGCAGACACGGCCCATCCCTTCCGCACGTGTAGCCGCAATGCGGCGGTCACGCTTTCTCCAGCCCAGCAAGCGCCGGCCCAGCGGCCTTCAATGTGTGCACTGCGCGCGCCGCCTGCGGAATGCCAACTCCCGCTGCCGCAAACGTCTCGTCAACCCATTTTGCAGGAATCGCTTCGAAGTGCTACGCAAAAGAAACGAAATCTCTCGTGAAACAAACAGTCGATAACTACAAGAACTGAAAACGATGTGTAAACAAATTATATTTTTCGTTACCATCTCATTCCCTCGTCTCTACAGAGTGAAAATTTCGCTTTGCCCTTAGTGATACTGGGAAGGACAGTGCACTCGTTTTCGGCAGGACTCACTGTCACAACAACTGAGCGGAGTGACTCTTGTGCGGAGACGGAAAGTGTTGAATTTCTGACGAGTCCAAGACAGTTCAGTTAGTTTTTCCTGTCACATTCCAATCTAACTTAGACTTCGGGCTAAGCTACAGATCAGTCTGTCTCCACAATCAGGTTCTCTATGTGTCCCTGTCCGCTACTTGCCAAAATCTGCTCATTCCGGCAAGAGCCCAGGCTCTGCAGAATAATCTGTCCGGAGGAGTGACACTCCTCACAAGCGTCCGGACACTGTTGTTTTGGGGCAAACTGATTACATTTCTTGTGCAAAAAAAAAAAAAAAAAAAAAAAAAAAAAAAAAAAAAAAAAATCTAATGTGTGTGAAATCTTATGGGACTTAACTGCTAAGGTCATCAGTCCCTAAGCTTACACACTACTTAACCTAAATTATCCTAAGGACTAACACACACACCCATGCCCGAGGGAGGACTCGAACCTCCGCCGGGATCAGCCGCACAGTTCACGACTACAGCGCCCTAGACCGCTCGACTAAACCCACTCGGCTTACGTTTCATGTAATTTCCCCGTACCACTTGGACAAGTGCTAGGGTGGTTCCAGCCACTCGCATTCTTCACATTTTTTTCTAACTGTGCTGTTGCTCGGTCTGTCTCAATGCAGACTCTTAACATTACAGGAAAGATGTCTAACACTGATCATATTTTACACTGCTGGAAGGAGGCGTTCGCAATGTGCTGTTCGAACACGTGTGAATGGACGAACCAAAAATTTATTGAACTTCGAAAGAGCAGTGACATAGGAATGCAGTGAATTCAAAAATTTTGTCCAACTAGGAATCGATCCCTGATTTCTTATTTATGGCGCACAGTCAACAATATCCTCCCGAGAAGTCCCTGCCCGGAGATTTGATGGGGCTACTGTTTTACTTCAGGAATATTTTACACAGAAGGATGCTATCATGATTAAACCATACAGTAGAACTGCATGTCCTCAGGAAATAGTGTAAGTAGGCTGTGTAGGTTTTTATGTTGGTAACACCACGTAGCGCTCTGTGTGAAAACCACTGACTGTGCTGGGTGCAGCCTGTGGCTGGTTGGCATTGTTGGAATATTCGCTATTGTAGTGTTGGGCAGTTGGATGTAAACAGCGCGTAGCGTTGCGCAGTTGGGTGAGCCGCCAGCAGTGGTGGATGTGGGGAGAGAGATGGCGGAGTTTTTAGAGCGGATGATCTGGACGTGTGTCCGTCAGAAAAACGAAATCTGTAAGAGTGGATGTCATGAACTGATATATATATATATATATTATGAATTTTGAACACAATTAAGGTACATACATTGTTTGTTCTCTATCAAAATCTTTCATTTGCTAAGTATGCCTATCAGTAGTTAGTGCCTTCAGTAGTTAGAATCTTTTACTTAGCTGGCAGTATTGGCGCTCGCTGTACTGCAGTAGTTGGAGTAACGAAGATTTTTGTAAGGTAAGTGATTCATGAAACGTATAGATTATTGTTAGTCAGGGCCATTCTTTTGTGGGGATTGTTGAAAGTCAGGTTGCGTTGCACTAAAAATATTGTGTGTCAGTTTAGTGTTGATCAGGATAAATAAAGAGAGAAATGTCTGAGTACGTTCAGTTTTGCTCAGCTGTTCGAAAATCAAATAACGTAAGAGGTTTTATCAGCACAGTCATTAATAATTTTTCTAAGGGGATGTTTCAGTATAACAACCGTACTTTCCCCTTACTTCCAGCTCTGTTGCAGTATGAACTTAACAAGGGCGCGTTGGCTAATGTTATAAGGCCGGATGAATCACCCCAACGGGTTCCCTCTTAATTCCCGTCGTCCGTCCGTATTTACGTCGGAAACACGGATCACTCGAGTGCAAATTACGACTCCGCCAATGCTTGTCCTTTTATACCTTGTGTACGTGGTGCTGTTGCCATCTGCGTATGCCCTTATCTCTATCTCATGACTTCTGTCACTTCACCGTGTAACATGGGCTTTACACACAGGTGGGACTGACAGTAAGCGGGAAGCTGCTCGTTGTCCCGGCTGCGTGCCCGTGGCACGTGGGAGGTCCACGATCCCACAGGTGGCTCCCGCCTCACCCCCCCCCCTCCCCTGGGCGATATGCGAGGGTCACGCTCGGCTAGGCACGCGTCGCTGTCAACGGCCGCCAAACGGCGCTCCTATACAAATGAACCGGCCGGCCGCGCGTGGGCCCACCGCATCCACACTGGCTCAGGCGGCTGTCCACGTGGATTATACCCGGAGGAGTTGCTCGCCACTCTTGTGTTTCTCCGCGGGTCGTAAGGCGTTACTTGTGACCATAGTCGTGTACGTAGCGATCGTCAGGGCCCACAGACTGCAGCTGTTCAACTAAGAATGCGGAGAGCCCCACAAGGCTCAGTTTTCGGTCCACTTCCATTTCCTAAACATTGCGTTGGCGAAGTCGCTGTACACAGGCCTAAGGACTACGAATGTAGATTACGTTGGAAGTTCGAAACAAAGTTGGCAGAACACAAGCTGTCCAAACTGTTTTTTTTCATATATATGCGATTTTTTAAAATTTGTTCTAGTTTTTGGTACAGTCCACCTGTTTTGTCCAGCTGTTGAACGCTGTTGTTTGCGATGAGCATCGTATAGATGTTCAGTTTGTTTCAAAATTATGGCACTTTCAACTAAGGAGCATATTTTTCTTGCTGAACGCATATTTCGGCAGAGAGGTAAATACACAGATTTAGTGCAGTAGGTGAACCCCGGAAAAACTCCAAACAGCCAAGATCGCTAATAAAGTATTTATTTAGGAAACAGGTTTGTTATCATCTTCGGATTTTCAGCCTAACAGTTAATACGATCTCTGACATCTGCGCTTTGTATAGTCTCATATCAGACAGGTACGTGTAAGGATCGTGACACAAAGTGCACGTCGGAGTGTCATAACTAAAATAACTGTGTATGCAAAACATAAGATTAATAAGCTGACTGCTGTATTTTGCCCTTTTACCGAAGCTGAACAGAGACTACGTGTATTCAGCTGTTGTACGGGGATGAACACTGGCAGTCGAGGATCGATCTTACGTTTTCTATATACAGTTACTTCAGTTATGACATGCCGACATTAATTTTGTTCCACGATTCTTACACATACATTTATGATATGACGCGATTCAAAGCGCAGATGTCGGAGATTGTATGAACTGTCAAGCTGAGCCGAAGATGGTAACGCAGTCTTACCAAAACCGCTAATCTAAATAAATACTTTATTAGCGATCTTGGCTGTTAGAAGTTTTTCTTGGGTGTTATACCACACATCGTCCCCATTCTGGCAACGTCGGGAGGCATTTGCTGAAAAATTTACGGAAACAGCTGGACCTTATCGTAATACAGTTCGTCGTCTCATTGAGAAATTTCGAGAGTGAGTCCGGTGTCAGATGGGAAACGAACTCGAAGACCACACAGAATAAACGAGCAGAAGTTGTTGGATATTTCTGACTCCATCCGCTGAACAAGCTGGCACAAGAAAAAGATATCGAGTTTGCAACCGCGGATAAAATGGTTAGACGAACATTCAAATTGTGCCCGTATAAAGTGACAGAAAAACATGAATTGAAAGATACGGATCATTAAAGGTGAATCCGTCAATGAACGATGGTTTACACCTGTTACTGAGAGGAATGCTATTGATATTCTTGATACAGACGAGGCTGGCCGAGCGGTTCTAGGCGCTATAGTCTGGAACCGCGCGACCGCTACGGACGCAGGTTCGAATCCTGCCTCGGGAATGGATGTGTGTGATGTCCTTAGGTTGGTTGAGTTTAAGTAGTTCTAAGTTCTAGGGGACTGATGACCTTAGGTTTCAAGTCCCATAGTGCTCAGAGCCATTTGAACCATTTGAACACAATGGTGGAACATGTGTGCGTATCGTCCCGCATTTAGTGTTTCTTAAACACAGTAAGTATTTGGGGGGGGGGGGGGGGGAGAGAGGCCACTCCTCAGTCAAGAAAAACACGCCCATACTGTATCACAACCTCCTCCATACTTCACTGTTGGCATTCCACACAATAATAGATAATGTTTTCCAGACATTTGCCAAACACGAACCGTTGCATCTGATTGTCACAGGTTATGGCGTGGTTCATTATACCACATCATTACTTTCCAGTCATCCACTGTACAGTGGTGTCGTTCCTTACGGCACCTCAAGCGTGTCTTAGCATTCAGCACGGAGGTTTGTGACTTACGAAGAGCTGTTCGACAGCTGCACCGGATTCTTTTTAACTCCCTACGAACAGTCATTGCTGTATCTGGACTGATGGTAGCGCTCTGTAACGCACAGACGATCCCTTTTGCTGATTTCATACGACTTTTTACTGTCAATTCTCGATGTTCCCTGTCCGTCAGTCCGTACGTGGGGTCCACGTGGTCTTCGTTTGACTGTGGTTGTTCCTTAGCGTCTCTGCTTCACAACCGCATCACCAATAGTCGACTTGGGCAGTTTTAGAAGGGCTGAAATGTCCGTGGCGGATTTGTTACTCACCTGACTTCCAGTGACTACCCCATGATCGAAGTCAGCGATCTCTCATGACCAAACCACTCTGCTGACACCGCTTCGGCCGGCCCGTGTGGCCGAGCGGTTCTAGGCGCTACAGTCTGGAACCGCGCGACCGCTACGGTCGCAGGTTCGAATCCTGCCTCGGGCATGGTTGTGTGTGATGTTCTTAGGTTAGTTATGTTTAAGTAGTTCTAAGTTCTAGGGGACTGATGACCTCAGAAGTTAAGTCCCTTAGTGCTCAGAGCCATTTGAACCATTTGTTACCGCTTCTCTTCTGACAACACAACACAACACAACACTCACCGCCTCCTCTTAAGGGGGGTAGGAAGTCAAACGGGCCGACTTGGAGCAGGAGAGGCACCACAGGGCATTTTGATTTCCACTGTCTATACTTTTTCAAATAAATTCATAAAACTTTGTGAGCATGACCAGGAAGGATTCAGAATTCACACTGCTAGCAGTGGAAGTTCGAAAACATAAAGAAATGATTTTTTTTACATGTGTAATTTAATCATTTTTTTCACTTACTAACGGCAGTATTTGTTGCTATAGGTACACTTTTCTTCATAAGTAAGAGAGATTCTTCGATGAATTTTGCACAGCATACAAACGATACGTAAAGGTGTATGAAACTCTAGAATTTTCCAAATCTATTAGAAACTGTGGTAAAAATTGAGGTAATTAACTATAAAATTTGTGTTATTTCTAAACATGAAGTTTCAAATATAACAGTTCATTCGTTTCTTCATAAATTAAATAAATTCTAGAGTTTCATACACCTGTGAGTATGGTATGTATGCTGTGCAGAATTCATCGAAGAATCTCTCTAACTTACGAGATACCTATAGGACCAATTGCAGCCTTTAGTAAGTGAAAAAATGATGAAATTTTGCACGAGAAAAAATTTATTTTGGTATGTTTTCGAACTTCCACTACAATGAGTGTGAATCCTGAATCCTTCTTGGTGTTGCTGACAAAGTTTTATGAATTTATTAGTAAAATTATAGACACTGGAAATTAAAATGTCGTGTGATGTCTCTCCTGCTCCATGTCGGCCCGTTTGACGTCCTGTCCCCCTTAAGCTGGGGGGGTGATCCACCTCTCCTGACGTCTGGTGGTCAATTTCACAATACATAGTGCTCTCCGAATACTTGTATTTATTTGTTTTTTATGTATTTGAGCTTAACACTGGGAGCAGTAGTATGAGTGAGAGTAATTGCAGACAGAAACAAACACAGAAACAAACGCAAAACATCGTATTTCTTTCATAGAATATCAGCGAACATTTTTATATGATGAAGAATCCAGAATGACACTAAAGAAGCAAGTGGTTGGCACAAGAACAAATCTAAGGAAACGATTGTGTGTGATGCATACATGGTGTAGTGACGGCTTCGCAGTGGAGAGGTTGCACCACCATATAAAAAAATGACTTTCTGACTGTGGAGACGGACACACGCGGATAGAAGGATGAAGGACGTGGTCGAGGTGATGGATGTCAGCGGCAGGGGCAGGTAAGGGCGCTGAGAGACGAGGTGCAGGCGCGCCCAGCGCCTATCTGGGCCGGACGACAGGAAGTCGGGACAGAACCGCCTCTGTGAGAAAGGTACACACACACACACACACACACACACACACACACACACACACACACGCACACGCACACCTGCGACTGCTATCCCCGGTTTGACGTACGCTGACGCCTCCACCCAGCGATGCTACAGAGCGACTCCAAACGGCGCAAACTTATCCCAGTATTCTCTTAGATTAGCTCGCATATCTTTTTATACTACCAGCTTTGACTAAAAATTTTAGATTTTCGAACGAAAACTGTTGCGAAATCATACCAGTGACACTTACCCGTGATATCCCAGAATCATTTCACGTAAATGCTGGCATTCTTCCTTGAACAGGCCATCCCCTTCGGCTACGGTAATGCTCCGTGAATAATAACATGGACGTCAGATATTAAACTGCAGTATTCGTACTGTTCATTCAGTCATATTATTAAAATATGTGCGAACCGAATACGTATCGAAAATTAGAACCGGCTCCCAAGTGGCTAACAAGTTTGGATACAACCACGTTTCCACGAAATATATTTAGTTTTCTAGACATTATGCAGTTTGTGTGTGTGTGTGTGTGTGTGTGTGTGTGTGTGTGTGTGTGTGTTTTACTCTATCGTTGTGGCTGTGTTCCCTACCATAGTCGATTGCAGCCACAGCGATCTTTGAGCCTTTGCCCAGTAACACGTATGACATAGAAGATAGAAAAGCTTGCTTTTGTTGTTATATTTACGTAAGTTTCACCAGAAGCTTGAGTAGTAACCTGCTAGAATATGCACTGTTTTTTTTTCATGAAAGATGCAAATGACCAGCATAGAAGTAAATCGTATGTAACTTTCCTGTAGACTTATTCGTTCAGATCTCAAAGACGAAAGACTTCCCTTGTATTCTGCAACTATTGTTTATTGAATCATAGCTAACAGAAAATGACACCACTGGAAATACACTCCTGGAAATTGAAATAAGAACACCGTGAATTCATTGTCCCACGAAGGGGAAACTTTATTGACACGTTCCTGGGGTCAGATACATCACATGATCACACTGACAGAACCACAGGCACATAGACACAGGCAACAGAGCATGCACAATGTCGGCACTAGTACAGTGTATATCCACCTTTCGCAGCAATGCAGGCTGCTATTCTCCCATGGAGACGATCGTAGAGATGCTGGATGTAGTCCTGTGGAACGGCTTGCCATGCCATTTCCACCTGGCGCCTCAGTTGGACCAGCGTTCAAACTGGACGTGCAGACCGCGTGAGACGACGCTTCATCCAGTCCCAAACATGCTCAATGGGGGACAGATCCGGAGATCTTGCTGGCCAGGGTAGTTGACTTACACCTTCTAGAGCACGTTGGGTGGCACGGGATACATGCGGACGTGCATTGTCCTGTTGGAACAGCAAGTTCCCTTGCCGGTCTAGGAATGGTAGAACGATGGGTTCGATGACGGTTTGGATGTACCGTGCACTATTCAGTGTCCCCTCGACGATCACCAGTGGTGTACAGCCAGTGTAGGAGATCGCTCCCCACACCATGATGCCGGGTGATGGCCCTGTGTGCCTCGGTCGTATGCAGTCCTGATTGTGGCGCTCACCTGCACGGCGCCAAACACGCATACGACCATCATTGGCACCAAGGCAGAAGCGACTCTCATCGCTGAAGACGACACGTCTCCATTCGTCCCTCCATTCACGCCTGTCGCGACACCACTGGAGGCGGGCTGCACGATGTTGGGGCGTGAGCGGAAGACGGCCTAACGGTGTGCGGGACCGTAGCCCAGCTTCATGGAGACGGTTGCGAATGGTCCTCGCCGATACCCCAGGAGCAACAGTGTCCCTAATTTACTGGGAAGTGGCGGTGCGGTCCCCTACGGCACTGCGTAGGATCCTACGGTCTTGGCGTGCATCCGTGCGTCGCTGCGGTCCGGTCCCAGGTCGACGGGCACGTGCACCTTCCGCCGACCACTGGCGACAACATCGATGTACAGTGGAGACCTCACGCCCCACGTGTTGAGCAATTCGGCGGTACGTCCATCCGGCCTCCCGCATGCCCACTATACGCCCTCGCTCAAAGTCCGTCAACTGCACATACGGTTCACGTCCACGCTGTCGCCGCATGCTACCAGTGTTAAAGACTGCGATGGAGCTCCGTATGCCACGGCAAACTGGCTGACACTGACGGCGGCGGTGCACAAATGCTGCGCAGCTAGCGCCATTCGACGGCCAACACCGCGGTTCCTTGTGTGTCCGCTGTGCCGTGCGTGTGATCATTGCTTGTACAGCCCTCTCGCAGTGTCCGGAGCAAGTGTGGTGGGTCTGAACACCGGTGTCAATGTGTTCTTTTTTCCATTTCCAGGAGTGTATCACTGAACAAATGACAAATGGCACAGCCTACTAACCAGTTTTTAAAAGATTAAGCGCAAAAATTCCCCTTTTCCATCTCTGTTTCATTTTCATTATGCCAATCTTAGGTTACAGGAGTAAAATAAACTTCATTAACACAGATGCACTGAACATCTGTTATGAGTAGGGTTATTGATAAATTACCGATATATCGATATTAATCACAGTAAATATCAATATAAAGCGGTGATATTTCCTTCTCCGATATATAGATATCAAACCGGCAATTCCACAGCCGGTATTTTTATTTTATATTATATTTTTTCGCAGTTTTCGGCAAATATTTGAAATCGTTTGAAATTGTAGTAGAACATAATTTTACTTTCACTGTCTGAACGAGTCGTACATTACGTTACATTTATCGTTTTCCATGTATCCTTGGAGAGGAGTCTCTGGGATTTGGGAAGAGTCAGAGGTTTTTTATTATTTTTTTAAACTCAGGTACATGGATATTGTACGATCCTCATGCAGACAGAGTTATGAGCTATAATCCTTGTAACGATATTCATTGATGGAGTAGGAGTAGTTGGCCAACACGAAGTTCTTTAATTCACTCTGAAACTGATATGCTCTCGTAAGTTATTGAATATATGAGTCCCCACATATTTGACTCCTTTTTTTTTACTAATATTAAACTTTTATAGTCCTTATACAGATTGTTTTTGGTTCTGGTATTATAATCATGTTTTGCACTATTTTTTTTTTTTGTAAAAAGAGACATGTTGGAAATGACAAAGGACGTCAATAGTATGTGTACTGAGAAGTAGCGACTAATGACCTCAGCAGTTGAGTCCCATAGTGCTCAGAGCCATTTGAACCATTTTTGAGAAGTAGCAATTAGAATACAAAGTTTCTTAAAGAGGTCTCTGCATGATCTAGGACTGACACCAGATATAATTCTAATGACTCGTTTGTGAATTTCGAAAATGTTCTCTTTGTGGAAGGATTCTCCCCGAAAGATGATTCCATAATTCATTAGTGAATGGAAGTTGGCCGAATAAACTAAGTTTTTCATTTTTAAATCATCTATTTCTGCTATCTTGCATACTGCAAATGTAGCTGAACTAAGATGTTTCATTAAGTCTAGAGAGTGTGTTTTCCAATTTAGATTGTGGTCTTTTTGAGCTTTCACCACGTCCAGTCTTCCTATCTCACTCAGCGAAGTGGCAGAAAAGTAGTAGTTCAATTGCACTGAGGGATAGTGGTGCGCTTGGAAATAACAAGATTTGCGATGTGAAGAAATAGCAAACAAGCTGCGTTAAAAACCAGTTTTTAATGCAACTAGTGTGCTATTTCTTCATACCGGCATTCTTCAAAAGCAGTTGCTGAAAATGATGGAAAAAAATCTAAATGATACGACTGGTCTTTGCGGCGGGTGGCAACGTGTGAGGGGAAATGGTTCAAATGGCTCTGAGCACTATGGGACTCAACTGCTGAGGTCATTAGTCCCCTAGAACTTAGAACTAGTTAAACCTAACTAACCTAAGGACATCACAAACATCCATGCCCGAGGCAGGATTCGAACCTGCGACCGTAGCGGTCTTGCGGTTCCAGACTGCAGCGCCTTTAACCGCACGGCCACTTCGGCCGGCTGAGGGGAAATGCTGACGTAATCGGCGCTCGGCGCTACCAACACGAACTGCAACGTTTAGCTTCACCACCCAATTTTCCTTCATCAGCGTGAAAAAGGTCTATTTTGGCATGCAGACAATGACAGATAAAGAAAATAAGGTATGAGATGTTAACTGGAATGAAATACTGTTTGACAATGCACCATGTATGCAGTTGTTAGTAAACGATAAAACAGTCGACCAGAAAAGTTTTGTAAAACAAGCTTTCCATACACACAGTCTCACTGCTAACTTTGAAAAAAGTTTTTCCATTATTCTTCCTCTAAGGGGGATAGGTAGGCTGATAGCTTGATGATGTACAGAATATCTAGTAATGAATCAATACTTAAATATACAGCTCTAAAACCAGCAGAATATTTACAATGTGCAGCGGTAATTTTTGTAGCAGGATACCGCGATACTTTTTCCTTGGATATACCGATACTTTTGTCGATATATCGAGGGCAATAATGATACTTATTTAAATATCGATCCATCGGATTCCCGATAGTTTTAAAAATATCGATAGTCCTAATTATGAGCGACATACCATAAGGTGCATTTCAGTAATTCGATGTAGTTGCCTTTTTGATGTAGTCTTTACTGATACAGTCGCCTTTACTTATGCAGTCGCCTTTATTGATGCAGTCGTCTTCATTGATGTAGTCTTTATTGGCGTATTCGTCTATGTTTGTGTAGTCGTCTTTGTATGGTGTAGGCGTCTTTGTATGGTGTAGGCGTCTTTGTATGGTGTGTAGGCGTCTTTGTATGGTGTAGGCGTCTTTGTATGGTGTAGGCGTCTTTGTATGGTGTAGGCGTCTTTGTATGGTGTAGGCGTCTTTGTATGGTGTAGGCGTCTTTGTATGCTGTAGGCGTCTTTGTATGCTGTAGTCGTCTTTGTATGCTGTAGTCGTCTTTGTATGCTGTAGTCGTCTTTGTATGCTGTAGTCGTCTTTGTATGCTGTAGTCGTCTTTGTCTACATCTACATCTACATCTACATCTATACTCCGCGAGCCACCTTACGGTGTGTGGCGGAGGGTACTTATTGTACCACTATCTGATCCCCCCTTCCCTGTTCCACTCACGAATTGTGCGTGGAAAGAACGACTGCTTGTAAGTCTCCGTATTTGCTCTAATTTCTCGGATCTTTTCGTTGTGATCATTACGCGAGATATATGTGGGCGGTAGTAATATGTTGCCCATCTCTTCCCGGAATGTGCTCTCTCGTAATTTCGATAATAAACCTCTCCGTATTGCGTAACGCCTTTCTTGAAGTGTCCGCCACTGGAGCTTGTTCAGCATCTCCGTAACGCTCTCGCGCTGACTAAATGTCCCCATGACGAATCGCGCTGCTTTTCGCTGGATCATGTCTATCTCTTCTATTAATCCAACCTGGTAAGGGTCCCATACTGATGAGCAATACTCAAGAATCGGACGAACAAGCGTTTTGTAAGCTACTTCTTTCGTCGATGAGTCACATTTTCTTAGAATTCTTCCTATGAATCTCAACCTGGCGCCTGCTTTTCCCACTATTTGTTTTATGTGATCATTCCACTTCAGATCGCTCCGGATAGTAACTCCTAAGTATTTTACGGTCGTTACCGCTTCCAATGATTTACCACCTATGGCATAATCGTACTGGAATGGATTTCTGCCCCTATGTATGCGCATTATATTACATTTATCTACGTTTAGGGAAAGCTGCCAGCTGTCGCACCATGCATTAATCCTCTGCAGGTCCTCCTGGAGTACGTACGAGTCTTCTGATGTTGTTACTTTCTTGTAGACAACCGTGTCATCTGCAAATAGCCTCACGGAGCTACCGATGTTGTCAACTAAGTCATTTATGTATATTGTAAACAATAAAGGTCCTATCACGCTTCCCTGCGGTACTCCCGAAATTACCTCTACATCTGCAGATTTTGAACCGTTAAGAATGACATGTTGTGTTCTTTCTTCTAGGAAATCCTGAATCCAATCACAAACCTGGTCCGATATTCCGTAAGCTCGTATTTTTTTCACTAAACGTAAGTGCGGAACCGTATCAAATGCCTTCCTGAAGTCCAGGAATACGGCATCAATCTGCTCGCCAGTGTCTACGGCACTGTGAATTTCTTGGGCAAATAGGGCGAGCTGAGTTTCACATGATCTCTGTTTGCGGAATCCATGTTGGTTATGATGAAGGAGATTTGTATTATCTAAGAACGTCATAATACGAGAACACAAAACATGTTCCATTATTCTACAACAGATTGACGTAAGCGAAATAGGCCTATAATTATTCGCATCTGATTTATGACCCTTCTTGAAAATGGGAACGACCTGCGCTTTCTTCCAGTCGCTAGGTACTTTACGTTCTTCCAGCGATCTACGATAAATTGCTGATAGAAAGGGGGCAAGTTCTTTAGCATAATCACTGTAGAATCTTAAGGGTATCTCGTCTGGTCCGGATGCTTTTCCGCTACTAAGTGATAGCAGTTGTTTTTCAATTCCGATATCGTTTATTTCAATATTTTCCATTTTGGCGTCCGTGCGACGGCTGAAGTCAGGGACCGTGTTACGATTTTCCGCAGTGAAACAGTTTCGGAACACTGAATTCAGTATTTCTGCCTTTCTTCGGTCGTCCTCTGTTTCGGTGCCATCGTGGTCAACGAGTGACTGAATAGGGGATTTAGATCCGCTTACCGATTTTACATATGACCAAAACTTTTTAGGGTTCTTGTTTAGATTGTTTGCCAATGTTTTATGTTCGAATTCGTAGAATGCTTCTCTCATTGCTCTCTTTACGCTCTTTTTCACTTCGTTCAGCTTTTCCTTGTCAGCTATGATTCGACTACTCTTAAACCTATGATGAAGCTTTCTTTGTTTCCGTAGTACCTTTCGTACATGATTGTTATACCACGGTGGATCTTTCCCCTCGCTTTGGACCTTAGTCGGTACGAACTTATCTAAGGCGTACTGGACGATGTTTCTGAATTTTTTTCCATTTTTGTTCCACATCCTCTTCCTCAGAAATGAACGTTTGATGGTGGTCACTCAGATATTCTGCGATTTGTGCCCTATCACTCTTGTTAAGCAAATATATTTTCCTTCCTTTCTTGGCATTTCTTATTACACTTGTAGTCATTGATGCAACCACTGACTTATGATCACTGATACCCTCTTGTACATTCACGGAGTCGAAAAGTTCCGGTCTATTTGTTGCTATGAGGTCTAAAACGTTAGCTTCACGAGTTGGTTCTCTAACTATCTGCTCGAAGTAATTCTCGGAAAAGGCAGTCAGGATAATGTCACAAGAGTCTCTGTCCCTGGCTCCAGTTCTGATTGTGTGACTATCCCATTCTATACCTGGTAGATTGAAGTCTCCCCCTATTACAATAGTATGATCACGAAACTTCTTCACGACGTTCTGCAGGTTCTCTCTGAGGCGCTCAACTACTACGGTTGCTGATGCAGGTGGTCTATAGAAGCATCCGACTATCATATCTGACCCACCTTTGATACCTAACTTAACCCAGATTATTTCACATTCGCATTCGCTAATAACTTCACTGGATATTATTGAATTCTTTACTGCTATAAATACTCCTCCACCATTGGCGTTTATCCTATCCTTGCGGTATATATTCCATTCTGTGTCTAGGATTTCGTTACTGTTCACTTCCGGTTTTAACCAACTTTCCGTTCCTAATACTATATGCGCACTATTTCCTTCAATAAGAGATACTAATTCAGGAACCTTGCCCTGGATACTCCTGCAGTTTACCAATATTACGTTAACTTTTCCTGTTTTTGGTCTCTGAGGACGGACGTTCTTTATCAACGATGATAATGTCCTCTCTGGTAAGCCGTCAGGTATTTTATCGTTTCGCCCAAGGAGGGGTCCCTCTAACGTAAAAAACCCCCGTGTGCACGCCACACGTACTCTGCTACCCTAGTAGCTGCTTCCGGTGTGTAGTGCACGCCTGACCTGTCTAGGGGGGCCCTACAGTTCTCCACCCAACAACGGAGGTCGATGAATTTGCAACCATTATAGTCGCAGAGTCGTCTGAGCCTCTGGTTTAGACCCTCCACACGGCTCCAAACCAGAGGACCGCGATCGACTCTGGGCACTATGCTGCAGATATTAAGCTCAGCTTGCACTCCGCGTGCGATGCTGGTTGTCTTCACCAAATCAGCCAGCCGCCGGAAGGAACCAAGGATGGCCTCAGAACCCAAGCGGCAGGCGTCATTCGTTCCGACATGTGCTACTATCTGCAGCCGGTCACACCCAGTGCGTTCAATAGCTGCCGGAAGGGCCTCCTCCACATTACGGACGAGACCCCCCGGCAAGCACACCGAGTGCACACTGGCATTCTTCCCCGACCTACCCGCTATTTTCCTGAGGGGCTCCATAACCCGCCTAACGTTGGAGCTCCCTATAACTAATAGGCCCGCCCTCTGTGACTGTCGAGACCTTGCCGGAGAATCGGCCACTGGCCCAACAGGCGAGGCATCCTGTGGTGGCTCGGAAACGATGTCATCACCACTAGGAAGCACCCCGTACCTGTTGGAAAGGGGTAAGGCAGCTGCCACGCGGCCAGATCCCACCTTCGCCTTTCGGCCAGGCACGCGCGAGCCCACCACTGTCCGCCATTCACCCTGGAGTGATGGCTGACCGGTAAGATGCTCACTGCCGGAAGACGCAGCGACATCAGGGGTTCCATGTGATTCCAAGGCCACCGAAGTAGGCATAGGTCTCACCACAGTTGCCCCAACGCCACTACGAGCCGACGCCTGCGCCTCGAGCTCGATGAGCCTAACAGACAAAGCCTCCACCTGCCCCCGAAGAGTGGCCAATTCTCCTTGCGTCCGCTCACAACAACCACAGTCCCTACACATGACTATGTTTACCCTACTCTATACGGTGACAAATTCCCAAGATAATCTTCTGATGAGCTACTCTGATAATCAAGAAACACTCACTGAAATACGAGACGCGAAAACTACGCTAGGTTTTCCCAGAAAAACTATTTAAAAGCTAAGCGCAGCAAATAAGTACAAAAACGCTTTATACAAACAGTACTCGCTGCTGCTGGTGCTCTCGCTTTGTATGCTGTAGTCGTCTTTTTTCGATGTAGTCGTCTTTTTTCGATGTATTAGTTGCCATTTTTTATGTATTAGTCACCTTTTTCTTATGTAGGACCTACTAGTCGTCTTGTTATGTATTAGACGTCTTTTGTTACGTATTAGCCGCCTTTTTTCTGGTGTAATTGTTACTTCGATACAACATAGAAGGCTGTAACTAACCATACTAACGATACGATCTCATCACAATGTTAAATCAAATCGACTTGAAATTTCCTATTTGTCCTTGTCACGCAAATTATTTTCGTTTCGTGTATCTTTGAACGTTATGCATAATTCGGTCTTTCTTTGGTAAAAATACGAGAACAGTTGACGGGCCACGGTTGGCTACGTACGGGGTGAGAGCGAGTAAACCGTGCTTTAGCGCAGTGCGGCGAGGGTGGGCGAGCGATACGGGTCAAGCAGGCGGCCGCGCGCGCTGTCAGCGGGTTCGTACAATGGCCTGGAGCGATCTACCGACCAGGCCGATACTGCAGGCTCCACAATGCAGTGTGTTCCAGCCAGCGCCGGCCGGGACAACGGTCCGCCCGCTCTCGTCAACCTCAGATACGTGCTGTGCTCATTATTCTCGTAAATACGGGGTAACACATCACTGAAAGCATACAGAAACTCGGGCAGTTTTAAACATAACCATGTTGTTACGTATGTCGATCGTATCCGATGTAGTTAATTTTAGCTATTCCTAAAGGAGGAAAAAAAACTGTAATCAGATTTTCTTTTTACCCTTTTCGATGCATAAACATGGGATTCGGACGCTACCTTTGATTTCAAGGTAACATACAATTTATACAACTTGCACATCGCTTTAGCAAGAGACGCAGTGTTGTAAAGTGTACTGTTTTTCTTGGGTGGACTTGAATGCGAAATGTATAGAGTACATGTTTTTACGATAAGTATTGTATGAGTAACTTGCGAGTTTTACCAAGGAACAATATATTATGCTACAATGTATGCCTATTCCATGGAACTGAGATTCTGTGTTTGAAATTTGACCTCTTATGTCATTACTATTCTTCCTCTTGGTTTATGATCTGGACGCGAACCGTAAGGAGCTTTAACGAAGGTTCATCCTGCTGTATCAGCCAATGTAAATTGTTAACAAAACTCAAAATAGAGTTGTTTGTGACTTACAAATTGTGTCCGTGTTGAAATCATTTATAATCCTAAACCTTGCTTGTCTAGAGTAGACATGGCCCTTAACAGAAATTCTTCATTGTTAGGAGCCATCTTAAAAAATAATTAAGAACTTCCTTTTAGTTCATCGTCGAGACGTGCCGCCGCTTAGAAAACTAAGCCTTTCTTTCAGATTCTACGAGCCTGGCGGTCGCTGCAAATAATTTAATAAGATTCACTTCCAGATTTTCTCGAAGTTGCGAGATAACATCTCAGGCAGGAAGGCCTGGTCACAGGATTCTAGTTCTGGTGTAAGATTTCATTTGCTGAAGCTCCACTTGTTATCTTATATTCGGAATATAAATCACGATTTTGAGTTACGGAATTTATTATTGTACAATGAACGGACTGGTGAAATATTCTCTGGTGCTATAAGCACACGACTTTTAAGCTGACATTGACTAGGCACATACTGAGGAATATCTGTGGTGTTTTAATAGTTAAAACAAATGAGTATTTAAAGTTCCGTAACCCTCTGAGAACTGAGCTAGTTTAATGAGTGCTTACACGCGTCGGGCTAAATTAAACAACATATTACACGGTTAATAACATTCCTACATTAGTTATTTCTCTTTCATGCTGAGCCATTGCATTAATGTGTGGTTCTTTTTTGTATATGTCACAGCTCATCTTCATTCTATTACATTACACTGATGGTAAAGAAAAGAGTCTCAACTATTTTTATTTTCTTACATTACAAAAGCATTGAAAAACTTCGTTGCGGCTTATTGTTCTCCTTCATGATTAATTTATTTACTTCACTACTGGAGTCTGGACAGGATCCAGGAATAATTATTTGATCTGTTTACTTTAACAAAACGAAGGTTCACAGGTTTCGAACCAGGAAGGCTATTGTGAACTGTGCATCAGCATTTACAGTTTTCTGCTGTTGTTTTTATATTTTTGGGATGTGGCTGTGGTCTTGCCAATATGACGCAAATAGTGTTGTACAGAATTTCACCAAATTAAATGTAGTACATTACAGTAGTTAGACGTTTTATTAATTTCGTTAAAAATTATCTATATTTTTCCCACAACTAGGAAAGCTTATCGCTAAATACCCGTGTCGGATTTAACGTAATTGGACATGTATAACACACCAATTATTACGTTCGAGTTTATTTGAGGAAGCTTAGTGCAACTTGCTTTGAACTCCAGGCTCAGCCGAAACACTCCTTGGACATCAGACTTACACAAAATTCGGAGCACAAGTACTTAACTGTAGGATTTATGGTTATCGTACATACTCAAATATCTGCTTGCAATATACGAAGTTCTTTATAATCAATAACTGTCTTAATGAAAATACGAGAAGTCATATATTTATATGAAGATTTTTATTACCCGGATAACTTGAGCGATGAAATTAAATTTCCTGAGCGTTCCATGTTCCGCTTTTGATAATTCTGTCGCCTCTAGTTTCCAGAAATATAGAATGTATGAGCATCGCATCTAGAGCTACTAATTACAGCGCACTCACTTAGTCACTCATTGTCGCCCAGATAAAAAGTACTTATAAAGTTAACTTCATATCTGTTTTGCAGTTCATAGGTCATTAGTTAGACTAGGAGCAATTCTCCTTAATAAAATGTCTGAGTGTAGGTTCCAGTGAACAGAGGCTCCTATCAACAATTTCCTTATTTGAACCTGGCTGTCTTGCAACGAAACCAACACATAATCATCATAGCATTCTTCTTTTTTATGGTTCCGTTCCTCAGTACGTAAAAACGAAACCCTTTTACGACCACTTCGTTGTCCTTCCGTCTGTCTGTGTGTCCGACTGCTCAGAACCATTTTTCTCTGGAATGGGTCGACTTACCATGTTGAGATTTATGTCACATATTAAGGTCTACGGTCACTTGGCGATGTAAGAAAGGTAAGTCAATGTAATCAGAAGATACGGTCATTTATGTCACATATTTTGACAGTGTCAAACTCACTCATCAAAACCTATGGGATATTTCCTCTTGACGTAGAATCATGAAATTTGGCAAGAAGAAAGGCTTCACAGTAGGAGTACCGGAAAAAAACAGAAATTAATTTGTAATTATACGAAACGGAAAAATATTTACTTTGTCATATTAACAGAATCTTCCGTCGGTTTTTGGTAGAACAACATTATGATAAATGAAAAGCACTAGTTTGCTAATATTGGAGAACAAAAGCAAACTGGTGCTTTTCATTTATTATAATGTTGTTCTACCAAGAACCGACGGAAGATTCTGTTAATATGATAAAATGTGCCACAACAGCACAATTATCCGTCTTTTAAACAAAAAAATTAATATTGTACAACAAAAGCAAACTGGTGCTTTTCATTTATTATTTACTTTGTCACTTATTATCCAACTTCAAAGTTGAAAGTAATACATTCTTAGATCTCTCGGATTACCTGGGACTGAAATCTTGGCTGTATCTCCTACTCGAACCTGACCATTTATTTTTATTTATTTACTTATTGTTGTATTTTTAAATCGTGCTAGATGTTTGATAAAGGTACGGTCGTGGTTCGTGTGAGACATCTCGCTGTGAACTGACAAAGTAAGCACTTGTACTGTCACCTGATCAACTTCGTCATTTAAAACATTTTAGAAAACTTCCAGTCACTTAGTTCCGTTTTCTTTGAACCGTATCGAAAATTAGGTTTCTCTGTCGAGTAATTCCCTCGTGTAAATGAGCAACCACCCTCTGTGAATCTATACCTCGTCTTTGAATTATCAGCTGTTTAGACTTTTCCTTTTTTCTACCACAAACGAAAAATGCCTTCATCTCATACCGTTTCTTTACTGTCTTTGTCCTTCACACTCTTTCTTTGGTATCCATAGCTGCTGCTTCGAACAGACGTTTCAGTTTCTTGCAGGAAAGTGAAAAATATAATTCTTAGCCGGTTTGTCTCTTGAATCGTAAACTAAATTTCGTGCAGTTTCGTGTAGTAGTTAAAGTCTTGCGGCTTTCAGATTTGTCTGTAGAGAAGAACGGTCCTTACTCAGAGAGTCGAGACAGCACTCTAAATACTGCCCACTCACTCGCAGAAGAGGCTGCGATGACAGCCGCCCCCCCCCCCCCCCCCAACACTAACTTCCTCCGGCGCACCTTCCCAGAAGCGCAGGTAGCAGACCCTCGTTTAGCACTCACACCCGCGTGTTTGATGCCTCGCACCCCAAAGCCGCACTTTTTGGAACGCCTGCTGGGAGCACCGAAGCGTAAATCATATAGTATCACAAACTGCCCATTCAACTACAGCGCACGTTCTTTACGGTCCACTTGTTTCTTTATGGTTTTCCGTAATTCCTGTTTTACATTTATCTAGTTTCTAGAGGGAACTTACTAGAAAACGTTTTGCTTCAGAAAATATGTCCGGGGACATACACTTCAGCATTACGTGGAGAATAGCTCGACTCACTGTCGTGCTGATTGAGCGCACTTGCTGCTGTTGTCTACGTAGCACACTTCCCCGCAACTGTACGCAGTCACTGCTACCTGTCAGACATTTTATATTATTGGCCAAATGGTTCTTACTGCACATTGAACTCCTTTCTAAGGCACTGACAGCTTTAATAATATCTAATAAAGGTCATTTTTCCCAGTAATGCTTGATATCACTGTTCTTCTCAAATTGTATTGGATCATTCATTACGAATTTTATTAGCGAATATATGTATTGTAAAGACGCACTTAAAATGCCCAGGTCTTTGAAGATATACTGACGTCATTTCCGTGGGCTACGAAATGGTCGCTTTTTGTACAATCAGTACTTCTTTCCTAAGTGATAACTTACCCCAGGAAATTATCCCGTAAGAGGTTTATTGAGCGGAAATGTGCAATATGTGTGAGCTCATTAATTCGCTTGCTCCCAAGACTAGCAATTACACGAAGAGCAAAAGTAGCTGAACTTAATTGTTTGTGAAGCTCAGTATTGTGTGTCTCCCAATTCAGATCTTCGTCAGTATGTACACCCAAAAATTTGGAGTTTTCTACCCTATTTACTAACTCCTATGCATGTGTTATATCAATTGTTGGTGTTACTGCAATTGTTGTACAGAATTGAAAACAGCTTTTTCAAAATTTAGGGAGAGTTTATTTTCTGAGAACCATTTAATATTTTTTGGGAAACATAACTATTGTGCCTCTAACCATTTTAATCCATAAAAACTAATGAAACACTGTACTTCATTGATACTGCACTTCGTAAAAATATTCCAAACTAGGGATAGTAGCATTCTGATGTAGAACCGAAGTCCTAAATGTGTGTGTTGCTAATTCCCAACTGTCCGCATTGTTATTAGAATGGGACTGGTCACTTTTCCCATTTTCTATAGTCTCATAAAATTTCAAAGCAATGGAAATTTTACAAATAACGGTTACTCCTATATAGAAAAAGGTTTTATTTGAAAACTAAGAATGTTGGCAGTGCTGCTATTTCAAATCAATTTTCCAGTTTTTTACCCACTTATTAGCAAAAACTAAAAAACCTGTTGCAACTGAAACCAAATAAATACCGAAACATACCGATTATGCAAAATTTCAATGTTGGTATCGGTTTCAACCTGTCGGGTTTTTTTTTTTTTTTCATCCCGAGAGTGAAGACCACAACAAGTTAAACTAGAAAACCATATTAATTTCTTTGACATTATGTGATAAATGTTGTTGTTGTTTGATGCAGCTCTCCATGCTACTGTTGTAAGTAGGCTGTTTAGGTTTTTATGTTGGTAACGCCACGTAGCGCTCTATATGAAAATCAATCCGCTCTGAAAACTCCACCATTTCTCTCCCCACATCCACCACTGCTGGCGGCTCACCTCCAACTGCGCAACGCTACGCGGTGTTAACAGCCAACTGCCCAACGCTACAATAGCATATACTCCAACAATGCAAACAAACCACAGCCGTCATACACCACAGTCAGTGATTTTCATATAGAGCGCTACGTGGCGTTACCAACATAGAAACCTAAACAGCCTACTTACGCTGTATCCTGTGCAAGCCTCTTATCTCCGAGCAACTACTGCAACCTACATGCCCCTCTGAATCTGCTTACTGTATTCATCTCTTCGTCTACCTCTACGATAAATGTACAAATAAAAGAAGACAGGTAAACAGGAGCTGCAGCTGGAAGCAATCTACCTGCCTCCACCGTTCCGTTTCGTGCATACGTTCTTCACATAATCTTCCGCATTTCAAACTGCCGTCGACATTAGTATCTCGACACGGATTGTTGAGGCGGAAACCGGATCTTTATAACGAGAAGGCCTACCGTAAATTGCAACACGCAAATTAGGAACGCGAGTGTTTTATCAGGGCGCCCTAACAGCAAGAGCAGAACCTGTTGGCGGGGTTTACTGGCCGAGAGTGTTCGCGGTCGTAACTCCAGGACACGAGGCGGCGTATCCGGCGCGCCGCGAGCAAACGGAGGGGTCTAAGCCCGTCGGACAGCGAATGAATGGCGTACGAGATGGCGGCAGTTCGCCACTTTTCAGCGCGCGCCCTCGCAGCCGTAATTTACGCGTCACGCGTACTGTCGGCTGTGCCTCCGCCCCCGGGGGCTGGAGTGCGCCCGCCGCCTCCGCTCTGCCGACACGTTGATTGCGCCTAATTGTGGACGTCAAATTTATCGCCAAGCGCACGGAGAAAATTGCATTTAATTTCGAACTGTAGCTCTCGAGGCGAAGTTGATTCTGAGTGGTGTTAAGCAGACCCCGTAGGCGCTCGTGACTTACAGGCATATATGTACGTGCCTTTCCCCACCTCCCCTCCACCCCCACCCTTTCTCCGCTCTGCCCCTGACCGCTTCGTGTGTCGGATTTTATTATGTGCTACAATAAATAACCTTATTAACAGCGAGTGTATGCACCTTTAATAACAAGTTACACGCACAACGGAATGAGATACGACAAGTTATAGGGAATGCTCGTGAGATACAGATAGAGTTTATACTGTGGGCGACGTTATGAGCACTCCGAACTACAAGTGTTTACAGTGCTACCATAAAAATTGTATTTACTTACCCCGTTGCAGTATCTTACACCGTAAACTATTATAACATCGAAAAAAATTTCCGTGGTGCCAATACGGCGCTGACTTGAAGGACGCTTCACGTTGCCGGCCGTTGTGGCCGAGCGGTTCTGGGCGCTTCAATCCGGAACCGCGCTGCTGCTACAGTTGCAGGTTCGAATCCTGCCTCGGGCATGGATGTGTGTGATGTCCTTAGGTTAGTTAGGTTTAAGTAGTTCTAAGGCTAGGGGACTGATGACCTCAGATGTTAAGTCCCATAGTTCTCAGAGCCATTTGAACGCTTCACGTTCAAATGTGTGTGAATTCCTAAGGGACCAAACTGCTGAGGTCATCAGTCCCTAGACTTACACACTACATAATTTATCGTATGCTAAGAACAACACACGCACGCCTATGCCCGAGGGAGGACTCGAACTTCCGGCGGAAGCGGGCACGCAGTCCGAGACAGGGCGCCCTAAACCGCGCGGCCACTCCGCTCGGCGTTCACGTTCGTTGAGTTTGCACATAATGTAGCAACGTAGAACGGCTGGAATGTTATACCTTCATAAAAGTCTATGTTTAGGGCGGTGAGTCCCTTCTGAGTCTTTTTCAGCAGCCTTAGATTACTATCTGATAGAAGTTTCGCATTCATTCTTCTATTCATACAGGGAGTTTACCTAATTTATAATATAATCCGTGGCATCAGACTGAATAGAAGCGCCCGAGTTCATTGCTGTATTTCCGTCTGGTATTTATTACTTTCCAGTTGCAACGGCCTTGCCGCAGTGGATACACCGGTTCCCGTGAGATCACCGAAGTTAAGCGCTGTCGGGCGTGGTCGGCCCTTCGATGGGTGACCATCCAGGCCGCCATGCGCTGTTGCCATTTTTCGGGGTGCACTCAGCCTCGTGATGCCAATTTAGGAGCTACTCGACCGAATAGTAGCGACTTCGTTCAAGAATACCATCATAACGACCGGGAGAGCGGTGTGCTGACCCCACACCCCTCCTATCCGCATCCTCCACCGAGGATGACACGGCGGTCGGATGTTCCCGGTAGGCCACTCGTGGCCTGAAGACGGAGTGCTTTTTGTTTATTAC
This sequence comes from Schistocerca americana, assembly GCF_021461395.2. Taxonomy (NCBI): domain Eukaryota; kingdom Metazoa; phylum Arthropoda; class Insecta; order Orthoptera; family Acrididae; genus Schistocerca; species Schistocerca americana. Next base: position 27,445,742 of record NC_060123.1, read on the forward strand.
CTTCCCGATGTTCACAATTTTTACTGTAAATATTCTTGTTTGTTTAAAATGTACTTCCCTTGGACTCAATCTTTCAGCTTCAGCCGATTTTAATTAGCGATTTCCTAGAATTCTTTTTCCTACACACTCTAACTTTCAAACCCAAAATAAAAGAAAATGTTAAGCGAAAAGTTCATGATGGCCCATAAATCCAACTTTCTTGTGACTCTGGCGTCTCGGGTACCACCTACAACAGAACAGACTGTACGAATAGTAAACACCTGATATTTACAGTTACTTGTTACGGGAGTTTTCGGCACTTCATTGTAGATGAGCTAATAAAAATTGAAAGCCTGAGGTAACGCCGTGCGAACGGAGAACTGTACGTAGTTTATTACTACCCATTGTCCGAGGGACGTGGCAGCTGGTGCTCTTAAACTTTTTTGTCCGCGGGAGATAGTCAACGCGATGGTGTGTGTTTGTATGTGTGTGTGTGTGCCTGCGATAAGGAGCGACTCGACGCGATAGCGGCTCAGTTAGAGGTCTGCCATCGGTCACGTCAACCGCATAGTCTGTGCCGTGTTGGTGTTTCCGTTATCGCGTCCGTTGCAGTCCTATGCTCGCCACTGCCTTCTGTGCTTCGAGCAGTGTTTTTGGAATTCCGATCTGAAGTTTCTGTGACAAAGTGAAGTGCTCCTATCGTGTGCCGACCGAACAGAGTGGCATGATCTGAATTCAGATTACGGAGAACGTCCATCAACAATAAGAAAATTTAAGTACCTCCGCTTTCCTGTCCTCTCTGCAGCCCAACATAAAAGCTGAAACTCCACGCGTGCGACGGTTACAGTACCGTACAGGTCTGTTCAATAGACTGTGGAAAGTAAAGAAAAGGTACGACGTAGCTGAATGTATACCTGTTTGTTTCCTGCGCCGTGTGACAACTGGAGGTTTGGGCTGTGTGTGAGGGTGCTTTAATAATACACATAAATGATGGGTTTCAGTAGTCAAAATGCAATTAAGCTTCGCAGTGACAGAGCAAATTGCGGACTTAACATCTCCACCGCTTGCTAACACACAAACTGTGCGCAAACTCCTCTGCCCGTTCTCGATTATATAACATCCCGCATCGGTCCGTGAAATTGATTAGAACCGTCATGCTCGTAACATGTTTAATCTCGGGCTAAGCCGCTTTGCACCGAGCTCTGCAGCGGTAGATAAACTGCGTCCGCTGCTGCGCGCTGCAGATCCTGTGCTTTTGTGCGTGTAAGGGCCAAAGGGAAGCGGTTAATGGGAATTTGCTCGCCGTCGGTAACTAAGTTACGTCCATGCCGGAGTGAGCGGTTTCGCTCTTTTCCGAGAGATGTACGTGTAATTCTCCGACTGCGGACGCGTTTTGTGAGCGGAGTTACACTTGCTTCCCCTGACGCCATTGGTCGGCTTCAGTTCGGACGAGCGGCGGTGCTGAAGGGTGGTGGAGACACGGCGAATGGCAGAGGCGGAGCTGTTAGAACAGCGCCGGTGATCGGACCCGCAAGAGGCTGCTCGGAGGATCGTGCGGACGGCGGAGGCCCGGCGGCAGCGGCGCCGTTGTGGAGCTGGTAAGTGAGCGCGCGGCTATCGATTCTCCAGCCCGTTATCGATATTCGACAGGAAGCGTCGGCCGAGGCCTGTTCCCCGGCGCGACCTACAAACGCCACGGTGACCAGGTCGCTGTGCTTCCGGGATACCAGGAACACACGGACGACGGCGTAGCAGCCGGCGACAGGGCGCTGAATGATGGCGCTCTGACATGCAAGTGTTTGTAGCGCTGCCTTAGTCTCTCGGTCTAGCTAGGTCACTCCGGCGATCTAGTGGTTAAATATGCTGCTGGCTCGGGACGTCTGGGTTCCACTGCCGGTGGCCATTTAAGATTTCTCGCGTGTGAAGAGGTCTCTGGACACAATGAGCCTCATCTACATCTAAATCCATACTCCGCAAGCCACCTGACGGTGTGTGGTGGAGGGTACCTTGAGCACCTCTATCGGTTCTCCCTTCTATTCCAGTCTCGTATTGTTCGTGGAAAGAAAGATTGTCGGTATGCCTTTGTGTGGGCTCTAATCTCTTTGATTTTATCCTCATGGTCTCTTCGCGAGATATACGTAGGAGGCAGCAATACACTGCTTGAATCCTCGGTGAAGGTATGTTCTCGAAACTTCAACAAAAGCCCGTACCGAGCTACTGAGCGTCTCTCCTGCAGGGTCTTCCACTGGAGTTTATCTATCATCTCCGTAACGCTTTCGCGATTACTAAATGATCCTGTAACGAAGCGCGCTGCTCGCCGTTGGATCTTCTCTATCTCTTCTATCAACCCTATCTGGTACGGATCCCACACTGCTTAGCAATATTCAAGCAGTGAGCGAACAAGTGTACTGTAACCTACATCCTTCGTTTTCGGATTGCATTTCCTTAGGACTCTTCTAATGAATCTCAGTCTGGCATCTGCTTTATCGACTATCAACTTTATATGATCATTCCATTTTAGAGCATTCCTAATGCCTGCCTGCCGCGGTGGTCTAGCGGTTCTAGGCGCGCAGTCCGGAACCGCGCGACTGCTACGGTCGCAGGTTCGAATCCTGCCTCGGGCATGGATGTGTGTGATGTCCTTAGGTTAGTTAGGTTTAAGTAGTTCTAAGTTCTAGGGGACTGATGACCACAGTAGTTAAGTCCCATAGTGCTCAGAGCCATTGAACCATTGAACCATCCTAATGCCTACTTCCAGATAATTTATGGAATTAACTGCTTCCAGTTGCTGACCTGCTATATTGTAGCTAAATTATAAAGGATCTTTCTTTCTGTGTATTTGCAGCACATTACGCTTGTCTACTTTGAGATTCAATTGCCATTCCCTACACCATGTGTCAGTTTGTTGCAGATCCTCCTGCATTTCAGTACAATTTTCCATTGTTACAACCTCTCGATATACCACAGCATCATCCGCAAAAAGCCTCAGTGAACTTTCCATGTCATCCACAAGGTCATTTATGTATATTGTGAATAGCAACGGTCCTACGACACTCCCCTGCGGCACACCTGAAATCGCTCTTACTTCGGAAGACTTCTCTCCATTGAGAATGACATGCTGCGTTCTGTTATCTCGGACCTCTTCAATCCAATCACACAATTGGTCTTATAGTCCATATGCTCTTACTTTGTTCATTAAACGACTGTGGGGAACTGTATCGAACGCCTTGCGGAAGTCAAGAAACACGGCATCTACCTTGGAACCCGTCTCTATGTCCCTCTGGGTCTCGTGGACGAATAGGGCAAGTTGGGTTTCACACGATCGTCTTTTTCGAAACCCGTGCTGATTCCTACAGAGCAGATTTCTAGTCTCCAGAAAAGTCGTCATACTCGAACATAATACGGGGTCCAAAATTCTACAACTGATCGACGTCAGAGATATAGGGCTGTAGTTCTGCACATCTGTTCGACGTCCCTTCTTGAAAACGGGGATGACCTGTGCCCTTTTCCAATCCTTTGGAACGCTGCGCTATTCTACACTCCTGGAAATGGAAAAAAGAACACATTGACACCGGTGTGTCAGACCCACCATACTTGCTCCGGACACTGCGAGAGGGCTGTACAAGCAATGATCACACGCACGGCACAGCGGACACACCAGGAACCGCGGTGTTGGCCGTCGAATGGCGCTAGCTGCGCAGCATTTGTGCACCGCCGCCGTCAGTGTCAGCCAGTTTGCCGTGGCATACGGAGCTCCATCGCAGTCTTTAACACTGGTAGCATGCCGCGACAGCGTGGACGTGAACCGTATGTGCAGTTGACGGACTTTGAGCGAGGGCGTATAGTGGGCATGCGGGAGGCCGGGTGGACGTACCGCCGAATTGCTCAACACGTGGGGCGTGAGGTCTCCACAGTACATCGATGTTGTCGCCAGTGGTCGGCGGAAGGTGCACGTGCCCGTCGACCTGGGACCGGACCGCAGCGACGGACGGATGCACGCCAAGACCGTAGGATCCTACGCAGTGCCGTAGGGGACCGCACCGCCACTTCCCAGCAAATTAGGGACACTGTTGCTCCTGGGGTATCGGCGAGGACCATTCGCAACCGTCTCCATGAAGCTGGGCTACGGTCCCGCACACCGTTAGGCCGTCTTCCGCTCACTCCCCAACATCGTGCAGCCCGCCTCCAGTGGTGTCGCGACAGGCGTGAATGGAGGGACGAATGGAGACGTGTCGTCTTCAGCGATGAGAGTCGCTTCTGCCTTGGTGCCAATGATGGTCGTATGCGTGTTTGGCGCCGTGCAGGTGAGCGCCACAATCAGGACTGCATACGACCGAGGCACACAGGGCCAACACCCGGCATCATGGTGTGGGGAGTGATCTCCTACACTGGCCGTACACCACTGGTGATCGTCGAGGGGACACTGAATAGTGCACGGTACATCCAAACCGTCATCGAACCCATCGTTCTACCATTCCTAGACCGGCAAGAGAACTTGCTGTTCCAACAGGACAATGCACGTCCGCATGTATCCCGTGCCACCCAATGTGCTCTAGAAGGTGTAAGTCAACTACCCTGGCCAGCAAGATCTCCGGATCTGTCCCCCATTGAGCATGTTTGGGACTGGATGAAGCGTCGTCTCACGCTGTCTGCACGTCCAGCACGAACGCTGGTCCAACTGAGGCGCCAGGTGGAAATGGCATGGCAAGCCGTTCCACAGGACTACATCCAGCATCTCTACGATCGTCTCCATGGGAGAATAGCAGCCTGCATTGCTGCGAAAGGTGGATATACACTGTACTAGTGCCGACATTGTGCATGCTCTGTTGCCTGTGTCTATGTGCCTGTGGTTCTGTCAGTGTGATCATGTGATGTATCTGACCCCAGGAATGTGTCAATAAAGTTTCCCCTTCCTGGGACAATGAATTCACGGTGTTCTTATTTCAATTTCCAGGAGTGTACATACCTACGGTACACCGCTGCAAGAATGGGGACAAGTTCCTTCGCATACTGTGTGTAAAATTGAACTGGTATGCCTCGTGGAGGCATATGAATAGGTGTTTCAATAAATGAGAAACCCCGTCGCCATTCCGTTTTGAAAAGTGGAGTCTAATTTGCATGGTCTGTGAGCTACATGCCCCATTTAATAATATTTGTTATGGATGCAGGGTCTCGTGGGGCTGTGAATAATTAAAATCTTCTCGGGTTTCCATTCTGGCCAAGTGGCTACAGACCGACCGTCCAAAAACTCCGCAGACTGATTTTATTCCTGACGTATAAGCGACGTTAGCGCTGTAGCTACGGTACCAGCTCAGCTGACAACTTCAAACAACATATCTGCATTTAACCACCCAGTTGCGAGCAAGCAGTGTTAAGTAGGGGAGCTGCGGCCGTAGTGAGTGAGCGTTCCTGTGTCACAAATCGCAATACAGCAAAAGCTCTACATCGTGCGTGTTCAAGACGTTCTCCAGAATGTTTTGAAGAAGAGAAAAGTGTCTGTACAAATATACATATGGTGTCTGTTCTTTCAGATGGCGTAGTGATCAGCGCATCTGCCTAGTAAGCAGGAGACGCGGGTTCAAGTCCCTGTCCAGCACAAATTTTTAATTTTTTAATGAACATACCGCCATTTGACTGTATTGATGTTTATTTAATTAGGACCCAGGTTTCGGCATTTTATGTCATTTTCAGGCGATTGAATGTATGTCATTAACAGGTAGTGCAGGAGCTCAAGCTCAAAATTAGCCATAAATTAAGGAAAATATTCGCTCCCCACGAAATGCCAGATGTAAAATCATGATCTTGTAAAAATATCTGTAAATAATAGTGGGAGAACCTCATATTTAATAAAAACAGGTTTACTTCCGTATATAAAAGATGAACACATGTCATTGAGGCGTAATGATAGTGAAAGCTGTTAAATATGGCGTGCTCCAACTATTATTTATTGATATTTTTACGAGCTGATGATTTTACGTCTGACTATCGTGGGGAGCGAATATTTTTCTTGATTTGTGGCCAATTTTGAGCTTGATGTCGTGCAATATCGGTTACTAACATAATCTCAATCACTTGAAAATGGTATACAAGGCTGAAACCTAGCTCCTAATGAAGTACACAACATATAGTCAAATAGCGGTGTCTTCGCTTAAAAATTGTCTGACTGTTGTTCCTGTTCACAAATTTTCACCTTGCCCCATTGATATAAATCAACGCCCACTCGCAGATAACGTTTTCATTGCCTTTGTGTCTTGTGTGTATAAAGTTTGTCCCATACAACTTGACTCCCGAACAAAAACGACGACTCGAGGAAGCCTGCAGCGTCTCGACTGAAATGCAAAACGCGAAAGTTCTTTTCTGAAAGAACTCGCCACGTGTGACAAGACATGGTGTTATCAAAACGAACCTTCTACGAAGCGACAAAGTGCAGAAATTCACGTGAAGGACAACGCCTTGACGACACAGGCGACTTTCACGGCAAGGTGACGCGCGACTTGAACAAAATCCCAACGTACTTTTCTGACAATATCATGCGATTGCACTCAAAGGTGGGAGGGTATCCAGAACATACACATACCTGAAGTATTAAAACCATCACCTTAATGATTCCTAGCTTTTATTAATCCAGTCCCGAAACATTGTATTTGCACGAGCTTTTGGCCGAGTGCTCCTCAGCCATTATCAAATGCTGCCTGATTCCCATGTGGTTACTGACCTTGTCTTTATAGAGACTGGACCCGAAATACACAGGCAAATTTTTTTAAGCTTTCGATGTGAGGCACAGCGTTACATAGGAATTGCATTTCGATTGATTTCTTATCTCAGTTTATCTTCGTGTATTCCTCTGAAAATATCTTCACAACAATGTAAAGGTCGACAGGGTACGCCATGTCTTGGTTGGAAACCGACTGGTTCTATTCACTAACAGTACGTGCTTTTAACAACAGTAATGTCCAGTTCTTGCATTCAGTACTGCTCTGTTCTGTCTCAGATTTCCTCTTTCTTCGGTAACAACTGTACAGTATCAATGAGACACTGCGGTATGTGTATGTTTAGTAATGGAAAGCACGCCAATGTGCACCTCTTGTTTGGGTTCACCGAATGTAATGGATTAGCAGTACAGCTGTTGCATCAGCGATGGTAATATCGTCACAGACTGTTTCATCTTAGAAAGGCGCCTGTATTACTCAGTTTTGTGTAGTTCAATTTGCTGATAGCTTATTACCGGATTTTTACTGTTGTGAGGTTATTTTAACATAAAAAAGATACTTTATTTTTTGTCAAAAACTGACATTTTTGAGACCGTGGTGCCTGTGTACAAAATAAGCTTGATTCTTTCAAAGAAGGAAACAGCAATCAGACACTATTGATAAGATTATTTATTTACGCAAACAGCGGTATTGGCAGTTTCGAACAGGATCGTCTTCAGACGGCAAAATACAACAGCTGCCTCAAGGTCACACTACGCCTAGCCCGTAACCATGCGCTAAAAGCGTACGTAAGTGAATGTAATTTTTTATTATTATTATTTTTTTTTTTTTTTTTTTTTGTGGAAAGGTAACGAATTAGGTAGGGGATAAGGATATTTTATTGTCTATAATACAGCATACAGTCACCAGTAATCTTTATTTTACAATTGTTGTTGCCTACCTTGGCCCAGATAAAGAGGTATTCGTCAGCATTCAACTTCTTCTTTCTTCTTGTGGACAAAGTAAATTGCTTGTCTGGAACTAAAGTACCATAGGGAACCTTAGCTAGTAGACCTGTACTCTCCGCTATACTCAAAGTCTTCCAAGCCAAAATGTTTGCATCAGGGAAAGCTTCAAGGCCACTGTAGTCTTCATGGTTCCCCCATACAACAGCCAAGGTCAACCATGTACTGCCTCCAAACACAGCACTAATATCACATGTGAACTGGATTCACAGTCCAAGAAAGGCAAAAAAATGGTTCAAATGGCTCTAAGCACTATAGGACTTATCATCTGAGGTCATCAGTCCCCTAGAACTTAGAACTACTTAAACCTAACTAACCTGAGGACATCGCACACACCCATGCCCGAGGCAGGATTCGTACCTGCGACCGTAGCAGCCGCGTGGTTCCGGACTGAAGCGCCTAGAACCACTCGGTCACAGCGGCCGGCCACGAAAGACATTTGGACCACCAATAAGCTGCTGCTTATTGAACTGGCCAGCAAATTCAATGTCTATTGTTTTCAAAGACTTGTACATAGGAACACTGCGCCGCCATCGGCGACTATAACCACGTCGCACAGGCGTTGCGGTGGTACGTTAACACAAGTGATTTTTACTTTGGATTTCGGTTCTTTATTCCCTCTTGTGGTGAAAGTTACTTTGGGTGGTGATGCCCTGCAGAAAAAAAAACCATGTTAGAAACGGCCTTTTTAAACCTAACTCTCCCTAATAACGTTTGAACACAATGTAAACAAATCACTGTCGAGTTTGAGTTGTTGTAGTGAACTTAGGTAGAAAATCACGTGCCATTATGTCATGTTGCATTCAACTGTGATTGCAACAACTCAGTCTTAAAGATCTGTTTACATTGTGTTAAATCGTTATCAGGGATAGTTACGTTTAAACACCTCGATTCCAACATTGTTTTTACTGTATGGCAACAGAAGCCACGGAACATTCGCCAGAATGGAGAATAAAGAATCGAAAACTAAAGTAAACGTCAATGAATGTGTATCTAGATGTGAACCTGTCAGTACGAACCCGGTAACGGTGCTGTATGGGTAAATAAATAGTCTTATCAATCAATAGTGGCTGATTGCTGTTTTCTTCTTTGGAAGAACCAACGTGTATAAACAAAGGTGACTAGGATAACAGACCCAATAAACCGTAATGCCATTATTACTCTGTACCGGGGACTACGGGCGCTCTTATACGAAAGTACTCGGAAAGTATCCCTGAATAACCTCCGAAATTTCGCTGTTGCAGTTCGGGTCTGCGCTGTCTATCGCCTCTGTGACCTAATAGCTAGGGGGCCTATTGGCTCATGCTATATTTACTCACAACACAACTTCCGAAAGATGAAAATTTAATCTCGGAAACCGATTTTCGCGACAAGTTAGCAAGTTAATGATTGAACCAATTCTGTCACCAGGTCAAATATTAGTTGTTTTGCACGAATAGCCTCCAGAAATCTGCTTTTCCGGTTTCCAATTTTGTCGATACGACGCTCGTTTCTCCTCAGTTAAATGTAAAAAGTGGATGACTCCATGGTTATTCTAATATTTATTTTCCTCCTTGTATAAATTCGCTCCGACTAGAGTAGATTTTGATTGAATGTACTAATCTGACATTCCAAGCGTGTTTCAAAAAATGTTGTGCATTTGCGTGAGAACGAATGTTGACTGTAGAAGAGAAATGCAGTTTAGGTTCGCATCTTCACAGTCAATATTGGAGCATTTACGTGACCAACAAGATGTAGTGTTAGAGAATCGCCTTACGAAAACTTAATTTGAGAGTCTCGTGTAAAATAAATTTCAGTGACGGCTAGGTTCGGCTCCTGCTGACCTATCAGGTGTTAGCATTCAGAATTTTAAAGCAAATGAGTGGTTCTTCAAGTGAATAAGATATAATATTTTCACTTTACTTTTAAAAATGACATGAAACTAGAAAATATGCATCAGCCTGAGAACTGCATTGCACTTTTTAAACATAACAATGTTTTTGTCTCAGTTCGCTTCTGTGACCTAATTTTAACTGACAATGAAGGACAAGGAAAAGCTGTAACCAGTGTCAACTTTTCACTATTTTGGTGCTTCACAAGTCGATCCGGGTTTATACACGAGTCACAAAAGATGTGGAGCAACAATAGACCTCTTTGGAGTATGTCAGCATAACCTATCTACTTTGTCCTGTCAGATCCGTCTGCATAAGTTACTGGCAGCGAAAATGAGTGCACCTTTCCGTTTCCAACAAGAAAACGGACGGATATGATAGCGGAAATGAAGCTGATCAGCTATGAACAGGAATTTTGAAACTTTTTTGTCACTTGAGATTGGTGCGTATAGTACCAAACGCCTTGCGGTGCTTTAAAAAGTGAAAGGCGGTGAATTATTTGATTTTTTGTTGACGTAGTAGAACATCGTGGACACTGTAATGGATTCATTCACTGAACAGGACTCAGTGTCCATCGAATACGCAGCTTGAGATTGTCTAGTTTACTGTAGGCTGTGTCCCGAAACGACTTTATGAGAGTGGAATGCTACTCGTAAATATTACTTTAGTTGTATGTCCTCTGTTAGGCCAATGCTGAATTATTCGAGAACACGCCGCTGGACGACGTAATCTGTAGGTTTAGTTCGAGTGAAAGAAAAGAAAAAACACAATCAGAAAATGTAGTTTAAATAGAGAGTGGAAGCAGTGAGTGGCTACTATCAAGCAGTAAGTGTCTACAGATAACGCTTAGAAACATGGATAAGCTTTTTTTACACACTAAAGTATCCATAGAAGTCGAAATCAACTGATCACCTTAAACTTGCAGAATTTTGTCTAATGAATTCAGATTAGATTTTGTTCTCAGAAAAATTATCACCGACCAAGGAATGGCTACGAGTGAATGTGAACATCAGTTTACAATTTCTGTGTTTTCTAAACTTAAAGTAGCTAGCCTGACTTGCTATAATACCACGGGTTTTTCCCGCTGCTACTAATGTATTTGTTCTTCATGAAGAAAAAGAAAGAATAAAACAATGTACTATCTTCCTACACAGTATTAGCAAACAGTACCTAGCCGGCCACAGTGGCCGAGCGGTTCTAGGCGCTTCAGTCCGGAACCGCGATGCTTCTACGGTCGCAGGTTCGAATCCTGCCTCGGGCATGGATGTGTGTGATGTCATTAGGTTAGTTAGGTTTAAGTAGTTCTGAGTTTAGGGGACTGATGACCTCAGATGTTGAGTCCCACCGTGCTTAGAGCCATTTGAACCATTTGAAACAGTACCTTTAGATGCGGGCACTTTACAAGTGTGCCGTGAACTTATCATTCTCGATTTTGATTTTATTTCCGTAAGCAGAGCGAACAACTGTTACGGCGCTGTACTTCCGTTCAGAACTACCGAGGTTCGAATCCTCGTCCTGCATTCGAAATTTTCTTTCCCGAGTTCCTCCAAAAATACTAATATCGAATGTCAGTAGGGGTCGAGTTTCTTTCTCATATTTATCTATTGCGATGCTGTGCTTTCTGTAATAACAGCGTCGAGGAAAGAACTTTAAACCGTGTTATTGGGTCCATCATTTCTGGTTTCCACAATCTTTAAATGAAGCTACTACGGCTCCACAGTTTAAAAGAGGATATTACCAGTTTTTCTGGAAATTTCTCTGTCTATTTTCCTGAAGTGAAGTATTTCTTCTATGTTCATTAATTGGGAATATCTCAGTACTTACTTTGTTCTCTGTGACCAATGTACAACATGGCCTCGATTTTTTGTTTGAATTGTATTTTTTTCTGGTTTTGTAAAATAGTGGTACTTAATAACAAATCATTTGGTCACTGGGAGAAAGGAAATTATGCTGTAGATGATTGGATAGTTGAAATCGGAAGCAACTTTCTGATAAACTACGATTTTTATTTTGCACCACATAGTTGGAATTCATACCGCATATGTTGACCTAAGTGGTGTAAATGTTGCTAAGCTTGTTGCTTTAACAGACATTGGAAATAGCGTTCGTCCAACCAGAGTCCTCTTTCTTTATATCCGTGGTGCGTGACTAAAGCAGCAAACTCTGAAATTTACAACACTTGCAGAGAAAGTTTCGTATTCGTGCATACTCGTGTGTATATTACCTTGCATCACGAAGACGAGACCAGCGTTTCCACGTCGGTCGGGAGGGCGAGCTTAAGGCAATCGCAGCAGGGTGCCATGAGAGAGCGGTAGGTAACTGGCGGAGAGAGTCTTCAACCGGACTGCTCATCGGTAACGCAGCGGGCTACTTCAAAAGAATACTGATCTGGTTTAATGAGGCGCTCGGAATAGCTCTTCCGCGTCCCCTGTTAAGGTCAGTAGGAGACACGCGCAGGCATTTGTGACTAGACTACATTCTTGTATCCGCGCGTACTCTCATTTGCTACTCACACACGTTTGTGTATGTGTGTGTTATGTAGATGGGAAAGGTAAGTGGAAAAAGGACACTTATGGTATACGGAGAATAGAGAGACTTTCTTAGGAACACTCTTTGAACTCTAGAGAAGCTACATTATTAACCCTTTAAGTGACCCTGGCAAATATATATACCACTGGTTATAAATGTTATTTTTTTATTTACTGCAAGCAGTCGATTTTATTGGCGTTAGTATATTAACAATAGTTTCTCTGATAAGTTTGAATACCATTTTTGCAAGTTCTTAGGCTTGGTTCATCAACGAAGAAGTGAGTAATGGTATGAATACTCGTATTTAGCCATGTTCTTCGAGACGAAGATAGCCGGCCTCTGTGGTTGAGCGGTTCTAGGTGCTTCAGTGTGGAACCGCGTGACCGCCACGGTCGCAGGTTCGAATCCTGCCTCGGGCATGGATGTGTGTGATGTCCTTAGGCTAGTTAGGTTTAAGTAGTTCTATGTTCTAGGGAACTGTTGACCTCAGATCTTAAGTCGCATAGTACTCAGAGCCATTTGAACCATTTGAAACGAAGCAAATTGCAAATATGTATTTCTTAGGCCTACAGCTGTTAAATTATAACAAATGTGATATTGTACTTTATAGAAATAAAAAAAAAATTGATCCACAGAAGACGACCCATTGGTGTTGAACCATGTCTGGGTAAATATAAAAATAAACTAATTGTGTTTGCATAAGACTGATTTCCAAAAGAACCCAGTTTTTAAATCGCAAACACGCAAGAACGAAAAGAGGAGCTTCAAACCTTAGTAAAATGAGTAGTTCTTTGAGACACTCGCCTTTACAACTGGTTTTGTGTTAAGCTAGCGTTCGTCAGCTGTGGATTTCCCTTTCTGATATCTTCTGATATAAAAGTCGGTAAGTTCAATTCGTGCTAATATTTCCTACATTATAAAACATATAATCGATGCAGGAGCATTTCGTAAGCATGTTTACACCTAGTATTTTTCCGCGCCGTACAACGAAGCAAATAGATAGTAATGAATTAAGTTTCTAGTTTCATACATCCACTGTTATTGATTACATGCTGTGAAACGCTTCTTCTATTGAAGAATGAACATTCTAGATAATGTTTTTTTCACAAATTATCTCGAAAATTTTAGCCGCTGAGATAACATCAATTAATTCCGCCGGCGGTGCACATGTTTACTGAAAATATGCAACAGGACGAAAAAAATTTATGCACAAACGCGAATTTAATAGGCCTATTATTACGTACTCACTCTTAGTTTTCGTAGTTACGGGGATATCCAAGAACATTTCTTTCACATCCGTATGTACATGGGGATGGAGGGCGCGGGGGGGGGGGGGGGGGGGGGGGGATGGTATAGTTCAATGGCAGATGAAGTTCTGACTAATGGTGTATATACACGTATTGCTGTGACGAAGTTACGTAAGAACACGCAGAAGAGTCAGAATTTGGAGGGGACTCTGATGCAGATGATGTAGCTACTATTCCTACAGCCTCAAACACTACTACAGTAAGTGAGGGTGCTGTGGGTAAGACAGTGTGAAGTGGACCAGTGAGTGAAACGTGTAGCACAGATGCGGGAGGCAGAGTAGACTGTTTTCATGCGCTTGAAGAAGCACTTCATGGAAGTTGTGATTCTGCCTCCGATACTAACGTGGCTGCAAAATAGGATTTATTTGCAACTTCTTAATCTGATTTTGAATCCCAGTCTTCTGAGAGGCCTACGTTTACGAAAAGGAGTTGACGTTGATAATTTCCTGCAGCTTTTTTCAAACGTACCAGTAAAACCGCAGGGAGGTGGTAAATATTCGTGCATAGTATAATTTTGTACTCCTGATTCACTGGACTTAGAAATACGTAATAAATTGGGCAGTTTTATTGATTAGTATTCGCAATGAGTGCATACTGACTTGCGTTACAGCGTTACGATGGCTAAAACACTTTTTCACTTGAAGGGTTGAACTCTTAGTTGCTTTTTTTTATTCAGTGTAAGTTTCTTCCGGAGAAGCAGTGATGCTCGAAATATTCCGCCACTCAATCGAACGGAGAACTCCCCGAATTGTCTGTTAACGTGTAAATGTGTTACACTGTTGTTCCGAACAACAAAAATACTTTTGTGTCCTTCGGAAAATGGGTTGACACGCCTGTCACCATCTTTCTGGGAGCGGACACTCCTGTTGACGTTTTTCCCGTGTTTCCGAATTAAATTTGGGTTTTCTAAAATTCCGTCTTCTGCAAAACACAGTACATTTCCGTTCTTTGGTTAAACATGTTTCGGCACCCATGTCTTATCTTCACAGGGTCTAATTTTGGTTCTGTAAAATATTACATCAAATTTTTTTGGTTGGTGTTCTACTTTAGGCTTGAAGACTATAACATATGCATTTTTATTTTGTTGACTCATCTGAAGCTACATTAATTGTGACGATGGAATTTTATGAGTTGGCTTCCTTTTATGGGTTTTTATGACGTGACAGAATGTTATCTGCAAAGTAGACGCTAGAATTTGTTTCGTTGTTTAAAGGATAATTTTCTTAACACATTTTTGAGGGTGAATGCTTTGTACTTACGAGGGCAGTTCAATAAGTAATGCAACACATTTTTTTTCTCGGCCAATTTTGGTTGAAAAAACCGGAAATTTCTTGTGGAATATTTTCAAGCATTCCCGCTTCGTCTCGTATAGTTTCATTGACTTCCGACAGGTGGCAGCGCTGTACGGAGCTGTTAAAATGGCGTCTGTAACGGATGTGCGTTGCAAACAACGGGCAGTGATCGAGTTTCTTTTGGCGGAAAACCAGGGCATCTCAGATATTCATAGGCGCTTGCAGAATGTCTACGGTGATCTGGCAGTGGACAAAAGCACGGTGAGTCGTTGGGCAAAGCGTGTGTCATCATCGCCGCAAGGTCAAGCAAGACTGTCTGATCTCCCGCGTGCGGGCCGGCCGTGCACAGCTGTGACTCCTGCAATGGCGGAGCGTGCGAACACACTCGTTCGAGATGATCGACGGATCACCATCAAACAACTCAGTGCTCAACTTGACATCTCTGTTGGTAGTGCTGTCACAATTGTTCACCAGTTGGGATATTCAAAGGTTTGTTCCTGCTGGGTCCCTCGTTGTCTAACCGAACACCGTAAAGAGCAAAGGAGAACCATCTGTGCGGAATTGCTTGCTCGTCATGTGGCTGAAGGTGACAATTTCTTGTCAAAGATTGTTACAGGCGATGAAACATGGGTTCATCACTTCGAACCTGAAACAAAACGGCAATCAATGGAGTGGCGCCACACCCACTCCCCTACCAAGAAAAAGTTTAAAGCCATACCCTCAGCCAGTAAAGTCATGGTTACAGTCTTCTGGGACGCTGAAGGGGTTATTCTGTTCGATGTCCTTCCCCATGGTCAAACGATCAACTCTGAAGTGTATTGTGCTACTCTTCAGAAATTGAAGAAACGACTTCAGCGTGTTCGTAGGCACAAAAATCTGAACGAACTTCTCCTTCTTCATGACAATGCAAGACCTCACACAAGTCTTCGCACCCGAGAGGAGCTCACAAAACTTCAGTGGACTGTTCTTCCTCATGCACCCTACAACCCCGATCTCGCACCGTCGGATTTCCATATGTTTGGCCCAATGAAGGACGCAATCCGTGGGAGGCACTACGCGGACGATGAAGAAGTTATTGATGCAGTACGACGTTGGCTCCGACATCGACCAGTGGAATGGTACCGTGCAGGCATACAGGCCCTCATTTCAAGGTGGCGTAAGGCCGTAGCATTGAATGGAGATTACGTTGAAAAATAGTGTTGTGTAGCTAAAAGATTGGGGAGTAACCTGGTGTATTTCAATGCTGAATAAAACAACCCCTGTTTCAGAAAAAAAATGTGTTGCATTATTTATTGAACTGCCCTCGTACTTAGTATGGCTCTATTCAGCTAGGTTCATCCTTTATTGCACACGAAAAGGTCAGGTAGTTATGTTATTACTTACTGTATATTGTCATCCTGTAAGCGCTTTATGCAGCGTCAGTAAAACAATAATGGTCTCGTAGAAAAGGTTCATATGACTATCATCTTCAGTTACCTCTTAGAACAGGGGTGTGCAACCGGCAGCCAGTGGGCCATATCCAGGCTGCGATGGGTTTCAATCCAGTCCGCCGAAGAAATTCGTGGGAGAAAGAGCGAGGAGCTGCAGAATTTTACAAAGGAAGTATTTAGGACAGCTACTGTGAATCTTCGTAAGTAAAGGAACAGTGTAAAAATGTAAAAAAAAAAAACTGAAGATGGGGTGAATATAAAATGAATTTACACTCGACATGTGCGTGTTGGAGGCATGCTTTGTTGACTTGGCGTGTCGGGAAAGCAGTGCCGTACATACCGCCGCGTTACCTCATTAACCATTAACGTCACCGACGCTGTAGTTTTGATTTCATGCGCTAGGAACGCTGCTTTCGCGTCCCATGACCAGGCATCCTGCTAGCTGAACTAAGTATGTGAATGAGACACGCGGGGCTCCAAAGGTTGTCTGTGCCAGTCTTTAGAAAGACGTCACGGAGAAGAAAGTAGTCTACCGAAAACTGTTACTGTTGCTGTTTCGGTTTGTTTACGCCAGACGCGTTTCGCTTTCTGTCAACAAAGCTACGCCAGCTCTGCTTCAGTTTCCTTGCCGTTCTGAGCCGCTTTGATCATGACAAATAAACACGGGAACGATTGCACGTGTAAGCAAGGAAATCACTCGCGACCTGCAGGAAGCTGCCCCTGTGAAACCAGAGACGGGCTTGCGAATTCAAAACAACAGGAAAGCTGTATCATCGTTGACAGTGTTGTGTCCAAGTAAAGCGAAACGCTTGTTTTGCATCTAAACAAAGTGATACAATGGTTGGCGTTTTTCTTTCCGACCATATTGCTATACATGCGCCCTTCAGTACTTGCACAAGTAACGATTTTTCTATGTGGAATAGACTTCCGTAATTCGAATAAGTTAAGATAGGAGTATACCACTTTCATTGGATACAAACGAGGAAAAGTTTACAAACAAGAGACGCGTCTTCCAAGTGTTTCGTTATATATAGGGGTCCACGATACATGCGGTTAAAGGCAGCACCCTTACTGCTTTTATGAGTGGACATTTCGTGTGTTGTGCTTGAATCGTTGTCTTCAGCTACAGGTAGTGCACATGTGGTTAGTCACTCTGTTTTTTCTAATAAATCACACACATGCTGTAGCACCAAGTGGAGAGTCTTTGCTGCTGCTGCACATATTGTTTTGCCTCGTAATTTATTCGTAGAAATCGTTGCTGGGCACAATTCTTGACAAAAAAATGGTTCAAATGGCTCTGAGCACTATGGGACTCAACTGCTACGGTCATCAGTCACCTAGAACTTAGAACTACTTAAACCTAACTAACCTAAGGACATCACACACATCCATGCCCGAGGCAGGATTCGAACCTGCGACCGTAGCGGTCGCGCGGTTCCAGACTGAAGCGCCTAGAACCGCTCGGCCACCAGAGGCCGGCAACGCCATTACGCTACCCTACATAATCAGCTTTCACCTCCTGTAAGCATCAGCCTAAAAAGGGTTTGGTGTAGTTAAGTTTTTGTCAAGAATCATAGGAAGATACTGTAGCTGGACACGTTAGTCTCTTTAGATTAGCAGGCCAGTTAAACACGTGGTGCGACGTTGTATCATGGGAATCGTACACGGTTTTGCAAGCCATAGCGCGTATGCTACCATTAAACACAGTTAATTATTGCTCTGACGGCCTGAGCATGTAGAAACGGCTGGATTATGGCAATTTTCTGCATCATCAACGTAGAACTGCCGAAAACACCATTTGATAAATCTCTCTTAGTCCACATGTTCTATTAAGGAAGCTTCCCGATTCACACGGCCGGTATTGGTAAGATAGGTACAATACACGACATTTCTCACAATTTTCATATCCTCAAAAATAAAATTTGAAAGAATTATTACGATTGGCAATGATCCTTCACGGAAAATGAAGTGTGAACTGATTTACTAACCTCTTAGCGGAATTCTACAAAACTACTGTTCAGAGGCATAATCAACCATTAGTGGATTGCCAATAAAACGCCTGCCAAATAAATGTCTACGTTTGGGAAAGAAACTATAGAACTACGCCAATGTTGTTCTTAGATGAAAGACAACAAAAGAAATTTCACTGAGATCTCAAAAGTGATTATTTTCCCGTTTTCGTTACAGTCCTCTGTCTACATTCCTCTCACATAGGCTGACCTACTGTGGTGGTTTCACGTATTTATTGTGCTTGTGAGTTATCACAGAAAACCTTGAAAGGTTTGATACCGCGTGCGACATGAGATTATTCCATCAGCTTCATTTCTGCGCTGACTATCAAAGTTAAGTCACTCGTGACAGACATCAAGATACACAAAACATTCCATTGCTTGCCCGAGTTTCTCTCAGTGTGACTACATTTTATAACTTCGTGGCAAGTTCTGAAGTGCAAGAAATTCCAACTGGACAATAACTGAAGTAATTGAACATAATTTTATGTCGGCTGACATCGCTGAACTTCGTAGTAGCACCATTTAAAAGACAACAATGAACTAACATGAAACTTCCAGGCAGATTAAAACTGTGTGCCGGACCGAGACTCGAACTCGGGACCTTTGCCTTTCGCGGGCAAGTGCTCTACCAACTGAGCTACCTAAGTATGACTCACGCCCCGTCCTCACAGCTTTACTTCTGCCAGTACCTCGTCTCCTACCTTCCAAACTTTACAGAAGCTCTCCTGCGAACCTTGCAGAACTAGCACTCCCGAAAGAAAGGATATTGCGGAGACATGGCTTAACCACAGCCTAGGGGATGTTTCTAGAATGAAATTTTCACTCTACAGCGGAGTGTGCGCTGATATGAAACTTCCTGGCAGATTAAAACTGTGTGCCGGACCGAGACTCGAACTCGGGACCTTTGCCATTCGTGGGAAAGTGCTCTACAATTTTATTTATTTATTTATTTATTATCGTTGTGTTTGGTCGTTGCTGGCGTCACATGACATCCGTTCAAGTTCGTTATTGATCCTTTCACTCACTTTTTTTTATTACGGAGACCAACCAGCTCTCTGACAGAACACGCTGAGCTAACGTGCCGGCTGCAGCTGAGCTACCCAAGCACGACTCACGACCCCTCCTTACAGTTTTACTTCCGCCCGTACTTCGTCTCCTACCTTCCAGACTGAGAATTGCGTCTGCCTGCGTACATATGTTGAAGTGCTGCTCGTGCCATATACACCCTATCAATATGAATCAAATCGGTGAGGGAAAGTTCATACGATCCCCTTGGGAATCTTTCTCAATAGACCAACGAATGATTCTTAGGTCAATGGAAGCATTCTGGATAACAATGATATATTAACAATACAACAACAAAACAATACATCTTAGTTAAATAGCTATTGTAAGAAGTCATTCTGCATATGATTGTAAAAAATAATTACTGAGATTTCGACATTTTTCGTTCTCAGGCATTCACCAGTTGAGTGCTTTCAGGATGATTGACAATTACAAAATCTCGAGATTTCAATTGCAGTAAATATTTTTAACAGTCATATTCGGAATGACATCAATCAGTAATTACACTAAGGAGGTGGATACAGTCCTCATCAAAATTACAGAGGTGAATAACTGATTGAGAAAAAATAGGATAAAAATAATATAATTCACAGAAATAGGACACAAATTTCTGTCATTTTAGTATGAAAATAACAGTAACAGGAAGGCATCAATTACGTGTCTATTTAGAGTGATTATCCCAGCCGACTTTCCTACCATTGGACGCGACACGGTCTCCAAATTCTTCCTGGCTGCTCCGCTGGGAACGGTCTTAGTTCTGTACAAGGAGAATCTGTCCGTGTAGACCCACGACACTTGTAATGAGGCCTTAGTTTATCGTCATGAATATGTGTTTTTAAGAGCTCCTTCAGACGGCGCCGGGTGCTGGAGAGACCAGCCAGTTAGTCTTCCTTTGTTCACAGCGGGGAGGAGGGCCCTCGGGTACATCGCTTCACGTGTAGCATACGGATGAGTGGAGGGAGGGGGAGGAGGGGGGGCCGCACCCCTAATTAGTGGCCGGACGGCATAATTAAGACGTGAAGCCGGCCGCTGCATACGCAATGCGTGCGGCCAACACCTGTCTGGCTCGCAGGAATGGGAGGGCACGCCTCCGGCGGGACAAAAAAGGAACCCGGGAACGCAAAGAGGAGGAGAGAAAAATACCGGGGGGCGGGGGAGGAGGCGCGCGTGTGTTCCCCCGACGAGCACTTAGCCCACGGCAAATAATGGGGACTGCTCTCGCCCTCTGAATTAATGGAGTGAAACCCTAGCTGAACGCCGCCCACCCAGGTCTGCTACGTTCCCGCCTCGCTGGGACACCTACCTTGATTCACACCCCCACACCGTTCCAGCGATCGCGTTTCACCCTAATGAAAGCAAAATTGTGTTAGCTGGCGGATTATGATTGCTGCCATTACTGTTTTCTCCTCAGAATATGTTAGTTCCTCTTCGTTAAAACTTTTGACGAGACTGCCTTCCACCATTAAAAGAACTGTGTACGTCACATTGTATGAGGGCTTGCTGAAAAGTATCTCCTCCGAATTTTTTTATCTGAAAACTCTTAAGGCTTTTTAAATAACACAAACATTACTAACATTCTACATCTTTGAAACTTCCTGGTAGATTAAAACTGTGTGCGCGACCGAGACTCGAACTCGGGACCTTTGCCTTTCGCGGACAAGTGCTCTACCAACTGAGCTACCGAAGCACGACTCACGCCCGGTACTCACAGCTGTACTTCTGCCAGTACCTCGTCTCCTACCTTCCAAACTTTACAGAAGCTCTCCTGCGAACCTTCCAGAACTAGCACTCCTGAAAGAAAGGATATTGCGGAGACATGGCTTAGCCACAACCTGGGGGATGTTTCTAGAATGAGATTTTCACTCTGCAGTTGGTAGAGCACTTGGCCGCGAAAGGCAAAGGTCCCGAGTTCGAGTCTCGGTCGGGCACACAGTTTTAATCTGCCAGGAAGTTTCATATCAGCGCACACTCCGCTGCAGAGTGAAAATCTCATTCCATTCTACATCTTTATTCTTCATGCTGTAATACATCTATGCTGGAAGGAGTCGATAAAATGTTAAATAACACACACATTCTAATTACTTGAGTTTGTTTCCATATCAAAAGTTCGACAATTAACATTTAAGGCAAAATTATATTCAAATGCTCTCGTTGACAATTAATATTTCATACACAAGAATGGCAACCTCTGGGAACACAGATATGACGAATCTAACTTAAGGATTGGCTGGAAAACTGAGGATAATCGCTCATCGAAAAAGTGCAAGGAAGGGCAGCTCGTTTCGTGTTGTCGCGCAAAAGGGGTCAGAGTGTCACTGATATAATACGCGAGTTGTGCTGGCAGTCACTGAAACAAAGGCGGTTCTCTTTGCAGCGAGATCTATTTACGAAATTTCAATCACTAACTTTCTCTTCCGAATGCGAAAATATTTTGTTGACACCCACCTACGTAGGGAGAAACGATCATCATAATAAAATAAGAGAACTCAGAACTCGAAAGGAAAGATTTAGGTGTTTCTTTTCACCACGCGCCATTCGAGGGTGGAATGGTAGAGAATTAGTATGAAAATGGTTAAATGAACCCTCTGACAGGCACCTAAGTGTGAATAACAGAGTAACCATGTAGATGTAGTTGTAGTGACTGTAGTGAAACTGGTTGGCATAGAATGTATTACTATTGAAGGTAACAAGAGGAACTGTTGAAGGTAATACATCACACCTGTTGTGGACTTTGAAGGCAAACTGTTCGTGATACCGCATGCCAAATCTTCAGAGTGAGGCTCTACGATTGTAAAATTATGAACTGACTTAGAAATTCCCCAAGTATCACGTGGTAACGGCTAAATCTCGTCGTAACGTGGCTATCAGTGGCTGAAGTGCTGTAACTTCTGTCTGTGGCGGCGCTGGTGACCCTCTGCAGCAGTTAAGTGTTTGAAAGCCTGAGAATCTTCTAATTCCCACTAAAACTCGTCACATCAGCTGATGACTGAAGTTGACGAAGATGGCAGAGTGGGACCAACAGTGTCATTGAAGCAGATAAGGAGACGAGATGAGGTGACACAAGACGAATCAAGTCAGTTGTTTTCTGTGAGAAAGCATCTGACTAAGAAATCCCACTAAAATGGAAATGTCGTGTGGCTAGGGCCTCCCGTCGGGTAGACCGTTCGCCTGGTGCAGGTCTTTCGATTTGACGCCACTTCGGCGACCTGCGTATCCCACTTTGCCGCATTTCTCCTTATATGCTTGATTTGGTGTGGTGAACTCTGAATCACCTGAGCTCCAAGCGATCAAAATGATCCTTAGAGATTGTAGGTTTCCTTCTCTGGGCTCTGGTTTTCTTGTTTAACCAATAATCTCCGCTCTACCAGTCTGCCCTGAAAAAATGTCGTTCCTTGTTGTTCTTGTCTTTCTTCTCGACCACTGAGGTAGCTTTCCGTCATGACTGTCATGCTTCTATGTCTCTCTGGAAAAAAATTAGATAAACCAGCGTCTATTGGCCTTAAATAACTTTTGTTTTGTTGTGACAGCTGTATGTTCAGCAACATCTCACGGCTTTGAAAGGCATAACTTGGAGTTCTCTTTCCACCTGCAAGATACCAATCTCTAGTGTCCATCTGAAAAGTTGGCTTTCTGCGTTCAGCTACCAGTAGCGTCTTTTGCTACAAATTCTTCTTCATTCCACCCCGTAAAAACATTAGCATGAGTGGGCGCTACTGGACTTCCTGTTATCCATCTGCATGGGAGCACCCAGCGGTGTAACAAATGAGCGTGCAGAGCCCGTCCATGGCACTGTCCGTCTCCCATTGCTAGCTTTCCAAAAAGGGCTCAGCAGGGTTCCTGACTGATCCATCGTTCAGCTCTGTGCCCTAGTTGGCTAGTTTTCCTCCAAAAACATTCCCTTCTTTCCAACTATAATGGAATTATGGTTTAGATCACTATGGAAGGTGACAGTTGCTTATACGTTTAATATCAATTCATTCCTCCCACTGCAGTTAATTAATGCAGTCAAGGGTGAGTCTCGAATGGGAATTTACACGGTGCATTCAAGTTCTAAGGCCGCCGATTTTTTTTCTCCGGGCTGGAAAGAGATAGAAACATGCGCATTGTTTTAAAATGAGGCCGCGGTCATTGTAAATGCGTCCCAGAGATGGCAGCACCGTACGGCAGATGGAATTTTACCGCCAGCCGCAAGAATGAGAACTGTTTTAAATACTTAAAATGGCGACCTTTTCCTTACTTGAACAGCGTGCAATCATTCGTTTTCTGAATTTGCGTGGTGTGAAACCAATTGAAATTCATCGACAGTTGAAGGAGACATGTGGTGATGGAGTTATGTATGTGTCGAAAGTGCGTTCGTGGGTGCGACAGTTTAATGAAGGCAGAACATCGTGTGACAACAAACCGAAACGACCTCGGGCTCGCACAAGCCGGTCTGACGACATGATCGAGAAAGTGGAGAGAATTGTTTTGGGGGATCGCTGAATGACTGTTGAACAGATCGCCTCCAGAGTTGGCATTTCTGTGGATTCTGTGGACACAATCCTGCATGACGACCTGAAAATGCGAAAAGCGTCATCCAGGCGGGTGCCACGAATGCTGACGGACGACCACATGACTGCCCGTGTGGCATGTTGCCAAGCAATGTTGACGCGCAACGACAGCACGAATGGGACTTTCTTTTCGTCGGTTGTGACAATGGATGAGACGTGGATGCCATTTTTCAATCCAGAAACAAAGCGCCAGTCAGCTCAATGGAAGCACACAGATTCACCACCACCAAAAAAATTTCGGGTAACCGCCAGTGCTGAAAAAATGATGGCGCCCATGTTCTGGGACAGCGAGGGCGTTCCAGAGGGCACTACGGTAACAGGTGCATCCTACGAAAATGTTTTGAAGAACAAATTCCTTCCTGCACTGCAACAAAAACGTCCGGGAAGGGCTGCGCGTGTGCTGTTTCACCAAGACAACGCACCCGCACATCGAGCTAACGTTACGCAACAGTTTCTTCGTGATAAGAACTTTGAAGTGATTCCTCATGCTCCCTACTCACCTGACCTGTCTCCTAGTGACTTTTGGCTTTTTCCAACAATGAAAGACACTCTCCATGGCCGCACATTCGCCAGCTGTGCTGCTATTGCCTCAGCGATTTTCCAGTGGTCAAAACAGACTCCTAAAGAAGCCTTCGCCGCTGCCATGGAATCATGGCGTCAGCGTTGTGAAAAATGTGTACGTCTGCAGGGCGATTACGTCGAGAAGTAACGCCAGTTACATCGATTTCGGGTGAGTAGTTAATTAGAAAAACAATCGGAGCCCTTAGAACTTGAATGCACCTCGTATAAGAACTTACATATGATGCGTGACTATTCTGAAAAACTGTCCAATACCAGTGTATGCATATTTATTTGTCAACTTAGTCACCCTGGTGGTTGAACACATTTCTCCCAATTAGAAAACAGGCTGTTAATACTGTCACTGCAGAATGTCTTACTTTATTAACCGAACCACAATCTGACCTCTGCTAGCACCACTTCACCGCTTACAAAGTGAAGTCCTTGAATGCGTTCTTCAAATTGTGGAACAGATCGAAACTGAATTCGACCAAGTCAGGATTGAACGGAGGATAATCAATGGCAGTGAGCTCAACACCTCGAATTTTTTCAGAAGTCATGGCACTGTTGTGTGATCTGTCTGAAACAGATGGTGCCCCATGTGTGACGAACACTCTGAATTCGTTCTTTCGGTTTTTCGAGGGTCTCTCAAGGACCAACATAGTTACAGTATAGACTGTCACACTACACACTACAATTCGGAGTCCTATAGTGGTAGAGTGTCGCAACTTGTGCCAACAGGATGGGAAAGTTGGCCAAGTAGTATGCATGTCATGTAATGCCTGAACCAATATTGAGAGCAGACTAAAACATTTGGAGGTATTAATTTTCAGTACAACTATGCAGTATTAATCATATTAATCATTACTTAAAAGAATTGTTTTTTATTATTTGAAAAAAAAAACATTTCCATTACAGTATGTTAAGGTGGCAATATATCGTGAATAAGTGAAAATTTTGTCCAACACTCATCTGAAAGAGTGTTAACATTTAAAATATCTCAACACGCCCCTAGACCTGACTCAGGCTTTCGTTGACGCTGATGGCTTCTACCAATAATTTAGGAATAGAACACCCAGTGGTTCTCCTCTCGGATATGTGGGGCAGCTACACTTTGGCAAGGAGTCGTTGGAAGCCAGTGCTTACCCTGAAGCCACGAACGTAGTGCATCATTTGAGTTAGATGCACAGGAATAAAATGAATTTATGAGGTGGATGAAACCAGTGAATATGAAATAGCATCAAATGGCTTCAGCAAAAACCAATCAGAAGTACTGATCCCACAATTTAATAGGAGAAAACATCAGTGATATTGGATGATGATAAATTTGAAGAGACTAAACATCTATGGTCGTCAGTCTCTTGTTTACCCCTCCCACCCTTTCCGTACCATTCCCTACCATAAGGCGATATCTGTGTACCACATCTGTCTGCATCAAGAATAAATCTCATGTGCAAATGTGAAAACGTTTTCTCTGTGGGGGACGTGGGAACCATCGGATAATCACCACATCAGACTGACCAACTCACCACCTGTTGTCGTTAATCGGCGAGGCGCTTTCGATCCGGGTCGGGTTCGCCTGCCTTTGTCCCGGAAGCGGTGCGTTAACGCCCTCGGCCATCCGGGCGGGTAGTGATAATGGATGTATGCGTTAGCCGACGGAACGTATTCAGACAGCCTAAAGATGACTGCCTGCGAAAAGCAGGGTATCCGTGTTCGTGTCCCGTTCGGGCACAAAATTTCGTTAGTCGCAACGTATTGATTATAGTGCGGGTTCGGCATTGTGACCGGTTATCGCTGATACCATTACACGAAACTGTAACGGTAGCTACGATAAAAAGCAAGGTTTGGGTACTTTTTTAATACAAGACCAAAATATTACTATTTCTTAATTTCATCCATTGTTTTCCAATGTTTCGTCCGCGACTTTTTACTTTCGTAAAATGAAGAACAAACCGCCTTCAGTCACAAGTTGCGTTTATTTACTGCACTATGCATTTCGAGCCCTGGAGGCTCATCTTCAGGTGCTTTTTAGTGATTTACATCAGTTTTTTTTAGTTGTTTGCCTGTTGATATTACATTTTTGTGTTACAACATGGTATATCGTAGATATAAGTTTAACAGCGTTAGTAATATGAAACTAACTTACAGTTTAACATTGTATGTCTGCTTCTGTTGTGCAGCTGGTATACACAATATACGTCTTTAATTTGGTACTACATACATAAAATGTTAAACTGTAAGTTAGTTTCATATTATTAACGCTGTTAAACTTATATCTACAATATACCATGTCGTAACACAAAAATGTAATAGCAACAGGCAAACAACTAAAAAAAAACTGATGTAAATCACTAAAAAGCACCTGAAGATGAGCCTCCAGGGCTTGAAATGCATAGTGCAGTAAAGAAACACAACTTGTGACTGAAGGCGGTTTGTTCCTCATTTTACATTACTATTTACTTCGTAGGTTTATCTACTTCTGATACAGTCGCCTCGTGCGTTAAGAAGTTTATTGCACGTAAACAGTAGTTCCTTTCGTCGCATAGCGTGCCACACCCGGTTATTCAAGGAGTCTGCGGCTGCTTCCTAGACGCTGTTATTCATCTGCAGAGTGTTGGCAGAAAGAAATGAGACGAGGCTTTCTACATTTTCAAGCAGTGCTTCCATAATGGTAGATGCTCGCCTCTATCTCTCAGTTTCCCGGCCGTGTGTTCGCCCATTCTTACACGTCAAGCATCGCTGTCCGCATTCATAGCATGGCATAGACAGGTACGAGATGAATCCCGCAGGGAGTTAACGATTTCCACCAGCAAAAGCTGAATCACGCTTCGCACTTTACAGGCGGCGGACCTAGAATTTAGAGCATTCATAGTAGCGGCACTCACCGCATGAATAAGTTCGCTGTACGAATCTCTCTAGGCACGTCCCTACACGTAGATAAACACTCATAGCGAACGGCCTCTGCCTCTAAACAAAGGCCGGGCCCATGCGCAAACATTCGTTCTTTCCTTTTACTTCTCGTACTTACATGGACTCCGCACTCACTCCAGGCTTGCGCTGATGCGAATTTTACTGATCGAGCGCTCATTGCAGCACTGATTTTCCTCCGTTTGTATGACTAACATTCAATACTATTTTAGCAGCTGCTTTGACATAAAAGAATGACGATTCACTAGTGAATTTCATGGTTGGTTCGAAATGACTCTGAGCACTATGGGACTTGACATCTGAGGTCATCAGTCCCCTAGAACTTAGAACTACTTAAACCTAACTAACCTAAGGACATCACACACATCCATGGTCGAGTCAGGATTGGAACCTGCGACCGTAGCGGTCGCGCGGTTCGAGACTGAAGTGCCTAGAACCGCTCGGCCACATCGGCCGGCTCATGGTTGCAATTGAAGATTACAATCACAGACAACCTGGTAACGAAACTATATACAGGGTGGTAATTAAGGAACTATATGAAAAAAACGTAAATTAGTTACAAACTACGGCGTGCACACACTTTATTCAACATGTAAACGCCACTACAGACATTGGGATTGAGGTTATGACATGTTCGATATGCCTCCCATCAGTGGCGATCATATGGCGCAGATGAATAGCGGAAGTGTCGGAACATCAGTGGTCTCATTGACCTCCTGAATGGCTGTATTCAACTCAGCAATAGTTTTGATGTTATTGCTGTACACTTTGTCTTTAATATCCCACAAAAAGGAGTCGCATCTGTTCAGATCCCGAGAATATGGTGGCCAATCGAGGCCCATGCGAGTGGCCTCTGCTCACCCCAGAGGCAGAATGCGCTCCCCAAAGTGCTCTTCCTGGACATCAGACTCTCTCCTGCTTCGATGTGGTCGAGCTCCGCCTTGTACGAACCACATCTTGTCGAAATCAGAATCACTTTAGATAATGGCGATGAAATCATCTTCCAAAACCTTCACGTAACGTTCGGTAGTCACCGTGCCATCTAGGAATGTCGCACCGATTATTCCGTGACTGGACACTGCACACCACACAGTCAACCGTTGAGGACGAAGAGGTTTCTCGATCACGAAATGTGGAATTCCAGTCCCCCAAATGCGCCAATTATGCTTATTGACGAACCCATCCAAATGAAAGTGGGCTTCGTCGCTAAACCAAAACATGCATGCGCATACTAATTCCCATCATGCCCCGCGGCCAACGGTGCAGTTTGAACGTAACAATGCAAACCGTCCAGAAGTTATGAAGGTTTTACTTCATATAGTTCAATAACTCTCACCCTTTAACATTACATTCTTGCGACATCAGAACTACTTTGATAGCTTTAATTTTGCCCCCTTCAACCATAAACACGCATTGCAAATCAGAAGAATCCACACCCTGTCAATAAATAGCACTTGTTTGTAAATAAAATAGTGTGGGGGGAGCACACTATAGGAATACCACTGACTAATAGACGGTAAAATAAAGTCGTCCACAACCCTAAAATCTGTTTAAACTCCAAAGTGCTGTAGGGTACTGTTTCCCTGATTAGCCGCAAGCGGATTACTCGTATTGTCAGGCGAAGCAATGGACCAGTTGTCGCTAGGTTTCCAGTCTGCACGGCCGCATTCTGGTCCAGCCCACTGAAAGAAATGTTTCTATTCTCCTTCTTCTTAGCTGGATCAGGACTGTGCTTTTTAATGAAAGTATAAAGTTCCAGTTAATACACATATTGAGTAAAGTTTCTCATGTACTACACCTGGATATTCACCATGTTCAATTGAAAGTAAATCTTTCTATCATAAGTAACACATTTAGCAGTTCAAGAGGCGACCTCTATGGTACATTTCTACCAAATTTTCTTTCGCCCTGACTAATAATACTCAAATAAATGTTCATCATAAATGTTCAGAATTAGTGCTCGCCATAAAAGTGGAAATAATAGTCACCACTTTCCACGCGGATTTGTAATTCTCACGGACGGCACACTAATCGTTATTTTGGCGAATCTTAAGCGATCCAAGACGGTGTACAGTCCTCGTGAGTTCACTATCCTTTTTACCGCAAAATACGCACTTTGGTACAGTTCTGCTCTGACGTCATCCGAGGCAGAGCGTGTTCCGACGTGTAACTGACTTGGATCTTACACTGGCTGAGTGCGAAGTGAACCTTATTACTGCCTCTCCGACGGTATTTATGTAGGTGGTGCAGCGGACGGCCGAGGGAACATCTGTTGTCTATTGCTTTAACACACGACACCAGCCTCAGAACGACCGCTTTCTCGGAGACGTAATCTTCAATAACATAGCTATGAATTACTTCAGACCTACCTTAATTTTTACATGTATTCAGGTAAGTTGTTTAAAAGCACAGAAAAAGTTTCAGCTTGCTTGAATAAAAACTTTACCCTCCAGAATTTTAATAGAAGAACAGTAGATCGTTACCTCTGAACGACACCTTTACTAGAACTTGTATTGGCTGTTATTAATACTACAACTCTCAAATTTCGTACAGCTCTATTATTTGATAGGTTTTATCGTCTGCTTTAACCAAAATTTTCTAATTTTAAAATTACAGATACTGTATCTACTACACTTGGTTATATTTTATCTATAAAATTGATTTTTACGTAATTACTCAAAAACTATAAGAGGTAGCTTAACGTGGTCTCTCAGCTATGATTTTTAGGGTGAACTGAAGCATAAAACAAATTTTTCGTTTCTAAATCCAATATTTAGCGCCTTCCATTTCTCTTAAAAACGTGGATTTCGGTTGTAATTTTCGTTCTTTAGCTTTGAAACACGCACCACTTATGAGCTCTATAGGCACATTCTGACCAAATCCTGGCTTCCTAGGTTTATTATTTAGCGCCACTTATTTTTGTCTTAAAATGGCATTTTTACGGAAACTATCAGGTCTAGTTATATGAAGACTTGATATTTGAAACACTATTATACTAAAATATATTTTAACAAAGTTTTGAACATAAATCTTGACTTTTAATTTCATACTTAATTGTGGTGTAATACTTGCGCACTACGCGCAGACGCGTTAGGTGACGTAGCGGTACTAGCGGTGAACTGGGGTAAGTCCCGGCGAACT
This sequence comes from Schistocerca americana, assembly GCF_021461395.2. Lineage (NCBI taxonomy): Eukaryota > Metazoa > Arthropoda > Insecta > Orthoptera > Acrididae > Schistocerca > Schistocerca americana. The sequence goes on from NC_060123.1 coordinate 27,476,121, forward strand.
CGCTCGCCTCAGTATCTCTCACATGATACAGCGCGTGCTTTGCTTCTATACCAGGGTCTCGGTATTCAGAGTGGACCGCTGTTAGGTACTACTCGACTTCATATTGAATGAGGTTCTGCGTAAAAGCGAAATAGCAGTGCTGCTTGCGGTATTACACTGGTAGTACTTGTGCTATATTTTCTGTGGTCGGCAGCTGTGATCGTTGAACCATTCTCAGACCCGCCTGTCAAATTCAAACAATCTGTTGGTTTCCGTCAGTCTCCTAACGTGACAGGAATAACAAAAGGTCTCTCTTATTGGCGTTGTAAATATACGCATTTTCACTTAAAGGAACCTACAGTGTTCAACAGTGACCTGGTATGGCTATACGGTTACTGAAACATTTCGCGCAGTCGAGAAGGAAAAACAGTGAAGCGCGCGCTCCTAGCTGGGCAGCTTTTCCTTGCGGGCTCGGGAGTGTCCAGCAGAGGACGGGACAGGCAGCGTAGAATGCTGGCACAGCAGGACACCTGCGGTGCAGCTCGCCCACTGCCAGCCAGCCAGTGGCTGGGGGCGGCAGCGGCAGCGGCGGCTGCTGTGGCGACTCTGGGCGGCGATCGGATCTCAGCGGCCCGTGGGCTGCGGGTGGGCGGCGGTAGGTTGGCGCGCGGAGTCACGTACACACGCTGTCTGATGTGGGTGCTTCCACACATTTCTTCATCTCCTCCTCCTCCTCCTCCTCCTCCTCCTTACCTTCTTCGGTGTTCGAGACTGTCATTGAGCATTTAGCACACCTCTGAGATGCTAAAAAGATTTGAACCCAGTGACAATTTAGGGAACAGACGCTCCAACATATGATCATGGCAAATATTAAGAATAAAAAGTTGCATAACGTCTACATCTACATCTACGTGATTACTCCGCTACTCACAATAAAGGCCTGGCAGAGGGTTCAATGAACCACCTTCAAGCTGTCTCTACCGTTCCACTCTCGATCGGCACACGGGAAAAAACGAACACTTAAATTTTTCTGTGCGAGCCCTTATTTCTCTTATTTTATCGTGTTGATAAAGTGTTCTGGCAATGAATCTTAGTCTTTGGTTTGCTCTACCCACAATATTATCTATGTGATCGTTCCAATTTAGGTTATTTGTAATTGTAATCCCTAAGTATTTAGTTGAATTTACAGCCTTCAGATTTGTGTGACTTATCGCGTAATCCAAATTTAGCTGATTTCATCTAGTACTCATGTGAATAACTTCACATTTTTCCTCACTCGGGGTCAGTTGCCACTTTTCCCATCATACAGACATCTTATCTAAATCATTTTGCAATTTGTTTTGGTCATGTGATGACTTTACAAGACGGTAAATGACAGCATCATTTGCAAATAATCTAAGACGGTTGCTCAGATTGTCTCCTATGTCGTTAATATAGATCAGGAACAATAGAGGGCCTATAACACATCCTTGGGCAACGCCGGATATTACTTCTCTCTTACTCGATGACTTTCCGTCTATCACTACGAACTGTGACCTTTCTGACAGGAAATCACGAATCCAGTCGCACAACTGAGGCGATAATCCGCAGGCACGCAGTTTGGTTAACAGACGCTTGTGAGGAACGGTGTCGAAAGCCTTCTAAATCTACAAATATAGAATCAATTTGACGTCCCCTGTCGATAGCACTCATTACTTCATGAGTATAAAGAGCTAGTTGTGTTTCACAAGAACGATATTTTCTGAAACCGTGCTGACTGTGTGTCAATAAATCGTTTTCTTCGAGGTATTTCATAATGTTCAAATACAGTGTATGTTCCAAAGCCCTACTGCAAACGGGAGCTAGTAAGTATATGAATTTAAACAGATGTGGCGCAATCAGTCATGAAGTATGGGTACCACAGCTACATAGACACAGGATCCCACAGCTGCCCCTACATGCGGATTTTATGCTACGCGCAACGCCTTCAAATGCTAAATTGCCATATCCTCTCCCTCGCTATGGGCGAACTATTAATCCTACAGAAAAAAATTAACAGGACTTTCTTGGAGGAAATTTAATGTAGTTAAATTTGTACTGGTATACGTTCCCGCTAGAGGCCATAACCATCAAATTATTCAAAAATGGTTCAAATGGCTCTGAGCACTATGGGACTTAACATCTGAGGTCATCAGTCCCCTAGAACTTAGAACTACTTAAACCGAACTAACCTAAGGAGATCACACACATCCATGCCCGAGGCAGGATTCGAACCTGCGACCGTAGCGGTCGCGTGGTTCCAGACTAAAGGGCGTAGAACCGCTCGGCCACCACGGCCGGCTCATCAAATTACTCAAGAAAAACGTAGAATAGTGACCTTCAAACGCGTTTTTCTTGAATAACTTTAAAACCGTGTCCTCCACGTAAACGTATCCCATTGTAAAATTTAGCTACATTAAATTTCCTCCAAAAAGTCCTATTCACTTCTTCTGTGCGACCAATAGGTTACACATAGCGAGCGAGAGAATATGAAAGCGATACGTGTGGTTTTTGAAGACGTTGCAGGTTGCATAATATCTAGAGGTAGGAGTAGATGAATTAGACAGTACTGAATCGCAGAGGGGGTTCATCAAACTACGAAATGAAACGAAACGTCTCTATAACTCCTTGTTTGTTACTAAACCGATTTAACTTGATTCCAGCTGTTAAACAGATATAATAATTAATAATGAAGTGCAGGCAGACTCAGATGTATTATAAAATGAACAAGGTGAGGCCTTGGTGCAGTAGGGTAAAATTGGAAATTAAATTCTATACTTAGCTAGATCTACGTGTACCCTCAGTGATTGCGGAATTAGTCAACAGATTACGGAAAAGGGACCTTGCCTTAGCTCATTGCTGAGCTTAACTAGCACACTGTGTGAATTAATTTTACACAATCGTGATTGTAACTTACAACAAACAACTTCACGATTGCCTCATCATGACTCGTACAAATGCGGCTTATTCTTACCATCGCTCTTAATTTTCAGGAGCAACGGATGGCTCCAGTGATAGCTTAAGGTTAAACCTTCAGTCCTGGCGTCTGTGATCAGCTCTAGGTCAACGTCCTCTCTCTCTCTTGAAGCTCAAAAAGTAAAGCATCCCTTCCCTTCCACTGACACCCTAAGACGAAGTGTCGACCTGCTATCCTACTCAAAATTCTTGTTGATTCTGCCAGTATTGTTTTTTTGTCAGGTGATAGCTGTAGCCGTTGTGAGTTCCGACCTCTGAAAAGTTTGTGAAAATAATAAAAGCTTCCCTTCTGCCATGAATGATGTAGGCCTGCTTGTTTCGGTCTGAGGGGACTGGAAAGCAGAAATTCTCTCCCACCGAGAGACTGGTTTCACGCTTCAGCCAGCGACAAAGGCTGCTGCATTTATGCGCTCGCGTGTCTTCCTCCCTGCTCCAAAAATAATTTTGGTTAACCATCCTGGGACTGCCTTAAAAAATTTAGACGACGACTCCTGTTGATCTCCTTTCAGTCCAGCAGATTCTTCTAGGCCTGGGTGTGTCGTGCTTCCCAGGCGCTTACAGATTCGTGTCCTTTTCAAAATCATTCTTTTCTCGGATTCTCACAATGGCAGTTCACGGCCTAACGAAAGCCGCCTTCAAGCCTCTGCGAGGGTTTTAATTCCCTATGGGACATTGTCTCTAACACACAGTTGTCTATTCAGAATATCTGCCTTGGTATCTGATCCTTTCAGATAGTAGCAATTTTACGACACGGTAGCCATTGGAATCCTACTCCCTTGACTTTCTCACAGTTTGCCAGCGGACCCAACATCCAGAGAAACATTGCGTATATCTTTCACTGAATCGAAATAAAACTGAAAAGGCCGGCCGCGGTGGTCTAGCGGTTCTAGGCGCTCAGTCCGGAACCGCGCGGCTGCTACGGCCGCAGGTTCGAATCCTGCCTCGGGCATGGATGTGTGTGATGTCCTTAGGTTAGTTAGGTTTAAGTAGTTCTAAGTTCTAGGGGACTGATGACCACAGATGTTACGTCCCATAGTGCTCAGAGCCATTTGAACCATTTTTTTTTTTTTTTTAAACTGAAAAGTGCATATTAAGTTTACAGTCATTGGTGTCTGTTTCGTTGAAAATCGCATTTTGATTGGAGAGCTGGAATCACGCTTCATGATACTGTGGTCATACCACGTGAAGGCCTGTATATCAAGCATGGTCGTTACCGCTCAAGGAAGTCAAATGTTTTCTTTTTATTTTTTTATTTATTGGGATTACATATTCGAATAATAGTCATTTTCAGACAGCAGACAGCATATCAGTATATTCAGTGGTTCAGAAAGAGAAGTATGCGCTCTACGTAAAAGTCAAGAAATTATGCATGGGAGGTACTCTCAAATCTCAGTTTAAAATATGAACATAGGCGCAAACATAGACACTAATACAAACATTGAGCGAATACCAGTGGTGTCATCGCCACAGAGCACTCAAATAAAAGTATAACCAGATAAAAACCACGACAGTGACATACTTTGTCACGTTCGTAATGTCCCGCGTGACATTTGTGTAACAAATGTGACACTATGAAGACAACTTCGAAAACATCATGATCCTTGAGGTGCAGATATACAGGGCTATTACAAATGATTGAAGCGATTTCATAAATTCACTGTAGTTCCATTCATTGACATATCGGGTCACGACACACTACAGATACGTAGAAAAACTCATAAAGTTTTGTTCGGCTGAAGCCGCACTTCAGGTTTCTGCCGCCAGAGCGCTCGAGAGCGCAGTGAGACAAAATGGCGACAGGAGCCGAGAAAGCGTATGTCGTGCTTGAAATGCACTCACATCAGTCAGCCATAACAGTGCAACGACACTTCAGGACGAAGTTCACCAAAATCCACCAACTGCGAACTCCATTCGGCGATGGTATGCGCAGTTTAAAGCTTCTGGATGCGTCTGTAAGGGGAAATCAACGGGTCGGCCTGCAGTGAGCGAAGAAACGGTTGAACGCGTGCGGGCAAGTTTCACGCGTAGCCCGCGGAAGTCGACGAATAAATTGGCTCATGCCACAACTGGAGACCGACAGCACCGACTTCATCTTTCAACAGGATGGTGCTTCACCGCACTTCCATCATGATGTTCGGCATTTCTTAAACAGGAGATTGGAAAACCGATGAATCGGTCGTGGTGGAGATCATGATCAGCAATTCATGTCATGGCCTCCACGCTCTCCCGACTTAAGCCCATGCGATTTCTTTCTGTGGGGTTATGCGAAAGATTCAGTGTTTAAACCTCCTCTACCAAGAAACGTGCCAGAACTGCGAGCTCGCATCAACGATGCTTTCGAACTCATTGATGGGGACATGCTGCGCCGAGTGTGGGAGGAACTTGGTTGTCGGCTTGATGTCTGCCGAATCACTAAAGGGGCACATATCGAACATTTGTGAATGCCTAAAAAACTTTTTGAGTTTTTGTATGTGTGTGCAAAGCATTGTGAAAATATCCCAAATAATAAAGTTATTGTAGAGCTGTGAAATCGCTTCAATCATTTGTAATAACCCTGTATATTATATTATTACCACCAACTTTCAAATTCAAAGATAAGGGAAAGTAAAGCTCGTACTGAGGCGTTGAGACAGTCGTTTTTCCCTCGCTCGGTCCGCGAATGGAACATAGGGGGGTGGGGGGTGAACATGACTTCGGCGCGAATTGTGCCCTCCACCACACACCGCTTGGTGGCTAGCGGAGTATATATGTAGATGTAGATATAGTAAGCAAAGTCGATACAGTGCGTCGGAAATTATTTATCGTGCATATAACAGGTCGGAGCAGCAATTTAAAATTGTCACTTTAAGGCAAAAAACTGTGTTCTGATGTTCAAAAGGATCTTGCAGAAGAAAGAATAAAAAAAGTGTGGTAAACATGTGTAATCGCAAATACTAAGTGGTACAAAAAAGCGTCTTTAATGGTAACCTTAAAATTTAAGCTAACGAAAACTAAAATATATATAAATTACTATCAGGGAGATTGTAAAACGATATCGTGCCAGTAGTCCTTATAAAGCCAAATCCACATGTCATTTAAAAACAAGTAACTGCTGACTCCCACCTCACGTAAATGTCTGTAGTTTGCATACAATCGTGCATTCGTACACGGCGCAGTATTTCGTCACAGCGTTTGGGAAGTTTTCCTGCGCTTACAAGGAACTGGTGATAAATTTGGCCTTCAGGTTGTATAAGAGGTCAGTCTTTCAATCGATTCGTTAAAAAATGTTTACGTTACGTGCTCCAGATCTTCAAAATTAACAAGTTGATTTTACAAAACACTTCTTGAGAATATTCTAAAGCCGTATACGTTGCTGATAAGTTTTGTCTCATACTGGATCCTTAAACTAAAGTAAACTAAACACCGCCAGAACAGGCCATGAACGCCCAACGGCACCGACCGGCCGCCGTGTCATCCTCAGTGCACAGGCGTCACTGGATGTGGATGGCCATGTGGTCAGCACACCACTCTTCCGACTGTGTGTCAATTTACTTCTCAGTCAAGTAGCTCCTCAGTTTGCCTCACAAGGGCTGAGTGCACCCCGCTTGCCGACAGCGCTCGGCATACCGGATGGTCACCCATCCAAGTGCTAGCCTGGCCCAGCACCGCTTAACTCCGGTGATCCGACGGGAGTCCGTGTTGAAACTGCGCCAATGCCGTTGGCACTGGATCTCTACGGTGGTCAAATAAGTACCATCATGTGCGATACAATGTTCACAGGTGGCGAGGGTTAACCGACTTGCATGGTAAAAGTACTACCTTCAAACTGCACACCTATGTGCCTGCCGTGGGATGTTTACTTTTATCGCCAAGTTAAAGCGTTTATTTGAAAGGTTGATAATTACAATTTACTTCTGGAAACCAAGTGAGAACTGCATGCCCTCGTAGACGCAGTAACGATTCATAGCACCATTCATAATCAGCTTTAGCATAGATTTTTCAGGCGAAGCTATCATATGCTTGGTACTCATAAAAATTAATTCCCGGAACGTAAACCAAGTGTCGTTGCAACTGAACATGGCGAAAAACAACGTAGTTGCTAGAATATTACATTCATTAAACGTTCTTGGTGCAACGAATATATTTGCTTCGAATATTTGTATTATAAGAACCATCTAATTGGCTGTCACAAAAAGTGCAAAAGTATATAATTGAATGAGTAAAAGTGACGCTCTAAAAGTGAGACTCTAAAAGGACCAAGATTAAATTTTTAATTTCTCACTGATCCATGGTAGTCGAAAAATTTATTTACCTACTTTGTTGTTCGCAGGAGAGCTTCTGTAAAGTTTGGAAGGTAGGAGACGAGATACTGGCAGAAGTAAAGCTGTGAGTACCGGGCCTGAGTCGTGCTTCGGTAGCTCAGATGGTAGAGCACTTGCCCGCGAGAGGCAAAGGTCCCGAGTTCGAGTCTCGGTCGGGCACACAGTTTTAACCTGCCAGGAAGTTTCATACTTTGTTATTGTACGACATTCACTTATTTATCTCATTAACTCTCAGATTTTCAACAATATCGTTCTGGAATGAAGCAAACTAAACTACTCATGATTACGTGCCACGTCCGTAAAGATCACAGCGAAATTGAGATGGCAAGTATACACAAATACAACAAGGATAATTTCTTGTACTACACCAGTGTCCAGAGAGCCAGTTCGTAAAAATAAAAAATACCTCAGAATAATCAATATTGGGTACATTGTTTACTTTACTATATTGATTTTCGTGGAATGTCCATTAATAAACAGTGATATTGGAATATTTGCGTCTGGACAAATTTAACTTTTGTACGGCCAATGTAATCGCAACTGTGTGGTAAATGTTTTATTACTGCTATGCGACTACTAAATAATTTTTTATACCTCCATATGCTTTGCATTCTGTTGAATTATTTATCATCAGAAAACTACAGGTTTTTACAATTTTTTTCTGATGAGGTCTCAGACCTGCTTCGTGCTGCAGCAGACTACTGAGTGATTGTGTTATTTACAACGATTGCTGGTCTGTTTCTGCTTGCACGTAGTCGTGTCGTTTGCTTCCGCGCTTTGCAGGGAACATCAGTAAAGCACTGGTTTTCTTAGGTAATAATATTATTTTCTTCATTACACATTTTCCACATCACGTACACGTTAAAATACTAATCACGTCCGCAGTACCGAGTTCGTTTTGTTGGTGTTCCCCCTCAGCGTGGCCCCTTTGCCGAGGAAGGGGGCGCGGGGGCTGAGAGATACAAACATTGTCCACACAGACCAGGTGGGCGTATCTCCGTCGACCCCTCCGCGTCTTCGCTGGGCGTGGGGGAAACAGCATGCGCCGGGATTTAATGACCCGCTGTTAGTCCTAAGCGGGAAATCTCCGCCCCCCAAGGTGGCTCAAAGTGCGTAATTGTACGTCGGAGCTAAGAATAGGCTTCCAGCTCCCACCTCACCCAAGATGCTAGTGGAGTCCTACCCTCCAGCGCCGACTATCTTCTCATGTGGTCCTCGAGTAGTGGTTCCCACATTTGTAACGCTTATCACTTTTTCTTTACTACCACGCCACGGAACAACTTTTAATGGTGTCCTGCAGCAATTTGGAAGTATCAGTAGTATTAAATGCCATTTGTGGACACCGTTCTCTGTCGTTAGCTCCACACACTTTAATCAGCCTCAGTACGATTTCTTTTGGCTTTTCTGTTGATTGGAAACTGTATGGTGCTCCTCCTTCCTCTTCTTCCTTTAACTATAGGCCTATACATAACGGCGCACACAGTGCTGAGCTTGTGTATGTGACCGAGAGCTGTTAAGATGTTATTCCGCAACAGCTTGAAGTCATAAACACGAGAAGATGACCTCATAGGTCGCGTGACAGTGTGGTGTAAGCTTGCGTGTGGCCGCGAGAGGGCGCTTTCAGTCATCGCCGAAAGGGGCGCGAGGACTCGCCCGCTAATAATACACCTCGCGCGCCTGAGTGGTGGTGGTGGTGGTGGTGGTGGTGGTGGTGGTGGTGCAGGCCGAGGCGTCCGCGGCGACGCCCCTTGCCTGCGAGCATCGGGGGCCGCCTGAGGTCATCTGGGAAAGGTCGGGCCAGCACGAATGGGCCGCAGACCACCAGAGTCGCAGGGGGTGGGGTTCGGATACGGGTCTCTGGGTCTCGGTTCAGAACAGATATTCAACAACCAAGTGAACATTGCCGATGCACACAATATAAATGGAATTATGATGCGGCAGAAATCACTGATTGATTATTAATACACTCTAAGCCCGAAAGAGACAGCAAAGGACTTGGAAGAGCAGTTGAACGGAACGGACAGTGTCTTCAAAGGAGGATATAAGATGAACATCAACAAAAGCAAAACGAGGATAATGGAATGTAGTCAAATTAAGTCGGGTGATGCTGAGGGGATTAGATTAGGAAATGAGACACTTAAAGTAATAAAGGAGTTTTGCTATTTGGGGAGCAAAATAACTGATGATGGTCGAAGTAGAGAAGATATAAAATGTAGACTGGCAATGCCAAGGAAAGTGTTTCTGAAGAAGAAAAATTTGTTAACATCGAGTATAGATTTAATTGTAGGAAGTCGTTTCTGAAAGTGTTTATATGGAGTGTAGCCATGTATGGTAGTGAAACGTGGACGATAAATAGTTTAGACAAGAAGAGAATAGAAGCTTTCGAAATGTGGTGCTACAGATGCTGAAGATTAGATGGGTAGATCACATAACTAATGAGGAAGTATTGAATAGAATTGGGGAGAAGAGGAGTTTGTGGGACGACTTGACTAAAAGAAGGGATCGGTCGGTAGGATATGTTCTGAGGCATCAAGGGATCACCTATTTAGTATCAGACGGCAGCGTGGAGTGTAAAAATCGTAGAGGGAGACCAAGAGATGAATACACTAAACAGATTCAGAAGGGTGTAGGCTGCAGTAGGTACTGGGAGATGAAGAAGCTTGCACATTATATAGTAGCGTGGAGAGCTGCATCAAACCAGTCTATGGACTGAAGAGCACAACACCAACAACAACAACAAGCCCGAAAGGGACGAAAATTGATAGATGTGATGCACGTATACAGATGAACAAGCGATCACAGTTTCAGAAAAAAATTGGATTATTTATCCGGGAGAAAGAGCTACACAAATTGAGCCAGTCAATAATACGTTGGTCTACCTCTGGTCCGTATGAAACCAGTTACTCGGCTTTAGATTGACTGATACAGTTGTTGCATATCCTCCTGGGGGGTATCGTGTTTCATTTTGTCCGACTGACACGTTAGATCACCAAAATCCCGAACTGGTTGGAAGGCCCTAACGATAATGCTTCAAACGTTTTCAATATAGTGAAGAGCTCCGGCGACCTTCCTGACCAAGGTAGTGTTTGGCAAGCAGGAAGACAAGCAGAAGGGACTGTCGCCATGTGCGGGCGGGCGTTATCTTGCTCAAATGTAAGCCCAGTATGGCTTGCCATGCACGGCATCAAAACAGGGCGCATAATGTGACATATTACCGCTATGCTGTAAAGGGGAAGCGGATGACAACCGAAGGGGTCCTACTGTGAATCGAAATGGCATCCCAGGACGTCACTCCTGGTTGTCGGTCTGTACGGTTGGCGACGCCTTTGCGTGCGGTTGTCAGCGCTAACATACAAGCTACACTGGGTGAAAAAAATGCAAAAATCAACTTGGGACGTATGATGAAACTATCCGTTAGCACAGTGACGCGAAATAGGCGTTAACGGGAGTAGTTGTCTAAGGGGGGAGCTGGGACACATTTTGGGACGTGTATACGCAACTAAGGTTAGCTGTGGTACCGTACCCAAGCTGCCGTCGCTTGTCATCTGTTCATTACGTCACACTTGGCAGCCTTCCAGCTGGCGGGCTACACAGGCACGCACGCACACACACACACACACACACACACACACACACACACACACACACACACACCTAAACCAACATATGTAAGATGTAATTCAACATTTATTATACATATTATTTTTGCAAATTAATCCAGCTGTTGTGTGCATTGCTGAATCCAAGCCACTTTACCAGTACCTTATTTCCTTTCTTACGTATGATTTTCTCAACAATGTACGTTGATGGATATTTTGTTTTTTGTAGCTCTTCTGCATAGAAAGCTCCAGCTATGGGCTGAGATTTGTAATCTTCGAGGAGATATGTTCTCGGATTGGTTTCTTGCACTTTACGTATTTTGAAAATTTCCGTGGCCCAGTTGGCAGTGTATCCTTTGTCAAAGACTGTTTTCTGTTTACTAATTCTGACACAATCACCAGTTTTGAGTTTTGAGAGACGTGGATCAATCATTTTGATTTTGTTATACACAGTAGATAGAAGGCTATTATCTTTTACGAAGAAAAAGAAAAAATTGACATTAAAGACTGGAAGAGGTACTCCACTAAATCACGTACGGACTACATTCACTGGAATAACCCTAACGAACTTGTCGAACGTTTAGTTTTCCTGCTTGCTTCAAAAACAGCTGGCAACAACTCGCACGACAATGAAATTATTTCAATAGAGGAAGAACTTCGAGAAGCTGCTACTATTGATTAATATATGAAATTATGTAGTCTATTAATTCATCATTCTATGTATGTTTATAGAAATATTATTTGTAAGCTAATCCTGCAATAAACATTTTCTCACTTAGAAAAGCCTTGCTTTAATATTTTTTTATTTGTTTTCCTTTTCCCTCTCGTTCAAAGAGATGAGTCCAAGGAATGTCCTTCATAAAAAAACACATCTGCAACATCTGGTGTATTCTAATATGTGTGTGTGTGTGTGTGTGTGTGTGTGTGTGTGTGTGTGTGTGTGTAGCCCGCCAGCTGGAAGGCTGCCAAGTGTGACGTAATGAACAGATGACAAGCGACGGCAGCTTGGGTACGGTACCGCAGCTAACCTTAGCTGCGTATACACGTCCCAAAATGTGTCCCAGCTCCCCCCTTAGACAACTACTAATGGGCTATAGTAGCAGACAACCAACGCGAGCGCCTTTGATAACAGCACAACATCGCTTGCTGAGACTCTCCTGCGCTCGTGACCATATCGGTTACACCCTAGAGCGATCTATTGACACGTAATCAGCATGGTTTCAGAAAACATCGTTCTTGTGCAACGCAGCTAGCTCTTTATTCGCACGAAGTAATGGCCGCTATCGACAGGGGATCTCAAGTTGATTCCGTATTTCTGGATTTCCGGAAAGCTTTTGACACTGTTCCTCACAAGCGACTTCTAATCAAGCTGCGGGCCTATGGGGTATCGTCTCAGTTGTACGACTGGATTCGTGATTTCCTGTCAGGAAGGTCGCAGTTCGTAGTAATAGACGGCAAATCATCGAGTACAGCTGAAGCGATATCAGGTGTTCCCCAGGGAAGCGTCCTGGGACCTCTGCTGTTCCTGATCTACATAAATGACCTGGGTGACAATCTGAGCAGTTGTCTTAGGTTGTTCGAAGATGATGCTGTAATTTACCGTCTAGTAAGGTCACCCGAAGACCAGTATCAGTTGCAAAGCGATTTAGAAAAGATTGCTGTATGGTGTGGCAGGTGGCAGTTGACGCTAAATAACGAAAAGTGTGAGGTGATCCACACGAGTTCCAAAAGAAATCCGTTGGAATTCGATTACTCGATAAATAGTACAATTCTCAAGGCTGTCAATTCAACTAAGTACCTGGGTGTTAGCCGGCCGAAGTGGCCGTGCGGTTAAAGGCGCTGCAGTCTGGAACCGCAAGACCGCTACGGTCGCAGGTTCGAATCCTGCCTCGGGCATGGATGTTTGTGATGTCCTTAGGTTAGTTAGGTTTAACTAGTTCTAAGTTCTAGGGGACTAATGACCTCAGCAGTTGAGTCCCATAGTGCTCAGAGCCATTTGAACCATTTTTTGAACCTGGGTGTTAAAATTACGAACAACTTCAATTGGAAAGACCACATAGATAATATTGTGGGAAAGGCGAGCCAAAGGTTGCGTTTCATTGGCAGGACACTTAGAAGGTGCAACAAGTCCACTAAAAAGACAGCTTACACTACACTCGTTCGTCCTCTGATAGAATATTGCTGCGCAGTGTGGGATCCTTACCAGGTGGAATTGCCGGAGGACATCGAAAGGGTGCAAAAAATAATAAAAAAAAGCAGCTCGTTTTGTATTATCACGTAATATGGGAGAGAGTGTGGCAGATATGATACCCGAGTTGGGATGGAAGTCGTGGCGAGATCTATTTACGAAATTTCAGTCACCAACTTTCTCTTCCGAATGCGAAAATGTTTTGTTGAGCCCAACCTACATAGGTAGGAATGATCATCAAAATAAAAAAAGAGAAATGAGAGCTCGAACAGAAAGGTTTAGGTGTTCGTTGTGGGTTGGCAGGAGAGCCAACACCGTTACTAGAGGAAGCCAAAAGGCACGCGTTTTAGCTCACGCAGGCTGGCGTGAGGTCTGGAACAGGACAAGGAAATTAGAATTTACAAAAACGGACGTAGCTGGTGAAACACTTAACTTTAATCCATTAATGAGGAGCGTCGCTCTTGACTGTACATTATTCACAGTGTCAATAGTAACTGGTACTGGCGCCTTGCTAGGTCGTAGCAAATGACGTAGCTGAACGCTATGCTAACTATCGTCTCGGCAAATGAGAGCGTATTTCGTCAGTGAACCATCGCTAGCAAAGTCGGGTGTACAACTGGGGCGAGTGCTAGGAAGTCTGTCTAGACCTGCCGTGTGGCGGCGCTCGGTCTGCAATCACTGATAGTGGCGACACGCGGGTCCGACGCATACTAACGGACCGCTGTCGATTTAAAGGCTACCACCTACCAAGTGTGGTGTCTGGCGGTGACACCACAGTGTTCGTTTTTCCCGCGCGCTGTTCGGGAGTGGAATGGTAGAGAGATAGTATGATTGTGGTTCGATGAATCCTCTGCCAATCACTTAAATGTGAATTGTAGAGTAATCATGTAGATGTACATGTAGACGACTGGAAAACCGTCGTCTGATCAGATGATTCGCGATTTCTGTTTGCAAGAGCTGTTGGTAGAGTTTAAGTGCGACACAAACCCAACAAAGCCAAGGGCCGAAGTTGTCAACAAGGCTCTGTGCAAGCTGAAGATGGCGCCATAATGGTGTGGGCTGGAATGGACTAGGTCCTCTGGTCCAACTGAACCGACCATTGACTGGTTATGTCCACCAACTTGGAGACCATTTTCAGCCATTTGCGATGGTTCAGAAATGGCTCTGAGCACTATGGGACTCAACTTCTGAGGTCATCAGTCCCCTAGAACTTAGAACTACTTAAACCTAACTAAGCTAAGGAGATCACACACGTACATGCCCGAGGCAGGATTCGAACCTGCGACCGTAGCGGTCTCGCGATTCCAGACCGCAGCGCCTAGAACCGCCATGCCACTTCGGCCGGCATTTGCGATGGAATTTTTACCAATGACAATGCCAAAATTGTTCGCGACTGGTTTGAAAACCATTCTAGACAAGTCGAGCGAATGATCTTGCTACCCAGATCAAACGACATGAATCCCGCCGACCACTTACGGGACATAATCGAAAGGTCAGCTCGTGCACGAATTCCTGCTCCGACAACACTTCCACAGTTTATTGACGGCTATTTAGGTAGCATGGTTCAGTATACCTGCATGGTATTTCCAACGACTTGTTGAGTCCATCCCACGACGAGTTGCTGCATGGTGCCGGGCAAGAGGATATCCGACGCGATAGGAGGGGGTACCACATGACTTCTGTCACACCAGTGTACGTAGCGTCGGACGCGGCGTGTGTGATCACGTTCCGACAACACTCGCCCCCCCCCCCACCCCTCCCCACACGCACGCGCGTCCTCGGAAGCGACCTTGGCTAGCGCCGCACCGCAGCAGCAGCAGCAGCATCATGGTCAGCAGAGCTCCACCTCATCTGTGGCGCGGCGGGCCGTGTAATTACAGTAGGCGATGGCGGCTCGCCGATAAGCGTCTAATTACGAACCGAGCGACCGCCCGCGCCGGCCCGCCTGCCAGTGTTCGACGCCGACTGCTGCCTTCACGATGCCCATCTCACGGCGCGCGCGCGCTACGTAGTCCACATCCGGGTCGGCCACACCGCTTTACACGTCGCCGGCGTACGGCTCCTACCTGTTAGTGACATCTGGGCCATTGTTAGGTGTCCTGCCGCCTTACGCAAAAACTGAAAAAATGAGCCCCCTCTTTTTTTTACTACCATTGGTCCTCCCCGATATCCCCTGCCCCCTCCACTACCACCAGCAACAAATGACACAACAACGCAAATCTTCTAATATACTTTTAATCGTTAAACAGAGGTGAAAGCCCTCCTCATTTTCTGGGGACAGTCCAGAATTTTGCCGGCCGGAGTGGCCGTGCGGTTCTAGGCGCTACAGTCTCGAACCTAGCGACCGCTACGGTGGCAGGTTCGAAACCTGCCTCGGGCATGGATGTGTGTGATTTCCTTAGGTTGGTTAGGTGTAAGTAGTTCTAAGTTCTAGGGGACTGATGACCCCAGATGTTAAGTCCCGTAGTGCTCAGAGCCATTTGAACCAAACTCTCTTCTCATATGCGCGACAGTACAAATCCTAGTGCCCTTCTTTGTACTTTTTCGATGGCATAATGCTCACAGCCATTTGAACCATTAGTCCAGAATTTTCAAGCTTTCTCCTCATTCCTTTAAACCTGACGGTGGACAACGAATGTCCTCACTTTTTTGTTTTTTATCCTCAATGAAGATATTTGTATGGAGTGTAGCCATGTATGGAAGTGAAACATGGACGATAAATAGTTTAGACAAGAAGAGATTAGAAGCTTTCGAAATGTGGTGCTACAGAAGCATGCTGGAGATTAGATGGGTAGATCACATAACTAACGAGGAGGTATTGAATAGAATTGGGGAGAAGAGGAGTTTGTGGCACAACTTGACTAGAAGAAGGTAGCGGTTGGTAGGGCATATTCTGAGGCATCAAGGGATCACCAATTTAGTATTGGAGGGCAGCGTGGAGAGTAAAAATCGTGGAGGGAGACCAAGAGATGAATACACTAAGCAGATTCAGAAGGATGTACGTTGCAGTAGGTACTGGGAAATGAAGCAGCTTGCACAGGATAGAGTAGCATTGAGAGCTGCATCAAACCAGTATCTGGACTGAACACCACAACAACTACAATCCTCAGTTCTGGAAATTTTCCGAAATAACTGAAATAGGAAGTATGAGCTGAACGTTTTAATGTAGAACTAAACTGATTATACCAGTGCAACCAGATTTGTTTATTTAATTGCAAGAAAATTCGCTAACAAAAGTGTGGAACTATTTTCTGGTGCAAACGAATTGTTCTTTGATTTTGCAAATTATGCTATACTGGTGGGAGACATGCCAAAGCACCAAACTAGGTCATTAGGGGAATCGTGCCGTTATTTCGTTTCTGTGTTAACTGAAATATTTTTAGACTGAGCAATGAATCTCATCTTTTTCAGCATCCAGTTCTGTCAAAGTAAGTAGAGACTTATTAATTAGCTGTTCCGTATGCTTTTGAAAACAATTCAGTGTGGGTAGAGCAAACCAAAGACTGCGATCTGTTAAAGACACTGCTTGCACCACGCTTGTCCGCCATATTCTGGAGTATTGCTGTGCGGTGTGGGATCCGCATCAGATGGGACTGACGAATGACATAGAAAAAGTACAAAGAAAGGCAGCTCGTTTCGTATTATCGCGAAATAGGGGAGATAGTGTCACAGAAACGATACGTGAATTGGAGTGGCAATCATTAAAACAAAGGCGTTTTTCGTTGCGACAGGATCTTCTCATGAAATTTCAATCACCAGTTTTCTGCTCCGATTGCGAAAACGTTTTGTTGACACCCACCTACATGGGGAGAAATGGTCGTCACGTTAAAATAAGAGAAATAAGGCTCGCACAGAAAAATTTAACTGCTCGTTTTTACTGCGTGCCGTTCGAGAGTAGAACGGTAGAGAAACAGCTTGAAGGTGGTTCATTGAACCTTCTGGCAGGCACTGTATTGTGAATAGCAGAGTAATCACGTAGATATAGATGTTTTAATTTTTCCTATCTTTCATTTTTTTTCTCCGTAATTGCTCAGTTTTTTCCGTCTGATTTGAAATTAGTTCCTCCCGCATTTTCCCGCCTCTAAAATTGTCCCGCACTAGGCGACTAATGGTAGAAACGGCCCTGTGACACAGATATCACGGGGTATATAAGGTTAGCGCTCGATTTTGGAGCCGATATTAATTTTTTTTTCAGTAACAGAATAAACAAATTACACAACTGACTTCAGACTGTTATTGTACATCCCTATGATTGTGTTCTCCACTTGGGGTTGCTTGCCTGCCTCAGCGATACAGATAGCCTACGAAGAAATAAGAACTAAGCGATTTGCCGATGACCCTGTAATTCTGTCAGAGACACCAAAAGACTTGGAAGTGCAGTTGAACGGAATGGACAGTCTCTTGAAAGGAAGATATATTACGGCAAAAGCAACACAATGGTAATGGAATGTAGTCTATTTAAATCAGATGATGCTGAGGGAATTAGATTAGCAAACGAGACACTTAAAGTAGTAGTCGAGTTTTGCTCTTTGGGCAGCAAAATAACTGATGTTGGCATGGGTAAAGAGCATATAAAATGTAGACTGGCAATGGCAAGAAAAGGATTTCTAAAGAAGAGAAATTTGCTGACGTGGAATGTAGATTTAGGTGTCAGGAAGCCTTTTCTGGTTGTATTTGTGTGGAGTGTAGCCATGTATGCAACTGAAACTTGGATGATAAACAGTTTAGACAAGAGGAGAATAGGATATTTTGAAATGTGGTGCTACCGAAAAATACCGAACATTTGTTGGGTAGATCGCGTAGCTAATAAAGAGATGCTGTATAGAATCGGGGGGGGGGGGGGGGCAAGAAGTATGTGGCAAAACTTCACTGAAAGATTGAATCAGTTGATAAGACATATTCTGAGACGTCAAGGAATCACCAGATTAGTATTGGAAGGAAGTGTGCGGTGTAAAAATCTTAGAGGGAGACCAAAAGATAAGTAAGCAGATTCAGAAGGATGTAGGTTGCAGTAGTTATTCGGAGGTGAAGAGCTTTGCACAGGATAGAGTAGCATGGAGAGCTGCATCAAACCAGTCTTCTGACTGTAGACCACAACATCAGTGACATGATGGTATTATGTATTTTCTTAATGCTCTGATACTATCCTAAACTAACAGGACCCCTATGCGGTCTGTAACTATTATAGTATTACATCAGTTGCATTCGAGAGTTCGGAAGCGCCGGACCCCCATAAGTAAATCACGGTTTTGTCAGATTTTAGCAGTTATGACACACTTCATATTAATGAATCTTAAAAAAGATTCCAAAGAACATTTTAAGCCAATAAAAAATTTGTCAAAAAAATCTCTACCGTGGTCTATCCCCTTAATACGCAGATTTTGTGCTGCCGGAAACTCCCAGAACAAGTGTAGTGGTGTAAATGGAGCAGGCACTGTACACAGCGCAAGTCTACTGCCATCGCACTGAACGCGCCATACTTCCGAGGAACGCATTTGACGACTCTTATGAGAGACCCTGTATAAGGACGTATCAGCAGCCCAATCGGTTCGGCCAGTGCTTGGCCCAAAAATCAGTCATGAATAAGTAACTGAAAACTGGATGATTTAGTTTCAGTGGACCTTGTATTGAAATAATTTTGGCCTTTACCAAACATGTTGCAAAATGAAGTAAATGAAAAAAATTTTCCGACTTATGGTAGTAAGCTGTTTGCGATTTTATACGACTATTGTGTTTAATGGCGAAGCTCACTTGTTGAGATGAATAACTTAAGAAGCACAGTTGCAGAAATTAACTAGTTGTGTCTTCAAACAGCTTTGACCACAAATTACAGTACGCTCCCCTTTATCCGAAAATCATTCTCATTGGTTGTTGGAATGCGCCTCCGAGCTGCCTTCTCTTTACCGTGGGAACACACGACGAAAGAGAGAGAGAGAGAGAGAGAGAGAGAGAGAGAGTGAGTCAGTCCTGGAAAGGTAATTTACGGCAAAGTATTTTACGCGGTACGTTGTCTTCACAGTTCAGTTGATTTAAATGCGCGTCACAGTGTACTCGACACTTGGAGTTATTCAATCAGCATGATGTATTTTGTCTCGTTATAGCAAGTAATGGAAATACAGATGAATAATTCATTGCATTAGTTCCCGCTGCAAATGTCTCGTGGGGGGAAGACAAATAACCGTAAGCGTCCCTAGTCCAGTTTCATCCGACGTACATGAAACGTTAGTCGACGTTCAACCGGCTTATAAGGATTCATGGCTCAATGGAAATCGCATCGACAAGATAAGACTGAAGAAAGATCCGCCACACGTCTGGGCAGCAGGCGCTTGGGGTAAAAACTGGTAAGTGCGTGTCAGTCTAATTTATGGACTTAACATTTCACCGGTTTTACGGTTAGCAAAGCTGATTCTCCGATGTATTTACTCAGTCCTGTCTAACAGTGAACTAGAAATCATTCCACAATTAAGTAATCTGTCACTTAGTTATTCGACTTGGGTATTTTGTTTTTATATGATTATTCTCGTGCAGGTCAATATTGACGGAGTTGGGCAGGTTTGAAGCTCTAGATTGAATTACACGTTCGCGAGAATTTAACTTCGTCCATTCAGGTACAGATTTTTTAAAGCTGACTTGAATGGCCGAACTTCTCTGAAACAGGATTTCGAAATGTTTCATTGATTACTCTGCCTGCTGCAAACTCAGTGACAAATGTGTCTCAGATAATCACCAAGACAACCTCGTCAGTATTCAGTATAGGAGTTTCACGGTCATTTTTTCTAATTCCTGAACAATAACTGCATGGCAGCACTTGTAACTAATTTATTTAACGACCGGTTTCCTAGCCTAGAAGCCACATCGCCATTTTAAGTCTATTAAATTACATAAAGCATTCGTTACAGTTGTAGTCGAATTATAGTTACAATCAACAGGGAGAAATAGAGCATATTACTTACATGGTGAAACATGACATTAAAGTTGCTACGTGGACAGAATCGAACATTCGTTGTCTATGAATAAAGGACACAATTAGCGGATCGACAGGTAAGCGGAAAAAAAGTAAGAACCATCAACACGTATCCTCCCAACCTAAAGTGACCATAGATTAATAAGACCAATAATGAGCCAGAAAACCCAGTCAAAAATTAAAAATCCTACCATTTTTCTACTTTTTTCACTTTGTTTTGATACAAACGGAACATTGGGATACAGATTATTATTGGGCTGCTTTAGCGCGTATCACTACCGGACTGTAACTGGTCTTTCAGTAGTGGTGACAGCCCCGAGGGTTTCATGCTGCATTGTAGAGAAATCAGAATTTGGAAGCAGTGGCTCCCTGGTATGACACGACCAGACAACCAACGGCAATGACTCTGGCTGATGATCATTGCTGACACAACCAACTCTTTAGAGTGAGTTTCTAGAGGAAGCAAAGGTGTCTCGTACGTGAAGAATAGCAGTAAAGTGTCACAACGTATGAACACTTCCAGATCTCGGCAGTTCTGCAAAAATTCGACCTCTGCATCTTCTTACTTTTGATTAGAAAGCACGAGTTTTGAGTGCCGCCATTCAATTACTTGTTAGCAACTGTTCTTGCCCCACAGGAACACCCCCATTTCAGCATTAAACCACACAACAATAAAAAAGTTTCTTTTGAAACCACCCTAGAGTAGTGTTCAGTTAACCAATATTTCTTCCATCATCTGTGAGGGACGTAAAACTGCAACATCCTCAGACAAAGCTCAACTTTTGTATGGATTCAAAATACTTTACCAACAGCCATATGTTTTGGTTTATTTTATTTTACATCTCAAATGCTACCAGTTTCGGCAACTTACTATTGTCATCTTCAGGCCCCTTACGCTATGCGTAATAACAACCTTATCGAATGGTGCCATAAACTGGAATCGTAAATCCGATCGTTACGCAATAGATCTATGTGAACGGGTGACACTAACTGAGCCTACATACAGTCGATAAGATTGTTAATACGATGATATCATATGGAGCCTGAAGATGGCAATAGCAAGTTGCCGAAACTGGTAGCATTTGAGACATAAAATAAAATAAACCAAAACATACGGCAGTTGGTAAAGTTTCTTGAATCAATAATTACGTACCAGCCGATGTCCCCCAGGCCGTAATGGACCAACAGAGACTGAAAGCGCTACAACGCCCATAGCCCACAACTGATCACACGGAGCGAACTCCATGTGAATTTTCTCCCACAACTACATGACATTCGGGAGGTAGTTGTCCACCGACACGTTGTCTTTAAAACCATCCCAGAATAGTGTTTAGTTAACCAATATGTCTCCAGTAATCTGTAAGGGATATAAAACTGGAACATCCTTCGACGAAGCGTTACTTTGTCATTGTCCGCAATAGTCGATCACCGAGACTAACCACGATGCCAGATTCCTCCCACGACTATAGGGCCTCCGCGAGGTAGTTGTTCACCCATATGTCGTCTTTCCCGTCCTCGCCGTCTTTTTGCCCAAAAAAGTCATAGCATCTAGTACAGTCGTCGTCAAACTGCGGCCCGCAGGTCGCAAACGTTCCTAATGAAGTGATCGTGCGTTCCGCGCTTCTCAGTGGAATTTCATAACAATACGCATCTAGCAATTAACAGCCGAATCCAAAAACATAAACTATTATTAAGAGCTTATAATTAAATGTTTCCCTTAGACATTTAAGTCTCTTCATTATCTACCATAATGATCGAAGCAGAAGAAATGAATTAAAATTTTTGCTGCGGCCTGGACTCGAATCCGGGTCTTCTCGCTTTTTTTTTCCATTTTGCTAGTTGTTGGTCCTTGCACTCCGTTTTCTTATTACAGAGGCCAACCAGCTCTCTGACCGAACACGCTGAGCTACCGTGCTGGCGTTGCTAGGCAGAAATGCTAACCATTACACCAACGCAGTATTTTTTTTTTTTTCAATTGTGTTCGGTATTGTTCGTTGCGTTTGGTCTGGGCGGACGTCACAAGACATCCGTTCAAGTTGATCCTTGATTCCTTTACTCAGATACAGAGGGCGAGCAGCCCTCTGACCGAACACGCTGAGCTACCGTGCCGGTTAGTACAATGGTCAGCATTGCTGCAGGAACTACCCAAGCTGCGTGCCCTCCCCAACACAAACGTCAGTTCATATCTTCTGCTTATTTCCCCTTACGTTGTCACTACTGCCAGAGCATTCCGACATTGGAATAGCATAAATTTTAATTCACTTCTTCTGCTTCGATCATTATCGTAGACTTAAAAGTCTCAGGGAAAACATTTAATTATAAGATCTATAAGATCCTCCGGGGCAGAGGAGTAAGTAGCGCGGCCACTGTAGGTTTAGAGGGCGTGAGACGGGTGGGGGGGGGGGGGGGAGGGGAGAGATTTTATTGTTCGTCCTCCAGAGTATTACATAAAGTTTGACAAGTACGTAATTTCAATTTGTGAGTACGCGATATAGAGATGATGATTTTCAAATGTAGTACTTATTTGTAGCAAGGAACATCAAATTAATTAATGCTGTTGTAATACAACGCGATGAGTAGAAGAGAAAATGACATTCATAACATTTAGTAACCATTTGTGCTCGGGTTTCATATTAAATTTAAATATAACCACAGTTACTGTTCTGAGTCAGTTATTCGTCCACTCACACAGACAACACAACACCATTTCGTTAGCACATTACAATTTCACAACTACAGGGTCGCTGATGGTTGTAGCGGTCCGAAAGAGATCACTCACCACAAAGTATTCCAAATGGCGCCGACTCTTAACGACCATAATTGGGGCCAGCGGCCAGCTCATCACACTCTTAATGTAGCTAGTCTATTGAGAGCTCATAACAGACCTATTGATGTAGATGGTCCATTAATAATAAGATGGCCGAGTGGTTCTAGGCGCTACAATCTGGAACCGCGCAACCGCTACGGTCGCTGGTTCGAATCCTGCCTCGGGCATGGATGTGTGTGATGTCCTTAGGTTATTTAGGTTTAAGTAGTTCTAAGTTCTACGGGACTGATGACCTCAGAAGTTAAGCCCCATAATGCTCAGAGCCATTTGAATCAATAATAAGATCTTATGTAAGTTGAAGGAGGAGGAGGGAGAAAGGAAAGGAAAGGAAGGGGACGAACTAATGATATAAGTTGCATCGGTACTTTGTGCATAATCGGCGGCGAAGAGTAAAAATATGTGCTGGACTGGGATCCGAACCCTAGATCGCCTCCTTACTAAGCAGTTATGTTAACTACTGCTCCACAAGCACACAGTGTTTATCGCAAATGCACTGACGACATCGACACGCTCCCCGATCGACTCACATTCCTACCTAGCGCCATCTGTCCACAGTCGCCGTCCATGTATCCTATGCTCGCTAAATTTAGATTCCTGCTGGACTTCGGACATAAATGTGCAGCCGCACTGAAGATTGTGGATTCATTGCCCATCGAGGCGAATCAGTTATGTGAATGTGTGGTGTCCCATCTTTCGGACGTGCATCCTCACTCAAAGCTTGTGGATTCATTGTACATCGAGACAAATCAATTATATAAACGCGAGGCGTTTTTTCTTTCAGTCATGTCCGAAAGAACCGACACCACATACTCATATAAATGACTGGCCTCGATGGACAACGAGTCCACAGCGTTCAGTGCTGATGCGCAATATCGTTTGACCGCCGTCGGGAATCTAAAACCTAGCGACCATGGAGGGCCTGGGTGAGTACTGTGCATGGGTAGCGCTGGGTTGGAATGCGTGTTGCCGGGGAGCGCCTCTGGATAATCGGTGCACTCGCGATAAACACTGTTTCCGGATAGCGCAGTGCTTAAAGCAACTGCCAAGTACGCAGGAGATCCCAGGTTCGGATCGCAGTCCGGCACGCGTTTTCACTCGTCGTCACTGATTCCGCACAAAATCTTGATGCAGCAGTTATCATTAGATGGTGCTCTTCCTTCCCTTTCTCCCCCCTCCCCCCATAGTTTACATAATACGCGTAACAGTTGCGGATCCCGCCACCATTAAAGCACAATGGTTATACAATAATTTCAGGGACTCCTTCAACACATTCCGTCCAAGTAATACAAGTACTTGACAACGTTTCTAGCCACGAGTTATTGGGTACTCAGGCCTTGACAACTGTAAGCAGATGAAGCTACCTGATCGCCAACAGGAGGTTCCAAAAACAAGAACACAGCGCTACTCCGCCCAGGTGCTTGAACCCCTGACATCTTATTTTAGTCGGGCGACTGGGGGGACTTAGCTGATAATTATACGAAACCAGAATGCGCTGCGTCACACCACCTAATGCCACCGGTCGATGGGCTACGAACAGCGGCCTCGGAAACACTAGGGACCACTCTCTAAGGACCTCCACACAGCAATAAAATCTCCGTAGCAATGTGCCACCTCGCAATTCTTTCTTTCTTTCTATCTCTCTCGCTCTCTCTGTCTCATTCTCTCTCTCTCTCTCTCTCTCTCTCTCTCTGTCTCATTCTCTCTCTCTCTCTCTCTCTCTCTCTCTCTCTCACTCACTCTCTCTCTCCCTCACTCACACACACACACTCTCTCTCTCTCTCTCTCTCTCTCTCTCTCTCTCTCTCTCTCACACACACACACACACACACACACACACTCTCTCTCTCTCACACACACAACCACTCTCTCTCTCCCTCACTCCCTCTCTCTCTCCCTCACTCACTCACGCACACACACACACACACACACACACTCTCTCTCTCTCTCTCTCTCTCTCTCTCTCTCTCTCTCTCTCTCTCTCTCACACAACCACTCTCTCTCTCTCCCTCACTCCCTCTCTCTCTCCCTCCCTCACTCACTCACTCACGCACACACACACACACACACACACAACACACACACACACACACACAGAGAGAGAGAGAGAGAGAGAGAGAGAGAGAGAGAGAGACAGTCCCCACAATCCAACACACTACACCCATGTCATCCTCTACATGTTCAGCACCCCAACCCACACAGCATCGTCATCATCATCATCATCATCATCATCACCTTCAGCTCCCATGCACCTCATTCAGCCCAACACTAAGTGAGCGCAATCATGTGCAGCGTGCAGCTGGAAAGGTTACGTGAAGTGAAAGGTATAAGTGAGATTGTGTGGAAATTTGTACTGTCGGCATCAAGTGCCAACAAAAATCTAGTGGACACATGAGAGAGTAGCAAAACGAAAGTAAGTGATAAATCACAACCGTACAGTAGTAAGTAGTTCGATAATTTAGATGTGCTGTCAGGAAACACTACAGATATCTTAACAAATACGTATTGTTATTGAAAGAGTTCGAAACAAATTAGTCGCGAGGGCCGGATGGAATCACATTTCGGTTTTACAAATATTGCTCTGGCCCGCCGCTTAACTTACATTTATCGCCGATCTCCTGCCCAGCGCTAAGTCCCAAGCGACTGGAAGAAGGTGCCGGTAACTGCATAAGACGGGTAAAAAACGAATCACATAGTTACAGTGAAACATCCCCTTAGAAAAATTAAGAATGACAATGCTGGTAAACCTCTTACGTTATTTGATTTTCAAACAGCTGAGCAAAACTGAACGTACTTAGACATTTCTCTCTTTACTTATTCTAATCATCACTAAACTGACACACAATATTTTTAGCCCAATGCAATCTGACTTTCAATAGTCCCTACAAGAGAATAGCCCTGACTAACAATAACCTATACCTTTCATGAATCACTTACCTCGCAAGAAACTTCGTTACTCGAACTACTGCTATACAGCGAGCGCCAATACTGCCAGCTAAATAAAAGATTCTAACTACTGAAGGCGCTAATTACTGATAGGCATATAGTTAGCAAATGAAAGATTTTGATAGAGAACAAACAATGTATTTACCGTAATAGTGTTCAACGATCATAATATGTATGTATAATTTGTGACATCCAGTTTGGCAAATTTCCTTTTTCTGATGGACACACGTCCAGCTCGTCCGACCATATTAACATCTCAAAACTCTGGCTTCTGTCTCCCCACATCCACCACTGCTGATGGCTCACCTCCAACTGCGCAACGCTACGCGCTGTTCACATCCAACTGCCCAACACTACAATAGTGAATATTCCAACAATGCAAACCAGCCACAGACTGCACACAGCACAGTCAGAGATTTTCATACAGAGCGCTACGTGGCGTTACCAACATAAAAACCTAAACAGCCTACTTACAACAGACCAACATCCTCGACATCAGTTTACTGCATAATTTTTGAACATATTGGAACTGAGACTGAAATGAATTTCCTCGAGACCGAAAAGATTATGTCCACGAATCAGCACAGTTTTAGAAAGCTTCACTCGTGCAAAATTCACCTTGCCCTTTTCTCACATGAAATCCTGCAAATGATGAATGAATTACGTGATCTCTGGAAAGCATTTGATACAGTGCTCCCCTGCAGACTGTTATCAAAGTTACAAGGAGACGAAGTAGGTTCCCAGATATGTCAGTGATTAGAAGACTTCTTAAGTAATAGAACCCAGTATGTTGTCCTCGACGACGAGTGATCATCAGAGAGAAGGGTATCGCCAGGAGTGTCCCAGGTAATTGCCATAGGAATGTTACTGTTTAATATATAGATATATGGTCCGGTGGACAGGATGGACAGCGGTCTGCGCTTGTTCGCTGATGATGCTGCGGTGTAGATGAGTGTTGGGTTGGGTTGTTTTGGGGAAGGAGACCAGACAGCGAGGTCATCGGTCTCATCGGATAAGGGAAGGACGGGGAAGGAAGTCGGCCGTGCCCTTCGAAAGGAACCATCCCGGCATTTGCCTGGAGCGATTTAGGGAAATCACGGAAAACCTAAATCAGGATGGCCGGACGCGGAATTGAACCGTCGTCCTCCCGAATGCGAGTCCAGTGTCTAGCCACTGTGCCACTTCACTCGGTCGTAGATGAGTGTATCGAAATTGATGACTGTAGAACGATACAAGATGACCTAGACAAAATTTCTAGTTGTTGGGATGAATGGCAGCTAGCTGTAAGTGTAGAAAAATGTTAGTTAATGCTAATGAGTGGCAAAAGCAAACCCTGTAATGTTCGGATATAGCATTGCTTGACACAGTCATGTCCTTGAAATATCTGTAAAACGATATGAAAAAGGGCGAGTATTTTAGGACTGTGGTGGGGAAGGAGGCAAATGGTCGAGTTCGGTTTACTGTGAAAATTTTAAGAAAGTGTTCGGTTAGTCTGTAAAGAGTACTAGTGTGACCTATTCTCGAGAAATGCTCGAGTGTTTGGTATCCGAACCACGTCGGATCAAAGGAAGACATCGAAGCAATTGAGAGGCGGGCAGCTTTACGGGTAGGTTCAAACAACACGCAAGTATCACGGAGATGCTTCGGGAATTCAAATGAGAATCACTGGCGAGAAGGCTACGTCTTTTTCGAGGAACCCGACTGAGAAAATTCAGAGAACTGGCATTTCAAGCTGACTGCCACACGATTCTATTGCCGCCAACGTACATTTCGCGTAACTATCACGAAGATAATTTGCGAGAAATTGGGACTCATACGGACCCATAGTCTTTCCCTCGCTCTGTTTCAGAATTAAACAGGAAAGAAAATGACAAGTATTGGTACAGCCTACCCTCCGCCACGCACCGTAGAGTGGCTTGCTACGTATGTAGATGCGGAATTACGTAATAGTCTTCATATTGCAGACCTCTGATGATGCATACTATGTATAGGTGATTTAAGTTTACTGAAAACAAAATAAACTTTCAGTCGCAAAAAACGGATTTTTTAAGCATAATTCCATTATTGATCGCATTGTTTGTAGTATATTATCTTATCTTAGTAGGGTATCAAAAGGAAGTATGAAAACTATAAACGTAGAAAGACGAAAACAAATGAGAGGGGAGAGGCAGGGCGCCGTCCGTTAATCCGCTCCTGCTTGGTGACGTCACAGAAACCTCACAACAGCAACGAGCCTGGGACACCCACGGATGTGTGGCTCGTACGGCCGTCGGCTCACATGCGAGTACGTGACTGAGGAGAGCCGACGAGCGCGTGGGCCGGCGAGATCAAAGGGTCGGGTCGTGGAGCGGTCGCGCGCGTTTGCTTGCTCACGGGTCGTTGACAGGCTCTGCGTGAAACTAAATTTAAGGACGGCACATGTCGAAAATGAATTTCTGCCGCGTCGGAAACGTCGAGGCAGTACGGAACGTCAAGAGTGGCTCCTTCTAGGAACCTTACGTAAGACCGTCGTTCATTCAGACTTCTCTGGCGAACAACTGTGAACGCTGAGCTGTGGGTAACTCTTTCGTGACACAGAAACAAAGTGAGGAGAGTAGTTTCATACTGATGCAGCGAACACAGTTATTATTTACTGAGCCAAAAACAAGTCAGACTAAATTACCGTGGTGCTTCATCTGTACACGTAAATAATCTAACTCTGAGGGTGGGCAGCAATCTGTGGTTGTTTGTTGATGATGTGTGGTGTACGAGGTGTTGAAGTTGAGTGACTGTAGGTGGGTGCAAGATGACTTTGACGAAATTTCCAGTTGGTGTGATGAATGGCAGCTGGGTTGGGGGTTGGGTTGTTTGGGGAAGGAGACCAGATAGCGAGGCCGTAGGTCTCATCGGGTAAGGAAAGGACACGGAAGAAAATAGCTGTGCCCTTTCAAAGGAACCATCCCGGCACGTTCCTGGAGTGGTTTAGGGAAATTACGGAAAACCTAAATCACGATGGCCGGACGCGGGAATGGCAGCTGGCTAGAAAAATGGTTCAAATGGCTCTGAGCACTATGGGACTTAACATCTGAGGTCATCAGTCCCTAGAGTTAGAACTACTTAAACCTAAGGACATCACACACATCCATGCCCGAGGTAGGATTCGAACCTGTGACCGTAGCAGCAGCGCGGTTCCGGACTGAAGCGCCTAGTGCCGCTCGGCCACAACGGCCGGCAGCTGGCTAGAAATGTAGAAAAATGTGTTAATACGGATAAGAAAGAAAAACAAACTCGTAATGTTTGGATACAGAATTTGTAGTGCCCTGCTTGAACAGTCACGTCGATTTAATACCTGGGCGTAACGTTGCAAAGCAGTACGGAATGGAATGAGCATGTAAGGATTGTAGTAGGAAAGCCGAATGGTCGACCCCGGTTTATTGGAAGAATTTCAGGGAAGTGTGGTTCATTTTTAAAGAGGCCGCGTACAGGACGCTAGCGCGACCTGTTCTTGAGTACTGCTCCAATATTTGGGATCCGCAGCAGGTCGGATTAATGGAAGACATCGGACCTATGGCTGAGCGGTTCTAGGCGCTTCAGTCTGGAACCGTGCTGCTGCTGCGGTCGCAGGTTCGCATCCTGCCTCCGGTATGGATGTGTGTTTTGTCCTTAGGTTAGTTAGGTTTAAGTAGTTTTAAGTCTAGAGGACTGATGACCTCAGATATTAAGTCCCACAGTGCTTAGAGCCATTTGAACCATTTGACCCATCGGAGCTATCAGGGGTGGGTTTATAGATATATTACCGGTAGGTTCGAACAACACTCAAGTATTACCGTGATGTTTCGGGAAATCAAATGGGAGTTCCTGCAGGGAAGAGGGAAGACGATGCTCTTCCCGCAAGACACTATTGCCAAACTTTCAGGAATAATGCCGAAAAAACTTAGAGAATTGGCATTTGAAGCAGGCTGCATAAAGATCGTACCGAAAATGCATTTCTCGAAATGATCGCGAAGCTAATGTACGACAAATTAGGGCCCATACGGAGGCATATAGACATTTATTTTTACCTCACTCTGTCTGCAAGTGGAAGAGTAAAGGGTACCCTCCGCCACGCACCATACGATGGCTTGCAGAGTATGTACATGTAGGTGTACAGCAGGTTTCCGGCGCTTAGGCAAAACTTCTTTTTAAACACAGTTGACATCTTTAAACGCTGTACGTAACGTAGCTATGTAACACTTTCCTCGCAAAGCCGCTAAAGCATCCACATGCTCCTGATTTTAGCGACGCATGGTCTTAAGGACGCGATGCAGTTAAACAACAGATAGTCTACTTGCACTGCAGTATTAGTGGTACTGATAATGTTCACCAGCTTCACTTTGACCCCAAGACAAGGTTATAAATTCGTAACTCTGCCATTACTGTCGCCGCCCCACAGTAATCTGATCGTAGTCAATACCAATAACCGGTCGGTGGAATGGAAACATACATTTGACTTTCAACAGGCTATACAGAGGTTCTCGATAATCTCAGCGAAATAAAAGTTTTCGGATAACAGTTCAAAGATATTCAGTTCTGAAAGCCACACCCAATACAAAATACAAGTTTCCACAGAAAAAATAAAGTTTATTTTCACTTTAATAAGCCTTTTTACTGTAAATTGGCAAAGGCATTAATAGTACGCCCCTAGAAGGAGAAAAATGGCTTTAATTTTGTTTATTTATTGACATCAGTTGAAGTTCGCAGCTTTACCATACGACCAGTCCTCCAGATAATTCGAAAGCATACACTTGTCATTACTCTTAGTGGTACCAGTGCATTTTCTTTGTCATTATGTTGATGAGGTATTGACGATAACACGAGACTGTGGATGTAGAGGAGGAAATATAACTGTCGTTTCATGACGACACAACTTTTCCGAACCATATGAATTTTAGCTCCAGTTTTTAGGAAAATTAAAAGCTACCAAAGTTGGTATCCACATTCTGCGCCCTACAGGACATGAAAAAACTATATACTAACCTCCAAGAGGATTCAAGGCAAAAACCTTGATTTTTTTTTAGTTTGGAACAACGTTAGATCTTTCAGCTAACCGATGTTGTGGGGCATATTGACTGTCTTTGATCTCAATAATGGACATTTTCATTGATTCAGCATTCTCTTCCACTAGCTGCATGTCTCTGCTCTTACACAGTTTACGACCATGCAACGTTCAGAAAAATTTTGCGTTATGTTTTGGGAAACCCTATGCCTTAAAATTCCTCGATTGCCTGGACATTGTCGTCTGGGGTCGACGTCGGTGGCATTCCTTTCCGATCGTCACCAAGCCCGTCTGTGTTGGTCAAATTGTCGGCACTTTTTCACTACAGTTGGAGGCGACGTTATATTTGATCCGCATGTCCCCAGAATTGCGTGGTGAATCTGCTTGCAATCTGAACGTTTTGCCCACAACAATCGTACTGTCCCACCTACTTCAACTTTGAAGCACGTTTCACTCGCACGCTGCGCTGTACCTGTTAGCCGTATCGCAGCAGAACTGTGTCTGCAGAAAACCTAAAATATGGACTATCTACTGCCAATGCGCCAGTCTTCTTGCCCAGTGGTCTTAGCGTGGGACAACAAGTATAACCTACTTTTTGAACTACCTACGTATAATAACAAGTGTTCAGAATATATGTGAAAGTGAAAATCACTTTTCTGGTTTCTTTCGTCAAATATGGGGAGCAAAGTCGAAATGATGGAAAGCGGAATGAGGGTGTAAGCAGTGGAGCATACCACAGGTAATCCCGTGAGACAAGTACGATGTCTGATCTACAAAGACCGAGAATGATTTTCTGTTGTAGCTTCCGTGATAGTTTCCTGTCTGCACCATGGATATTTGAAAAGAGCGCGTCTTTGTCCACGCGTGGCATCATTCTCGCATCAGTGAGTGGGTAGTAATGCTCTATCTAGTAGACGCCCATTGTACGAAGTGCATTCAAGTACTAAGGCCTCTGATTTTTTTTTCTAATTAACTACTCACCCGAAATCGATGAAACTGGCGTTACTTCTCGACGTAATCGCCCTGCAGACGTACACATTTTTCACAACGCTGACGCCATGATTCCATGGCAGCGGCGAAGGCTTCTTTAGGAGTCTGATTTGACCACTGGAAAATCGCTGAGACAATAGCAGCACGGCTGGTGAATGTGCGGCCACAGAGAGTGTCTTTCATTGTTGGAAAAAGCCAATTGTCACTAGAAGCCAGGTCAGGTAAGTAGGGAGCATGAGAAATCACTTCAAAGTTGTTATCACGAAGAAACTGTTGCGTAACGTTAGCTCGATGTGCGGGTGCGTTGTCTTGGTGAAACAGCACACGCGCAGCCCTTCACGGACGTTTTTGTTACAGAGCAGGAAGGAATTTGTTCTTCAAAATATTTTCGTAGGATGCACCTGTTACCGTAGTGCCCTTTGGAAGGCAATGGGTAAGGATTACGCCCTCGCTTCCCAGAACATGGACACCATCATTTTTTCCGCACTGGCGGTTACCCGAAATTTTTCTGGTGGCGGTGAATCTGTGTGCTTCCATTGAGCTCATTGGCGCTTTGTTTCTGGATTGAAAAATGGCATCCACGCCTCATCCATTGTCACAACCGGCGAAAAGAAAGTCCCATTCATGCTGTCGTTGCGCGTCAACATTGCTTGGCAACATGCCACACGGGCAGCCATGTGGTCGTCCGTCAGCATTCGTGGCACCCACCTGGATGACACTTTTCGCATTTTCAGGTCGTCATGCAGGACTGTGTGCACAGAACCCACAGAAATGCCAACTCTGGAGGCGATCTGTTCAACAGTCATTCGGCAATCCCCCAAAACAATTCTCTCCACTTTCTCGATCGTGTCGTCAGACCGGCTTGTGCGAGCCCGAGGTTGTTTCGGTTTGTTGTCACATGATGTTCTGCCTTCATTAAACTGTCGCACCCACGAACGCACTTTCGACACATACATAACTCCATCACCACATGTCTCCTTCAATTGTCGATGAATTTCAATTGGTTTCGCACCACGCAATTTCAGAAAACGAATGATTGCACGCTGTTCAAGTAAGGAAAACGTCGCCATTTTAAGTATTTAAAACAGTTCTCATTCTCGCCGCTGGGGGTAAAATTCCATCTGCCGTACGGTGCTGCCATCTCTTACTGAAACTTTCGAAAAGCTTCAGGAAGCGTACGACGAAGATGCTCTACTTCGTGGAGCAGCATTGTGGTGGTTCAAGTACTTCAAAAAAAAAAAAGGCTGATTTGTCAGTATTAAGCAAGGTGGGCCTGGTGTTTCGGCTTCTGCTGTGACTGAAGTCAGCATCAACACATCTGCTGTGACTGTCCGTGGGGGTTCGGCGGTAACATTTCGTAAGCTCAGTTAAATGCGGAGAATTTCGTATGGCAGTGTTTGCGCCCGTTGGGTGTCACTTCTTTTGACTCATGAACAAAAGGCTGTTACAAGCGGTGAGTTGCTGCGTCTCTTTACTGATGGGTGATGATGATATTTTGTTTATGGGGCGCTTATATGCGTGCTTATGAGCGCCCGTACAAATTCCCAATCTTTTCACTGTCCTGTCTCGCCCCTTTCCTGAATAATGATGAAATGGTGAGGACAATAGAAACATCCAGTCTAAGGGCGGAGAAAATCCCCGACCCTGCCGGGAATCGAACCCGGTACCCAGTGATCCAGGGGCAAGAACGCTAGCCACTAGACCACGAGCTGGGGACGCTGGGATGTGTTTTTGGAATCGATGATTAGCGATGATGAGTCATGGCTGTATGAAGATGATCCTGAAGGGAGCCGGCCGAAGTGGCCGTGCGGTTAAAGGCGCTGCAGTCTGGAACCGCAAGACCGCTACGGTCGCAGGTTCGAATCCTGCCTCGGGCATGGATGTGTGTGATGTCCTTAGGTTAGTTAGGTTTAAGTAGTTCTAAGTTCTAGGGGACTGATGACCACAGTAGTTGAGGCCCATAGTGCTCAGAGCCATTTGAACCATTTGAACACATTCATATTGGCTAATCTGAGGAAGCACATCCCAAGCAAACAACCAGAACTTTTTTGGACTGGCTGGCGACTTCGTTATGGCAAAGAGCGCCCTAAAGTCGCAAATCAGACCATTCAGTTTCTGGCTCAGATCAATATTACCTGTGTACCTCATCCACCTTATAATTCCAGTCTTGTACCGTGCGGTATTTTTTCCCCTTCACTTAAGGCAAAGCTTCGGGGTATTCGATTCGAGAACTCTGAAGCAGTGTACAAGAAAAATGAGGCGATTCTGAAGGATCTGACAAAGGATGGCCTGCACCATGAGTTCGAGGACTGACGGAGGCGCTACAAAAAGCGCATTCTAGTCGGAGGGGAAGGCTTTGAAAATGATAATGTAAACATTGAAATAGCGTAAAAAAGATCAGTGAAGAAGAAACAGTCTCAGTCTTTGAAACTTCCTGGTAGATTAAAACTGTTTGCCGTAGCGAGACTCGAACTCGGAACCTTTACCTTTCGCGGGTAAGTGCTCTACCAAGTGAGCTACCCAAGCACGACTCACGCCCCGTCCTCACAGATTTACTTCTGCCAGTACTTCGCCTCCTACCTTCCAGACTTTACAGAAGCTCTCCTGCGAACCTTGCAGTGAAAATCTCATTCTGGAAACATCCCCCAGGCTGTGGCTAAGCCATGTCTCCGCAATATCCTTTCATTTAGGAGTGTTAGTTCTGCAAGGTTCGCAGAAGAATTTCTGTAAAGTTTGGAAGGTAGGAGGTGAGGTACTGGCAGAAGTAAAGCTGTGACGACGGGGCGTGAGTCGTGCTTGGGTAGCTCAGTTGTAGAGCACTTGCCCGCGAAAGTGCGAAAGGCAAAGGTCCCGAGTTCGAGTCTCGGTCCAGCACACAGTTTTAATCTATCGCCGGCACGGTAACTCAGCGTGTTCGGTCAGAGGGTCAGCTGCCCTCTGTCATAAAAAAAAACTGAGTTAATGGGTCAACGACGAACTGAAACGGATGTCTTGCTACGTCCGCCCCGAGCAGATAGAACGAACGAAAACGAACAAAAAGAGATTTAAAAACAATCTATCAGGAAGTTTCATATCAGCGCACACTCCGCTGCAGAGTGAGAATCTCATTCTAGTCCCAGTCTTTGTTTGTCAGTTTTCGTCAAATAGGAATCAAAAGTGTGTCGTTGCTTAACGTCCCGTAGGTGTTCCAGCGGTGGTAGAACATCCCACTGTGCTGGGAACTGAGGTAATGAAGTGGTTGGCGTAGGAAAGAAAGTACTGGTGTATCATATCAAACCAATCAGAAGACTGACGACAGCCTCCCCTCTTACCCTTCCCCCCCCCCCCCTCCCGACCCCGCAAAGTAGTAGCTTCTATTGTTTGCATACACTGACACCAAATTAATTATGCAACCAGTACCGTACTTGTTAGCCCTGGCGTTTGATGCAGAAAGACGAACATCGGCGGAGATATTGACGGTGCAACAGCTGAGTACGAAAGCGCTGCAGGAGAAGAAGAAGAAGAAGAAGAAGAGGAGCAGCGCGGGTGGAAGAATGTTCCCGCCGTGTCTCAGCAACAAAGGCCCACTGCGGCACTCGAGCGCAGGCTGGCGCGTTGTTTTGAGTGGCCACAAATTTACGGGACGGGCGGCCGGCCGCACCGTGCGACTAATCGTTCCGTGTGCGCAAGAGTAATGGAGGTTCCCAGCGGAGGCCTGAGTGTCTGGGGCGGCCCACTTCCCGCGCAGCCAGATAAGGTACCCCGGGCTGCCTCTGTACCCCGCACACCCTCCGGCCAAATGTCAACTGGGAACACGCCCGTGAGCAGATAAAGCCGGGCCGAGCGTTTTTGCCCCCCAAACCGCGCGACGCGACTCGACTAGCTTCGCCCCACACCGGCAAGCAGATAGCGCGCCCACTGACAGAGTAACGCAGTAAGGTATCGCACCAAGTGGAGCGCGACCGTACTGACTTCTGGACGGCCGGCTTCTGACAGGTGACACCGGTGTTTCCTGCCAATGCTCGCAACGTTGGTAGGCCTGATGCCGGCATGAGGCGCTGCGATCAGGTGTCTAATTCTCGCGTTCGGCGTGACACTTGTTCGAACACCAGTCTGACCAACCTGCTTCATCAGATATGTGAAATGTGAACGTCATTCACGGATGATCCCTTAGGCCTGTTCCCACTGTCCAGATACTGGCTACAAGGCAGTATGAGGAGTGATCTACCATCTTAGTGCATGTGATCAGCCAATACTTCCGGCCATTATCGGAAGCAGATGGATTCTAACGATATCTATCTGTCTATTCTATCGCTTGCGCCGTTTTCCCGCATTGTGCGCGGGGTTGGCGTGGTTAATTCGGATTTGGCATGTTAGTGTGAAGGGGTGGTCGGATGCCCTTCCTGCCGCCACCCCGTACCCCCCGGGACGGAATTAGTGTACCACAGCTGTCTGCGTCCAGTGTAAATCATGGAAAAGTGCGGACGTGTGTCAAATGTCTGTGAGTCGTGTAACTGAGGCGGGACATGGGGACCAGCCCGGTATTCACCTAGGGGGATGTGGAAAACCGCCTGAAAACCACATCCAGGCTGGCCGGCACACCGGCCCTCGTCGTTAATCCGGCGGGCGGATTCGATCCGGGGCCGGCGCGCCTACCTGAGCCTAGGAAGCATCGCATTAGTGCTCTCGGCTAACCTGGCGGGTGGATTCTGACGATATCACTGCTCCTTTATTCAAGTAGATCCTCATCTCGCCTCACGAGGCTCAACGGACCCCTTACCAGACTACTCTATATCAGAAAAAAATTACTGTGACATCTACTTGGAAAATCTGCAAGCCACACTTCAGGTGTTGGCAGAGGGTTCATCGAACCACCACCATTATAATTTTCTATTACTCCACACTCTCTAACAGAGCGCGCAAAAAACGGACACTTGTATCTTCCCGTACGAGTTCTGATTTCAATTATTTTACTATGATGATCGTTTCACCCTACGTACATCGTCGTCAACAAAATGTTTTCTCACTCGGAGAAGAAAGTTCATGATTGAAATTTCGTGAGTAGATCCCGATGCAACGAGACACGCCTATGTTTTTAATTATGTCCACGCCAAGTCCTGTATCATGTCAGCCACGCTCCATCTCATATTCTCGATCATGTATAACGTGCTGCTCTTCTTTGAACTTGCTCGATTTACTCCCCTAATTCTACCTGACAAGGATCCCACACCGCGCAGTAGTACTCCAAAACAGGACGAACAAGCGTAGTGTTGGCAGTCTTTTTAGTAGATCCGTTGCATCTTGTAAGTGTTCTGCCAATAGATCGCAGTCTTTGGTACGCCTTCCCCACAACATTTTCTGTGTGCTCTTTGCAATCTAAGGTGTTTGTAATTGTCATTCCTAGATACTTATTTGAATTTACGGCTTCTAGATTTGATTGATTTATTATGTAACCGAAGTTTATCGGATTCCTTTTAGCATTCATGTGAATGACCTCACACTTCTCATTATTTAGGGTCAACTGCCAATTTTCGCACCATACAGAAATCTTTTGTAAATCGTTTTGCAATTTTTGATCTTCTCATGACTTTACTGGACGATAAACGACAGCGTCATCTGCAAACAACCTAACGGCTGCTCAGATTGTCTCCTAAATCGTTTATGTAGATGAGAAGCAGCATAGTGCCTATAACACTACCTTGGGAAACGCCAAAAATCACTTTTTCTTCACTTATTTCAATTGCTACGAACTGTGACCTATCTAACAGGAAATCACGAATGCACTCGCATAACTGAGACGATATTCCATAATCACGCAATTTGATTACAAGTCGCTTGCGAGGAACAGTGTCAAAAACCTTCTGTAAATCTGCGAATGCGGAATCAAACTGACATGTCTTGTCTGTAGCAGTCAGCACTTCGTGAGAGTAAAGAGCTAATTGTGTTTCACAAGAACGATGTTTCCTAAATCCATGTTGACTGTGTGTCAATAGATCGTTCTCTTCGAGGTATTCATAATGTTCGAACTCAATAAATGTCTCAGAATCCTGCTGCAAACCGACGTTAATGAAATGGGCCTGTAATTTAGTCCTACTGTCTTTATTGAGTATAGGTGTGACCTGTGCAACTTTCCAACCTTTGAGTACGGATATTCCGTCGAGGAGGACAGGTTTTTCTTTGTGCGTTACAACGTAGATGTCTGAATCGTTGATATGGAGCATGCTGAACAAGAGATTCACTAAATGAAGGTCTATATTCAGCGCTTCCCATATCAATTATGCATACTGCCGTACTGCAAAGTATAAAGAACCTGAAGACAAAAATGTGAAATTTGTGCAGGAAATCCTCGCTGCCGTCTGACAATGGGCCTAGCCCCGAAAGTTGTTACGGTGAAACAAATCGTTTACTGAGAAAGTGTGGCTACTTAGCTTTTTCTTGGGCGATATTTCCGAAAACAGGCGCGGTGTTCTCAAATTATCATGGATAAACTAACGTACCGCCTTTTTTCGTTTCGTAAAGTGTCCAGTTCTACATTTCCGGATATTTAAAGCAAGATACCAATATACGGCCCACGTTTAAATGTTAACGAGGTCTGACTGAATGTTCGTGCAGTGTTTTTCAGACAGTACTGTGTTACAGGCACCGAACTACTGGAGTCACATTCCGGAGAAAGACGGTTCACATCCCCTTCTGGCCATCCAGGTTTAGGTTTCCCGTGATTTCCTCTAAATCACTCCAAGCTAATGCCGTATGGTTCCTCTGAAAGGGCACAGTCAGTTTCCTTCCCGATCCTTTCGTAATCCGAGCTTGTGTTCTGTCTCGAAGGACCATGCTATGCATGGGACGTTAAACTCTAACCTACCTTCCTTTCTTCGCTACATGTGTAGATGACTGCATCATCTGCGAAAAGTCTGAGCTTACTAGTAATATAGCGTTGGGTAACTACGCTAATGGTACATATTTACCGAACTCAGACTGGACTTGGTTTTAGCCAGGATTACGCCAGAAGCTCTAATACCTTATAAGTAAACGAAACTCCGTTGGTTTTCAAGGCACGAACTCAACATTACACTAATGACAGTCATTACCAGTCACAAGTTTCGTTTTTTCGCGTGCTTTATCTATCTACATAACCGAACTCGTAAATGTGTCCGGTGAAGGGCGGGAGAAACGGAGACATATCGTTCCTGATCACCAGGTTGTGTGCCAGTGTCCTGATCTGAATACAAAACTTTACTACCTCTTGGTGCGAAGGCATGTGCTGTTGATAATGATGTAACCGTTGGATGGGTTCGAAATCTACTTCATCATCTTAGTGCTGTATGAGAGCAATAGGATAGTCTCTCCATCAGCCTAACGATCACTTACAAAAACAAAGCAATAACAAAACACTAGACTACACTCTACACAAACTCGTTACAGTTCACTACACTAAACATATACCACTCCGAGGACGCAACGCAGACGTACTCTTCACAATTAGCTTAATTCTAGAGTGTTATATCTTATAAATAAGGCAATGCTTGCTATACTGAAATCTGAGGCCGCTTTTAAACGCTCCACTCTATCATTGACAGATCTCTTTTTTTCGGAATGGCAGTTTGTAGCTTTTTACTATACCAACGTAAAGTTTGAATTTGAGATAACTCAAAACCAGAATTAAAAAAAGATTAACTTCGTGCTCTTCAATGGCACCAAAATTGAGGTTAGGTATAGGAGAATTACATTTCGGACACATTCTGCTGTAGTCTTTGCCATTTGGGGTTCAGGAAAAAAACTGTAAAAAGTCCGCCTAAGGTCCTATGCAATACTTACTACAGCTGCTTCTTATATCAAGAACAGGATCTAACGATTTCAACTTTGGGAACACTCCACAAAACTGTATTTTTCTGCTTGAAAGCGTATCTCTTTACTCCTAATTAATGTTAATCTCCCTGAAGCAACAGGTTCAATTATTTGTTAAGGAAGGTTTCGCTTTTACATAAAATCTTGATTTCTCGGGCTTTGAGCAGTACGCGCTGCAGAAAGAGGGAAAAAAGGTTTGATGACGATGTACAGTGGATGTCTGAGGACTTCCAGAACCGCCATAGTCAAGCACTAACATTTTGCAGCGCTTCAAGTATTCTAGGACGGCGAGCCGACTATCTCTCAATAATTGATCAAATTGTACGAAATGATTTCGTTATCTGAGTGTTGGGTTCCAATTTCTTTACGCTTACCGTCGGTTAGTCGAGAGGTAAAGTGAAGACTGAATCGTTATTTCTGAACTACTCATCTAAAGTAAAACTGAGATGCTACACTTTGACTGAGTAGCGGCAAACTAAGGACACAGTCTGAACCACTCACTGTGAGGCGAAAAGTATTCATGAGCCTCCTACTTTCACCCTGCTACCCACTTCAGAATTAGTGTCACCTTGAACTGCAGCCCTCTTGAATTACCTCCAACCTCTACCCTCCCTGTCCCTTCTTAAATATAGCTATCAACTTTCTTCGTATTAAGTGCAATGCAAGTGCCAACGTTGTTGGCGCCGAAACGCGGTATTCAGTCCTCCAAAGCTCGTCGGAGGCTGGTGACGCGGCCCTTAATGAAAGCTGTTGATAATAAATAATTGAGTACTCACGCTAGCGTTAAACTTACAATTTGCTGCCAGTCACTGTGAACGAAAGAACGCTCTGTCGCCCAATTCTCCCGAAGAGAATTGGGCACACATAGTCAAGCAAGTGGAGGGTTATGAAGGCACGAATGTTCAACACTGTAGTTTCTTCTGTCAACGGGGCATTTAACCTTAGCACCACAGAGTCTACATTTTGAACCACGGTACTCAACTGCATCAGTTGCTCTGGCTGTTACATTCGTCCCCATTCAGCCTCTTACATATGTTTTCCTTATTTACGTTATTTCTTAGCAGCCAGAGGGTACACCATCGCTACGTTTAATGCATCATTGAAGATTTTGTCCGCTGTCACAGCATAGTGGAATCACAGCGACAATGTGGAAGAGAAATGAAAGTGTTCTGGATCATAAGCGTGGAAAATAAGTATAAAACGAAGTTCCTTCAAAATGTTATTACGATTGAGTCATAAAAGGATAATTTGTTCCACTTGCATG
The DNA here is from genome assembly GCF_021461395.2 of Schistocerca americana. Taxonomy (NCBI): domain Eukaryota; kingdom Metazoa; phylum Arthropoda; class Insecta; order Orthoptera; family Acrididae; genus Schistocerca; species Schistocerca americana. The sequence continues at coordinate 27,517,008 of NC_060123.1, forward strand.
GTGGAAGGCAAGACATATGGACTAATCTGGAAAGCCGGCAGCTGTGGCCGAGCGGTTCTAGGTGCTACAGTCCGGAACCTCTCTGCTGCTATGGTCGCAGGTTCGAATCCTACCTCGGGCATGGATGTGTGTGATGTCCTTAGGTTAGTTAGGTTTAAGTAATTCTAAGTCTAGAGGACTGATGACCTCAGATGTTAAGTCCCACAGTGCTTAGAGGCATTTGAACCATTTTTTAATCTGGAGAAACGGTGGCAATAGGCATAGCTGAGCACTTTCACCAATCCAAGAGGGCGCAATTGAGCTTTCTTGGTGTCAAATGGTTCTGGAACTCGGGCCATACTCTCAGCATCATTTTCTGTCTAAAGTTTCATCTCGCTCTGCGGAGGTACCATCCGAATCTAAGGAGACGTATACTTGTATACTTAAATTCTGCAACGCTAAAATTTTTGAAAAATGAATATTTTTCACACCACACCCGTATCTAAGACAGGAACAGCCCATAATTTTATAGCATCCGTGCAATATCCGTTGACATCCTGACGTCATCCGAAAGTGGGCAAAGATCGCCACTTCTTCGAGCCAAAACAGTCCTGCAGCTCGTCCAGTCGATAAAATGGTGCCAGCTGCTTCATGTAACATCACAACCCGCCACCTGTAGTTCTCGTTTGCTTTAAAGACATATAAATTTCTATGGTGATTCTATACATCCCTGGCTTGTAATTAGTAGGCCTGAAAAAAAAAGGAAACTTTAGTTTCGGTGAGTGCTCTATAGTGGACTCCTGGACACAGTGCAAGATATGTCACTACCAATTTATTTGCATTTTTGTTTCGTCGCAAAAACTGTAGCATTCTAATCTTCTAGCAACTCAACTGACATTGTTGCAACGCACTGTAGACACGAGGAAATGGCGATGTAGTGTAACAGACAAATGCTGCTGTGGATCTGCAGAGCCACGCCAATGCGAACAAGAGCAACCGAGCGTTGGTCGACGTTCGCTCTCTCTCTCTCTCTCTCACGCACACACACGCACACACGCACACACACACACACACACACACACACACACACACAGGTATTGTGCAGTTATCTGAGCGGCCAGAGATACGGCAGTACCACGTGACTCAACACAGGACAGGAGGCGTCTGTCATGACCACAGAGGGATCCCTCAGACTACGGACGGCTTGGCTGCAGCCACAGGGAATGCTTAGACAGCAGCAGTTAGAAACATCATCTCCCCACTTCAATGACCTTTTTTTTTCAATTTCTGTCAGTTACACAGTGTCTAGACGTGCTAGACACTTCAGGATAAATTGGATGCAATTATATATATTGCTAGAATCATAAAACACGTTATTTCCAGGAGCTTCTTCAGCTTTTTATGTTTCGCAGTTCATATCAAAAGCCGATTCGACAGATTCTTAGTACATATCGAGTGATTGTGACTAAATCTGTGTTTTTTTACCATTCGTTGTAAGTCATGCAAAAATTACAATCGTGGATGTATGGTCCATTTTGCATCAAACTATGGTTTACTTTAGACTGAGAAATGGACTTTAAGGGCAATTGGAGAGAATACCTGACCCCTTTCCCATACTGCAAATTTTCTGAAACAATATGACTTCTATGTTTTGATACGTGTATGTGTTTTTGCACGTTCGTAACTGCAATTCATACGTAGTACAAAATGCGTTCATAGTTTCTTACGAACAAATAATATTGCCGTCGTTCAGCGTTTTCCAATGACTCGAAACATGCATTTCAAGAAAAACGAAAGTAGTTTGACGTGTTCTAAAGATCACTGGGGACGTAAGAGTGGTATGGTTTGGTCATCAATCTGGCAATGAATCCTCTGTGGGATATGTAAAAACCAAGTCTGGCATTCGACTACGCAGATTTTGGAACAGAACCCATAACATAAATCACTCTCCAAAGCCCTCGCTCGCGAATTCCACACACACACACACACACACACACACACACACACACACACACACACACACACAGGGAGATTTGACCACGAAGATGAAATAAGTAAAGTAGTACATGCGAGGAAGTTCCCAAGTAATCAGTCTTTCCCGTGCATTGCACGTAAGTGGTCTTTGATAAGAACAAGAACTGTGTGCCAGCTACCTCTACTGTACAGTAATTTGCGCAGTAAATATTCAGTCTTGATGTTATTTAATCGGAAACAGCAAGTGGTTGTTGGGAGACAACCATAGTACGTTGTTGACCATTGAAATTGCAACTCCTTGAAGATGGCATGCGGCAAATATCGAATTGGCGTGATGTACACTACGTGGTAGAATATTAATTGATTAGTATTTCAGTAGCTAGGAGTAACGCCGTCTACATTTCGCCCATAAGGAATGAATACACAGCGGATCTCTCATTCAGAAATTGTATTTGAATACTGGTCGCTTGGGGGATGATCGTGTTAGGCCCCGAGTAGGGAGGGGAAAGGTCTAACAGCACTTAATTCGATAGCAGCAGGTCGTGGCCTGTCGAGACTGCGATTTATCATTACTCAGTACTGCTGCTCGCGGTGAAGAACGATTGAATCCGTGGATGATCTCAACGCTTCCACACGACTAGCGCCCGAGAGGACAGACATATTGTTCGTTCGGTTGTGCAGGATCGAACAGCCACAGTCAGGACAATGACCTCTTTCCAAAAACACGACTATCCCCTAGTCAGTGCAACAACGTCTGGGGAAGCACGGACTGTGAGCACGGCAACCATAGCTACGACTGCCCTCGTCTAAATAATGTGCACCGACAGTGGGGCGCCAGATGAGAACACTCGACTCAGGAAGAGCAGCACGTCGCCTTCTAAAACGATCCCTAGTATTGCTTACAGTAACACAGTTGTTGTACTCATGTGTGGAGACGCCGCGGAGAGCAAACATTGCTAGTTCACAGTCATCGTCGTCTTTCGGTCTAAGCACCTGGCATGATGCTGTGAGGCGCCATTAGGTGCGCAACACGATCACCTCTGGTTCGCATGAACGGTTATTTGAACTTCAGCTATTCCATTTCTGATGTGTCATGGTCGGTGGCTGTGTCCTGTCTCATTTTTTCTTCAACAAGATAACGCAAGACCGCATCTGTCAACACAGCTCGATTCAACGCGATGTCCAGTCGTTGTGGAGCCACTGGTGCTGCCAGACGAGGGAGTTATATGTACTATGTAAAGCGCCTATACACCCCCAACCCACCTAAAAATTTAATCGTGTGTTGCTCTTACTGTACTGTGCGTGGACAAGTAAAATTTCGTTATCTGCTATCGTCCCTTGTGATGCAGTTGTACTGGGCAGCAGTGTGTAGCCCACCTGCTGACTTAAATCGTCGACACTGCTCGTAAGTGGACACAGTACTTGACGTAGAGGTTTAGCCCCGGTTGTAAGTGCGCGCCGGCCACGCGCACAGAGAGGCCCGGCGGTGACTCAGAGGAGCACCGCCGTTTGTTTGCACAGTGCTGCCTGGCCCTGGACTCCGTCAGCGCGGTCCCCAAGTGGAGCGCCCACCACCACACTCCCTGACGGTCGCCAGGCGTCCCCCGCTATTTTCGATACTGACTGCACAGCGTCAAGTCATGCGAAATTCAGAGCCACTCTCCGCCCAAGCCCAGCTTGATAAATAACTATGAGCGTTCTCACCGCGGCCGCTCCCTCACTTTCACGCTTCGCAACACCACGCCTGCAGCTTTCCCAGTAGTGCCTAGAATAGAGACACACGCAAGCGCTCTGCTCTATATTGCACTTGCTTTACATTTTGATCGACTAATAGGGGTGTAACCTGAAAGGAGGAGAAGATGTGAAAGGGTATCTTGAAACATTTTGGCGGGTATCATATAATTTTCAAATTCTTTTCATTTGTAAAATTTGATAGTAAACGAAAAGGATACTACAGCTATACGCAGGGCTAGATTGGTGACGGTACGCACCAGAACACCGTACCGGTATCTCTGACGAGAAAAAAAACCGAACCGTAGAGTGGTGCGACAGAACTTTTGCTGCGGTTGAAGCGATGTAAAACAAATTTAGTCACAATTTTAAAATTCGTAGAAAACCGTTAAAACTAATGTTTTAAAAACTCTAAATTTCGAAAATAACGGCCGAGCGGTTCTGGGCGCTACAGTCTGGAACCGCGCGACCACTACGGTCGCAGGTTCGAATCCTGCCTCGGGCGTGGGTGTGTGTGATGTCCTTAGGTTAGTTAGGTTTAAGTAGTTCTAAGTTCTAGGGGACTTATGACCTCAGATGTTAAGTCCTATAGCGCTTAGAGCTAGTTTTGCACGCTATCGTACACTTCCTTGTCACAGGTGGATGTTGACCTTCCGGAAATTGTTTTAAGGGGCTGAGGATATGCGAATCAAATTGGGAGGTTTCGGGGCGCTAAGGACGAGGTTCCAAGACCTCTCATCGAAATTATTTGGAATTATTTGAAGGCCTTATTCTAGAATTACCACCAGTACGATGCAAACTGGTCGTCGAAGCCGTTACTGTGTAACAAGTTTACTGATACAACCTTATAGGCTCCAGGATATCTTATCACCTCCAGGAAGGAAAAAGGAGGTCGTAACTTACCAGTAAGCTACTCAAATGAGTCCGCTATGAGAAGTTTAACAAAAATCGATCATTCAGTGGTAGCAAAAGAATCTGTCTACTTTGATCAAGGAGACCGCGCGTAGTCGTCATCACCGATTCCGTCAAAGTTCATGGTATACACAGTGTTTCACTAGAAAGCGAAAAACTGGGAGCGTCCCATGGCCAAGCGCTTGGAAAAAATAGCATTTTGGCGCGGGTGGGGCGAATGATGAGTCACATACATTAGCACAGTTTGCATGCAGCGGTTGGAGGAGCAGAAACAGTGCAGAATGGTGATCCGAGGAGAGTGGGATCGAATCTCTATGTGAAAACATTGTTTTTTCTTTTTAGTTTTTAATTTACTTACACTGCGTATACACTGAAATAGTGCTCATTATGTTACATTTGTTACTGTTTTCGTAAATGGCTTGAGAAGGAAAGGAAATGGAAAATTTAGGATTGCAAATTAATTTCCAGGGAGGGATTATACTCACAGCATACACGAGGACTCAGCAAATACTTTTCCAGCAAGGGATTGTAGTTCAAAAGAACAGAACTTCGTTACGAGTGGTTTACTGCCAAACTGTCTGTTTTTTTATGAATGTAAAGTACGTTTGTTTTCCTGTTTAAACTTCAAAACAACCAAGTAATTGTAAAAAATGCGGAGTTTGTAACTCGTGCAAAACGCCAAGAAAACTATTTCTTCTCCTATTTTCACGATGCATATCACCCCAACACGTGTAATTCATCAACTGCAAAATAACGAAAGTATCCAATTCTACATACGAAGTCTCACGTATGCTTTACAATCCCTTCCTGGAAATTTATTTGCAATCCTAAAAGTTTCTCTCTGTTTCCTTTCCATGCCTTTTACGAAAATATTAATAACATAATATACTGAGCATTCTATTACTTTATTTTCAGTTTAAGTAACATAAAAATTGGTAATATAATATAAAAAAGTTTGCGTGTGGAGACTCGACTCCATTACCCACGAATTACCACCTTGTACTGTTCCCATTGTGCCAGTCGCTGTCTGCAAATCGCCCTAACATACGAGGAAATGGCTCGTGCCCCGACCGACCCCGCGAAAAGTGCTGGATTCTCTAAACGCTCGGCCATTTGGTACACCCATTTTCGTCATTTTCATTTCTGGCCAGGCGCTGTAGATACCATGAATTTGGGCAGAATCGACGATGACAAGTAGAAGCGGTCCCTTTTTTACTTAAGACAAGCTTATGATTGAAAACCCAATCGCCCACTAGTGCTCCACGTCAAACAGGAAAGGGTTTTTCGCGGAGTGGCCGCGTGGTTTGAGGCGCCATGTCACGGTCAGCGCGTGTCCTCCCGCCGGAGGTTCGAGTCCTTCCTCGGGCATGGGTGTGTGTGTTGTTCTTAGCGTTAGTTAGTTCAAGTAATGTGTAAATACAGGGACCGATGACCTCCGCAGTTTGGTCTTATAGGAATACATCTGAACATTTTTTGAAAGGGTGTTCTTCCTTCGCGCACAGTGACATCTCCCCACTCACTGCGTGAGAATTGTGTTTTAAGTGTATCAGGTAACTGTAGGTGATTGTGACGGACTGTGCGCAGTGAATGAGAAAGAAGGGAGAGAGTGAGAGCCGGTGCTGACATGTAGCCAGGTCCACTCTTACGTGCCTGTAGAGCCTAAAGACACCTACTAACCGACGGAGCAACATTAACAATGCCGTATACACTCAGACCACCTAGGAAACGACCAGCATTTAATCCAGACTGGAGCATCACGCCTCTTGCTGGCCAGACAGTGGTGGTGAAAGCGTCTTCCACCATCGTTATTCGAGACAGCTACCTCTGACATGAGAAGCACCGCACAGGGGCCCATCAGTGACGTCGACTACAGAGCCGATTACCTTTGAAGAAACTTACACATGCTAGGTAAATGTAGACATTATTGCTCATATGACACGTTTCGAAATTGATCCATCATCAGCTACTCGGGAGCGATTGCTGCACATCGATATGACTAGCCTGCGAATGTTCGTTTCACATACGACTTCGAACGCGATATCTACGTGCAGTAATCGCTCCTGGATATCTCGTGGTGGATATTTCCGAAACGGGTTCTAAGAGCAAAAAAGTCATTCCTGGTCAGGTGTCTGACTTTTACCATTGCGACCCAGTCAGCGTGAATAGACAGGTACTGCTTGTTTTAATTTAAAGTTTGACGTTGGTTAACAAATGAGTAAAGAAAAAACTTTTCGAATGATATAATAACAAATTAGCCAATTTCGGAATATTTCCGTTACTTGTTCTGTGAAACCTGCATTCTCGCTAAATTTCACGATATTAGGTTTACGGAAAGTACCCTATAGGTTTTGATGAGTGTGCTTTCGAGTGTCTAAATATGTAACATAAATGGCCTTACGATCTGACTGCAGTGAGTTCGATGTTCAATTCTTTTTTCGGTTTGTTTCGCCACCAAACTACAAAAGAGCTTAGTATGTAACATAAATTTTAACTTGATACGTCGAGCCATTCCTAAAAAAATGGGTTCTTAACAGACGGACAGACAGACAGTAAGATAACAAATGACAAAAAATTTGGTCTCGCGGTTTGAGACGCCATATCTCGGATTGCGCGGCCCCTCCTGCCAGAGGTTCGAGTCCTCCCTCGGGCATGGGCATGTGTATGTGTGGTGTTCTTAGCGTAAGTTAGTTTAAGTCTATGGACTGATGACGTCAGCAGTTTGGTCACTTAGGAATTCACACACATTTTAACGTTTCGACAAAAATTATTTTCGTGTGATATAATTACAAATTTACACTTCTCGGATTTTTTTTTTTGGTTTGCAACTTTTTTTTTAGACGAATTTCACGATTCTAGACCGATGGGAAGTACATATAGGTTTTGATGAGTGAGTTTGCGAGTATTAAAATATGTGACGTAAATGGCGGTATGTTTTGATTGCATTGACTTACAATCTTCAATGTTTTACACCGCCAGTGGACCATAGACATCACTATGTGACAAACATTTCAGCTTTGACACGTCCACCCGTTCCTGAGAAAAGAGACGTTTCTAACAGTCAGACAGACGGACAACAAAGTAATCCGATAGGGCTTCCGTTTTTACAGATTGAGGTACGGAACGCCAAAAAATATCGTCGACTACAGGATCGAATAGTAAAACCACATGCAAGAGAAAACCGATGGCACGCCAAAAGGAAAACACAACTGAACACGTAACGGTGATTTAGGTCCTTTGCTTGATATAGGGTTATTTACAAGAATATTAGGTAATCAATGATTCGTCGAAAAAAATAATTCGAGATGAGATTGTAATTCTGTGTATCAGAGTCGGAGGAAAGATTCGACGACTGTGATGATCCAAAATACCTAGTTTTCCCGTACAGGCAAATGAGGAAAAAAAAAGCTTCAAATGGCTCTAAGCACTATGGGACTTAACATCGGAGGTCATCAGTCCCCTAGAACTTAGAACTACCTAAACCTAACTAACCTAAGGACATCACACACATCCACGCCCGAGACAGGATTCGAACGTGCTACAGTAGCAGCAGCGCGGTTCCCGACTAAAGAGCCTAGAAGCGGTCGGCCAGAGGGGCTGGCGGCAAGTGAGAAGCTCAAGAAAATATCTACATCTACATCTACATGATTACTCTGCAATTCACATTTAAGTGACTCTGCAATTCACATTTAAGTGCTTGGCAGAGGTTTCATCGAACCACAATCATACTATCTCTCTACCATTGCACTCCCGAACAGCGCGCGGGAAAAACGAACACCTAAACCTTTTTGTTCGAGCTCTGATATCTCTTATTTTATTTTGATGATCATTCCTACCTATGTAGGTTGGGCTCAACAAAAGATTTTCGCATTCGGAAGAGAAAGTTAGTGACTGAAATTTCGCAAATAGATCTCGCCGCGACGAAAAACGTCTTTGCTTTAATGACTTCCATCCCAACTGGCGTATCATATCTGCCACACTCTCTCCCCTATTACGTGATAATACAAAAAGAGCTGCCCTTTTTTGCACCCTTTCGATGTCCTCCGTCAATCCCACCTGGTAAGGTTCCCACACCGCGCAGCAATATTCTAACAGAGGACGAACGAGTGTAGTGTCAGCTGTCTCTTTAGTGGACTTGTTGCATCTTCTGTGTCCTGCCAATGAAACGCAACCTTTGGCTCGCCTTCCCCACAATATTATCTATGTGGTCTTTCCAATTGAAGTTGTTCGTAATTTTAACACCAAGGTATTTAGTTGAATTGATAGCCTTGAGAATTGTACTATTTATCGAGTAATCGAATTCCGACGGATTTCTTTTGGAACTCGTGTGGATCACCTCACACTTTTCGTTATTTAGCGTCAACTGCCACCTGCCACACCATACAACAATCTTTTCTAAATCGCTTTGCAACTGATACTGGTCTTCGGATGACCTTACTAGACGGTAAATTACAGCATCATCTGCGAACAACCTAAGAGAACTGCTCAGGTTGTCACCTAGGTCATTTATATAGATCAGGAACAGCAGAGGTCCCAGGACGCTTCCCTGGGAAACACCTGATATCACTTCAGTTATACTCGATGACTTGCCATCTATTACTACGAACTGCGACCTTCCTGACAGGAAATAACGAATCCAGTCGCACAACTGAGACGATACCCCATAGGCCCGCAGCTTGATTAGAAGTCGGGCGTTGCCGATTTCCGGACTCTTTCGCCAAAGTACCATATTGCGGGTCGATCCGGAAAGCAGGGGCAAACCAGTAGTTGGCCCGGAAGCGTAGAGCAGGCGGCGATATGCCCGCGTTGGGGCCACGTGCTGGCCGGAGGCCGGCAGCGGATGGACCACTTGCCGCGCTGCCCACGGCTGGACGTGAGCCAGAGGACGGCGCGCCGTGTTTTGCGGGCCGCGGGCACGTCCACGCCGCAGTGTTGACGCTGACGTAACGCGCCGCGCCGGCACGCTCTGGGAACCCAGAGCACAGTGTCCGTCCAGTCCACGCGTGCCGAGCCGGGCTGTCAGCGGCGGTTACAGTGTCCAGCGCACGCCGAGCGGCTGCCGTCATGGCGCGACAGAGGAGGTCCTCCAGAACAGCTACACCACCCGTCAAGGTACTGGTCAGTCTGCTGTCAGCAGCGGCGTACTCTCTACTGACACAGCTCTTCTACATCTACATCCATACCCCGCAAGCCACCTGATGGTGTGTCGCGGAGGGTACCTTGAGTACCTCTATCGGTTCTCCCTTTTATTCCAGTCTCGTATTGTTCGTGGAAAGGAGGATTGTCGGTATGCCTCTGTGTGGGCTCTAATCTCTCTGATTTTTTCCTCATGGTCTCTTCGCGAGATATACGTAAGACGGAGCAGTATACTGCTTGACTCCTCGGTGAAGGTATGTTCTCGAAACTTCAACAAAAGCCCGTACCGAGCTACTGAGCGTCTCTCCTGCAGAGTCTTCCACTGGAGTTTATGTATCATCTCCGTAACGCTTTCGCGATTGCTAAATAATCCTGTAACGAAGTGCGCTGCCCTCCGTTGGATCTATCTCTTTTTATCAACCCTATCTGGTACGGATCCCACACTGCTGAGCAGAATTCAAACAGTGGGCGAACAAGCGTACTGTAACCTACTTCCTTTGTTTTCGGATTGCATTTGCTTAGGATTCTTCCAATGAATCTCAGTCTGGCATCTGCTCTACCGACGATCAACTTTATATGGTCATTCCATTTTAAATCACTCCTAATGCCTACTCCCAGATAATTTATGGAATTACCTGCTTCCAGTTGCTGACCTGCTGTGTTGTACCTAAATGATAAGGGATCTTTTTTTCTATGTATTCGCAGCACATTACATTTGTCTACATTGAGATTCAATTGCCATTCCCTGCACCATGCGTCAATTCGCTGCAGATCCTCCTGCATTTCAGTACAATTTTCCATTGTTACAACCTCTCGATATACCACAGCATCATCCGCAAAAAGCCTCAGTCAACTTCTGATGTCATCCACAAGGTCATTTATGTATATTGTGAATAGCAACGGTCCTACGACACTCCCCTGCGGCACAACTGAAATCACTCAATTCGGAAGACTTCTCTCCATTGAGAATGATATACTCCGTTCTGTTATCTAGGAACTCTTCAGTCTAATCACGCAATTGGTCTGATAGTTCATATGCTCTTACTTTGTTCATTAAACGACTGTGGGGAACTGTATCGAACGCCTTGCGGAAGTCAAGAAACACGGCATCTACCTGGGAATCTTCCTAGTCAGTCCACCATTGGCTTCCTTACTTTCTGTTACCTCCTGAACGATTCATCTGGAACAGGCGCACACTGGTGTGCAAACGACGAAGTGGCTTACAAACCACTCGTTCGACACACTGTTTTGTATTGTTTATCAGTGTGGGACCCTCACTAAGTAGGATTAGTAGAAGAGAGAGAGAAGATCCAACAAAGAGTGGCGTGTTTCCCCTCCAGACACGTCTTCGCTGATTATTGTGACTCAGTTGGAAGTGGTATTCATCAGAAGACAATTCTACTCTAGTCAGTGAGATTCCAAGCCGAAAAAGTATCTGGAGACGGCCCGTACACTGTTCGGATAACTAACTGAATGTCCCCCGTCATACGGCCCACAACCCAGAGTAATGGTGTAGGGTGCCATTCTTTTTCATAGTAGGACACCTTTAGTTGTAATCTTTACAGCAAAATGGTAGGTCAACGATATTCTACGCCCCGTTTTATTGCTCTTCGTGGCAAACAATCCTGGAGCAGTATAATGCACACCCGTACCCGGCGCGAGTTTCTACTGATTGTCTTCGTCCTTGGCAAACCTTACCTTAGTCGGCAATGTCACCGGATGTCTCTCCCAATGGAGAAAGTTTTGAGCCCTATGGTCTGGGTTATGAAGTCGAACTACTCTATCAATCAGTGCAGCTCGCATATGGGCCAGAGGTGGACCAACGCGTTTTTGACTTCCCTCAATTTGTGAAGCTCTTTCTCTTTAATAAATCATCCAGTTTTCGTCAAATTGTATTTATTGTTTGTCTGTGCGTGTACATGAGACATAACAAATCCCATCCCATTCGGGTAATTCCTTCGTGCTGAGTCATTTTTTTCCTGTCTTAGTCTACTATCTCCAAGATCATCGATTGCCTGTTTTGTATCGCAATCCTTAACGGGTCACAATAATTTTCAGCCTCTATAGTTTTCTCCATTCATATGAGTATTTAATTCTCGAGTAGGATCTCTTTTCAAATGAGTTCACTGTTTCGGGCTGTCCCTGCCCCTCTTTTATTTCCACACTCTGTACCATACTACAAGAACTGTGGGGAATTTATGCCTTAATTCTAACCAAGTGGCGGAGCATTTCAGACATTAGACTCTTATTCGTGAGGGGGTGAGGTCAGGATCACAATTCGCTATACGTGCTTAATGTTTTACGGGATGTATCTGTATTAGCAGATTATCTCATTATCATATTTTCAAGAGAACAGCAGCCGAAGTCAGTCAGTGCTCCGTCTGCAATGGCCTGAGCTTACTTCCTCCCTTCTTTAACTCCGGTGTTGATTTTGTGACCACTAAATTTCTTTCAGCAAACAAGGCATTGTTCACTAGTGTCGGTCTACTCTACAACGACCATGCATTGACTTCTCTTTGGAAGGTTTTCTTTCTGCGAAAATTTTTTCACTTCTACATTCTTCCCCTTTTTCTCGGACTACGAGCGAGGTCCTTCCCTCGCGAATAGGAATCCAGTGCTACAAAACTGGGTCACTTCGCTTGGTTGAAGTTAGAGGAGACAGATGTTTTTAGAATTTAATATTCGAAGTGTAGAAGTAAGTGTGGAAATGAAACGGGGAGATCGAGAACTTGACTACAAAGTATGATCATATTGTTTTTCGTGCTAAATTTCCTTTTCGGTATGTGCCATCCAAGTCACGTCCTGAGTAGTCGTCTCAGTAAATTTATCAACAGGCCAAACTACAGAGCCTAGATGTATCCACGAGTTTATCAACGAATAAGCTTACGTCTTAGATTCGTATATGAAATGAAATAGTCGTGTAGGCTCAGACGTAGGTCAGTCACGTGGCAAACATCGTTTCATTGATAGGATATTGCGAAAATATATTCACTTTACAAAGGAGACTGCCTTCAAAACACTTACGCGACCCAGCGCTGAAATGTGTGGGACCCATACGAAATAGGACTAAACGCGGATACTGAATATACCTGTATACAGAGAAGAGCAGCACGAACGGCCACACGTTTGCTTGCGTCAGGGGACAACGTCACGAAAATGCTGGAAAAGCTGATTTGACTGTCGCTTGGAAACAGATGTCAGTTATCCTAATGAAGCCTGCTCACATAGATTCAAGAAGTAGTATTCAAGTGAAAAATCTAGCAACATACTACAGCCCCCTACGTATTAATCCTACTGGGACCGCGAAGACAAGGTTAGGCAAAGGTCCCAGGTTCGTCTCCCGTTCTGCCACACGTTTCTGATTTACCAGAAAGTTTCAAGATTCAAGATCCATTCACGAACAGAACAGGAGGAATCCTATCACGTCATATAACGCAAGTACGCTCTGCCACGAACTTCACAACGATGTGGAAAGTGTTTATGTAGCTCTCTTGTGAACGCTAGTAGTGTCATGAAGGTCGTGGTTTCAAAGTGACGTATCTTTCACGTCCGCAAACATTCATAATTTGTTGACACATTAGTTAAATTGTATTTGTGCTCAGCATTTTCGGGTAATATGCTTCGTCATTTTGTGTTTGTGATAATGTACAAACTGTTTAACAAGAGCACAGATTGGTTTTCTCGGTGACGGCGTCGTCGTGGGAACAATGCTGAGGAACTTCGGGAACATATACTGGAAAGGGAAAAGCAGCACAGTTCAACGAATATGCTTTTTACAGTGATTCTGCTGTGCCTCAAGTCGATAAGGTGGTGTTTTTCCATCAAATGGAGCAAACGCAGTACGAACCACACCCCAAACTGTTTGCATCCACTGACCTTGGAACTCTCTCTCTCTCTCTCTCTCTCTCTCTCTCTGTGTGTGTGTGTGTGTGTGTGTGTGTGTGTGTGTGTGTGTACCGTTTCAAACATTGCCATCGATGCCCGCCCTATTTACCTGGGTAAGTGGGACGTGCTTACACAGTATCACGACACGGGTAAACTGCTTGCTTACCTGTGACGTCTTCCCTCGCGTTTATGCACCCGTCACCTTTAACGCAGTTGTTACGTAACAGCAGTAAATGTTATCCACAGATACTCGCATCACATGGAGGTACGTACCGCCTTTGCTACTAAATGAAAGGCATTTTTTTGCGATACGCGTTTCGCTTCTTTCATTTATGAAGCATCTTTAGTGGCCTGTAATACATATTTGTTGTTATATGTATGAGAATGCCTTATGCAGTAGTTACAACCACAAACGGAATGAATATTTGAAAAAATTAATAACTTAATATATCTTTATAATTTCGCACACCTTACACTGTTTGTTGATATTCTTGCAAATAAAATTGAAAAATTCGGTCGATTTTGAAAACAATAAAAAAATGTAGACAAGCAGGATTCGAACACGGTACCTCCAGTGCGGTAGCCGTGAACCTTTACCGCTGCGTTACGCTGACTTGCTCGAAATATGTGTAATGTTACGGGTATACAAAGAGCGCGATGAACTTCAAAATCTATTTTCTCAAAAACCAAGACACGTCGCTAAAAAACCGGATAGCTCAGGGTACGTGCCTCTACAACATATTTGAAGCGTTTCAAAATCCGTGATTTACAGTATGGTCCCCTGGTAAGCTGGTCGCTTAACAGGGGAGAAAAATTTCAAACCTTCGTCTGGTGCTTTTGGGTTGTAGCTTTGGTGGCTTTTTTTAGGCCAATCTGACTTGATAGACCACAAGTGTCCTGTATCAAATTTTTCGTCTCGAATTGCTATACACCACTGTGGTTCGTTGCAAGCAGTTCCCGTTTACATACTGCAGACGCGTCCCACTGTCCTTATTGGAGGAGGAGGCCAGATGCGTACACGAGTGCGCTGCAGTATTCGCATCACATGACCCCAGCTGCCAAGGACGCGGTTTTCTCGCCATTCCGCAAGCAGCTGCCGGGCGCGCGGTCTTTGCGAGGCACGAGCCGTGATCCCAGCCGCACACAGATGGCGCAGCTGGACAGACAGTGGGCCTCTTGTTCTCCCGCCGTGACGACCACAGCGCCGTTGTTACGGAGTAATGAATGGCGGTTTTTCGAGCCCGCTGCTACGTGAGGCCGTAAATTAGCTCCTATTACGTCAATTAGCTTCACATCTCGTCCTCTCTAGCTCGCAGCGCGTTTGCGATAGGTGGAAACTACTCGCGGATGTCGTTTGTAATAGTTGCACTCTATTGTACCATAACCCATTAACTTTCTAAACGTACTCGCTAGTAGACATGGTTAATGTGTGACATTAAGAAAACAAAATTTATAAGATTCCATTCTTATTTACAGATGTTGACTTACATCAATCTGAAGTAGAAACAATAACATACTGTTGACAGGCGGGAGGAATATAAATTGTTAACAGAGTTTTGAAGTAATTATTTAAATAAAAATGAATTTTTAATATGCCACGTTTCTAAATCGGGCTAAAAAGTATAAATTATTTCTCCTAGTCCCAACAGCTTCCTCATCCCATACACATAGTCCTGAAATTTCGTAACTGTGAATTTTTAATAGCTGTGAAAATGCGTGTAAGATGTAAAACGGAACGCAAGGGCCACATGCAGTTGATAATAGAAGGAAGTAAACTATTCATGTATCAGTTAGTAAGTAGTGTAACAATCAAGAAATTAACCACTCACGCAAGTATTGTGTACTGCAAGTGACCCCCATTTTTCGTTTTAAATCTTACAAGTATTTTCATGACTGTTAAAAATTCAAAGCAAAACATTTCGGGAGTATCTGTATGAGGATATGAAGCGTTATGTCCTGGAAGAAATTATTTCATACTTTTTAAAGCACTCCGTCTTCAGGCCACGAGTGGCCATCCGACCGCCGTGTCGTCCTCAGTGGAGGATGTCGATAGGAGGGGCGTGGGGTCAGCACACCGCTCTCCCGGTCATTATGATGGTTTTCTTTGACCTGAGCCGCCACTATTCGGTCGAGTAGCTCCTCAATTGGCATGACGAGGCTGAGTTCCCCCCGAAAAATAGCAACAGCGCATAGCGGCCTGGATGGTCACCCATCCAACTGCCGACCAAGCCCGACAGCGCTTAACTTCGGTGATCTCACGGGAACCGGTGTATCCGCTGCGGCAAGGCCACTCAGATTTAAAAACGTGGTATACTATATTAAAATATTTTTTAATCAAATAATTATTTTGTGTTTTCTAGTCGTGCGTTTGTGTAGTTTTTGGCTGAGTTTCAAACATTTTGACGAGATTACAACAGAAACATGTCGTAAATTTCAGTTTCTCTTCTCCTGGATCAACCAATATAGCACTTCCTGCGACGTGTATCTTGCAGGAAGACCGTGAAGTGAAAAATCAGAAAGACTGGAGTTCTCACGGTGGCGTACCAGCAATCTCTCTTCCCGCAAACCATTCGCAACTGGAACAGGAAAAGGAGCCATGGCAGTTGCACACGAAATACCCTACAACACACAGAAAAACGAATTAACATTATGTTAAGATAATCTTGTTTCTAACCCGTGTGCCCAGAAGGTGGAGTAGGTAGGGATGCTAACTAGCGTTGGTGATACGTTACTCATTTCCACTATTCCGTGGTCTGCATATGTAACAATTCTTATGTTGGATTATATAATTTGATGGTTTAAATTAAAATTCTTCGGTACCGTACATGCATACAAGACACACTGATTTTGACTTTCAACATGGGAGTATATTGCTTTGCGAAACGTAGAGTGCCTGGTATCTATTTTGACGCGCAAACATATAAAACAATGTTGAGTTTACGATTTTTCATTTACTTCTGACTTAGCACCGTAACACAGACGAATGATGTCAAGTCGCATGTCATTTCTTGGCGCTCTGTAAATAATGAAAGATTCATCTTTACTTTCGGCTCATGCTCCCTCTATGGAGACGCAGTTCCTGTCATGTAGCAGTGGTGCATTCAGTAAAAATAAGGAGAGATTAATCTCTAAAAGTGACAACCTACAGATCGGGAAAATTTTTCTGAAAGCATACGTGCGGCACTGTATTGCTGCGAGAACTGATCTGGCACCTGGAGACGGAGAAAAGGAAAGTGTGAACTAGTTTGAGATGTTCGAGTGCAGGTGCCTCCTAAATATCGAATGGACTGATGAGATTATGAAGTCTTGGTAAGAATGTGAGAGAAAACTTTGTGGAACGCTATAGCAGAAAGAAGAATTCAGATAATGGTTCCTAAAATGGTAATAATTGGGAAGAAGATTTGTCATCAGCCGTAATATTGGCTAGAGCACCGCAATTCTTTATTAGGTCACGTCAGAACTCGCACACCGTTGCCTTCCTCCGACCACCAAGCCATAAGGCGACCTATAGTTTAACGTGGGCTTCGGATCTTCATCTATGTGACTACTCTTCTGTTCATTGTTAAGTGTTTGGCAGACAGAGGCAGACTTTCAGACCATTTCCCAGCCATTCCATCCTCGAATAGCACGTGGAAAAAATGGATACCTAATTCCTTCTGAGAGAGCTCTGTTTTCTCTTATTACTATGGTTAGTTCTTCCTAAGTGGCTAGAACTCAACAAAATATTTGAAATTCGGAGGAGAAAGTTGATGAGCCAAATTTTCTGGAAAGTTTTCGCCCCAACGAATAATAATCCCTTTGTTGTAATGATTGCCACCCCAACTCATTTTTCATAAGCGCGACAGTACAAAACGTGGTGACCTTTGAACTTCTTCGATGTCCTGCTTGAATCCTATCTGGTGAAACTAGGTTGGTATGCCTTTTTTGGCTGGGAGACGCCGTCTGTGGTTTCCTATACGACTCCTCTTCCATGACTGGAGCGACTCTGAAGACATAATGAAATGAATAGGAGAAAACAAAAATCTATTCCGCCAGCGAAGAAAATTCTCGTCCCAGTCGGGAATCGAACCCTGGACCCGTGACCTACAGGTAGCGACGCTAACCACTTGTGCTCTTCAATTTTTTCGTCACTGTTCTCGGCATTTGGTCTGTGCGGTCGTCACGTGACACCGCTTCAAGTTCATCTTTGAATACTTCACTCAGTTTTTTTTTACAAAGTACAAAGGAGTTCCAGCTCTCTGATCGAACACGTTCAGCTACTATGTCGGTACCTCTACGCCACAAGCTGTGGGCAGCCTGTCGGTAAGCATCCCAAACGGCGCAGTAATACTCCACTTTTCGCATTGACAGACTTGGCCAGAGATGAAAAAAGTGGTAAGTGACAGATAAATATCGTAGTCCTGACTGGTGGTCGAATTCGTGACCTGCACGTTTGTCACCTTAACACTTGTGAGACCTCAACTTTTCCCGGCGAATTGAATGTCCAAATAACTTACGGGTTTGCTGCCGGGTGACGTCGTCGAACACCGCCGATATTTCGACAGGAGCACACCCTGCCATTCTGAACGCACAAATGCAAGGAAGAAGAAATGTGCGAGCAAATCTAATACCTCGGTTCACAGAGGAGAAACAAGGAAGACACCACACACAGAACAAGTGTCAACAAAAACAAAGATCACTAACATCAGAAATATGCAGGAAGCATTTCCAACAGGACAAATTGCTCTGAGCACTATGGGACTTAACATCTATGGCCATCAGTCCCCTAGAACTTAGAACTACTGAAACCTAACTAACCTAAGGACATCACACAACACTCAGTCATCACGAGACAGAGAAAATCCCAGACCCCGCCGGGAATCGAACCCGATTTCCAACAGGATTAGCCGTATTTTGCGGAAATATGATGTGAAATGTGTTTTTCGACCACCTTCTAAGATTAAGGCCCTGTTGGCGTCCGTAAAAGATGATCTTGGTTTGCGTAAGGCTGGGGTCTATCGTATTCCTTGCAGTTGTGGCATGTCAAATATTGGTCAGGCAATCAGGACTGTGGAAGGAAGACCGGTGTATTGAATATAAGCGTCACACATGCTTACAACAACCGAGAAAATCCGCTATTGCAGAACATTGCCTTGACACCGGTCACCCAATGGAATACAACAACACGGAGATTCTGGCTTGCGCGTCCAGCTATTGGGATAGTGTTATTAAGGAAGCTGTTGAAAGCAGACTATCAAACAATCTTATTAACAGAGATGGTGGATTTTGTTTAAATGCTGCTTGGAATCCGGCTCTGTCTCTCATCAAAAAACAGAGGGACAGAATTAGTGCTACCTCACCTGTCGATTAATAGTAACTATCGATATTTCTGATGTTGGTTATCTTTGTTTGTGTTGACACTTGTTCTGTGTGTGGTGTCTTCCTTGTTTCTCCTCTGTGAACCGAGGTATTAGATTTGCTCGCACAAGTTTTCTTTTGCATTTGTGCCTTGAGAATGGCAGGGTGTGCTCCTGTCGAAATATCGGCAGTGTTCGACGACATCACCCGGCAGCAAACCCGTAAGTTATTTGGACATTAGCGCTTGGTTATGTTAATGGAAAAAGAACTACAGAAAGGCCGCGACTGGAGTACAGAGATCGAATTATGAAACATGTTAGCCGCAGTTCCTAGACAGAAATGAAGAAGGCGACAGAGACAACTACAGACTGTAGACAGACTGCTGCTAAGCAACTCTCGGACTGACGCGTAAAGAAATGAAGAAGCAGTGTTAGAAATACCGCCAGCTCTCTTAATTGCGTAGGTGTGCTGGAACACGCTAACGCCGCAGGGGGAACTGGGCTGTGGGCCCTTTCGGCGCTGAATTACCAGAGCGCGTGCCGGAGTCGGCCATCTGGGCAGCGCGCTCTTGTTGCCCGCTGTTAGACACGGCCTGACAATTGGTGACGCGGGATGCAGTGGTTGGCAGGCTGCTGCTAAGCCTTGGAGAGCGGCGACCCCAGCCAGCCGGCTGTCTCGCTCTGTCCCGTTCTGTCGCTTTCTGTCCCGTCAGGCAGAGCCGCCATCCCGGCTGGAGGCGTACCTCCGCCGGGCGCTGTTTGCTCAGACCGTTAACCGGCCATTACCGTCAGCCTAGTTTGTTCTGACACGTCGCGTCACGACTGACAATTTCATTCCCTTGACTACGGCGTGGACAGCGCAGTAAAACTCCTGCGAGAGAGCCCATTCAGAGTAACGTTCCGACAGCTCCTCTTGTCTGCTGTTTCCTTCATTTGTCCCCACATTTACATAATTAGTGCACGGAGCTTGGCGGTCCCCATCTCACTTCTTCTGCTGAAGAATGTAGCGTTGGAACGTGGCTGGCTGCGCGCCTCCATTCGTGCCTTGACCTTCTTCACTAGACTCATCTTAACGATGTATGTCCTTAAATACACTACTGGCCATTAAAATTGCTACACCACGAAGATGACGTGCTACAGACGCGAAATTTAACCGACAGGAAAAGATGCAGTGATAAGCAAATGATTAGCTTTTCAGAGCATTCACACAAGGTTGGCGCCGGTGGCGACACCTACAACGTGCTGACATGAGGAAAGTTTCCAACCAATTTCTCATACACAAACAGCAGTTGACCGGCGTTGCCTGGTGAAACGTTGTTGTGATGACTCGTGTGAGGAGGAGAAATGCGTACCATCACGTTTCCGACATTGATAAAGGTCGGATTGTAGCCTATATCGTTTGCGGTTTATCGTATCGCGACACTGCTGCTCGCGTTGGTAGAGATCCAATGGCTGTTAGCAGAATATGGCATCGGTAGCTTCAGGAGGGTAATACGGAACGCCGTGCTGGATCCCAACGGCCTCGTATCACTGGCAGTCTAGATGACAGGCATCTTATCCGCATGGCTTTAACAGATCGTGCAGCCACGTCTCGATCCCTGAATCAACAGATGGGGACGTTTGCAAGACAACAACCATCTCCACGAACAGTTCGACGAAGTTTGCAGCGGCACGGACTATCATCTCGGAGACCATGGCTGCGGTCACCCTTGACGCTGCATCGCAGACAAGAGCGCCTGCGATGGTGTACTCAACGACGAACCTGAGTGCACGAATGGCAAAACGTAATTTTTTCGGATGAATCCAGGTTCTGTGTGCAGCATCATGACGGTCGCATCCGCGTTTGTCGACATCGCGGTGAACGCACATTGCAAGCGTGTATTCGTCATCGCCATACTGGCCTATCACCCGGCGTGATGGTATGGGGTGCCATTGGTTACACCTCTCGGTCACCTCTTGTTCGCATTGACGGCGCTTTGAACAGTCGACGTTACATTTCAGATGTTTTACGACCCGTGGCTCTACCCTGCGAAACCCTACATTTCAGCAGGATAATGCACGACCGCATGTTGCAGGTCCTGTACGGGCCTTTCTGGATACAGAAAATGTTCGACTGCTGCCCTGGCCAGCACATTCTCCAGATCTCTCTCCAATTGAAAACGTCTGGTTAATGGTGGCCGAGCAACTGGCTCGTCACAATACGCCAGTCACTGCTCTTGATGAACTGTGGTATCATATTGATGCTGCATGGGCAGCTGTACCTGTACACGCCATCCAAGCTCTGTTTGACTCAATGCCCAGGCGTATAAAGGCCGTTATTACGGCCAGAGGTGGTTGTTCTGGGTACTGATTTCTCAGGATCTATGCATCCAAATTGCGTGAATATGTAATCACATGTCAGTTATAGCGTAATATATTTGTCCAATGAATGCCCGTTTATCATCTGCATTTCTTCTTGGTGTAGCAATTTTAATGGCCAGTAGTGCAGTTACCGACCAACCATGTTTACGTGTTCGTGATGAACTTTTCGTTCGTTTTGCACTCGGTAGAACCGTGGCGTCTCCCATTCGCTTCCGCTGCCGGAATCCACTCTTTGCCATGAGCGACACGAGATACAAATTAGTTTATGGATCACTTCGTGAGGTGACAAGGAAGCATTTGTTGGTGGATCCTCGGCACTTCTACACATTGGCGCAACTAGGGTGTGGCAGCCGAGGTACGTATCCCGCTCTCGGTTTATGGTTGATTGGTTGATTTGGGGTAGGAGACTAAATAGCGAGGTCCCATCGGACTAGGAGGGATGGGGATGGAAATCGGCCGTGCGCGTTCAAAGGAACCATTCGGGCACCTGCCTGAAGTGATTTAGGGAAATCACGGAAAAACTAAATTAGGATGGCCGATCGCGGGTTTGAACCGTCGTCCTCCCCAGTGCGAGTCCAGAGTGCTAAACACTGCGCCACCTCGTTCGGTGACTTCGTTAATGCGGAGGCGCAGTTTCCTGACAGGTGAAAAAATTCGTAGACAGAATTAAAGGAAAGGGAATGAGGCAGGGCGAAAGGAGCAGGATGAGGAAGAAGAAGGAAAGGAAAGAATGGACTGGAGGGCAATAAAATGAAAAAGGAGAAAGCTGGAAAAGAGCGAAAGTAAATCGTGAGCAGATTCGGATAGTACTGTGTTCAGGTAGAGTTCCTCAAGAGTTACACCTTCTGCGCACGTACACACTTACTTCTTCTTCTTGACTACTAATCGCGCAGTCCGGAACCGCGGGGCTGCTACGGTCGCAGGTTCGAATCCTGCCTCGGGCATGGATGTGTGTGATGTCCTTAGGTTAGTTAGGTTTAAGTAGTTCTAAGTTCTAGGGGACTGATGACCACAGAAGTTAAGTCCCATAGTGCTCAGAGCCATTTGAACCATTTTGACTACTAATGCAATCATTTCATTGTGCCTTCTAGGTACGGAGAAACTTATTTCTTTTCCTTAGCTACTAGCTGGAATCATTTCCCTGTGTCGAAAAAGCCAGCTATGTGGCTTTGCATTGATCGACAATTAATAGTTGAAGAAGGAGCCGTGTCATTGTTACAAGCTACGTGACTTTGAACTTTGTGTTGTTCCGTGTTTTGAACTGTATCACACAAAAAATATTGAAATATGTACATTTTATTTAGTTATTCTTCATTATCCAAACATTTTCCTAACAACCCGCAAGTGCAGAGTGTTGGGTTCTTTTGGATTTTCTTAACTGAAAGTGGTTCCCTAACTAAGGAGTTCAATACTTAACCTTACTTTTGTGCAAAATACTTAATACTTAACGAAAAACCGAGCGAGGTGGCGCAATGGTTAGCACACTGGACTCGCATTCGGGAGGACGACGGTTCAATCCCGCGTCCGGCCATCGTGATTTAGGTTTTCCGTGATTTCCCTAAATCGCTCCAGGCAAATGCCGGGATGGTTCCTTTCAAAGGGCACGGCCGACTTCCTTCCCCATCCTTCCCTGATCCGACGAGACCGATGACCTCGCAGTTTGGTCTCTTCCCACAAACAACCCAACCCAACTTAACGAAAAACACGTACATTCCGAGTGTGCTTTACTGATACTTTCAAATGTAGTTAAGAAGTAAACAAGAAAGGAGAAGAGTTGGGTAGGCGAGGGGGCAGAGAGTAAGGGGTACAAAATTTAAGTTTGGCCTGGTCGCCATTTACCGTAGTTACACCACTGCTGCTACACATCAGAAAACTGTCTTCAGAAATGTCACCAGCGTCGCTTTGATCCACGAGACAGGGTTAAAATTACCACTACTCCAATCCGATGCAGCTGACAGGAAAACGTATATTGCTGTCATTACACTGCCTCAAACTGTTTCCTTTTGTTAATTTAATTAGACCCCATCAAGACAATCTCTTCCGTAAGATACTACCTCCACCACCTCCGAGTAAGAAAAGACTGCACAACCTGATTACAGGCCTCTTCCTACCAACCACGTGCTCACACTCCAGCCCACATTCACCTACAAAAACTTCGAAAAATAGCCAAGCACTCCGCTATGCCCACAGCAAATGCACTTACAAATCTTTGTAAGTTTTCCTTACAGTAGACTGCTAGTCTTCAATTTCAGAAAATCATTAATAATACTGAAACAGCTCATCTACTCAGAGAGCCCATGTCCCATACGTCCAGGAAGCCTGCCCCCTACAACCCTCCATAAAGTCTCACTCGTTCCGTCCTTTCAGTCAGTCATCCCCAGGAGCGAAATCCAAGCCCTGTCTTTGGTCATTTTCTTCCTCCACTAATTACACTCCTCCGTAAGCCGTTCCTTCCTCCCAGGAATTTCGTAACGAACTGAAGAACATCTGTCTTCGTGCAAAGACCACTAGCCATTAAGGCAGCCTCGTAGGACCCTATGACAATCACTGTAGAGGGTTCAGAGTTAGACCAATCCATCAGCTCCAAGGTGAACAGAACCGGATTCCACCAGAAGCCGGCTGCGGCATCCCTAGCGGCCAAGAGGATGTGGCCTTACGGTGCTGCCGGAAACTGGCATGTGGTAGCTGGTTTCCCTAAATCATTTAAAGTAAATGTGCGGATGGCTCCTTTGAAGAGCACACCTAACGAAGTTCTCACGCGTAACTGCAAAGTTTGGAATGTAAAAGAAGACGTACCGGTGGAAGTGAAAGTATGAGAGATGCACCTGGGCAGCTTATTCAGTAGAGCAATTGCGTTCGAAAGGCTGAGTCACAAGTTCGAGACCGTTCCTATGCACACTTTCAATCCGTCAGGATGTTTCAAATCAGTGCACATCCCGCTGCGAAGTGAAAATACATTCTGTATACAAACGACTGTTAGTAAGTGTTAACCCTTCCATTGTTAAAATTTATTTTGCATATATTTGGAAATCACCTTTGTGATGAGTAACACGCTTACACTACCAAAAATATTTTGAGTTGACCGATTTTGAATATCCGTGAAATGGGACACACCCCCACAAACCTAACTAGATCCACGTTTTCATGTGAACCTAGGATTTTCCGAGTTAAATTTTTGAGTATTGAATGATTGCATCAGAATCGAAATTAAGGAAAAAAAATGTAACAGTTCAGTACCAAAATACATTTGTTCTCCCGACATTGAAACACAGGAAATACCGGACCCACGGTTTCAACGTAACATTTGAAGATGGCTTTGGCATACCACACACCAATATTTCAAAATGTCTGTGATGTCTAAGAAAACACAATTAGTTACTTAAGAGATTCTTGGAGCGAAGAAGAAGGTGATTAGATCTGACTGTCGTGAAACAAACGCACTGTACCATCTATAGACACATCCCGCTCCGTGTGATCACTCCCAGACTTATGTACTGGGTGTTTCCGTAAGAGCGTGCAAAAATTTAACATGACATAGCGGATGCGCCACTGAACAGTTTTGAGGTAGGGAACCTGGGGTTGGAGAAGCCAGCTTAAGGAGATAACAGGAATAGAATCACAGTACTGTGTACCTTTTTATTTACATTAGATACAGTTAACTGCAAATACCGTCATTGAGACAATGAACGTACCATTCGTACTGTATCTTGCACAGCTATTAAAAACTACACTTACAAGGGAACCTCCCCATAGCACCCGCCTCAGATTTAGTTATAAGTTGGCACAGTGGATAGGCCTTGAAAAACTGAACACGGATCAATCGAGAAAACAGGAAGAAGTTGTATCGAACTATCAAAAAAATAGCAAAATATACGAACTGAGTAGTCTATGTGCGAGAGAGGCAACATCGATGATAGTGTGAGCTCATGAACGCCGTGGCCCCGTGGTTAGCGTGAGCAGCTGCGGAACGGGAGGTCCTTGGTTCAAGTCTTTCCTCGAGTGAAAAATTCAATTTTTTATTTTCAGACAATTATTATGTGTCCGTCCGTGTCAATTATCAAAGTTCAGGCACTCACACATAATCAACTTCGCTCTCCAAAATTCCAGGACATATTTAGGTTTGCTCGGACATATGCAGGATTTGACGGTCTACACACAGAAAAATTTGAAAACGTTAAAACATATGTTTTTGACAGAGCACAGGGAAAACTGTGCGACTGTGAAACTGTTGAATTCATTTGTTGCAGTTTATGTGACAAACTCTTATGTTTTCATCACTTGTTTGGGAGTGATTATCACATCCACAAGAAAACCTAAATCGGGCAAGGTACAAGAATCTTTTTACCCATCCGCCAAGTGTACAAGTTAGGCGGGTCGACAACATATTCCAGTCATGTGACGCACATGCCGTCGCCAGTGTCGTATAGAATATATCAGACGTGTTTCCTGTGGAGGAATCGTTTGACCTATGACCTTGCTATCAAATATGTTGTTGGTTTCCATTGGAGAGGCACGTCCTTTCGTCTACTAATCGCACGGTTTTGCGTTGCGGTCGCAAAACACAGACACTTAACTTATTACAGTGAACAGAGACGTCAATGAACGGACGGACAGGTCATAACTTTGCGGAAATAAAGAAAGTAATCTTTTCACTCGAGGGAAGACTTGAACCAAGGACCTCTCATTCCACAGCTGCTCATGCTAACCACGGGACCAGGGCGCTCCTGTGCTGGTACTGTCCTTGATGTTGCCTGTCTTGCGCATGGACTCCTTAGTTTGTATATTTTGCTTATTTTTTTCATAGTTCCACTGAACTTCTTCCTGTTTTCTCGATTTATCTGTGTTCAGTTTTTCAAGGCCTATCCACTGTGTCAACTTATAGCTAAATCTGAGGGGGGTGCGACGGGGAGGTTCCCTTGTTAGTACTGTGTTGTTTTCTTCAGTCCTGAGACTGGTTTGATGCAGTCCTCCACGCTACTCTATCCTGTGCAAGCTTCATCATCTCCCAGTACCTACTGCAACCTACATCCGTCTGAATCTGCTTAGTGTATTCATCTCTTGGTCTCCCTCCACGATTTTTATCCTCCACGCTGCCCTCCAATACTAAACTGGTGATCCCTTGATGCCTCAGAACATGTCCTACCAACCGATCCCTTCTTCTAGTCAAGTTGTGCCACAAACGTCTCTTTTCCCCAATCCTATTCAATACTTCCTCATTGGTTATGTGATCTACCCATCTAATCTTCAGCATTCTTCTGTAGCACCACATTTCGAAAACTTCTATTCTCTTCTTGTCCAAACTAGTTATCGTCCATGTTTCACTTCCATACATGGCTACACTCCATACAAATACTTTCAGAAACGACTTCCTGACACTTAAACCTATACTCGATGTTAACAAATTTTTCTTCTTCAGAAATGCTTTCCTTGCCATTGCCAGTCTACATTTTATATCCTCTCTACTTCGACCATCATCAGTTATTTTGCTCCCTAAATAGCATAACTCCTTTACTACTTTAAGTGTCTCATTTCCTAATCTAATTCCGTCAGCATCACCCGACTTAATTCGACTACATTCCATTATCCTCGTTTTGCTTCTGTTGATGTTCATCTTATATCCTCCTTTCAAGACACTATCCATTCCGTTCAACTGCTCTTCCAGGTCCTTTGCTGTCTCTGACAGAATTACAATGTCATCGGTGAACCTCAAAGTTTTTGTTTCTTCTCCATGGATTTTAATACCTACTCCGAACTTTTCTTTTGTTTCCTTTACTGCTTGGTCAATATAGAGATTGAATAACATCGGGGAGAGGCTACAACTCTGTCTCGCTCCCTTCCCAACCACTGCTTCCCTTTCATGCCCCCTCGACTCTTATAACTGCCATCTGGTTTCTGTACGAATTGCAAATAGCCTTTCGATCCCTGTATTTTACCCCTGCCAACTTCAGAATTTGAAAGAGAGTATTCCAGTCAACATTGTCAAAAGCTTTCTCTAAGTCTACAAATGCTAGAAACGTAGGTTTGCCTTTCCTTAATCTAGCTTCCAAGATAAGTCGTAGGTTCAGTATTGCCTCACGTGTTCCGATATTTCTACGGAAGCCAAACTGATCCTCCCCGAAGTCGGCTTCTATCAGTTTTTCCATTCGTCTGTAAAGAATTCGCGTTAGTATTTTGCAGCCGTGACTTATTAAACTGATAGTGCGG
This sequence comes from Schistocerca americana, assembly GCF_021461395.2. Lineage (NCBI taxonomy): Eukaryota > Metazoa > Arthropoda > Insecta > Orthoptera > Acrididae > Schistocerca > Schistocerca americana. The sequence continues at coordinate 27,544,523 of NC_060123.1, forward strand.
TAATTTTCACATCTGTCAACACCTGCTTTCTTTGGGATTGGAATTATTATACTCTTCTTGAAGTCTGAGCGTATTTCGCCTGTCTCATACATCTTGCTCACCAGATGGTAGAGTTTTGTCAGGGCCGGCTGTTAGTACTCTACTGTCTCCTTATTTCGACGTGCGCCGATCTGTGATAAATTAAGGCATTTGAGTAGCCCAGCTGCTCACCTTGTGCATTAAATATAGAACACGGAGGGGTCGCGGGGCAGGGGAGAGTGGGAGCGAGTTCTTGGGGGAGGTTAATCGATACTGGGCAGGGCTGTGAGAACAGGCTGTGGCGGCGCCTTGTCGGCCTCCAGCTGGTAATATGGGCGCTGGCGATGGCGATAGCGGGGCGGTGGGGGGGGGGGCGGGGGTGTCGGTAAATCTCGACTAATGGCTTCCCCCTCCCCCTCACCTTAGAATGCGCCCCGCCACGTGACTCGCTACCCCGATGAGCGGCGGCGGCGGCGGCGGCGGCGGCAGAAAAGTAAATGGGCCGGCAGCCCTTCTTCGCGTGCCACCGGCATCAGCATACAAAGCAGCCCCGCCTTAACCCCCCCAGCGGAAAGCCGCCGGGGCTCCTGGATAAGGGTGAAAGATGTGCTGAGCCGGGCAGAAGCACCTCGCGATGTAAAGTAGGGAGACTTGCACGTTTTATAATGCAGAAAAGTACATCGAGTGATCGTGTGTGCCCTAATGTCTGCTAAGCCATTTGTATCGCACTAGTTAAGAAGCCATTTAAAATAACACTGCTTAATCATTCGACTACCAACGGCACGTATGTGCCCTACGATAGGTCTACAGAGAAACAATTCGAATTTGAAATTTTAAACACTTGATTGGCTGTGATCCAGGATGTATACAGGGTGGTCCATTGATAGTGATCGGGCCAAATATATCACGAAATAAGCATCAAACGAAAAAACTACAAAGAATGAAGCTCATCGAGCTTGAAGAGGGAAACCAGGTGGCGCTATGGTTGACCCGCTAGATGGCGCTGCCATAGGTCAAACGGATATCAACTGCGTTTTTTAAAATAGGAACCCCCATTTTTATTACATATTCGTCTAGTATGTAAAGAAATACGAATGTTTTAGTTGGACAACTTTTTCTCCTTTGTAATAGATGGTGCTGTAATAATCACAAATGTATAAGTACGTGGTATCACGCAACATTCTACCAGTGCGGACGGTATTTGCTTCGTGATACATTACCCGTGTTAAAATGGACCCTTTACCAGTTGCGGAAAAGGTCGATATCGTGTTGATGTATGGCTATTGTGACCAAAATGCCCAACGGGTGTGTGCTATGTATGCTGCTCGGTATCCTGGACGACATCATCCAAGTGTCCGGACCGTTCGCCGAATAGTTACGTTATTTAAGGAAATAGGAAGTGTGCAGCCACGTGTGAAATGTCAACCACGAACTGCAACAAATGATGATGCTCAAGTAGGTGTTTTAGCTGCTGTCGCGGCTAATCCGCACATCAGTAGCAGACAAATTGCGCGAGAATCGGGAATCTCAAAAACGTCGGTGTTGAGAATGCTACATCAACATCGGTTGCATCCGTACCATATTTCTGTGCACGAGGAACTGCATGGCGACGACTTTGAACGTCGTGTACAGTTCTGCCACTGGGCACAAGTGAAATTAAGGGACGATGATAGATTTTTTGTACGTGTTCTATTTAGCGACGAAGCGTCATTCACCAACAGCGGTAACGTAAACCGGCATAATATGCACTATTGGGCAACGGAAAATCCACGATGGCTGCGACAAGTGGAACATCAGCGACCTTGGCGGGTTAATGTATGGTGCGGCATTATGGGAGGAAGGATAATTTGCCCCCATTTGATCGGTGGCAATCTAAATGGTGCAATGTATGATTATGTCCTACGTAATGCTCTATCGATGTTACTATAAGATGCTTCACTGCATGACAGAATGGCGATGTACTTCCAACTTGATGGATGTCCGGCACATAGCTCGCGTGCGTTTGAAGCGGTATTGAATAGCATATTTCATGACAGGTGGATTGGTCATCGAAGCACCATACCATGGTCCGCACGTTCACCGGACCTGACGTCCCCAGATTTCTTGCTGTGGGGAAAGTTAAAGGATATTTACTATGGTCATCCACCGACAACGCCTGACAACATGCGTCAGTGCATTGTCAATGCATGTGCGAACATTACGGAAGGCGAACTACTCGCTGTTGAGAGGAATGTCGTTACACGTATTGCCAAATGCATTGAGGTTGACGGACATAATTTTGAGCATTTATTGCATTAATGTGGTATTTACAGATAATCACGCTGTAACAGCACGCTTTCTCAGAAATGATAAGTTTACAAAGGTACATGTATCACATTGGAACAACCGAAATAAAATGTTCAAACGTACCTTCGTTCTGTATTTTAATTTAAAAAAACCTACCTGTTACCAACTGTTCGTCTAAAATTGTGAGCCATATGTTTACAAAGCGAAAAAAGTGGTCCAACTAAAACATTCATATTTCTTTATGCACTACACGAATATGTAATAAAAAATGGGGGTTCCTATTTAAAAACCGCAGTTGATATCCGTTTGACCTATGGCAGCGCCATCAAGCGGGCCAACCATAGCGCCATCTGGTTTCCCCCTTTCAAGCTAGACAAGTTTCGTTCTTTGTAGTTTTTTCGTTTGACGCTTATTTCGTGAGATATTTTGCCCAGTCACGATCAATGGACCACCCTGTATACAGCCACTTCGGTTGCACAAACTCTTTGTCAAATGACCATGCTTCAGATTGCACTAGGGCAGTTAGAATAAAAAGTTACATGGAATACCTAAAAATATAATGACATGGATTGAAATAACATACACTTAATAGGATTACTCCCATAAATTATGTACAAACAGAATGTACTTACATGTACTTACACCATGATTTAAAACGTCTGAGCACAAGTGCCCCCAAATGTTTTTTATTCCAGTCTTTGATCACAGTGTAACGTCCTTCGACGACGACCGGTTTCAGTCAGTAATGACCATCTTCAGATCTGTTCTACATCACGTCCTAATGTGATAAATCTTTAATGGCATCGTCAAAACATATAAATACACACAGAAAAGCATCTTCACGTATAACTTAAATACGTTGTAAAATAGGCCACATCGTCCACACAGTGAATTTCTTTTCCTTTTTTTTGTGTGTGGACTGTGTGGACGATGTGGCCTATTTTACACCGTATTTTAATTCTACGTGATGATGCTTTGCTGAATGTATTTACATGTCTTGACGACGCCATTAAGGCTTTATCACATTAGGACACGGTGTAGAACAGATGTGAAGATGAAACTTCCTGACCGATTAAATCTGTGTGCCGGACCGAGACTCGAAGTCGGGACCTTTGCCTTTCGTGGGCAAGTGCTCTACCAACTGAGGTTCGTAGGTAGGAGACGAGGTACTGGCAGAATTGAAGCTGTGAGGACAGGTCGTGAGTCGTGCTTGGGTAGCTCAGTTGGTAGAGCACTTGCCCGCGAAAGGCAAAGGTCCCGAGTTCGAGTCTCGGTCCGGCACACAGTTTTAATCTGCCAGGAAGTTTCATATCAGCGCACACTCCGCTGCAGAGTGAAAATCTCTTTCTGGTGATCTGAAGATGGTCATTACTGACTGAAACCGGTCATCGTCGAAGGACTTAATATTGTGATCAAAGACTGGAATAACAAACATTTGACAGTATCAGGATCACTGTTTGTATTCGCCACTATGTCGCAGTTTGTGAAAAAGTGTTTTCGTCAACCAGAAATTTCATAGGAATAAAACTAAAATTTAAAAGTATAACATGATTATCAACCAGATGAAATACTCCATGGAATATAATGACAACCGCAGGTTCGCTTAGGACACCAAGAACGGCAAACACAGCCGCTGCTGTCAGACTAAATGGCTAACACGCCGAGGCAGCCACGGGGTGGACACGCAAACAGATTCGCGCCGTCTAGCGGAAAGTAATCGAAATACAGACGACTTAAGAGCAAATGAGGTATTGCAAGGACAATTTAAGACATTACTGGTAACAAACAGTAGCCGTTGTATGAAAGTTACAACATAACGCAACAGTCGTTTTTACAAAACAAAATAGAGTTCAGGTAATATACAGAGAAAATAAAACATAGGAAGGAAAAACGTTGTGTAGGAGAGTAAATTGAGGAGACTATCGCCATTCAGACAATTTTAGTTAACAGTAGTATACATTGCAAACGTTTTTGTTACGTAATTGCAACTGTTCTTTAAGAGTGAGACCGTCGTTTAGAGATGGGTGTTTAAAAATTTCTAGCTCTTCTAAGATGTTAAGCCTAAAGCCTTTTTTCTCTTTTACATCTTTAGGATTATGTCCTGTGATTCATAAGTAATCGGCGAAAGCTGAATTATGAACATTGGTACCTCTTTTCGTGGAAGATGTTCCTTGAATCTTACCGAAATAGCTCGACCTGTTTGCCCTATGTAATAAGCAGGACAGTTGTCGCAAATAATTTTATAAACACCAGGATTTTGCAGAGGAGAAAGCGTAGATTTCAAGTTACGTATGATGTTTTTTTTAAAGAATTATTAGTGGAAAAGGCTACACAATAGTTATACTTATTTTGAAGCAGACGATGTATTTTGTAACAAACACGACCCAGAAATGGTACAGAGAATTTTTTTTTTTCTTTTCCTTAGGTTCATTATTAGAAATGCCTCGAGTGGTGCCTCTCTTACTAGTTTTACTACTAAATGTAGTACCTACTATGGAAGGGTTATAGCCATTATTGACTGCAATATAAAATTTGAAATCTGTCTAATTAAGATTTAAAATTTTATATTTTCGCTAGAAAGGGGGATGAAGGTGGCTCTATGGATAGCTAAACGAAAAAGAGAATGTGGGTGTGCTGAAGTGAAAGGTATAATTTGATCAGGACTGGTTTCTTCACGGAAAATATTGAAGCTAATTTTGTCGTCTACTATCGTAAGAGCGAGATCCAGAAAGTTTAACTGCCGGTACCGGTACTCATTTTCAAGTTCACAAGTGAAAGAAACATTTTAGAGAAACTCGTTAAAAATTTTGAGAAGTTGATCAGTACCGTCGTTAGGCCTTGTATTCTATATGGTTAACAAACATGTTATACTTTTTTCAGTTTTATTTCTATGAAATTTCTGTTTGACGAGAGCACTTTTACTCAGACGTTTTAAACCATGGTGTGATTACATGTAAGTACATTTTGTTCGTACATAATTTGTGCAAGCAATCCTATGAAGCGTATATTATTTCAATCCATGTCATTATATTTTTTTTGAGGTATTCCATGTAAAATTTTATTCTGATGAAGATAGCCTAGTGCAATCGAAACCGTAGTCAATTGACAAAAAATTTGTGCAATCGAAGTGGGTTACGTGCTGCAATCAGTTCGAATTTGTTGCTTGTTATTACCATGAATGTGTCCCTCTGGTAAAGGGAAGGCCACTAGTGGTTAGTAGAATTCTTACAATTATATATTGCACTTCTAGGTTATGCTATCCTCAAGTTTCACTGTTAAACCTCGTCTCCGTATTGTCATATCGAATTAATACACACCTACAAACAGGCAACCCAGTTACCAGATTCTCAAAGCGGGCTGCGTCCGCGTATTGCAGGACACATGGCATCAACGACTTGCACCTACGAATTGGCGCTTGCCACGTCACAAACGAAGCCCATATTGAGCAACTGTAGTATGAGTTACAAACTTGGAGATATATTCCGTTCACACATGTGTGCAGGTTTCAGTACGTCTTGCAGTTTTTGCACAATCGTCTTATAAAACACAGGAGATAATTATCCCGGATGTCCTACTTCCCACCCCTCCCTCCGAACGCCCTTGGAAAACGAAACGACGGGAACTATTCTTTTCATATAGTTACTTCTGACTAAAACATTAATTAAAATAAGCACACATTAATGTTTTTAATATAAAATTGGTAGTCAAAGGGTTAAGTACGATGCCCTCCGTATGACAGCCACTGACAGCGCTTGCTGGCTACAAGATCTGCCATACGACGGACAATGACAAAAAGTTCCCCATTGGCGTTGTTACAGTCACCAACACTAAGGTTTCCTTGAAGCCGTTTTCCGTTACCGTCACTTCTCAGCTAGTGTCGTATCGTTCCAGCATAAACCATCAAAAAACTCCAGAATGAGATTTTCACTCTGCAGCGGAGTGTGCGCTGATATGAAACTTCCTGGCAGACCCGAACTCGGGACCTTTGCCTTTCGCGGGCAAGTGCTCTACCAACTGAGCTACCGAAGCACGACTCACGCCCGGTGAGAGCACTTTCCCGCGAGAGGCAAAGGTCCCAAGTTCGAGTCTCGGTCGGGCGCACAGTTTTAATCTGCCAGGAAGTTTCAACAAAAAACTGTTCTGTATTTCGTCTAGACCAGCCCCTGCGATCCTTCCCTTCCGCTATGGTCACAACTACAATTTTCAACGACGACTCATCCACTGATATGCGAAAACGTTATGAACAGTGTCCACTGTAAGACTCAGTGCCGTCAGATTTCGTTGCAGGGACGTGACACGGAAAGGAAATTATATAAGCTAAGCAGAGGCGAAAGGAAAACCATTCTAGTGACGATACGCGTTGCAAAAGAGGTGAAATACTGATAAAGATGACTCTGACAAAGCGCAGATTGTTATAACCCAGCGCCTGGAAACTAACATCTCGGAATCAATGAAGATGGTTGGCCGCTCGCGTGCTACTGTCGTGAGCATCTGCGCAAAGTGATTGAAGGACGATGAAACCACGGTTAGAAATGGTTCAAATGGCTCTGAGCACTATGGGACTTAACATCTGTGGCCATCAGTCGCCTAGAACTTAGAACGACTTAAACCTAACTAACCTAAGGACATCACACACATCCATGCCCGAGGCAGGATTCGAACTTGCGACCGTAGCAGCAGCGCGGTTCCGGACTGAAGCGCCTAGAACCGCTCGGCCACACCGGCCGGCAAACCACGGTTAGGCAGGAAGGCGTTGGACGTCCACTCTGCTGAGCAAGACAGACGGCGGTGTGGTGCATACCTGGTGGTGTACACACAAGTGTTTCTGAACAACAGTGTCCATTGTTGAACAAGATCTTCACAGCAGACGACACCTATGTGTTCCCACGTTGATACTACAACATTACAATCGCGGTCAACATGCATCACTGAGACCGAACCGTGGACCAGTGGAAACGTCTCATCTGGTCGGATATAACAAGGCTCTTTTTGACAACAGGTCGATGGTCGTGAATAGATACGCCGACATACAGACGAACGGCTGCTGGAGACAAGCACGGCACCATGGAGATCGGGTGCTGTGGGGAGTACTATGCTACGCGCGACAGGAAACTGTGCTCTCATGGGACCTGTGGAGTAATTGAAGGCAACAAGACAGCTGTGGACTATGTAACCTTTGTTGCAGACCATCTGCATCCCTCCATGCCTGTCATGACGACGACGACGACGACGACGACGACAACTTCTAGCAGCTTAACTGCCCTTGTCAGAAGGCCAAACCGAGCGAGGTGGCGCAGTGGTTGGCACACTGGACTAGCATTCGAGAGGACGACGGTTCAGTCCCGCGTCCGGCCATCAGACTTCCCGTGATTTCTCTAAATCGCTTCAGGCAAACGCAGGGATGGTTTATTTGAAAGGACACTGTCAACTTCCTTTCCTAATCCGATGGGACCGACGACTTCACACCTTGGCTCGATAGTTAGTACCGAGCCAGGGTGTGAATCGGACATTCCACAAAGCTACGATCCCCCTTGAAAATGCCCTTCGCACGTGGGGACGAAACGCCGGGTTTTAAAGTGAAATCCCTTCGGCCACGGCATAATTGCCCGGAATAATTTATTTATTGGAACTTATCTCTCTCCTACAAATGAAATGACACAATTTCAGTGACTTTACTAGACACTCTCTGTCTGTCTCTCTCCCTCTCTCTCTCTCTCTCTCTCTCTCTCTCTCTCTCACACACACACACACACACACACATACTCTCTCTCTCTCTCTCTCTCTCTCTCTCTATATATATATATATATATATAGGTCGCTTAGTGGCTAACGCAACTGCCTAGCAAACAGGACACCTGGGTTTGATTACCGGCCTTGGTACAAATTTTCACTCGCCGCTTCAGTCTATATACATAAAATCATATGTGTATGATATATGTATCGAATCCGTGTCTTCTGCTTACCAGGGCAGGTGCGTTAGTCACTAAGCCACTATATATATATATATATATATATATATATATATATATATATATATATATAGGTGGCTTAGTGGCTAACGCAACTGCCTAGCAAACAGGAGACCTGGATTTGATTATCGGCCTTGGTACAAATTTTCACTCACCGCTTCAGTCTATATACATAAAATCATATCTGTATGATATTTGTATCGGCGAGCGAAAGTTTGTACCAAGGCCGGGAATCGAACCCGGGTCTTCTACTAACTAGGCAGGTGCGTTAGACTCTAAGCCACCTAGGCACAGTGGATGATGTGGGCAGTGTTGATACAAAGACGTGGGCTTCTCAAGCCGTTGGTCTCTCGACAACCAGTAGCTGATGCCTGCGAAATGTGTCCGGCACCTGCGGCGGCGTTTGAAGTCGCTCCCTCAGCAGCTTGGGGCACGTGCAGTCTGCACCGGGCTCACTTCCGCCGCGCCGCTCAGGGCTAATTTAAACTTTTACGGCGCTTCGCCGAACGGCCGGCGCGCCCGCGCTGGCCAAACCGATATGTAGAAGGTGTGGGCGGACCGCCGCGGTCAGCTGCCCGTGGGACCGCCGGCAGCCGGCCGTACGCCCGCCCAGCTAATTTACTGCCGCCAGAGCACTGGCGCTTAACTCATTCATTAAGGCGGCCGGTCCAGTACGCCGTTACGAGCTTCGTCGGAGTTTCTATTACAATCTACGGCGGGCCCAATTAGAAAGACGAAGTAAATCGTAGATTGAGGACGCTGATCCTGCCAGTGTCCCTTAAATTTTTCTCAGACAATATGATTAAGTCACAGGTCATGTTCCAATAATAATAGCTTCAATTCCTGATCTGTTTATCTTCATCCAGATTTGCCATGCGTTCTGTAAATTTTGTAAAGCATACACCCGCCAGTCTAAAAAGATTCGAGACTGGATTAATTAAACATTGGACAGATGCGTGTAGGGTTTGCGCAATGATGATTCCGTATAAACTTAATTACATGGATAGAAAGCTCATCCATTCCACGAATGGAGAATGTCGAGCATTTTTGCTTGTTATCGACATCGATGCTGGCAAAATATTGGTCCCAGGGATCCCAAGAAAGTTTTAATTGCGAGTTTAAAGACGCCTAACAAATGACAAAAGAAATGCTTTTTCGTGTGATATAAGCACAAATCAACAATTTTCTGATTTTTTTTTTTCCTTTTGTTGTACTGCAAAATCTTTCTTTCTGTCAAATTTCATGGGCCTAAGTCAAGGGGAGGTACCCTGTAAGCTTTAATCACTGACTTCGCGTGTATCAAAATACGTGACATAAATGGTCGAATCTTTTGATTGCTCTGACTTAGAAGCTTAAATTTTTACACTACCAAACGACTATAGACTATAGATCTCAGGAGTAAGTACCCTATAGGTTTTAATGTGTGACTTTGCAAGTATCAGAATACGTAAAATAAATGGTGGCATCTTTTGGTTGCACTGATTGTGGAGCTTTACATTTCTACACTACCAAACGACTATATCTATCAGTAAAGACAAAAATTTCAACTTGATACGTCTAACCATTCCCGCGGAAAACGAGTCCAAACTGATGGACAGACGCCTTGATAACAAATGACAAATTTTTTCCATGAGATACAACTGCAATTTAACAATTTTAGAATTTTTTTCTTTTGTAGTGTGAAACGTTGCTTCTTCGCAAATTTCCTGACTCTAGCTCGACGCGGAAGTACCGTGTATGTCTTGATGAATCAGTTTGCGTAGAAGCTCCACCTTTTTACATCGCCAAGGGACCGTAGACCTCATTGTGTTACATAAATTTCAACTTGATAGCCGCGCGGGGTAGCCGAGGGGTCAGGGGCGTCTTGTCAAGGTTCGCGCGGCTTCCCCCGTCGGAGGTTCGAGTCCTCCCCCGGGCATGGGTGTGTATGTGTGTCGTCCTTAGCGTGAGAATTCATCATAGCTGCCGGCGCCATCTCAGTTTACCTGAGGGCCCGCGGCCCACCGAACGTTGGCTGGGGTGAGGAAGCACGCTTCTGACGTTTGAGCTAAGTACAGCTATTGACATGGTACACACATGCCGTTTATTTTACACTTTATGCGAGTCTTTCGCCCTTTTGGGCGTTCTGTATTAATGTTGGACCATGCCTCTTTAGGCAGTTTGTGGTTTTAGTGTTCTCCGAAGAAGGCGTGGTGCCGGCCGAAGTGATCGAGCGGTTCTAGGCGCTACAGTCTGGAACCGCGCGACCGCTACTGTCGCAGGTTCGAATCCTGCCTCGGGCATGGATGTGTGTGATGTCCTTAGGTTAGTTAGGTTTAAGTAGTTCTAAGTTCTAGGGGACTGATGACCATAGCTGTTAAGTCCCATAGTGCTTAGAGCCATTTGAACCTCAGATGTTAAGTCCCATAGTGCTCAGAGCCAAGAAGGCGTTGTTATCCGCGCCGAAACCTGGGTCAACATCGGGTTTCTATTTGCAATCGAGGGGGTTCTTCATAATCATTAAATTATTCACGATTGCTGACGCGCTGCAATGTTAAAAGTTCTCAAGTTGTCAGATGGCCTATGAGGGAAGCTAATAAGCAACTTCTCGGTCTGCCGGCCGAAGTGGCCGTGCGGTTAAAGGCGCTGCAGTCTGGAACCGCAAGACCGCTACGGTCGCAGGTTCGAATCCTGCCTCGGGCATGGATGTTTGTGATGTCCTTAGGTTAGTTAGGTTTAACTAGTTCTAAGTTCTAGGGGACTAATGACCTCAGCAGTTGAGTCCCATAGTGCTCAGAGCCAGCCAACTTCTCGGTCTGCAAGTCGTTGCATTGTCTCAAAATCGTCCTTCTTTATAATAATATTCTATAGTGAAGGAGCGCTGTATGAAATTTTAATACAAACATTTTGTACTTAAATTTATCGATGTTATATGGATGTTACTCGGGGGCTGCAACAGTATTGTAAGGTTTCCATGTAATACTGCATACTGCGTCAGTCACTTTTTACTAATGTTTTACTGGCCCAATGCTGGCAGCATCTGGAGCGTTTAAAGTTACTTTCACATTGTAATTAATATGAAGTGTGGTTGGTTTCCTTTGCTGTGTGTGCCAGTGAGGTTATCTCTCGAAAAAGACACGTGTCCAGAAAGGTAAGTATGTTTTAGTGTGTACATTATGTGATAAGCATGATTAGTCATCTCGTTAGTGCACTTACTTACATTTTTGTTGGTAATTTCGTCGTCTGGCGAGGAGAGGACGGTAACGAGTAAATCGCATCTTATCACTTTCACAATCATTCGTTTACATCAATCCAAAGAGTATTAAAAACTGAGGTAAACTAGTTTCCATATCTAAAACGGTCGTATACAGTGATGATGAAACATTTGTATCCAGATTATTTACGTCATGGGAGAGATTAGGTGTGTAGAAACTAGTTTATCTAAGCTTTTGAGACACTTTGGATTGATGTAAACAAATGATTGCGGAAGTGTTAAGTTGTGATGCAGTTGTTACTATGCAGTATGTGCCAGACAACGAAATTACGAGGCCTATTCGGAAAGACAGGTCCTACTGGTCACAAAATGGAAATCCCTGTGAAAATCGAGCTACTTCTCTACATAGTCGCCGCTCCGATTCGTACATTTGTAGTAGCGTTGTACCAATTTCTAATGCCGTCGTCATAGAAGCAAGCCCACTGTGCTTCCTGCCAATTCTCTACGCTGGTCTACAGCTGGTTGACTGTGCCACAACGTTGTCTTCATAGCAGGCGGTTCATGTGAGCACAGATGAAACTCAGGGAGAGTCAGTTACAGGCTCTACTGTGTGTGATGGAGCACTTCCTATCGAAACCGCTGCAGGAGCATCTTCATTGCCCCTTCAGAGTGCGGCCGAGAGTTGTCATGCAGAAGGAAACGTATGACAGTTACGTTATGTGGGCTGCATGACATCAGGCGAAATCTCTCATCAGGCCCTCGTACTTGGCGATAGACACTATTGTTCACCGAGCGAGGTGGCGCAGTGGTTAGACACTGGACTCGCATTCGGGAGGACGAGGGCTCAGTCCCGCATCAGGCCATCCTGGTTTAGGTTTTCCATGATTTCCCTCACTCACTCCAGGCAAATGCCGGGATGGTTCCTCTGAAAGGGCACGGCCGGCTTCCTTCCCCATCCTTCCCTAATCCGATGAGACCGATGACCTCGCTGTCTGGTCTCCTTCCCCAAACAACCCAACCCCACTATTGTTCTAAACATCTTTACGTGTTTACTGTGCGCTCAGAAGAGAAAAGAGGGACGTGACGCGATCGACGGGCATGCTAGAGACACTGCCCAACGTATCTGTGCAAAGCTTTATCGGATTTTCACTAAGGTTTCCATTTCGTATCCCATCGGACCTTACTTTCCGAATAGCCCTCGTACCAATAAAAATGTAAGTAAATGCTCTAACAGAATGACCAATCATACTCGTCGCATAATGTACACAATATAACATATTTATCTTCCAGCAGGCGTCCTTTTAGACACACAACCTTAGTGGCACACACACTGAAGGAAACTAACGTCACTTCATATTAAATACAATGTAAAAACAACTGTAAATGAGCCTGATGGTGGAATCACGCTACCGAAACGCGTCGAGCTAATAAAATATTAGTAACAATTGACTCTTGCAGTATATATTACTTCATAAAAAAATATTTTCACTTTCAAATTTTGCGAAGAACTACAGTCTGAAAGCTGCGGACACGAGATTCCGGTGGCGCCGTGTTTGTTCGGAGGCCGTGCGGTCTGCGTTCAGATTGTCTCCTTGTGTATCGCGACCCGACCTACGGCGTCACGAGAGGGGCCCACAGCTGGCGCCGCCGGAGAAAGCCGACTGCTCGGCCCGCCTGCAGCGTGGGAGGACTGGCTCCGCGTGACGGATGGCCTGCGCGTGGGAACGCGCCGCGCCTCGCTCCACTCTGCCCCGCCCAAGCTACGAACCGAGACCCGCACGTCCAGGCTCTCCTCGCTTCCGAGCCTCATACGACGTAGAACAGCGGCGCAGCGGGATATCGCCCTCAGGCCTGAGCTTTAATTCTGTGAATGCGGAGTATGTACCGGTTGTCAGTGCCTTCTGGGACTAAATAAGACTAAAGTGCTAAATTTAAAAGAAATTGTGAGGTGATCCACATGAGTTCCAAAAGAAATCCATTGGAATTCGATTATTCGATAAATAGTACAATTCTCAAGGCTGTCAATTCAACTAAGTACCTGGGTGTTAAAATTACGAACAACTTCAGTTGGAAAGACCACATAGATATTACTGTGGGGAAGGTGAGCCAAAGGTTGCGTTTCATTGGCAGGGCACTTAGAAGATGCACCAAGTTCACTAAAGAGACAGCTTACACTACACTCGTTCGTCCTCTGTTAGAATATTGCTGCGCAGTGTGGGATCCTTACCAGGTGGGATTGACGAAGGACATCGAAAGGGTGCAAAAAAGGGCAGCTCGTTTTGTATTATCACGTAATAGGGGAGAGAGTTTGGCAGATATGATACGCGAGTTGGGATGGAAGTCATTAAAGCAAAGACGTTTTTCGTCGCGGCGAGATCTGTTTACGAAATTTCAGTCACCAACTCTCTCTTCCGATTGTGAATTGCAGAGCAATCATGTAGATGTAGATGTAGAATTGGTGGGTTCACCAAAATTTAAGGGCGTGTGGCATGTATGCAACATCATGTTTGAATTCTTTCTATCCTAGTAACAAGATATTTTCTGATCTTTCTTTGATTTATTTTACAAACCTACGAATACAATAAACATATTTATGAAAGCACCAAAGAAACGTTATTTTATTATTATTATTATTATTATTATTATTATTGAAAGGTGTGGTTGGTGTGCCGGAGGTCCGACTCGAGGAGCATGAATGCAATGCTCGTTACAAAACAAATCTTTGATCACACAAGACGAGCGAGTACAGTGCATTTTCTATACTCTGAAGCCATATTGTTGTTTTTGTTGTGGTCTTCAGTTCAGAGACTGGTTTTATGCAGCTTTCCTTACTACTCTATCCTGTGCAAGCTTCTTCATCTCCGAGTGACAACTGCAACCTAGATCCTTCTGAATCTGCTCAGTGTATTCATCTCTTGGTCTCCCTCTACAGTTTTTATCCTCCACGCTTCCCTCCAGTACTAAATTGGTGATCCCTTGATATCACAGAACGTGTCCTATCAACCGATACCTTCTTCTAGTCAAGTTGCGCCACAAATTCCTCTTCTCCCCAGTTCTATTCAGTACCTCCTCATTAGTTATGTGATCTACCCATCTGTTCTTCAGCATTCTTCTGTAGCACCACATTTCGAAAGTTTTTATTCTCTTCCTCCCAACTTACTATTTATCGTCCATATTTCACCTCCATACATTGCTACAATCCATACAAATACTTTAACAAAAGACTTCCTGACACATCTATACTCAATGTTGACAAATTTCTCTTCGTCAGAAACGGTTTTCTTGCCATAGCCAGTCTAAATTTAATATCCTCTCTACTTCGACCATCATCAGTTATTTTGCTCCCCAAAATAGCAGAACTCATTTACTACTTTAAGCGTCTCAATTCCTAATTTAATTCCCTCATCATCACCCGATTTAATTCGACTACATTCCATTATCCTCGTTTCACTCTTGTTGATGTCCATCTTATATCTTCCTTTCAAGACACTGTCCATTTCGTTCAACTGCTCATCCAAGTCCTTTGCTGTCTCTGACAGAATTACAGTGTCGTCGGCAAATCTACAAGTATTCATCCCTTCTCCATGGATTTTAATTTCTACTCCAAATTTTTCTTTTGTTTCCTTTACTGCTTTCTCAATACACAGATTGAATAACTTCGAGGATAGCCGGCCGGTGTGGCCGAGCGGTTCTAGGCGCTTCAGTCTGGAACCGCACGACCGCTACGGTCGCAGGTTCGAATCCTGCCTCGGGCATGGATGTGTGTGATCTCCTTAGGTTAGTTAGGTTTAAGTAGTTCTAAGTTCTAGGAGACTGATGACCTCAGATATTAAGTTCCATAGTGCTCAGAGCCATTTGAACCATCTGAACATCGAGGATAAGCTACAACCCGGTTTCACTCTCTTTCATGCCCTCGACTCTTATAACTGCCATCTGGTTTCTGTACAAATTGTAAATAGCCCATCGTTCCCTGTATTTTACCCCTGTCACCTTCAGAGGCCATACATATTATAAAAATGTGTGTGTGTGTGTGTGTGTGTGTGTGTGTGTGTGTGTTCACATTCCACATTTCCTCTTAAACCACTCCATCGATTTCGACCAAACTTGGTACACATGTCCCTTACTATTAGGCAACAATCGCCGTCATAGTAAGAATCACATACACATCAATAGTTCAGGTGATATGACTTCATAAACAATGAGATATTTGAAAAATTGCCGCATAATGCTCGGGAAATCAGAATTAATGATACAAGAAGATGCCACAAATACAAGCCATACTGTGCAACACTAGTTGCATGGTAAAGTAAGCAAGTAACTTTCTCAGAATGTAGATCGCACAACCGCAGTTTGCGACACTTCCATTTACCGAAATCAGCTAGAACGTGCCAGTCACCGCCAGACGGTGGCTAGAGATGCTAAGCCAGGGTGCCTTTTCTGTCCACAACAGGTCGAAGCAGACAGCAGCCTGTCTCCCTGGGGAGGTGGGCCTCTGATGATGAGATTCACTGACTGCCTTCTATCGACTACAGCACTCTGAGACCACACCACCAGTGTTCTAGCGCAGCGCCAAAAGCGCTGAGCTTTTCCGGTACACAAAAAATAACAACCACGCAGTAGTGGCAGAGAATGAAACAGTATAGCATAGCGATATGCGACAGTAAATTCACATTGTGAGTGAGAACACAATCATAAAATTTTAGATTATTCTGCTATTTACGATATTTTTTAAGGAATTTCGATAAAGCAGTTACTTTCCTCTGTGGAAAAGAGATATACTCTCCTGGAAATGGAAAAAAGAACACATTGACACCGGTGTGTCAGACCCACCATACTTGCTCCGGACACTGCGAGAGGGCTGTACAAGCAATGATCACACGCACGGCACAGCGGACACACCAGGAACCGTGGTGTTGGCCGTCGAATGGCGCTAGCTGCGCAGCATTTGTGCACCGCCGCCGTCAGTGTCAGCCAGTTTGCCGTGGCATACGGAGCTCCATCGCAGTCTTTAACACTGGTAGCATGCCGCGACAGCGTGGACGTGAACCGTATGTGCAGTTGACGGACTTTGAGCGAGGGCGTATAGTGGGCATGCGGGAGGCCGGGTGGACGTACCGCCGAATTGCTCAACACGTGGGGCGTGAGGTCTCCACAGTACATCGATGTTGTCGCCAGTGGTCGGCGGAAGGTGCACGTGCCCGTCGACCTGGGACCGGACCGCAGCGACGCACGGATGCACGCCAAGACCGTAGGATCCTACGCAGTGCCGTAGGGGACCGCACCGCCACTTCCCAGCAAATTAGGGACACTGTTGCTCCTGGGGTATCGGCGAGGACCATTCGCAACCGTCTCCATGAAGCTGGGCTACGGTCCCGCACACCGTTAGGCCGTCTTCCGCTCACGCCCCAACATCGTGCAGCCCGCCTCCAGTGGTGTCGCGACAGGCGTGAATGGAGGGACGAATGTAGACGTGTCGTCTTCAGCGATGAGTGTCGCTTCTGCCTTGGTGCCAATGATGGTCGTATGCGTGTTTGGCGCCGTGCGGGTGAGCGCCACATTCAGGACTGCATACGACCGAGGCACACAGGGCCAACACCCGGCATCATGGCGTGGGGAGCGATCTCCTACACTGGCCGTACACCACTGGTGATCGTCGAGGGGACACTGAATAGTGCACGGTACATCCAAACCGTCATCGAACCCATCGTTCTACCATTCCTAGACCGGCAAGGGAACTTGCTGTTCCAACAGGACAATGCACGTCCGCATGTATCCCGTGCCACCCAACGTGCTCTAGAAGGTGTAAGTCAACTACCCTGGCCAGCAAGATCTCCGGATCTGTCCCCCATTGAGCATGTTTGGGACTGGATGAAGCGTCGTCTCACGCGGTCTGCACGTCCAGCACGAACGCTGGTCCAACTGAGGCGCCAGGTGGAAATGGCATGGCAAGCCGTTCCACAGGACTACATCCAACATCTCTACGATCGTCTCCATGGGAGAATAGCAGCCTGCATTGCTGCGAAAGGTGGATATACACTGTACTAGTGCCGACATTGTGCATGCTCTGTTGCCTGTGTCTATGTGCCTGTGGTTCTGTCAGTGTGATCATGTGATGTATTTCCAGGAGTGTATTTTGCATTTTGTGTACTGCGTAAATGTGAAATCCCTAGGTCCTGGCAACCAGCACCTGAATCGGCTTTTCTGAGTTTTGTTCATCATGTCTGGTATGTGGATTGGATGGAATTACTTTGCTGCTGGTGATGGCCTAGGCCATGGTGTCCTGGTGTGCTTGCTGATTGGATTTGCATCATCTTTGTCAACACGTTCCTCTTCTTCTTCTTCTTCTTCTTCTTCATCTTTAATTCTCTCTTGTGACTGTGAAAGTAGGTCACTGCCGAATGTAAAGCCACATTGAAAAAAAACGTATTGCTCTATCGTTTTGATTAAATAATCACTTATTCGATAATGTAAGGTATACTAGCATATTGTAGCATATTCTAAACATATTCTAGTTCAAAATTAATAAAAACAAACAGAAGGTACCTTTATTTCTTGAAGTCATGCTGACACTGCCACGAACAGCTATCGTCAAGCGGATTTTGATATCTACTGGGAGCTTGTAGAAATTAGAACAAGTGATACACAGAAAGCACATGGCGTAACGTTTACGCCACCATCAGGCACAGTAAGTTTAGTTAGTTCACGTAGACAGAAGAGAAGTTAAAATTGGATGGAAATATAAGCTACGTAAGGACTGAAGAGAATGCGCAAGCTGTCAGCTACATAGAGGTATAGAATTTTCGGGAGAATTTCTGGGATCAGGAGAAGATGGTAAGTCATCTCAAACACAAGACAAAACTCCACTGTTTCGAGACAGCAGCACTTTAAATGTCCGATACATCTTATTTTCATACTTCTTTCACGCCTACCTTTTCAGTCTTTTCTAAATCTGCATGTATACTCTGGAGGCCACCTTACGGGACTTAAATGTATAAGATTCCTCTCTTTTAAAATGTACAACTTGTGCCTGAGGACATCAATATACGAGTTAATTATTCTTTCTTTTTGGAATCATCTGTGCAATGAACATCAGTGCAATATGTATAACATGCACATCTATAGGAAAATGTGTCGGACATCAAACAACAAAAGATTGTTGGTTGTTTTCCCGCTGATTATGCCCTCATAGGATCCCAAGATGTTAATTAGAAAACCATTCGTATATCCCGTGCTGTAAAATTTCTTGGACTCTGCTGAATAAGCACGACAGGAGTCAGTAAACAAACAAATAAACATTAATCACATCCACGACCATAACGCATGTCCAAACTGTGACTGCGTGTACATGAATTAATATTCTTTATTTTATAGGCAACACGTTTCAAGAATTTGGATTTCTTCGTTTTAGCTGGACAGTTTCTGTTTGACGTGTTCGTGATATGGATTTCATGGCTTTCGCGGAAAATATTGATTCCGTGTTGCATAATGTAAACCACATGACCGGTTCATAACAGGTTGATGCCTACATTTCACAATTCGCATTGATGTTGTATGGAATTTTTCTTGTCTTTCTTTTTTTTATTTTGAAATCATGCAACGCTCATTCCACGCTCCGCAAAAATTTCGTGATATCCACGTCAAGTACTTACACCTCACTGTCGATCTAAATAGCGGGCATTAAACTAATTAGTATTATTGATTGGCGACTCCATGGCGTGTTGTGTGCACCACGACCAAATAGTCGATAGAATTGGAAGGAAAATCAGCATAGGCCGTATTTTGTTGTTTTATTCTCAGCTAAATCTGATCGTTATGTGAAAATTTTTAACTTCTAGCACTGAGGATGGTCACTAAGTGACCGAAAATCGATTTTGCTGAGAATAAAACAACAAAATACGGCCAATGCTGATTTTCCTTCCAATTCTATAATTAGTATTAGCTGTGCATGAAATAAATAACATTTGTCAACATTTGTAGAGTTTATTGCAGTCGCAGTTTAACGCAAAACATTGTTGCAACAGCTGAATGCGAGAATAGGTATGAACTTGCGTGTTTAGAGAATACGTCTGAAGGTTTTATTGACTCCCGCAAACATTTTAAGTGGCCTTCCGACGCAAGTGGAGACCTAATGAGAGGAATGGGAGGCGGAGGTTGTAAGACAAGAAACTCGCGGACGTCGTCCTGTTGCGGGCGAGCTGGAGCTGGAGCTGGAAGGCCCGCCAGGCAAGCAGTCGGGACGCTCTTAGCACGGCCTTTCAATCTTCGGTAATTGCAGCGCGAAGGCGGTCCGTCCGGGAAGTTTTCTGTTCAGAGGGGGGTCGCCCTGAAAGCGCATGAATCGCTTAATTAGCGTTCTGACAGCTCCTAATGGACGCCAGCCGCGTGTCTGTGTTGGCCGCTGCCTGGCACCACGTTCCTAAGCTCTCCTGGACAGCACACACATAACTGAGCCAACTAGACCAAAAAAAAAAGGAAAAAAAAATTGTCTCCTTGATTTCAAGGGAGTGCAACAGCTCCGCGACCTTTGATATCAGCTGCGATTCACTGTGACAAGGCCTAAAGGAGGTCATGTCAACAAGATTCATCACTTTACCTCCACAAGTCTCCCAAGTACACCATATTTGCCTTTGCTGACTGTATTCTTCCACGCGACCCACGGCGTTTTCAGTAGGTATCGTACCCTTGATAACACCTCGAAGGGAACGATCTATTGATACGTAATCAGCATGGTTTCAGAAAAACATCGTTCTTGTGAAACGCAGCTAGCTCTTTATTCGCACGAAGTAATGGCCGCTATCGGCAGGGGATCTCAAGTTCATTCTGTATTTCTAGATTTCCTGAAAGCTTTTGACACCGTTCCTCACAAGCGACTTCTAATCAAGCTGCGGGCCTATGGGGTATCGTCTCAGTTGTGTCACTGGATTCGTGATTTCCTGTCAGGAAAGTCGCAGTTCGTAGTAATAGACGGCAAATCATCGAGTAAAACTGAAGTGATGTCAGGTGTTCCCCAGGGAAGCGTCCTGGGACCTCTGCTGTTCCTGATCTATGTAAATGACCTGGGTGACAATCTGAGCAGTTCTCTTAGGTTGTTCGCAGATGATGCTGTAATTTACCGTCCAGTAAGGTCATCCGAAGACCAGTATCAGTTGCAAAGCGATTTAGAAAAGATTGCTGTACGGTGTGGGAGGTGGCAGTTGACGCTAAATAACGAAAAGTGTGAGGTGATCCACATGAGTTCCAAAAGAAATCCGTTGGAATTCGATTACTCGATAAGTAGAACAATTCTCGAGGATGTCAATTCAACTAAGTACCTGGGTGTTACAATTACGAACAACTTCAGTTGGAAAGACCACACAAATAATATTGTGGGGAAGGCGAGCCAAAGGTTGCGTTTCATTGGCAGGACACTTAGAAGATGGAACAAGTCCACTAAAGAGATAGCTTACACTACACTCGTTCGTCCTCTGTTAGAATATTGCTGCGCGGTGTGGGATCCTTACCAGGTGGGACTGACGGAGGACATCGAAAGGGTGCAAAAAAAGAGCAGCTCGTTTTGTATTATCACGTAATAGGGGAGAGAGTGTGGCAGATATGATACGCGAGTTGGGATGGAAGTCATTAAAGCAAAGACGTTTTTCGTCGCGGCGAGATCTATTTACGAAATTTCAGTCACCGCTTCCGAATGCGAAAATATTTTGTTGAGCCCATCCTACATAGGTAGGTAATGATCATCAAAATAAAATAAGAGAAATCAGAGCTCGAACAGAAAGGTTTAGGTGTTGGTTATTCCCGCGCGCTGTTCGGGAGTGGAATGGTAGAGAGATAGCATGATTGTGGTTCGATGAACCCTCTGCCAAGCACTTAAATGTGAATTGCAGAGTAATCATGTAGATGTAGATGAAGACGTTGCCAGCCAATCCACGAGTGTGATTGTTCCTGAAAGCTGCTGATACTGAGCTGTCACGCTTTTAGTTAGATTACATTTTTTAAAAAGATGGTTGGAAATGTTACAGTCCTCTTTGAGACAACTGAAATTATTTCTGATACAAAATACTCGTCGCCTTAATGATAGATCACGTAATCACATGATTAAAACGTACCCATGTTATCGACCTCCATCTGGCTGGAGCCTTTAGCAACGGTCGTCCTACAAGGTTTCACGAGACTTACGTGGAACACGACGCCTTATGCTATTCTCGTACA
This sequence comes from Schistocerca americana, assembly GCF_021461395.2. Lineage (NCBI taxonomy): Eukaryota > Metazoa > Arthropoda > Insecta > Orthoptera > Acrididae > Schistocerca > Schistocerca americana. The sequence goes on from NC_060123.1 coordinate 27,566,192, forward strand.
GACTGTTGGGACAACATGTTTCCAATACTGCACAGCCCACTGTTGTTGGCCATTACAAAAGCCGTCTAACGGAAAGAGGTGGCACATTGGTTAATACGCTGAAGTCGAATCCTGAAGGACCGAGGTACGAGTCCATCGCGACAACCCAGATTTAGATTCTCCGTGCGTTTCCTAAATCTATTCCGGAGAATGCTGCGGTGGTTCCATACAAATAATACGTCCGTCTCATTCCCCTCCCTGTGCTGTACGAACTTGCCCTGCGTGTCTTATGTCATCATTCATAATCTTCCTTACTTTATATCCGTTCTCATGCGGGACATGATGGCTGACGAATACCTGAAGCTTCATGAGTTCAGTGACGTCATAAGTGGAATTACACCTTGTGAAGCAGTTCAGAGCCGGCACAGTGAAAAACAAATATGTCACTTTTTCTGAACGAAAGCAAAACACGCAGCAAAATTACGGAAGATACTCATGATATTATCACTTTGTGACCCTCTTTATTATGATTTCGTAATTATTAATATTTCAGTAAATAACCCTTCCACGGTTGCAGTTGATTACTTTATTTACTTACTAGCGGAGAAATCCAGCATTGCCCAGGTATTTATTTATAGCTGTGCGCCCATACCCATACCACACAGCGTGCGGCTTTGTGTTTAATGTTTTTGACGTCGTTTCTCCTGAATTATATTCGCACAGTGATATAATTTTGTAGGTACATTCAGCGACATGTGTGGATACTATCTGCAACATGTGTCGAGAATGGAGTTACTAATTCAAACGTCATGCACGATGCGGCAGTTTTCCATGCATCACACTGTTTATGAACGTCATATCTCTTGAACTATGTATCGTACAATGATAGACTTTTGCCCTTACATTCAGAGGCAATGCTGATCTTACGATTTACCTTAAAAGGTAGCTTAAAGAAAGGCAAACCTACATATATATCATTTGTAGACTTAGAGAAAGCGTTTGACAATGTTGACTGGAATACTCTCTTTCAAATTTTGAAGGTGGTAGGCATAAACTACAGGGAGCGAAAGGCTATTTGCAATTTGTGCAGAAACCAGACAGCAGCAATAAGGGTGGACGGATATGAAAGGGAAGTAGTGGTTGAGAAGAAAGTGATGCAGGGTTGTAGCCTATCTCCGATGTTATTCAATCTGTATATTGAACAGGCAGTGAAAGAAACCAAAGAGAAACTTGGAGTAGGGAGAAGAAATAAAAACTTTGAAGTTTGCCTATGACACTGTAATTCTGTCAGAGACAGCAACGAACTTTGAAGAGCAGTTGAACCAAAAGGACAGTGTCTTGAAAAGAGTACATGATGCTGAGGGAATTACATTACGAATCGAGACACTTATGTAGTAGGTGAGTTTTGCTATAACTGATGATGACTAAAGTAGAGTGGATATAAAATGTGGACTGCCAATGGCAAGAAAAGTGTTTCCGAAGAAGACAAATTTGTTGGCATCGAATATAGATTTAAGTGTTAGGAAGTCTTTTCCGAAAGTATTTGTATGGAGTGTAGCCATGTATGGAAGTGAAACTTGGACGATAAAAATTTTAGACGAGAAAAGAATGGAGGCTTTTGAAATGTAGTACTACACAAGAATGCTAAAGAATAGATGTGTAAACCAAGTAACTAATGGGGAGATACTGAACAGAATTGAGGAGACAAGAAATTTGTGGCACAACTTTACCACAAGGAAGGATCGGTTGATACGACACACTATGAGACATGAAGTTCAAAAACTTTCTACCCGTATCTGAGACGGTCTGAGTAATTCCGCTCTAAAGAAAGTGGTTAATGTGCGAAGACCATTTGCTAGCGGAGATAAATATTTTGATTTTCCTGGTGTTGACCTCACCAACCGGTGTACCACACGTACCTCAGGATTGCATTGCGACGGATAGGGGCGTGAGTGGAAGTTGTCAGAGCTCCGAGTCGGAGATGTACGAGTCCTCCCTACTTATCGCCACCATCGGCGATCGCTGAGCCGCTGGCGTGCACAAATCACTGTACTGGTCGCAATAAAAGCCTTTGCTGTTCATACATCTCCACCTGTCCTGAACAGTCGGCAAGTTACGCCAGCCCTGTTGTCGGTGGCACCGCCTCCTCTGCGGGTCGGGGCCTCCGCATGCGAGTGGCGCTCGCCGCCGCGCCGCCCCTTTCAATTGCAAATCAGCCGACGGCAGGATTCCGCGGCGCACTTGTCGTCACGTGACTGCGCTGCGTCGCACAGCTCGTGGGCGGAATCCGCGCGGCCTACTGCACCGCACCTGTTGCTACACGCAGTGCGTTTCAACGCGCGGCAGGGCACGTTTCTCCCGAGACAATGGGCTGCGCTTCCTGCAGATCCTACCTGCACCGCTGCCTCCTTTCACACGTTCACAGAAAATCCTCTGTTGTGGTACATACAAAATCATCTCGTCAAATTACGTGCTACACAGGGCGAGATGCTAGCATCAATTAGTTTGGGTTACTGAAACAAGGAGTTCAACAGGTTTCAGTATCCAATGAGATGAGTAATTTGCGGATGATGAATGGTCGAAAAATTTTCAAGTACCACTATTCCGAAAGATTTACCAAAAGGCAGCACACTGTCTGATCAGAAGTAACCGGACACCTATAGTGGACATTACTATGAGGTTTGTACATCCTTCACCTTTACAACTGCCTGAACTTTGCTCGCGACATTATCAATGAGGTGCCGGAATGTCCGTGGAGGAATTACAGCCGAGTCCTGCGCAAGAGCCGGAAACACAGAAGGTAGTGAGGTTGGAAGTTGGGATCTGGAGTGAAAACAAAGCTCTAACTCATGCCTGAGGTGTTCCACTGGGGTCAGTTCGGATGTCTGGGCAGGCCAGTCCATGCTAAGAATGTTCTTGTCCCCTGACATTTGCCTCATAGATGGTGCTTTATGCTAGGAAGCTTCGTCATGCCGATAGAATCATCGTCCCGAACTATTCCTCTACTCCAACACACAATATGTATAATGGTATTCCTATCTTTCCTTATTTGGCGTTCTCTTAAGTTTAATAAGAGGACCAAACCCTAACAGTGGAAAACACCCTCATCCCATAACACTGCCTGCTCCATACTGGTTCGTATTAGACATGATGCCAGGTAACGTTCTCTAGCCATTCACCAAATACCGACGTTTCCGCCGGATTCCTACAGGATATAACGTACTTCATCAGCCCGTATCACTCGTTTCTTGTCATTCACTTTTTAGTTCCCTCAATCTTCCACACCACTTCAAGCTCCGCTTAGCACTGACTACAGAAATGTGTGGATTATGATGAGCTGCTCGACCATTTTACTCCATTCTAAGCGCAGTAACTGTGTTAGGTGGATTGCTGATAGCACTTTGGACCCTACGAGTTACTCCTTCCATTGATTTCGTGCGTTTTCTTACAACCACGCTCCACAATACTCGACGGTCCCTGCCCACCAATGCATGAGGTCTACTTGTTCTTGGTTTATCTGTGGTTGTTCCTTCGCGTTTCCACTTCACAGTCACATCAAAAACACTCACCTAGGGCAGCTGTAGAAGGGTTGAAATGTTCCTGATGGACTTACTACTTAGGTAATATCCAGTGACCAAGTCCACGTTCGAAACCACTGATCACGCCCGACCGACGAATTCTGCTGTTCACTGCTTCTTTGCTGACAGCAAAATACTGCCCGCCATCTTCTATACTGGCGGATCCGCCTCCCGCGATATCTAGTGGTGGATTACGGATTACGCAAGGGAGTCCGGATATTTTTGATCAGGTAGTGGAATAATATTGAAATTTAAGGTGGATTTTAACTCCAACATCGATAATAATAGCTTACCTTGGCGCCATTTGTTAGTCGCCGGTTTGCGTGGTTGGCGGTACGCGTCACCGTAATGCTACTAGCTCGCTTGCTCGCTCGTTCGTTTGTTCATTCCTTACTGTGTGTCGGGTCGATTCAGTGGTAACACAGCAACAAAAGCCGTTTTGTGTTCTCCATTCAGTTAGACCTGTAAAGCGTGATTTTGGTCTAGAGTACGGATCACGGGTTGCCTTCATGGTCTGTATGTCTGTGAAAAACTTCGTCTGCATGCCTTCAGTTTCAACAACTCTGGATGAACTGCGACGTCGCATAATAACACCAGTGAACGCACTAACTCCACATATTCTCGCAAAAAAGCATGCAGTGAGTGTGACTACCATCTGGATGTTTGTTATGCGTTCTGTGGAGAACAAAGTGAAAATAACTGAGAGGTAAATGAAAACTTTGGTCCGCAACGTAATACTAATAAGTTCTCCAAGTGTGTTGCCTTAATGTATAGCTAGAAAAGAGTGCAACTTGTGACTGGTATTTGACTGGTATTTCATTTCAAAGCTTCCCGTACTGAACAAGTAGCCGAAGAGAATTCCCCCTCCACAAACTAACAGTGTTTTCCACGATCTGCCGAAGAGAACACAGTTACACGTGACTTGAGGATAGAAACTTTTTGATTTTATTGTTAAAATAAAATGAATGAATGAGTGGTTGTGTGTGTGTGTGTGTGTGTGTGTGTGTGTGTGTGTGTGTAAAACAATTAAAAGAATAATGCAGAACAAAAAGAAACAGCTTCTTAACATCTGTAATACAAAGGTTAACCAGAAAACAGCATCAGAAACTTTGCTAAGCCTGTCTGTCCGACTGTTAAGAACCCTTTTACCCAGGAACGGTTAGAAGTATCAAAATGAAATTAATGTGATATACTACGGTGTATGATCCCTTGGCAGCGTTAAAAATTTAAGCTACTACGTCAATTCAGTTAAAACTGCCATTTATATCACATATTTTGATACTCGCATGCTGACTCATCAGAACCTCTAAGGTACTTTCCGTTCACTTCGAATTATGAAATTTGGAAGGTGGCGAGGTTACACGGTACAAGTAAAGCAAAAAATCTGAAAACTGTTAATTTGTAATTATATCGCAGTATTTTTCGTCATTTGTTATCCGTGCATATTCATGCTACTAACACATAGAACACTATGACCGGAACAAGCAGGTCCCTCTCTGTTTCAGATGCTATTTCGTGGACCCATAGCTTGCTCTCGTTCAGAAAAATATCAGTTAAGAGGGAGAGTCGGCATTGTTTCAGGCTGTCAAATAATTCCCCCCCCCCCCCCTCTCTCTCTCTCTCTCTCTCTCTCTCTCTCTCTCTCTCTCTCTCTCTGTCGCTGTCTGTCTTTCTAACCCTTCTAAGGAAGGTGTCAAACAGGTCACTGTAATTTGCACACTAAAGGAGCACAAGATAGCATGACGCATCCATATAAACTCCTGGACAGCCGGAAGTAGTTTCTCCAACAGCCGCGCGGGGTAGCCGCGTGGTCTTAGGCGCTTTGTCACGTTCCACACGGCTCCCCCCGTCGGAGGTTCGCGTCCTCCCTCGGACATGGGTGTGTGTGTGTTGTCCTTAGGGTAAGTTAGTTTAAGTTAAATTGAGTAGTGCGTAACCTTAGGGACCGAAGACCTCAGCAGTTTGATCCCGTAAGACCTTACCACAAATTTCCAATTTTCTCCAACAAATCGGTCACCACCTCATAAACGGACACCATATACATTAGTACTCTGCAATTCACAGTTAAGTGCCTGGCAGAGGGTTCATCGAACCACCTTCTCTACCGTTTCACTCTGTAACGGCGCACGTGAAAAGGGAACACTTAAATTTTCCCGTGTGAGCTCTCATTTCTCTTATTTTATTACGATAACCATTTCCCCCTATGTAGGTGGGCACCAAAAGAATATTTCCACACTCTGACGAGGAAGCTGGCGACGGAAATTCCATGAGAAGGTCCTGCCGCAGAGAAAACGCCTTTGTTTTAATGACTGCCACCCTAATCCGTGTATCAAATCAGTGGAACTCTCTTTTCTATTTCGCGACAGTACAAAACGAGCTACGCGTCTTTCAGCTTTTTCGTTGCCTCCGCCAATCCTAACTGATGCGGATCCCACACCACACATCAGTACTCCAGAAGAGGCGGACAAGGGAGGTGTAAGCTGTCTCTTTAGTAGACCTGTTACATTTTCTAGGTGTTCAGCCAATAAAAAACTGTTTTTGGTTTGCATTCCTCACAACATTATCTATGGCATCGTTTCGATATACGTTATTCGCAACTGTAATCCCTAAGTATCTTGCAGAGTTTTCAGCCTTTATATTTGTGTGATTTATTATGTAACGGAAATTTAGAAGTTTCCTTTTAGTAATCATGTGGAGGACTTCACACCTTTCATTATTGAGAGTCAATTGCCTCTTTTTTCACCAAACAGATATCTTGTCTCAATCATTTAGCAAAGGGTTTTCGTCGTCTGATGAGTTTACAAGACGGTAAATGACAGCATTTTCTGCAAAACGTTCAAGAGGTCTGCCCAAATTGTCTCCTAAATCATTTACGTAGATCAGGAACAGCAGAAAAACTGTAACACTTCCCTGGGGAACGCCAGATACTATTTCTGTTTCACTCTATGACTTTCCTTCAGTTGACAGGAAAAAATGAGTCCAGCTAAACAACTTTGACGATATTCCATAGGCGTGTAATTTGATTAGAATTCGCTTGTGAGGAACGGTGGCAAAAGCCTTCTTGAAATCTAAAAAAAAATGGAACGAATTTGATGTGTCAAGTGTATTTCACGAGAACGATATGGTTCAAACCTGTGTTGACTCTTTGTAAATAAATCTTTTTTTTCTAGATAATTCTTGATATTCGGGCACTGTTGTTCATTCATTCATGTACTTATATAATGGAAATATGATTCTGCCTTGAGAAAATACAAATTCCTCTTCTTTAACACCAAACATGCTGCAGTGAAGTTTCGCCATCGTCATAATGGTCACTTATTTTCTTAGCATCACATATTAATGTTTATGCGGCTACCTGTCAGTTGCTGTGCAGCTTTTTGTTACGATGTCGCTACTGTGGGGTACTTAGATGTAGTCATCATTTACGCAAAAAAACATAATCTGATAAAAAACACATTAGGTAAAATGCATGTAGCAGACTTATTAAAATGGATGACTATCATACAAACCAACTGTTATACATTAAATTATATTTATTAACTTATATTTTTCCAAGTAAACGAAGAGTTAATAGAAATAATGCAGCAAGAAACAGAGTGCAAGTAATCAGTGCCAATAAGGAAGAGTCTCGCTGTACTACGCACGAACTATGATGTCTGAGAGGAGCGGCTTCTAAAGCAAGTGGGGTGATCAGCAAAAGCACTCGTGATACAGAGCTACCGGAGGAGTGGCTCAGCGGGCGTGCTTCATTGGCTCCGCCAGATCCCACAAGACTGCTATCAGCATTGGACGGAATTCTGTTGCCAATTGTGATACGATGGGGGGTGATATCGATACGTGAGCACGACTGCTTTCATCCCCCATCCTTTCGTAATCTGTGATTGTGCTCCTTCTGTGAGGAGCGTGTTGTCGACGGGATGTTAAAGTCCAATCTTCCTCGCTTATTCCTTTTTGGGTACCGACTTGGAGTCGATTTGCAGTCGAGAGCGGTTTTGTGATTAAATGAGGCGACAGCACTCGACGTTCCAGGAGGCACAGCTCGTACGATTGTAGCGGAGGACTGATCGCGATGCTGGTCAGACGTGAGTTCTGATAGGAGGTCGGAGCTCAACGTCCGGGGACGGACGAGCGGCCGATGTTTGCGCAGCAGCCGCGGCGGCCATTAGCAATGCTGATGGCATATTGTGAGTGTAATGCGTCGCCACGTGTGCCATCTGCGTGACGCCGCGCGCAGTCCGCCCTGGAGGACGGTGATAAATTGCGAGTCTATGACGTACGGTGCCGGCTCGCTCACGAACCGCCGATACCCCGGCCGCCCCGTCTTCAGCGTCGGCGTCGTGCTTCGGCCACAATGCGGCCCCGGCGCGCCCATTCAGCACCTGCGACGCCACAGTTACGTTCCGGCGAGGGGCTCTGACGTATCTCCGGCGTAGATCGTCCGTCCGCGCTTGCGGCGCGCGCCGGGGAAGACTTGCGATAAATCTCCAATTGGTACCCTCTTCGTGATTCTCGGAAGGGCTCTGAAAGGCGCGCGACCGCCAACAAATTCGATCCTAATGTATCCGCACACCATTCGGTACCGCCATCCTTCACCTCCGTCGGGAATACACTGTCGCGTCGTTTTGTATTGAACACCGAATTTCCTACGGTCGCTACGCCGTCTTCCAATACGACTGTACGACTGCCAAATATAGCCGCTATGTCGCATCAGATTCATCAATCGCATGAACAAATCCGTTTTTCCCGATGTAAGTAGGCTGTTTAGGTTTTTATATTGGTAACGTCACGTAGCGCTCTGTGTGAAAATCACTGGCTCTGCTGTGTACAGTCTGTGGCTGATTGGCATTGTTGGAATATTCGCTATTGTAGTGTTGGGCAGTTCGATGTGAACAGCGCGTAGCGTTGCGCAGTTGGAGGTGAGCCGCCAGCACTGGTGGATGTGGGAAGAGAGATGGCAGAGTTTTGAGAGAGGACGATCTGGACGTGTGTCCGTCAGAAAAACGAAATGTGTAAGACTGGATGTTATGAACTAATATATATATATATATATATATATATATATAATGACTTTTGAACACTATTAAGGTAAATACATTGTTTGTTCTCTATCAAAATCTTTCATTTGCTAACTATATGCCTATCGGTAGTTAGTGCCTTCAGTAGTTAGAATCCTTTTATTTAGCTGGCAGTATTGGCGCTCGCTGTATTGCAGTAGTTCGAGTAACGAAGATTTTTGTGGGGCAAGTGATTCACGAAAGGTGTAGGTTATTGTTAGTCAGGGCCATTCTTTTGTAGGGATATTGAAAGTCAGATTGCGTTGCGCTAAAAATATTGTGTGTCAGTTTAGTGATGTTCAGAATCAGTAAAGAGAGAAATGTCTGAGTAAGTTCAGTTTTGCTCAGCTGTTTGAAAATCAAATAACGTAAGGGGTTTACCAGCACAGTCATTCATAAATTTTTCTAAGAGGAGGTTTAACAGATTATAAGAAAGTCTTCGATTGGTTGGAAAAATATGTTAAGTAAATCTTTTGTTTATTGTGAGTAACTTGTTAACTGGAATGAGATTTTCACTCTGCAGCGGAGTGTGCGCTGATATGAAACTTCCTGGCAGATTAAAACTGAATTTGGAAGGTACGAGATGAGTTACTTGCGGAAGTGAAGCTGTGAGGAGGGGAAGTAAGTCGTGCTTAGGTAACTCAGTTGGTAGAGAACTTGCCCGCGACCATGGCCCGCCACACAGTTTTAATCCAGTGATGTCATTAGATGCGGACACACAGTTCGGATAAGCCATATACTGATGCAAATCCGCCGTGTTGTCTTCAAAGGAACCATCCCAGCGTTCACTTTAACTAAGGAAAACCTGAAACCGAACGGCCAGTCGGTGATTTGAATTCGTTCCTTGCGAATGTGAACCCATTGTGTCACCACCTCGCTTGAGAAAATTCTGATCCTAGTTCTAAAGTGCGGGCTGTATAGGAAACTGATTTTGCGTATCAGGGATCCGACAGTTTGTGGTAGGTTTGTGCATCTGGCATTAGATGTCTTCGCACAGGTCGTGTAATTAACGTAAATCACGGGCCACTGACGTGCGTCCGCAGTGATGGCGCGCTATAGCGACCCAGATGGGTTCTATAGGACTTACATCAGTCGAATCTGGTCGCTGAGACATCAATATGAGTTCACTGTAGCACTCCTAAAATCACTATAGCACAGTTCTGCCTCGGAGACGCTGATAATTATACTGCTGAAAGATGTCATCGCCGTCGGGAAAGACATCAATCGTGTAGAAATGCACGTGGTTTGCAGCTGTCAGCGTGCATTGCATTAGTACCACTGGTCCCATGCAAGAGCAAGAGAATGTCTTCCATAGCATAACATTGCTCATACTAGCCTGAGTGAGAGGCGCGCTGCACATTTCGAGCCGTCGTTCAATTCGATGACGGCATTTGTAGAGACAACTATCACCCTAGTGCAAGAAAAATGTGATTCGCCCCAAAGAGCCGACACGTTTCCATTGATCGACGGTGCTCACTGCAGGCATAATTGAAGATGCCGCTAGGTCAACATCGAACACGTAGGGGTATTCCGCTGCGGAGCTCCATGTTCAACAATCGACGATCTACATCTACATTTATACTCCGCAAGCCACCCACTTTACGTGCCACTGTCATTACCTCCCTTTTCTGTTCCAGTCGCGTATGGTTCGCGGGAAGAACGACTGTCTGAAAGCCTCCGTGCGCGCTCTAATCTCTCTAATTTTACATTCGTGATCTCCTCGCGAGGTATAAGTAGGGGGAAGCAATATCTTCGATACCTCATCCAGAAACGTACCGTCTCAAAACCTGGTGAGCAAGCTACACCGCGATGCAGAGCGCCTCTCTTTCAGAGTCTGCCACTCGAGTTTGCTAAACATCTCCGTAACGCTATCACGCTTACCAAATAACCCTGTGACGAAACGCGCCGCTCTTCTATGGATCCTCTCTATCTCTTCCGTCAACCCGATCTGGCACGGATCCCACACTGATGAGCAATACTCAAGTATAGGTCGAACGAGTGTTTTGTAAGCCACCTCCTTTGTTGATGGACTACATTTTCTAAGGACTCTATCAATGAATCTCAACCTGGCACCCGCCTTACCAACAATTAATTTTATATGATCATTCCACTTCAAATCGTTCCGCACGCAAACACCCAGATATTTTACAGAAGTAACTGCTACCAGTGTTTGTTCCGCTATCATGTAATTATACAATAAAGGATCCTTCTTTCTATGTATTCGCAATACATTACATTTGTCTATGTTAAGGGTCAGTTGCCACTCCCTGCACCAAATGCCTATCCGCTGCAGATCTTCCTGATTTCACTACAATTTTCTAATGCTGCAACTTCTCTGTATACTACAGCATCATCCGCGAAAAGCCACATGGAACTTCCGACACTATCTACTAGGTCATTTATATATATATTGTGAAAAGCAATGGTCCCATAACACTCCCCTGTGGCACGCCAGAGGTTACTTTAACGTCTGTAGACGTCTCTCCATTTATAACAACATGCTGAGTTCTGTTTGCTAAAAATTCTTCAATCCAGCCACACAGCTGGTCTGATATTCCGTAGGCTGTTACTTTGTTTATCAGGCGACAGTGCGGAACTGTATCGAACGCCTTCCGGAAGTCGAGGAAAATAGCATCTACCTGGGAGCCTGTATCTAATATTTTCTGGGTCTCATGAACAAATAAAGCGAGTTGGGTCTCACATGATCGCTGTTTCCGGAATCCATGTTGATTCCTACAGAGTAGATTCTGGGTTTCCAAAAACGACGTGATACTCGAGCAAAAAACATGTTCTAAAATTCTACAACAGATCGATGTCAGAGATATAGGTCTATAGTTTTGCACATCTGCTCGACGACCCTTCTTGAAGACTGGGACTACCTGTGCTCTTTTCCAATCATTTGGAACCTTCCACTCCTCTAAAGACTTCTGGTACACGGCTGTTAGAAGGGGGGCAAGTTCTTTCGCGTACTCTGTGTAGAATCGAATTGGTATCCCGTCAGATGTGCTTCGAAACACTTGTGTCTATAGTACGGAAACATAATTCAATAATTCTAAAAAGAAAGTAATTAATTTGTCATAATTCACGATTGTGAACAGCCCTCACACTAGGAATATTTTGAAATATTAGAACAAGTAATATTTCCTGCGGGAGCCAATATTTTGGAGTACATATAAGAATTAACTTATTTGTCCATCGAGATTTTAAAGCAACCTTTTTTATGTCGTGCTGTGTATTTACTTTAAGAACATCGGACACTTCTTGAGTAGAGGAGAGTAATCGTAAGATTCTTGTTCTTGTTCTGTGAACAATCGTTGACGTCCAAACATTTAACGCATAGCTATAGTTTCACTGCCTTTCCGCCTCTTTCCGTAGATGCTCACGCAGTAGCATGTGAACGTTCGAACACCTTCGCCGTTCTCGAGATACTCGTTAACAGGCTCTGAGTAATAATAATTTGTCCGGCCGCTTCAGTCCGGAACCAAGAGGTTGCCACGGTCGCAGGTTCGAATCCTGCCTCGGGCATGGATGTGTGTGATGACCTTATGTTCGTTAGGTTTACGTAGTTCTAAGTCTAGGGAACTAATGACCTCAGATGTTAAGTTCCATAGTGCTTAGAGCCATTTCAACCGTTTGAATAATAATTTGTCCTTCAGTCACTTCTCTCAATGTATTTCCCCATTTGCAGCTCATATCTTCGCTACTGTGGTTCCCCCGTGCGTGTCTGCTCCGCTTACATACTTTTGTTAACGCGTCACGTGCCCGGAACGTCATCAACGCCGCGTCGGGCAGTGGTCGTGTTGTTTTCGCTTATCACTGTAAAGGACGCTCTAAAGCTTTCCGTTCGTAGGCCACACCAACCCTTTGCCTACATAAGAGTACATATGTACCCACATCGGAGTAGCGCTGGGTTGCATACACGCTGCAGCAACGCGCTCAAACGGAAACTTTTTGACCACCCCTTATAGTTACAAAGAGTCCCCTGTTAGTGTAAATCCCCTCGGAACCATTTACTCGTTCAGAGCTTTTAAACTGTCCTACGTTGTGCATGCAAAGTGGCTGTTAAAATTTCTTCGTCTGCCTGACCTAGTTACGTTATCAGAAATGTCAAGGGCTCGATATGGCGAGTGTTTCAAAACAGCCCGCTGGGTAACAGCGCAATGGACATGGTGCTCTCTTTTTTTTTCATGCTGTGCCAGCAGATAACAGAAAAAAAAGGCGGAGTGGAGATATACGGCGGCGCACTGTGTCACGTCATAAAATAGAATATTTTGCAACCTGACGCCGCCAGCTTTCGCCATGGAAGACCTGTCAATACCTGGCGTTTTTAAACTTTCTTTGCTATCTTTACTCAGTATGGAAGTCTAAAGTACGGAAATATAATTTAACACTTCTGAAGAAAAAAGGCACACTAATTAATTTTTTATGATACACGAATGTGAACACCTCTCAAACTGGAAATAGTTTAAAATATCGAAACAATATTTCCCACGGGAGCCAATATTTTGGCGTACATTTAAGACTTGAACTTATTTATGTATCAAAGTATTAAAGATAATACTTTTATGTGGTGCTGTGTACTAGTTTTAAGAACATCGGACACTTCTTGAATATAGGAGAGTAATCGTACGATTCTTATAGATTTTCAGTGAAACTTTGCATAAAAAGATAGTAAATGTGCTAAATTTGATGACCAACTATTGGCACAAATTGCACTTAACGATACATGTTTCATGTGATACTAATTGTATTATGTACCGTGTAAAATGATGCAATTGGTAAGATATAATGCAAGTAGGCTAGACTCCTTTAGTAGGTTTTTATCTAGTTCTCCTAAATCAGTTCAAACGATTGTCAGGATGGTTCCTCAAAAAGGTCTTCGCAGCTTCTTCTCAGCGTTTTTCCTTGACTTTCTCTGCTCTGTCTCTAATGATGTCGATTTTACTAGTTATATTTTCTACCCTATTGAATTAGGCAACCCAAGAGGAAAAAGCAGAATGTAACGACGTTTGACTAGTCTTCCCTCGCAGTGATTGTCGTCTACAGAAGTAGAACTCTCTTCTCCATCGCAGCATAACGGGTTAGTAGCAGTGAGAGAACGGTCTCTACAGCAACTAGAGGAAAAACACTGGAAAACTTGCAACATACATCTCATGCCTTGGTCATATATTGTACTGATAATATCTTGAAAACACACATTGCTCCTAGGGTGTCATCTGCCGTAGAACGCTTTTCTTCCCGTTAACCATGATACAGCTCTCATTTAACTTTTATCTGAACCTTTTCGGCTTATTCCTATTTTCGACATTACTATTTCTGACTTACATATAGTAAGGTACCAAAAAATATTGTCATGCAATATATGTTTGAAATGAGAACCATTTAGACATTGAGAAAAAGCTCTAGGAGATTCGTTTTTACTCTAGAGAAGCCGGCCGTGGTGGTCTCGCGGTTCTAGGCGCGCAGTCCGGAACCGTGCGACTGCTGCGGTCGCAGGTTCGAATCCTGCCTCGGGCATGGATGTGTGTGATGTCCTTAGGTTAGTTAGGTTTAAGTAGTTCTAAGTTCTAGGGGACTGATGACCACAGCAGTTGAGTCCCAAAGTGCTCAGAGCCAATTGAACCATTACTCTAGAGAAACAGGAAAAACTCAAGGCCAAGAGGGCGGGGGGCAAGGTGGTAAATTTGTTGAGAAAACAGGTGCAAAACCATCGATTTCTGTTCCATAAATTGCGACGCTGCATGTGTGTGGTGGCGCAGGCAGCGATTGGATTTTCAACAGTAAAGATCGTCCGCAAGATCTCACACAATCATTTTAAAATTTGAAAGCTAGAACATTTGCTGTCTTAAGTACTCCGAAAAACAAATTCATGTCAAGAAAATCGTACTTTCGTTTGCAAATTGTTTGTTGCACGTTTGGCCTTCTTCAGCCTTGATAATGATGCCATCGGATGGTTTCTTGATTTTTTAGAAGTGACTGTTTTCACGGCTGATTTCCCTGCTATGTGTCAGCAGCACAGTACTCCCTATCCGTAAAATCGCCAAACGCATGGTACGACGTTTATAAAAGAAAGTGCTGCGACCTAACAGACGCTTTTCCACGTATGGCAGTTCGTCAACAGATTTTAATACACTGCGTAGTAGAGGAACCCAGTGGAAGAACCCACCACTCCCATCATAATCATATCATCATCGTCATCCATATGTTCAGAGGAAAGGAAATCTTATTACTTTTAACCACCTCCTCTCCTACAGACTTCAAATTTATAATATCTAATTAAAAATAGACCGATCCTCAACCAGCTGGCAATTTGATCTCTAATTAATTAGGATTGTGAGAGTATAGCCCCATAAAAAGTCCTAGTAATCTGTTCTCCAATGATGTAGTGATGCTAAAGCTCTGAACGAAATGGTGACTTCGTCACTGGCAGGGGACGGCTAGGTTGGTATCCCACCTCTGTCTGTGGCGTCTCCAGGCACGTGTAGGGCGTGAAGTTGAATTTTTCTTTAGTGGTGAGTCATGATTCGAACTGAGCATCGAAAACCAGCGAAGATGTCCTGGATAGCGGTGAGATAGCAGTTTGACTGTCGCCCGCTATACGGTCCGACAACCAGTAGTGATGATCTCTCGTGCCTGATTTTTTTTTTTTTTTTTTCGTAGCAGAACCTCTTTGATTGCCATCCAGGCCATCCTTACGGCACAACCAGTGATCTCTATACTACCTGGATATTGAACTTCAGCTATCTGATCGTACCAGCCACAGATGCTTATATTTCGTTTCTTGCCAAACTGCAACATTGCTGCTTAGATGTGTCACTAGAACACGAAAAGAGAAAATACTTTTCGATTCCGCCCCACATGAGCCTATTTCATCACATGTTGACGCAAAGTTCAAGACAAGAAATAAGTCTCCAATTCTTCATCATGTACAGCCCGATGCAAATTTGTTTGCCAAACTACAACATGGCGGAAGATGCAGAGAACACGAATCTGCAGACACGCTGCAGTTCTATACTCAGACACCAGACTTCTACATCCAGGTTGTATAGAGATCATTGGGCACAACAGTATGTCGGCGATATTCTACGTCGCGTTTTGTTGTCCTTTATAGCAAGCAATTCTGGGCTTACATTTCAGCAAGATAACGCCCGCCCGCACACTGCGAGAGATTTTACTGCTTACTTTCCTGCCCTACCTTTACCAAGAAGATCGCCGGATCTGATTATGGGTAGGTCCCTCCAACAATCTCGGAATTTTGACGATGTGACGCGCCAGCTGGACGGCATTTGGCACGGTGTCTCTCAGGAGGACATCCAGCAACTCTACGAGTCAGTGGCAAACCGAATAACTGCTTGCATAAGGGCTAGAGGTGGACTTACTCAATTCGTAAAGCTCTTATTTTTGAATAAACGATCCATTTCGTCTGTACATGTACATCACACATACTGATTTCCATCCCATTCGGATAAGTCTTTCGTGGTGCGTCTTTTTCGTGTCTTAAAGTGTATTTCTTTTATTACTACGGCTTTTAACTTAAGAACAAGCTCATAAACACACACACACACACACACACACACACACACACACACACACACACACACACACACAGAAAGAAGGGTGGCCGCAAGGATTAGTGTTGGTACCAAAATTTATACTCGTCTATTGCCTTTTTTTTTTTAACCATCTCCCTCTTGTTCATCGTCAATCACTTCTGGAAGACCGCGAGGGGTGTCTGAGACACGGAGGGTTTGCAGCCTACCGTGGGTAGCGAAGTGTGGGCGCTGACGGCAGGGGGTCCTTTGCAGGACAGGCCGACAGCGCGTGAAAGATTCGAGGACACGTCCCTCCGCATCCACCGGCAATGGCAGGAGCGCAGGCTGGCCACCTTCCCGAGCGTGGCCGCGGCCTTCTTGAAAGATGACCCCGCAGGCGCCTGCATGGCGCCGGTCTGCGCGGCCGCTGCGACCACAACCACAACCACAACCACAACCACGGCGACGGCTGTAGGCCGGGACGCGGCAGCCGCCTGCGACAGCCGCCCAACGCCGGTAAGGTGTCAGCAGTGCATGGAACCCCTCACTACCACCACCGCCACCACAGCCCCCACCACAGACACCTAACGCATCGTGTATGTGCTGCAGTGCCACCGTATGTATGTCCTGGCTGCTTACCTGAACATTGCTCACTGTAATGCACCCTGCTCCGTGAGTACCCGATGTCTCGTTCAATGTGCTCGCTTTGTTTACTAACACCCCCTTCACCCCCTCTCAGCTACCCTGAACTTTGTTTTACTAACAAATATTAAAAAAAAAAAAAAAATACTCCAATATCGTCTACTAACCCAAAGTACTTTTGAGTATATTCCATGGTTCGGTCCCTCCATAGCATAGTTTGTTAAATTCGAACTGTTTCAATAAGCGCTTTTCTCGTGTCTGTGTGAATGTTACTAACTCGCTTTCCCCTTGAGATCATGCATCAGAAACAACTCGTACAGATACATCTACTTCTCCCTCTACCTCGCAAGTCAACAGCCTAGTTTCCCTTTTTCGTATTCCTGTCGTAGATGAAAGTTCATAAAGGAATCAAGATGGATTCCGAAATCAACGATCGTGTGGAACCCAGCTCGCTCTGTTCGTCCACGAGGCCCAGAAAATTTGTGGTAAGTTCCTATGGAACCAAACTGCTGTCCCTAGGCTTACACGCTACTTAATCTAACTTACGCTAAGGATAGCAGCACACACACACACACACACACACACACACACACACACACACGCTCGAGGGAGGACTCGAACCTTCGACGCAAGGAACCGCGCGAACCGTGACAAGGCCCCTGAGACCTCGTGGCTACTCCGCGCGGCACAAAAAAGCAGTACACTCGTTTACTGTAGTTAAAGTTGATATCATGTTCTTTGACTTCTTGGAGGCCCTCCATAACATCCCGCATTACTAATTTACGAACAAAATACGACCGTACGGAGTTTCCGAGCAACAAGAGCTAACGCACACGGAACATAGCATGTCACCCCCGACGTGGGAAAGTCTTCAGACGTAGAACTACACAGGGAAATGCTATGGGACTATTGCTTTTCACGAGACATGAAATTGAGCTATTAGATAACGCCGACAGCGCCATGAGGCTTTCCATGGATGATACTGTTGTATACAGATCAGTCACGGTGGTAAAAAACCGTAGTGAAATACAGGAAGCCCTTGCAGATGATTATGCTTGCAACTGACCCTCAACATCAAACATGGTGAACACATAAACAAAAAGACTCGTTACTGTGCGATAAGCAATTACAGAACAATCGTTGGACGCATTCATATGCACGAAATATCTACGAATGTGTTTACGGAGCGATTTAAAGTCGAACAGTCACATAAAACTGAAGACTGAGAATCATTGGAAGAATCCTTATGAAGCGTGGTCTACCCACAAAGTACGCAACTTGCAAAACCATCACTGGGATATGTACCAGACGGGATTTATGGAAAAAATAGAGAAGATCCATAGAAGAGCAGCGCGTTTCGTTACAGAGTCATTTAGTAAGCGAGAGAGCGTCATGAAGTTGGTCACCAACCCTAGTTGCAGATGTTGCAAGATAGTCGTTGTGCATCACGGTGAGCTTACTATCAAAGCTCCGAGAGCGTATGTTCCCAGAAGAGTCAACCAGTATATTCCTTGCTCAGACGTACATCGCGATAAAAGGACCACGAAGATAAAATTAGTGAGATTTGAGCCAACATGGAGTCTTACTAGCATTCGTTCTTCACCATTGTAACCTGAACGGGATGAATCGACATTGAAACACAAAGCACCCTCCGCCATACACTGTAAGATGGCTTGCGGAGTATAGATGTAGACGTAATATGACAGTCAGCACGCCTCCCAATAACCGTGGCGACACCCTAGTTAACACAATGGACTCACGTCGCGGAGATGTTTTCCGTGTTGAATCATCCACGTTCCCGTGGCTGCTGTAAATCACCTTAAGCGAAAGCCACTGTCTGAATCCATTCCCATCATCTCTCAACTGACCGACAGTTCAGTCTCTAACGACAGAGGCCTTGATGTCGACGATGTGTTTGCCCTAAACTTTCTAGTGGCTATAAGCCTAGTTTTCAAAATTTTGTTATCGCGATTACTTCGTGTGGTGGTTATGGCACGGGAACACATGCTGCTTCTCCCGGCATAGACATTGATTTTCCAGAGACGCTCTTGCGCAGGTCAACAAATCCGTGACGAATTTTGCAACTTTTCTCTGATTCTTATTTTTTTTCTCGCTTCCTCGAACCGAGCATGGTTAAAACAGATAATAAAATGCCCATAAATGGATTAATTTTATAAGTACCCGCATTTTTAATAACTCGGTTTCCTGGCACTCATGCGAATAAATGGGTAACTGCCTTCCGAGAAAATAGATTTACGTGCTCGTTCCACGACAAATCGCTCCAGGTAAGGGCTCATAGACATTTGATTGACTGCTCGTGTTGACGAACAATTCCGGCTCAGTCACCTAATTTGTCTGTTGTGTCACATTTGTTTACATTGAACACCAACTAAAATATGTGCTGGTTACTAAAACTAACAAAAGATGTAGCATGTGCAGTTGGAATGGCAATACCTTGTGATGTGCATGTATTAGTTCTATTAAATGATTTGGAAGGGAATTAATTAAGAAAAGACGTTTGTGGTAAATTGAGTAAGCAATCAATCTAATTTTGCTTGAGCACCATTTGAGAAAAGGACGATGGAGCAGGTGGCTATTATGGACACTTTCCTGTACTTGTGAAGGGAAACTGACGTAAGAGTGGGCTGAATAAGCAACGTTCAACAGCAGTGACGTGTGGAAGACAACAGAAGTACCTTCTGTTAACACAATGGCGTAACAAGAGTACGACAGTCGGCTAGTGTGTTCTGAGTGCCTTTACGTGCGATTACATTTTTTTGTGACTAAAAAAATGAGGAAGGTCAAAAATAGGGGAAGGAGAGTGAGAAGAAGAAGAAGAAGAAGAAGAAGAAGAAGAAGAAGAAAGAAGGTAAATGGTTTGGGAATGGGGGAGAGACGTACGTAAGGAAAGCGTGAGATTTGAATTGGAATGTGTTCGGCAACAGTTCCCTTAGACTCCTCTCTCCCTCGTAGGGAGATTCTTGCGTCTTCTTTTCGGTTACTGGACAGAATCACTCATTGTAACAAGTAAGTCAAAGCAACAATAGTGTAAAGAGTGCATTTTGCATTTTTTTATTACGGCTTTGCGTTGATCGACAATGAGACAAGTAAAAAGGAATCGCATTACTGTTAAAATAAAAAGCGACTTTGGACTGTGTGTTTCTCATCTTTTCATTTGTATCGTACGACAAAATAATTACTGAAATAAGTATGGTAAGATGTACGAATATGGAATACTTGCGTAATGCTAAATATCAGTGTGTTCACTCTGTATGATGGTGACATTAATTAGAAAACAGTGCACGTACTGCTACAGCGACACTGGCGGAGAATGCAGTAACGTTCACTCCCTGACAACGGTTGGTGGTCTTTCCGTGTGGCGCTAGAAGATTTCACAAGGTTTGAGTTTTTCTGACTTCACGACTGAATGGATACTGAAGCTGTATAACGTAACTAAAATTAATCCACACTGAAGCGCCAAAGAAACTGGTACAGGCATGCGTATTCAAGTACAAGATATGTAAACAGGCAGAATACGTTGCAGCAGTCGCCGACGCCTATAAGAGACAACAAGTGTCTGGCGCAGTTGTCAGATCGGCTACTGCTGCTACAATGGCAGGTTATCAAGATTTAAATGAGTTTGAACGTGGTGTTATAGTCGGTGCTCGAGCGATAAGACACAACATCTACGAGGTAGCGATGAAGTGGGGATTTTCCAGTACGACCATTTCACGAGTGTACCGTGAGCACCAGGAATCCGGTGAAACATCAAATCTCCGATATCGCTGCGACCGGAAAAAGATCGTGCAGAACGGGACCAATGACGACTGAAGAGAATCGTTCAGCGAGTCAGAAGTGCAACCTTCCCGTAAATGGCTGTAGATTTCAGTGTTGGGTCATCAACAAGTGTCAGCGTGCGAACCATTCAACGAAACATCATCGATATGGGCTTTCGGAGCCGAAGGCCCACTCGTGTACCCTTGAAGACTGCACGACACAAAGCTTTAAATCTCGCCTGGGCCCGTCAACAGCGACATTGGACTGTCGATGACTAGAAGCATATTACCTGATCGGACGAGTCTCGTTTCAGAATGTATCGAGCGGGTGGAAGTGTACGGATGTGGAAACAACCTTATGAATCTATGGACACTGTATGTCAGTAGGGAACTGTTCAAGCTGGTGGAGGCTCTGTAATGGTGTGGAGCGTGTACAGTTGGAGTGATACAGGATCCCTGATACGTCTAGTCACGACTCTGACAGGTGACACGTACGTAAGCATCCCGCCTCATCACCTGCATTCATTCGTGTCCATTGTGCATTCCGACGGACTTGACAATTCCAGCATGACAATGCGACACCCCTCACGTCGACAATTGCTATGGAGTGGCTCCAGGAATACTCTTGTGAGGTTAAACACTTCCGCTGTCCTCCAAACTCCCCAGACATCAACATTATTGAACATATCTGGGATGCCTTGCAATGTGCTGTTCAGAAGAGATCTCCACCCCTTCGTACTCTTACGGATTTGTGGGCAACCTTGCAGGCTTCATAGTGTCACTTCCCTCCGCCACTACTTCAGACGTTATTCGAGGGCATGCCATGTCGTGTTACGGCACTTCTGTGAGCTCGCGGGGTGCTGCACTATATTGGACAGGTGTACCACTTTCTTTGGCTTTCCAGTGTATAATTATTATGCTCTGATGAAGGAATAATTATGATGTTCTCCTGCATGTGTTTCTAAGAAGCTGCTAAAATCGGTTTGCTTGCAGCATGGTTAAAACAAAATGGCGAAGAATGTTCCTAATGAGCAACACCACTTCGATCTCAGTGTTGAATGTCCCATATTAACAGTAACATTACATGATAATTATTGTCTTTACATTTTTGCCTATAGAAACTATAATAATTCAATTCTACCGTGTTCATGACCTTAATGTGTAAATGGGAAGTGAAGGTCTGTCACTTAGAAAACCACTCAGAACCAATTTCTAGTTCTATTTCTTTATTATTTTTTAGCTTTAAATGAAATATTTTAAATAATGATTACTATAGGGTACACGTGCTGTCTAAGACAATCTTTTGCCAGTGTCTGTTTTTCAGATGCCAGGAAAAATGACGAAACGTAAAGGGTGCCGCAAACATAAACCAGCAATAGAGGTCATGTGGTCCAAAAGGATGTGTTTTCCTAAACCCCAAAATATGATCCATGTACCACGAGGGACTCTGAATATTAAAATGTTGAAATACGTCGAAAATTTAAATATTGATGACGTTGTCAACGTACTATTAGGGAGAAAGCCCACTTTACAAATCAATATGGAAAAGAACTTAACAAATTAGTGTGAGGAGGTAGAGAAGAGTTTTTCTTTTTTTTGGCCTGTCGACGCGAGGATTTACGCAGCACTGCTTTACGGGCAAACTATAAATCAAATCCCTTCAATAGTAAATGAGGGTGCCTGTAGAAAGTGTTTCACGAAATATCCAGAGATGAATCGCTCCATATCTTTAATAGCACCCGAATCGAAATCATTGTCTGAAGTGCGCGTGTTCAATAAAGAAAGTGTTTCTCGGTTCTTTGATGTTTTAGGAGAAGAGTTTAAACGTTATTCCTACAAACCTGACAGAATCTATAATTATGGCGAACTATTTCAACCATTTTGTGGCAATACATCGATGTTTTATTGACCAACGACCGCGTTTGCCTGTCTATCGCTGACAGAAGCGCGACCACGACGAGATTCTGCAAACCAATTATTCTAAACAGTCTTTTTCTGAAGTCGATAGCGTACCAAAAATTGAACGAAATGGTACGGACCATAGTTGTTGATCCAGAGTGTGACAAAAATCGTAAAGAATCATGCAGCAAAAAAATTATGCGTCACTTTTCGATTTTTTCCACAAATTTTTGTTTCTTTACACGTTTATTTTAAAGAAACTACTTGGCCAGTTTTCGAGCTGCAGTTATTTTCGCAGAAAATAATACCAACCTTTAAAACGATGTTAATGTCACATCTTAATGGCGACAACGATTTTAAAAGTTGAAAGGAGACCTTGCACACCCACTAAGCAAGATGAAAATAGCCTGAAGTCTGCTGGTGCTGTCTATTTGTAGGAGCTGTACTGCTCCGGGTACATATGAGTCATAAAGTTGCAACGTTATGAGAAGTCGTTCTTCCCACACAGGTAGCGTGTCGCAGCCACGCTAGTGGGAGCTAGTATGACTTACAACGTCTGCAGTACTGCGCTTCTGCGGCTATTCCATGTTTATCAGTCACTACTCTGTGTACGTTAGGCGAATAACATCATTACAGTCGTCGCTGTTAGTGAGAAATATAATTCTTCTGGAACTTGATACCTGGTATTCACTCTTCAGTTTTTATGTAGTTATACACGGACAGTTCATAAAAGAGCGGTTGCATCAAGTGTGACGGTATTTCCCTCTCATATAGACAGCAGCATCTAACTCTTAACTCATCTCGCAGAGTATCATAACACTGCAGTCATCGTTAGAAATACAACACTGGAGTACAAAACCTTGATAAAACTTAGAACATACACTGAAGAGCCAAAGAAACTGGTACACCTGCCTAATATTGTGCACGCAGAAGTGCCGCAACACGACGTGGCATGTAGTCGACTAATGTTTGAAGCAGTGCTGGACGGAATTGACACCATGAATCCAGTGGGACTGTCCATAAATCCATAAGAGTAGCAGGGTGTGGAGATCTCTTCTGAACAGCACGTTGCAAGTCACCCAGATACGCTCTACAACGTTCGTGTCTGGAGAGTTTGGTGGCTAGCGGCAGTGTTTAAACTCAGAAGTGTTCCTGGAGCCACTATGTAGCAATTCCGGACGTGTGGGTTGTCGCGTTGTCGTGCTGGAATTGCAGCAACAGTAGCTATGCAATTCACGACTGAACCTGGTCACTCGTTTCCCAAGACAGCTTGTCACTTTCGTTGATACGCTCAGTCAGTCCATTTCGTGAAATAAAAAATCAGCACAGCGAAACCAATCGACAGGACGATAACGAATGATAACAAGTCATCTTATCAGCACTGACCATTTTTCTCAGCTGACTGTGGTAACCAGAGCGGCACCACAACGGAAACACATCGGCTCTGTTTAAACTTCCAACGATATGACGTGCACCCTAAAAGTAGTTGCTTTCGAGAACGCATATTAACAACTTCCGGACCTCGCGTTCCGACATCCTTCGCTACCCAGGGTAGCTAACTGGTGGAATATATTAACCTTTATTCGTTTCTACACCATAGTCTCCTTTTGTTGTATTTAATTTTCGTCCCGCCTGTAAATGAGTCACTACTTCAGTTCCAGAAGAGAGAGATTTTGCATTAGCCTACCAGCGACGACCGTATGAATGCTTCTACAACCAAAGCCGACGTTATGCTGAATAAAAAGTTCCCGGTCTTCCATACGCATCAAGTGGTTATACATCGACTACTTTTGGTCGGATGTTGTTCAAGGAACAACGAATCTCGTGGAAGCGGGGTAATATTTTATTTAGTCATATCGCCGGAGATTACGCACCCACCATTGTCTTGACAAAGCGCCGGTTCTCAACTACGGAATGGACTTAACATTCCAACACGCAAGAAAGAAAAGAAAAAAAAAAAACACAACTGCGATTTTCCTCTAAATGAGCTACTACAAGTACGAAATCACCATTCGAGAAATCTAATATCTATGTGATAGCGACTAAATATTGTAATGTTGTTACAGTAACTATGTCATTATGAGCTAATGAAACATGAAATTAGATACAATATTTCATCAAGGAAATTTATTGTTTTCCATATTGGAGACTCTACATTTAACTTTAAGACCCTTGGGTCATTCTTCGGCCCTGTATTTAACCAGACCGCTCCACGATGTTCAGCGCATTCCCCTGATCCAATAACCCTGTTACACAACAGAGGTCATTGTCTTCGGATGGACAGTACTGCATGTTTCTCAAGAATTACACATTTTTAAGTGTACCTTCCATAGAAGCATACTTTGTCAAAGCTGTTACCACATGTACATAGGCAAGAGAGGCAACTGACAAGGAATATGATAATTTGGACAAACGGCTTCTGTCACAAAAAAGAAGACACTGACAAGCGCACCATCTACTGTCTTTCTTCTTCAGTTCAAGGACGACACGAATGTTAATGTACTCATCACAAAGTGTCTTGAACCGATTACTTTGCGGTTGTTACCATTTTCTTGTGATTTCTGTGCAACGAATTATCACGCCGGGAGTATATACTGGAAAAAACCTTGCCTTTTTTTAACGTTCTCATTCAGCATGATCAGTAAAGAGCGATAAGTCCCAAACACGACTTTTCGCTACAACACAATTTGTATTTCATTTCTCCGCAATTGACACGCAGTATGCTTCCTTAGCTCAAATTGTAAAATTACCTACGAGTTGACACAATGGTAATTCATTGCATACACATTTGTTTAGAGCCCATCCGGCCGTTCTAACTTATGATTTCCATTATTTTCCTAGATCAGTGTACACGAATCATGAAATTTTCGTTTTAGAAACACCAAACTCGATTTCATCCTCTGTTTTTGTTGTCAAGGTCTCTCGTAAGCTCGCTGTCGGCGAGACATTAAACTTCAACCTTTCTTGCTGTCAGAATACAATTAAATTAGCATAACAGTCGTGACAGCCAACAAATTGTGTGATACATCATCCACAATACAGGCAAATTTCCTTAGTCACTCTCAGCGATACGATACATAGTAGTGTCCTTACGAAACTGCAAGACGGAGCGATTTTCTGATGTAACGTGAAAAACCAGAAAGGTAACAGAAACTCAGTACAGAAAAGCTAATAAGAGAAGTTCTGCAGACAACGTTTTGATAACAAAGTACAAATACTGAAGTGCTAGGAGGAGGCGTGCATTTTCATCTAGAAGCTGATACAGCGATATGCGCTGAAGGCTGTTCTGTCATTACCGATCACGTCGTATTGTCAATGCTGGTTTTGCAATCCTACGACATCTGCGGCACACGTGTGTTGCGTATTGGGACTGCATTGACCAAGAACCCAGCGTTAATATTCCGGCTGTTTAAGGTTTGAAGCTAGTTCACACTGCGCTCGTGCGTGTCGCCTTCGTCGCTCTCCTGCCTGCTATCTAGCGGCGAGTCGGGCTACTGCGTTCCAACCAACGGAGCCTAGGCAACTTATTGAGCACTTCACTTAAGCGGGTTGTATAGTCGCAATATGGCAGGGGACACGACTATAACTAGAAGAGTACTCTGTTTCCAACAATGCCATGACAGTAACTAGTCGATAGCCTTTAAGATATTCAGCTTTTGAAACATAAACTAAGATCTTTTTGTTTCCTTAGTTTTTCTACGTTTTTGTGCTATTTCACAACTTGCAGTTTGTACTCTTGACCCCTTTTTTAAAGGAAATTTTGTAGCAGTTCGCAGACCACTATTTGAACATCTAAATAATTTTAGTCTGCTTTCGTTCAGTGTAATATTCTTTGATGTTCCACCAGAAATGTTTCGTGGAATCCTGGCGATGATGCATTTTTCCCATTATCAAATTCTTTTGATATTTTTATCTTCAGATGAAGGTTCTTCATTGCAACTTAAAATGAACCCGTTGTTTAGAACTATTTCTTAATGTTGTGTTCTGTACACGGCAGTCTGCAACAAAAAACAGGCGGGGGATGTTCTAAACCTTTACAGTCGGAAAACAGAAAATACTAAACTGAGTAGGTTGAGGTAATGAATTAATGATCGTAAATGAATTATAACCTCATATCAACAACTTAATAATTCATAAACTGTTCGAAATGTCAACCGTCAGTCACTAAACAGTCGCGGCAGCTCGACACACTGGGACCGTATTTGGAGAGGACATCAGTGGAATAAATGTAAGGAAATGATTTTCTAGTTCCAAATTGGTTCGTTTTGTCTCATCTGGTTCTTCACGTTCAGGGAGACTTTGGGCATTGGTGAAGACTATTTAATTGCTTTAATCCTGTAACATCCTTGTCAGTATACCTGAGAATTTGCAAATGTGCCAAAGAAACGGAAAAGCTTAAAAAAAAAAAAAAAAAAAAAAAAAAAAAAAAGCTTATGCGTATCGAATGCTCAAAGGGGAATTAACAAAAATCTGCAACAGGGCACATGTACATCTTTGCTCGTTCCTGTTTGGTTGTTTGTACAGTTTCATTACTAGAGGCGAAACGGGCTCTTTACGTTACTTTTAAGAAGGAAAAGAATGGAAGGGATGACAGCTCTGGAAAATACATCTCTCGTTGATGCCATTATGCGTCCACGAAATGTGATGGATAAAGAGAAAATTAGGTACTACAAATTTATTCTTGGAGGTGCAGTCGACACTGCTGACATTTGTTGCAAGTAACTGAAATATTTTGCGGTTGCAGTCGAAGAAAACACAACCAAAAAGGCTGCGTCAGGCTGCCCTACCACCCGATAATGATTATTCGCTCTGTATTGGTCAGAGAAAAACTGATCAATGGCCTAGTTTGAAGGTCATGGCGTATCGTGCTTACACCTCTGACCTTGCAGAAGAAGACTTTTTTCTTTTTTTAAGTACCAAAGATTAGTTTATCCCTCGTTGTTATCAGGGATTGAACTCTCTAAAACTTGGTTGCCATTTCACCATTCGTGATCTGTTCGCGATTAGGAACCTCCATTTTTCTAATGTTGTATTTTCACTTTTTGCACTCAAATCCCTTCTATAAAACTCCACAGACGTTGTCTGAATACAAAAATTACCGTGGTTGCACCTGTTTTACACTCAGCACCACGAAAAATTGTTTTTAATCTAAACGTAGCGGAAATTTAGAGACGGATTAGCTACACTATCTATAGTCCATACGACCGCTGATCATGCTTTAGAGATAAAAGCGAAACGCTTCTGATGTAGAACACTCTCAAATTGCAGTATGCTTAAGACAGAAACCAATAATAGTAATAGTGATACGCACTGAAGGAAAAAATTCCACAACACCAAAAAATGATTACTGTAGGGTAATGAAATTTTCGGAATACATTTGTCTAGGTAACATACTTAAGTTATGGTTCAAATGGCACTGAGGACTATGGGACTTAACTGCTAAGGTCATCAGTCCCCTAGAACTTAGAACTACTTAAACCTAACTAACCTAAGGACATCACACACATCAATGCCCGAGGCAGGATTCGAACCTGCGACCGTAGCGGTCGCACGGTTCCAGACTGTAGCGCCTAGAACCGCTCGGCCACCCCGGTCGGCTATTTAAGTTATTAACACTGCGAGACCACATGTTAATGCAAGCGCGAGATAAGCCATTGCAAATGTGAAATGCTGGTACATCAGCAACCGGTGTAACCGCCAGAATGTTGAATGCAAGTATGCAAACGTAGAAGGTACTGGATGTTAGTTTGTGGGACGGAGTTCCATGCCTGTTGTACTTGGTCGGTCAATGCAGCAACGGTTACTGTTGTTTATGGATTGCACTGAAGTTGCCGTCCGGTGGTGTCCCATATGTGCTCGATTGGAGACAGATCGGTGATCTAGCAGGCAAAGAAACATGTCGACACCCTGTGAGCATGTTCCATTATAACAGCGGTATGTGGGCGAGCGTTATCCTGTTGGAAAATACCCCCCTGGGATGCTGTTCATGAAAGGCAGCACAAGAAGTGGATTCAGCACATTGACGTACGAATTTGCATTCAAGGTGTGGGGAATAACCACGAGACTACCTGTGCCCGTCATAAGAAACCGCACCACAGACCATAACACCAAGTGTAGTTCCAGTGTGTCTAGCACGCTGACAGGTTGGTTGCAAGCTCTCAGCTAGCCTCCGAGTAGCCGACACACGGCCATCAGTGCCGCCGAGACAAAACCAGCTTCGCCGGCCGCAGTGGCCGAGCGGTTCAAGGCGCTTCAGTCCGGAACCGCGCGACTGCAACGGTCGCAGATTCGAATCCTGCCTCGGGCATGGATGTGTGTGATGTCCTTAGGTTAGTTAGGTTTAAGTAGTTCTAAGTTCTAGGGGACTGATGACCTCAGATGTTAAGTCCCATAGTGCTCAGTCCCATTTGAACCATTTGAACAGAACCAGCTTTCATCAGAAAACAGAATAGACCTCCGCCCTGCCGTCCAATGAGCTCTTAGCTGTCACCACTGAAGTCGAAAATGGCGGTGGTTTGGTGCCAGTGGAATACACGCTACGGTGCGTCTGGCTCGGAGCTGTCCATGAAGTAACCGATTGGTAACAGTTCGATGTGTCACTGTGGTATCAGTTGCTTCTCAGATTAGTGCAGCAAATGCAGTACGATGAGATAGAGCCATACTCCGAACACCATGGTCTACCTTCGCGGTAGTACCTTGTGGCTGTCCGTAGCCCAGTCATCTTGCGACCGTACATTTTCGTGACCAACGCTCCAGGTAATCATTTACAGCGGCTGTATTCCTGTCAAGTCTTTCTGCAATACCGTCGAAGGAATATCGAGCTTCTCGTAGCCTTATTACACGACCCCGTTCAAACTCTGTGAGACATTGCTAATGGCGTCTTTGTCGCCTTATTATCACGTTGCCTAACATCAACTCACCACGTCCAATCTCAAAGGTAAGTAATTCTCACGACCATTACAGCATACAGTTAAAGCAAACCTGATTTGCATTCTCACAGCGACGCTACTATGGCCACTCTCGCGCGACTGGCACGAAATGTGAACAGACATCGTCTTTGAGATGTAGAAACGCGCCTACCAACTTTCATTTATGTTGCACAACTCCTTTCTTGTGTTGCAATTTTTTTTCCTGAGTGTATTAGGGATCCGCTACCACGTAAGGTGGCCATACAATAAGCACATTCAATGAAATATTTTCGTGACGAAGACGCTCTTCAAACTTAACTTGCTCCACAACAGCAGGTTTCCAGTGGATACTTTTAAACCGTTGTAGATTGTATGAAAGAATGTGTAATCTAGGGTTAACTTCTGTTACATCGAATAACCGTTCTCTGTAGCAATGAAGGAAGACACGAATTCAGGAAGGCACTCTGTTTACAGTAGAACAAAGAATTGACATCGAGGTTTTTAGAGACGTATTACTACTGTGAGTAGGCTGTTTAGGTTTTTTATCGGTAACGCCACGTGGCGCTCTGTATGAAAATCACTGGCTGTGCTATGTGCAGTCTGTGGCTGGTTTGCATTGTTGCAATTTGCTATTGTAGTGTTGGGCAGTTGGCTGTTAACAGCGCGTAGCGTTGCGCAGTTGGAGGTGAGCCGCCAGCAGTGGTGGATGTGGGAAGAGAAATGGCGGAGTTTTGAGAGCGGATGATCTGGACGTGTGTCCATCAGAGACAGTAAATTTGTAAGACTGGATGTCATGAATTGATATATATATATATATACTGACTTTTGAATACTATTAAGGTAAATACATTGTTTGTTCTTCACCAAAATCTTTCATTTGCTAACTATGCCTATCAGTAGTTAGTGCCTTCAGCAGTTACAATCTTTTATTTAGCTGGCAGTAGTGGCGCTCGCTGTATTGCAGTAGTTCAAATAACGAAGATTTTTGTGAGGTAAGTGATTCATGAAAGGTGTAGGTTATTGTTAGTCAGAGCCATTCCTTTGTAGGGATTTTTGAAAGTTAGATTGTGTTGCGCTAAAAATATTGTGTGTCAGTTTAGTGTTGCTCAGAATAAGTAAAGAGCGAAATGTCTGAGTATGTTCAGTTCTGCTCAGCTGTTTGAAAATCAAATAACGTAAGGGGTTTACCAGCACAGCAATTCACTAATTTTTCCAAGCGGACGTTTCACTACCTCATTTTCACGGTAATGAGTTATCTGTCACAGCCTCGTTGAAGGAGCCTACGTAACATTGCTCTGAAGCAGTTTAAATAAATCCTGGAACTGATATTTCAATCCACCTCAATTATGACGTAGTTGGGAGTCCAATATGGACGTTGCTTCACCACGGGAATAATGAGCCACGGGAGGTGGCCCTTGACGGTTCCTGTTACACACGCTTTGCGACAGTGACGCCTCCTGCTTGAGGTTTGTTAGCTGAAGTTCAGCTGACCCTGAGGGCCCGTGGGATGTCCTCGCTGTCGGCAGCGGCTGCCCCCCATAACGAAGCGCTAACCCCGCTGTAAGAAGCGCACCCCAGTCAGAGGCACCTCTCGCAGTGCTGTGCTGCTTCGGGCCGCTGCGAATGCGAAATCAACTTACGGCAGACGTCACCCCGCGGCGCCGGGGGGTAATCAGGTAATCCAGTTAGGCTGCAGATCAGGCGTCGCGTGTTGGCTCAACTGTTAAGAGGTATCCAGCGTAAATGAATAACCCAGGATAAATGCGAAGACAAAGGAAGTGTGATATATGTTCAGCATATGTTTCCAAAATTACTGCCAGTTTACATGGTACATCTAAAAAGTTCCTAGCATGGCAACAGAAATAAAGAAAACAGAATATATAAAAAGCTAGATTGCTGAATGAGATAACAAGCAGGGTTTCTTGAAATTACTGCAACCAGTCGTCCTTTGTTTTGTTCGTCAACTTTTTTACTATTGTATTTACGGTTTCTAACCGCATAGCGGTTCATCATCAGATGGTACATATTTCTTAATCGTCTGTAATGGTTCAAATGGCTCTGAGCACTATGGGACTTAACATCTAACGCCATCACTCCCGTAGAACTTAGAACTACTTAAACCTAACTAACCTAAGGACATCACACACATCCATGCCCGAGGCAGGATTCGAACCTGCGACCGTAGCGGTTGCGCGGTTCCAGACTGAAGCGCCTAGAACTGCTCGGCCACGCCGACCGGCTTAATCGTCTGTAGCAATGTGAGAGTCGCGTAGAGTGATTAGTATCCGCTGGTTGGATTTTGGTGTACACAGTATTCTGGAAAACACAATGAGTATTTTCCAGTGACGTCAATCGTACTGTACTTCGTACACTTGCCCACAGGTAATACGTTCCACACTATTAACGTCACTGGAAAACATTCATTATGTTTTCCAGAATACTGGATACGCCAAAATCCAACCAACGGATGTTAATCACTCTAAACGACTCCCACAGTGCTGGAGACAATTAGGAAATATGGACCGTCTGATGATGAATCGCTAGGTGGTTCGAAACCGGTAACGGAATA
The DNA here is from genome assembly GCF_021461395.2 of Schistocerca americana. NCBI lineage: Eukaryota > Metazoa > Arthropoda > Insecta > Orthoptera > Acrididae > Schistocerca > Schistocerca americana. Next base: position 27,598,129 of record NC_060123.1, read on the forward strand.
ATTAAAAAAATTGAAGAACAAAACTAAAGGCGACTCGTTGCAGTAATTTCAACAAACCTTTATTCATCACGGTCGTGCTGTTCGTCATCCATAATGGATAAAAGTTTTAGGTCACAACCAGCTACACATACACACACACACACACACACACACACACACACACACACACACACAAATGAAAAACGACGCAACGCGAAGGCCTTATCCGAACGAGACGGAAATCGGTAGATGTGACGTACATATGCAGACAAACAAATGATTTAAAATTTCAGAAAAATTGGATGATTTATTTAAGAAACAGAGCTTCACAAATTGAGCAAGTCAGTAACATGTTGGTCCACTTCTGGCGCCATTACAATCAATCATTCGCCTATGCATTGATTCATAGAGTTGTCACATTTCCTTCTGAAGGATACAGTGCCAAATTGTGTCAAATTAGCGCGTTAGAGCTTCAGAATCCCGAGACAGTTGGAGGGTCCTGCCAGTAATGCTCCAAACATTCTTAGTTGGAGAGACACCCGTCGACCTTGCTGGCCGAGGTTAGATTTCGCAGAAACAAAGGCAGGCAGAAGAAAATCCTTACCTCGTGCACAACGGCTTTATCTTCCTGAAATGTAAGCCCAGGATAAATTATCTTCGACGTACCACTCGCCAGCGAGTGTTCCGCAATTACAACCAGAGAGGTGCGGCTGTGAAGAGAAATCACGCTTGATTGTCAGGCCGTATGGCTGGCGACAGTCAGGTCCGTATCCATCTGCTGTCCGGACATCTCCAGACACATCATCAGCCTGGAATCTTATTGACTGGAGTAGGTCTTCAGTGACGAGTCCCGCTTCGAATTTACTTGCGAAGACCATCGAAGACGTATCTGGAGATGCCCTACATAATGGTGGTATACCAACCCTTATGTCGTCCGCCATACGGCCCAACAAAAAGAACAGATGGGCTGGCGAGCCATCTCATTTCATAGCAGGATTCCTTTCCATATCAGCCTCCGCACCCTTGCAGCACAGCGTACGTCGACGGTATTCTACGCCCCGTTTAGTTGCCCTTCATGGCAAGCCATCCGCGGCTTACATTTCTGCAAGGTAACGCCGGCAGCAAACGTCCAGAGTTTCTGCTGCTCGTTTTCGTGCTTGCCAAACCCTACCTTGGCCAGCGAGGACGCCGGAGCTTTCCCCAGCTGACAACACCGACTCCCACATTGCTACAGACGATTAAGAAATATGTACCATCCGATGATGAACCCAAGAAACCCTGGTTGTTATCTGCTTCTGCAATATATATATATATATATATATATATATATATATATATATATATATATATATATATACACTTCTGTATTTTTTTATTTCTAATAAAACCCCATGTCATTCCAAGCATGTGTGTCAATTTGTACCTCTCTATCTACATTATTCCGTGATTTATTCAGTTTTCAAATTTATACTGACTTTTTGATCACCCGAAAAAGAAAAACCACGCACCAGCAAGGAATTATCCGAATGTCGGGGTTTTCGTGATCTAAAGCGCCAGTTGGACAGAATTTGACACAACTACTCTTATCACTCATTTCCAAGCCGAGTAACTGCTTGCATAAGAGCGATGAGTAGACAAATGCGTTATTGACTTGCTGAAGTTATGAGACTCTTTCTCTTCAATAAATTGACCATTTTTTCTGAAATTACAATCATTTGTTTGTCTGGATATGTTAATCCACCACGCTGATACGGTCCAGGTCTGACCCATATTGATATCGATGGTGGAAAGATATACCGGGTGATCAAAAAGTCAGTATAAATTTGAAAACTGAATAAACCACGGAATAACGTAGATAGAGAGGTAAAAATTGACACACATGCTTGGAATGACATGGGGTTCTATTAGAACCAAAAAAAAACAAAGTTCGCAAAATGTCCGACAGATGGCGCTGGACAGCAAAACGTCAGTGACTGCGCATGACAATCGTGTATAAAAGGAGCTGTAATGATAGAGAGAATCAGATGCGCCAGCAGTCGCAGCACGTTGACGTTACCTGAAAAGGCGCTTTTAGTAAAGCTGTATTATCAGAATGGGGCATGTGCTAGTTCAGCGTTACGATCCTATCGCCATAGGAAGGGGATTCGAACGGGTATATATATATATATATATATATATATATATATATATATATATATATATATATATATATAGTGTGTGTGTTTCTTAGAGTGTACTAACACATTTACATGTGCTTCAGTGCACAACGTTATTGTTCATATTGTTTCCATATTAATTTTTCACAGGAAGCGTGAAATACTTAAATGAACAAGGAATGGGCACCCTTTGCAATCAATCGTGGCACACTAAAACCTCATAATATTCGTCAAAAGAGTCGCAGCGCCAGACGTCATACAAGCGCTTTACAAAGAACGTATTTCTTTTCTAAGTTTGTCCAAGCAAAGTTGGTCATGAGATCATGACAAATAAAGACCTCAACTACCTCGAGTTCAGTGTGCAATATGCGTGTGGGCTGACGCAAGTCACATTCACAAAGAATAGTTCATATATACCAGCAGACCTGTCATTTAAAGTCTACAAATTGAAATGCTTTTTTTTTTTTTTAAAAAAAAAACGTTCTGAGAGACTAACTGACAGTGGATATTTGACGTATCATGCAGAACCTTAACGTGCTTCTTATATACATTATATACAGGATAATTCGGATAGAACGTAACAGCCGGCCCGAGTAGCCGTGCGGTTCTAGGCGCTACAGTCCGGAACGGAGCGACCGCTACGGTCGCAGGTTCGAATCCTGCCTCTGGCATGGATGTGTGTGATGTCCTCAGGTTAGTTAGGTTTAAGTAGTTCTAAGTTCTAGGTGACTGATGACCTCAGAAGTTAAGTCGCATAGTGCTCAGAGCCATTTGAACCATTGAACGTAACAGCCCGTTTTATTTGGTGAATGGCTCAAGATATCGAAATGAAGTTTACACCACATGACTTATTAGCTCAAATATTGGGACACGCATTCTTGCTTTAATCGAAATGATATATTTCTTAATAGCCTTTCAAAGGTCTTCAAAATTCAAGTACAGCTTGTTAACCTTGGCGACGAAACTTTCGGCATTCGTATCCGAGAAATGTGTTAAAACTGAAAGCCAATGTGCCAGAAGCGGTTGTTGCAGTGTAATCTCCACCAAGTTGCGTCCTCATGTCAGGCTCCGTCGCAATATACAGCAAGGAGGTAGTCCTACGCTACTGAGATAAGAACGTGTTTCCTCTTGGCTCTACTTCGTATGGCGTAGATAGGGGGCCAGCTGCAACTGCAACTATATGCCAATTTCTGATGTATCAGAAAGGTCTTAGGAGACCTATTTCAAGTGTCTGAAGGCTTTACACAACGGAGTCTGGAATGAGTTTCACGAGGCGCTGTTTACATCGCAATAGCCGATTTCGAGGGCGTTGCCTTTTGGTTTTAGCACATTTCTCGGATATTTCTCAAAAAAGTTTCAGCCCCAAACATTACCAAGCGATATGGCTCCGTACCAGTTATCTACGCGTAAGTACATCGTATGGAATGAAATACTTTTTAAAATGTATTCGTGACGTATCACGGTCTCTCTCAGTAATCCTTAACTGAACGATAGCCACAGAGTTGAAAAAAAAAAGTAAGTGATCATGGTTCACCGCAGTGGTACTTTGGTGACTTACAAAGCTACTGGAAACTATCATCAAATGTTTATTTCGGAGCACTGATGTCACACGCCCATTATAATTTCAAGCAGGCAGCTGTGTACTTCTATTATGGCGGTGGGGTAACCTACTGCAGATCGAATAGCTGTCCACTGTTCTCATCCTGCGAGATCAGGGTTTGCAGAAAACGTGAATCTCGCTTACACGCTTCAGTGACTCCATCTTATTCCATTTTGCTTATCGAACAGTTTGCGCAACACGTATCGGGAACAGAGCTTCAACTTCAATCTTTGTAGAAGATAGCGTCATTGCTGTTGTTTTTCCAGTCTTTATCATAAAAAGCTAAGAGATGCATAGTCAAGGAGAAGTTACGCTTTATGCATGCGCGAGTTTGATTCTTTAAAGAATTGGACATGTATGGCCTTACTGGCATATACCAAAAAAAAATAATTCAGTCTGTAATACGCTATGCCTGCACCGTAATATTACTGTTAAAGAAAGTTCAAATGTCGTTCTCCACGTATCCTCAAGTGAACCGCAGCAAAGGCCAAAAACTTCTCGAAAAATTGCGAAACGGAACATACAAGTTTACAGTGAAATTTTGCGGAATGCCTTACTATTAAAACTTTATCACTGTTTTCATATCTCTTACTCTTTGCGGTTTGAGCGATGTTTCGGTTGTGCAGCGCTATTTTAAGGACAGATATCCTGTGTGACACTATAGTAAATAACTGACATTTCTTGTAGTTTCATAGGACGAGCTTTTACAAGAAGTTAGTCTTCGTAATCCGCCCCCCCCCCTACCCCCATCCTTTCTCCTCTGCTTTCCCATGAGCTGTTGAATTTATACTGGTACACCTGCTTAGAGTCCCGTGTATGTAATTCGTGCTTGATAACCACGCCATTCACACCAGTACAATCCGTGAGATAATTAACGTAAAGAAGGCTTTGCGGCTTTCGCTAGCACGTATTATGGAGGTGAATACGTTGTGCACACGGTGGGTTCTCTGTTAACAGAGTGAAAAACGCACTAGCGCTGCAAACAGCATGGCTCCCTCACCCCGTCCCACCGGGTCCGCGTGGCTTGAGAGACGTCAGCCCGTTTGTCTTCCGGCCACATGCTTTTATAATGTAATCAGGTAGCCCGTATACGGTCAGCGTCATATATTTCTTGCCGCCCCGCTTTATTCGCCTCGTTGTGCGTGCTCCATCATTTCGCTTTTGCTTTTATTCGGGAGGTTAATTAATTACATTAGTTACGACCTGACGTGTTGTATTCCGCTGTATATGGATACAACGCTACTTTTGATCGGGAGAGGAAATAATTTCGCTAACTGCTACTCTCTAGAATGGTCTGAAATTGCAGATAGCACGGTACTGCTGCCGAACTTTAACTCCACAATATTTAGTGTGTAACTCTGAAACAGCGAAGCTCGCCACCATTGTTACTAGCGTGTGTAATTTGTAAATCTGTCGTGCAGAGACACGCTATAAAGTTAATCCCCATTCTTAGCAGACCAGTGATTAATTAGTAGCAAACTCTCTGACTGTGGTCGAGGTACTCTTTCCCAGTATCCAGGGGGACACAGCAAAACCTGAAATAATCAGCCTTCAAAGGACCGCTTCATAAATAACGCGGCATAACATGAAACACAAAGGGATCAGTTGGTAAACACGCATCAGAGTATTAACGGCACTGCATTTAATCAGCTCCAGACCTCTCTCAGTGCAGTTGAACAGCACACTTCAGAACAGACGGTGGAAAATAAATACATTATTTCTTTTACACTCACAATTATGAAATCGTGGAAATGGTGATAGTCAGTCACAGTAATAAATGCCTGGTGGTACAGTATGATTCAACAAGCAACACTAAACAATTTACAGCAAGCTGCTCTAGAGGACTACAGCATAGAAAATAGTTTTAATAAGTTACCTGAGTATTCGTGACACTGCCGGTATTTGCGATAATGATAATAGCTGAAGAAATGAAATAAAATTTGTGGCACCGCCAGGACCCGAACCTAGGTCACCTTGCTTATTAGGCAGGTATGCTAGCCATTACAGTGTGTTAACTGTAAGACAGCAGAGTTGTGCGGGGAGAGGAGGAAGCAAGCATTGGCTGGCGAGGTGAGAGGAGCCGTTAGGACTGGGGGGGGGACAAGGCACGCCTACCAGTTGCAGTGCTGGCACTACAAATTGCGCGTCATGCTTACACGAAAACAGACGAAAGGCTTGGAAGTAAAACTCGCTTTAAATGTTGTTCGTAAACGAAACTGAAATCGTCATGTAGATTAAATGTATGTATGTTTGTCTACTATGCGTTCACAAATAAGGTAATTCGGACGAAATGGGGGGATCCTTCAAAGTGATCGCGAACAAAATATCTGAAATGAAAACTCACCTTTTCTTGCCAGGCGTTTGTGGTGATACGCCAGGATGATCCTTGGAAAGCTGTTTAAATCTTCCAATGCTACGCATGCATTGTCCTGTGTGTGTAGCAGCTCTCACTGAAGATTTGTAAATGGGATGAAGCAATTGTTTCTGCTCCCTTTCCCTTTCGCAGCATTCAATCACACGCAATATAATTTTGCGAGCATCGCTGCGTAATACTGGTTTCCTTCTAACCGTAGGCCTACCGGTAGGGGTTGTTGGCGACTCCCGAGATGGGCCAGCAACTGCCTCTTAACTCATTTTGATAATGTTTAGCACAACTGCACAATGAAAACACGCAGAACAGTACAGCGCAAAACAATAACGAAGCAGACGACAATGGCTACCCTGCACAACACGGTCAGCTACGTAATGTTGACAGCAGTCGAAACTGCGTGCCTTCCGAAGCCTCCCGACGTTTAACGACTTCTACCGATTCAGGACTAGGGAGAGGTCTGCCATCGTAAAGTTTACACACTGTACACCATCACAGTATTATACTAACAGTGCTGCATGAATTACACTGGTCCAATGCCCTCCCCAACACAAACCTCAGTTCACATCGTCAGTTTGTTTTTCCCAGCTTAGATCATCACTATTGCTGGGGCTCTACAATATTGGAAGAGCATTTCAGCAGAGCATATAATGGGGAAATCCTACGTGTGCCTCACCTGTAGGTGGTCTACAGATTGCCTATTGTGTAATCTGTTATTGTAGATGAGATTCAAATGTCTTGAGGTAAATTTAATCATATCAGATCTGTAGATCACCTGTGCCTAAGGTATAGACAGACGCTAAGGGGTAGGCGTATTTCTGAAATGGAAAACAGAGCATTTCCGTGCGAGACAGGAAAAATATTCACGTCAGCTAGGTTCTAAGACTCGTCAAGTATGAGCAGTGTCCTTGCATGCATTATGGATAACCTGCTCTCTGCCATCTGGTAGCGAGTGTTAAAACGTGCGTACCTCCTTACTTTGGCATTTTCTGTCTCGGCTAGCACCTGGCGAAGAACGTGCGCCACAGAGCAGCAGACAGACCGCTAAATGGGCCCTGATCGATGCAGTTACCTGTGTAGCGCGTTTTAAAATCTGGTCGCGCCGCCCCAGTAAACAGAGGTTCGCAGCTGCCGCCTTAGCAAGTCAAATTAGGGCGAGATGTAATCGGCGCCAGTTTGTTTCTACAACTGCTATTACCGGCACTCGGGAGCGACGTGGAGCACTGAATTAAAGCGTTAGGAGCTTCCTCCGGCTCACCTGCCATTTACGCGCCGAGCACGGCCGCCTTACGCCCGACGCTGCCCGTGTAAGCTACGTGCAGCCAGCCGGCTAATTACTGTCGCTGAAGTCGCTTCCAGCAGCGCGACACAGCTCGCTGAGCACCTGCTCTCGTGTTCTACGTTGCAAGACGGTCACTTGGACGATATTTATCTGCGGAAAACACCGTGAAAGTCCTTGCATGAGAATAGTTTCCATCTATCTTACGTCGATTATGTGAACCGTGTAATTAAGTAGAGCAGATTCTCAGAGTGAAATGTTAAAACCAAAGCATTCTACAGCAGTTATAATTAATACTATTCATTTACAATGTACATTAACAGTATGAAATTTTGTCAAAACTGATATTTCGAGCCCGTGGCTGTGTACAAAATATAGGTTGATTCTGGCGTAGAAGATTACAGCAACTAGCCACTTTTTACAATGCTGTTTATTTATTTAAACTGCACCGTTACCGGTTTCTAACCGACAAGTTCATCTTCAGACGGGTAGTTCAGGTGTTTCATTAGATTTCGCCTTTTGTTTGCCAATCTGACGAAATTTTCTAAGGGTGGTGGTGCCCTACAACCAAAATAAGAATAATTGGAACTCATTTCAATCTTACTTTTTTCTTCTTGAATTTTCCGATATTCTTTGTTCTCCTACCTTAGCCACGGTTTATGCTCTTTGTCCATCTTTCTCTGCGACTGACCTCGAGGATGTCTTCTGGGCCGTACTTTGTACTCCAGTTCTCCTTACCTTTTGCCTATCCTTTGGTGCTCCCATCGGTAACTTTCCCTCCAATTCCCGTATCACCAGACGAGATGCCATAACGATTTTGTGACTAGATCTGCATATGAGAGGACTCAGGTTCAAATCGTCGTACAGCTTGTGGCTTTTTGATGGCTTAAAAAAAAAAAGCGAAAACGAATGCCCAGATGGTTCGTTTAAAAAGAACGTGGCCGATTTTCGTCCACGTCCCTGTTCGATCTGAGCTTGTGCCCCGTCTGAAATGACCTCGTCATCGACATTAAACCTTAAGCTTCCTTGTCCTTTCCTGTTTGTGTGTCCGCCAAATACTGACAAGAATTAATTACTGAAGGACAGAAGCATTCTGTAGATAGCAAACTCGGAAAGGAAGAAGAAAGAATGGAAGATCAGTCTTAAATGTCCCGTCGACAGATAGGTCATCAGAGATGGAGCATAAGCTCGGATCAAGAAGGGAGTGGGAAGGAAATCAGCCATGCTCTTTCAAGAGAGCCATCAAGACATTTGCCTTAAGTGCAACGTCGCAGAAGATCATGGGATTAAGAAGGGATTGGGAAGGAAATCATCCATGCTCTTTCAAGGAAACGATCCCGACACTTGCGCTAAATGCAGCCTCGCAGAAGATCAGTTTAGGGAAATGTAGGAACACGCAAGGTTCTACTGACTCCACGGCTTTTGTAAGATTAAAGGGAGGCAAATATACATCTATAACATTTGAAGGCTTAGAGAAAGATTTTGACGATGATGACTGGATTAAACTCTTTGAAATTCTGAAGGTAGCAGCGTTAAATGCTGGGCGCAAATAATTATTTCCAAATTGTACAGAAATTAGGCTGGAGTTATAGGAATCGAAGAAGATGAGAGGGAAGCAGAGTTTGACGAAGAAGTAAGATAATGTTGTAGCCTCTCCCCAGTGTTAGTCGGTCTGTGCATTGGGCAACCAGTAAAGGAAATCAAAGAGAAATTCGTAAAAAAGTTCGGTGAAAAGGAATAAATGTTTTGTTTATGCGACAACTTTGTGATTTTGTCAGACATGACAAAGGACTTGGAAGAGCAGTTGAAGGGAATGGATAGTGGCTTAAGAAAGAAGTTATAAGAGGAATATATGAATATCAACAAAAGTAAAATAAAAAGGAGAGATGGAATAAAGTCGAATTAAGACAGGAAAGACTGACAGAATTAGTTTGAGATATGAGGCGATGAAAGTACCTGATGAATTTTGCTGTTAGGGCAACAAAATAATTGACGATGGACAAAGAAGGGACGATATAAAGTACAGATCGTGAGTTATTGGCCATTGTCATCCGTCCTTTCCTTGAATCGCTTGTGCCACGCCCTGACCCTAGCATCAGAAGGATGACCCACAGTTCACAAGACTTCTTGCATACGTGTCATTAGTTTTGACGTCACACCCAGTTATTGAATACAGGAGGAAATGCTATAGTTTTCCGTTAGCGTTCGACGCAGGGTTCATGGGAGACACTGTGTATAGGATTCCGAAGTTGATACTTTTCTAATTTAAATTACGTGCTGTGAAAGTGTTCCCTTTCAAGGCAGCGGCATAATGAAGATTTATAAGAAAACACGTCACTCTTAGCACGATTTGTTGTACTTAAACGTCACATAAAGGCATATCACCGGCTAAAGCCTTCATGAGATGTAAGTTACAGCACACATACCGAAATTCTGCATCGATATCGTGAATGTAGTGATTATAAGCGTAGAGCAGCAAAGAGTAGTAGCATTGCGGCCGGTTCACATCCACCTGTAACCGAATTTTTTTCTTTTTGCCTTCGCGTTTTTTAATAGGCTCTGGAACTTCCTTATTAATTTAATGGAAATGTGTTGTATAATGTTCTATGTTATGACATTTAAGAGAGGGTTCCCCCCCCCCCTCTCTCTCTTCTCTCTCTCTATCTCTCTCTCTCTCTGTCTCTCTCTCTCTCTCTCTCTCTCTCTCTCTCTCTCTCTCTCTCTCTCTCTCTCACACACACACACACACACACACACACACACACACACACACACACACGATCAGATTATCTTTGTTCATATTATACAAATTAAGGACGGGCTGCGGCCGAGTCTCCAGTTACCTTACTCTTTGATAATCTGGTAAAACAAACTACCACCCAGAATAAAAATCGTCGTAAAGTCTGACACATTTGCAAAAGAGTTAAAAGGTTACATGGTCTCTGCCATGTATAAGATATAAAATAAAATTTACGAACTGGTTCTTTTGGGACACTTTTATCCCATACTAGAACGTATACTGTTAGAGTACATCTTAAACCATCAATATTAACGTTTTTCGTAATTTTGTTATAACAAATTTTAATCACGCCAATGCGTTTTTCGAGAGATCATCAACGTGCTGGTGTTTTGAATCAACATTTGTTCATATGACATAAGATAAATGAGACACTGCTTTAATCCGTCTGCTAGAATGGCTGGCTGGCTCCAGCTTTTTTTTCTGGTAAATCAGCAAGTCGTCTCACTTTAGGGGTTGATGAAGGCGCATTAGTAAAAATAGCTAGCACAACTTTTTCTATAACTTTCGCCTTTAACTCTTGCAAACTCGTCGGCCTTCAACAATGAGGGCATCCGTCTGCTGGACAGCAGTATGGGTAACCGCGATGTAGCGTTCCAGGTCCTGCGTCATCGCCCAAGGACATCCTTCCTTTCATGAATTGCCTGGACCCTTGCAATGGGCGTGCAGCGCTCTTCGTACACTAGTGCCATTCTGTGATTAATTTCCGTTTCCCGCAGCCCTTCCGCTGCAAGGGAAGACACTACACCCCTCTGCTGTTCTTTTGAAGCCTCCATTTATCCTTTTCCAGCACGACTGACTGGAGCGGACGGTCGAGACCTGCACGTGCACGCCCTCTCGTCATGTAAGTTTGCGCCCCTGTCCCTCTAGCGGCAGGCGAGGGCCTCAGCCATCTTATCGGGACCACTGCTTATTTCGTAGCCAGTGACATTACGTCCCTCGAGCTGTTTTCACTTCACCGTCGGCAGCTAGTTTCTTTTTATACGACCCTAATATCATTTTTCTGCCACGAATAATAAATTCTTTCATACCTTCCTAAAGAAGCATTTTCAGGCCCCTATTCGTACGACGTTTTTCTTTTTTTGTAATATTTTGATGCCAAGAATAGATGTCGGACGTTTCTTACACATGTTTTTATACACCCTGTAATTCCATTATCCACTTGGCAACGTGTGTGCAGATTATTATTTTCACGAGATGCGCTATTAGATTTCAGAAGGCGGTGTTTGCTCTGGCTGCGTTCAGGCTGAAGAGCGAAACCAGATCTTCCAGTTGTTGGGAACAAATGAGTGACAAGGCCAAAAAAAAAAGCCGAATAGCGCCTAAGAGTGCTGCCGGAGGCGTCAGCGGACAAGCAAATGGGTCGGAACGACCAGCGGCTGAGCCGCATTACGCCGTAAAATTTGCACACGAAATTCGGCCCCCGTGGAGTACGAAACAGTAGGCCGGCAGGGCGGGCTGCGGCCGGGTCTCCAGTTACCTGATTAGCACAGACGCGTCTGCAAAAACAGAGGCGGCGGGGCCAGCTGCAGGTGCACGCGCCACCTCGCGGCCGTCCCCAAGGCCGGGGCAGCCTCCACCTCCAACTCCTGCTTCTGCTGCTGCAGCTGCTGCTGCGGCTTTCCTTTCGCCCGTATTCGCCACTTACTGCTTTGCCATCAAACTGTTTCCCTCGTACGAGGAGCGTTCAGTAAGTAATGCAACAATTTTTTTTTTTTCTAAAAGTAGGTTGCTGTTTCCAGAATGAGATTTTCACTCTGCAGCGGAGTGTGCGCTGATATAAAATCTTCCTGGCAGATTAAAACTGTGTGCCCGACCGACACTTGAACTCGGGGCCTTTGCCTTTCCGGGCAAGTGCTCTACCGACTTTTTTCTTTTTTTCCTTTTTTGTAAAAAAAAAATCTCATTTTGTTTTCTTTTGTTCGTTGCATCTGCTCTGGGCGGACGTCGTAAGACATCCGTTTAAGTTCGTTGTTGATCGGTTAACTCAGTTTTATTACAGAGGGCTGCTAAACCTCTGACCAAACACGCTGAGCTACCGTGCCGGCAGCATCTGAGCTACCAAAGCACGACTCACGCCAAATCCTCACAGCTTTACTTCTGCCAGTACCTCGTCTCCTACCTTCCAAACTTTACAGAAGCTCTCCTGCGAAGAAGGTCCCGAGTTCGAGTCCCGGTCTGGAACACAGTTTTAATCTGCCAGGAAGTTTCATATCAGTGCACACTCCGCTGCAGAGTGAAAATCTCATTCTGGAAACACCCCCCAGGCTGTGGCTAAGCCGTGTCTCCGCAATATCCTTTCTTTCAGGAGTGCTAGTTCTGCTTGGTTCGCAGGAGAGCTTCTGTAAAGTTTGGAAGGTAGGAGACGAGATACTGGCAGAAGTAAAGCTGTGAGGACCGGGCGTGAGTCGTGCTTGGGTTGCTCAGTTGGTGGAGCACTTGCCCGCGAAAGGCAAAGGTCCCGAGTTCGAGTATCGGTCCGGCACGCAGTTTTAATCTGCCAGGAAGTTTCAGATTGGTGGTGTCCTAGATTCCAATACACCATATTATTCCCCACTCCTTTGGCTGCAAAACACTATTTTTCATCTCCGTTCAATGCTACGGCCTTACGTCATCTTACAGGAAAGGCCTGCGCGTGATCTCGGGCGCCTTGCCACGGTTCGCGCGGTCCTCTCCCCCCCCCCCCCCCCCCCGCCCCGGTTCAGAGGTTCGAGTCCTCCCTCGGGCATGGGTGTGTGTTGTCCTTAGCGTCAGTTAGTTTTAAGTTAGATTAAGTAGTGTGTAAACCTAAGAACCGATGACCTCAGCAGTTTGGTCCCATAGGAATTTACCACAAAATTAAAAAAAAAAAAAAAAAAAAAAAAGAGGGAGTGCCTGTATGGTCGCAAGGCACCACTGTACTGGTGTACTGGTACGTCGGAATCAACGTTTTGTAGAATCAGTAACCTACACTTCTTCCATCCACATACTGCTTCCCGCGGAGTACAACCCTCTTTGGGCCGAACAGATGGAAGTCGGAAGGTATGAGAGAGGAGCTGCAGGGAGGATGAGAAGGGCCAGTCCAGTGAAGTTTTGGGAGCTTCTCTCGGGTGCGGAGACGTGTGCAAAATTTTGAAATGTCATGGAGAAGGAGAAGTTAGTTGACATTTATGTGGTGACGAACAACCTGAAGTCGTTTGTGTGTGTGTGTGTGTGTGTGTGTGTGTGTGTGTGTGTGTGAATTATTAAGGGACCAAACTGCTGATGTCATCGGCCCCTAGACTTACACACTAGTTAAATGAACTTCAACTAAGTTATGCTAAGAACAACACGCGCACCCATGCCCGTGGGAGGATTCGAACCTCCGGCGGGAGAGGCCGCGCAATCCTTGACATGTTATTGTTGCGGTCTTCAGTCCTGAGACTGGTTTGATGCTGCTCTCCATGCTACTCTATCCTGTGCAAGCTTCTTCATCTCCCAGTACCTACTGCAACCTACATCCACGCTCCGATCCGTAGAACGCCAGTTTTCTTTCTCCTGATAACGACATCCTCTTGAGTAGTCCCCGCCCGGAGATCCGAATGGGAGACTATTTTACCTCCGGAATATTTTGCTGAAGAGGACGCCATCATCACTTAACCATACAGTAAAGCTGCATGCCCTCGGGAAAATTTTCGGCTGTAGTTTCCCCTTGCTTTCAGCCGTTCGCAGTACCAGCACAGCAAGACCGTTTTGGTTAGTGTTACAAGGCCAGATCAGTCAATCATCCAGACTGTTGCCCCTGCAACTACTGAAAAGGCTGCTGCCCCTCTTCAGGAACCACATGTTTGTCTGGCCTCTCAACAGATACCCCTCCTTTGTGGTTGCACCTATGGTACGGCCATGTGTATTGCTGAGGCACGCAAGCCTGCCTACCAACGGCAAGGTCCATGGTTCACGGGGGCATGGCACCTTAAACCATGCGGCCACTCCGCGCCCCTGAAGTCGTTTCTTCAGTTTCCTGAGAATAGCGTAATACACTTCAGAGTCGATCGTTGCACCATGAGGGAGACCATCAAACAGTATAACCCCTTCAGATTTGCAGAAGGCCGTCGCCATCACTTTACAGTCTGACGGTGTGCCTTTGGACTTTTTCTTCTGAGTGGAGGTTGTTTGGCGCCACTCCACTTATTGCAGTTTTGTTTGCGGTTCGAGGTGATGAACCCATGTTTCATAGCCTGTGACGATGTTAGACGAGAAATTGTCACGGTCAGTCTCGTAAAGTGCAAGCAACTACGCCCAGATAGTCCTTCGTTGCTCTTTGCTGTCTTCTGTTAAGCAGAGAGGAACGCAGCAGCCACACGCCTCTGAGTAACCCAACTAGTGGACGAGTGTGTCAGCACTGTCAACAGAGACGTCCAGCTCAGCAGCGAGGTGTTTGATTGTGATCCGTGGATGACCTCCAGTGAGAGTGTCCGCACGTTCCAACACTGCAGGAGTGACAGCGGTGTGCTGCCGGCCGGCTCGCGGGACATTGGACAGGTTTGCGCGGCATTGTTGTGATGATGACAGACGCCTCGCCCAACGACTCACTGTGCTTTTGTTCACTGCCATGTCTTCGTAGATATTTTGCAAACACTTGTGAATAACTGTGATGTTCTTGTTTTGCTCCAAAAGAAACTCAATGACAGTCTCTGCTTGGAAAGCAACTCAGTTACAGACGCCATTCTGAAAGGATACATATAGCTCTGGCACCTATCGGAACTTCATGAAACTATAGGGGCTGAAACAGGAATATTCCACGATGTCCCACAATGAATTGCGCAGTCATTCAACCGAAATTGGCCGAGAAAAAATGTTTTTATTACTCATTGAACGCCTCTCGTATGTTCTTGTGGAAATCAATTCCATGCTAGGCCCATCTCCACTTCTACTAATATGGAGGGGCGATACAGGCGTACAAGGAGCATCAAGATGCCACCTCAGTATTAATATATAAAAAAAAGAGGATGGGTCTTTGCAGAAACTGTAAGGATGCGGAAAAACTTGCTCCCCGTCCAGCAGCAGTTACTCGTAGGTGGCTGGAGCAGCGAAGGGTACCAAATAACTGCAGAAAAAGCGCAGTTCATATCCATATTCAGCATTCAGGTACATACCGTGTTCCTCAATTTCATAAAAGGCATTTGACACTGTGTCGCACTGCGGCTTAGTGTAAAAAACACAAGCTTACCGCGTATCGGACCAGGTTTTCGTCTGGGTTCAAGTGCTAAAAGTGCTAAAAAATGCTAAAAATAAATGAATTATTATTATTATTATTATTGTAATAATAAATGTTGGTCTATTATATAATTTTTCTAAGGATATTGTTATTTCTTCGTAATTGATTGAATTATCAATATTTATGGTTTCGGTATTTTTGAAGAATTCCTTACGGATAGAACTGAACACGTCACTCTTAACGGAACAGAATCAGCGGACGTAAAGGTAATTCTCAGAATATCCCAAGGTGATATTATTGGACCATTACTGAATGAGATTTTCACTCTGAAGCGGAGTGTGCGCTGATACGAAACTTCCTGGCCGATTAAAACTCTGTGACGGACCGCGACTCGAACTCGGGACCTTTGCCTTTCGCGGGCAAGTGCTCTACCACCTGAGCTACCCAAGCACGTCTCACGCCCCACCCTCACAGCTTTACTTCTGCCAGTACCTCGTATCCTACCTTCCTAACTTTACAGAAGCTCTCCTGCGAACCTTGCAGAACTAGCCCTCGTGAAAGAAAGGATATTGCGGAGACATGGCTCAGTCACAGCCTGGGGGATGTTTCCAGAATGAGATTTTCACTCTGCAGCGGAGTGTGTGCTGATACGAAACTTGAGTCGTGCTTGGGTGGCTAAGATGGTAGAGCACTTGCCCGCGAAAGGCAAAGGTCCCGAGTTCGAGTCTAGGTCCGGCACACAGTTTTAATCTACCAAGAAGTTTCAGGACCATTACTGTTTACAAAGAATGTAAATTATCTATACTAGAACGCGTTGGAAGCTCTTTAAGGCTGTTCACAGATGATGCGGTTGTCTGTAAGACGGTAGTAACGCCAGAAGACAGCAACTGTTCGCAGAAAGGCATACAGAGGGTTGATTAACGGTGCAGGCTCCGGCGAACGTAAATAAATGAAACATACTGCGCATACATAGAAAATGAAATCCACTACGGCACAACTACATTATTGTTCACAAATTGCCGGAAACAGTAACTACGGTAAAATATTTAAAAGTATCTTAAGTGCAGTGACCACATAAAACAGGTGTAACTTTTATAGTCAGCTGTTGGAAACGTATTCAGAAGAAGTTGTAACCAGCTGCAACAAACATCCCATGTGCTGGAAATAGCTGCATTACCTTCACGGAAGGAGGACTCTTTTACGTATAATTACTCTCCTTTACCGTGTCAGAGGAAATATCTGTTCCAGAAATATTAATGCAACTGTCAGTGCTGCTTCCTTCTTTAACACATTTCCTGCGAAACTACTCTTGTTGGTGTTCTCGTTTTCGTCATTCATCTTCCCCTCTCCTCCACCGCTTCCTACCGCCTCACCCTGGTTCTGCTCCTCTCATCAACCGGGAAGACGCAGTGACGGAGACACTGGATATTCGAGGGATTATTTCCGGGAAAGCTTATTTGGAAAGTTATACGGCAGCTGATTTCCTGTTGCATCCTTGTACGGTCAAAGTTTGCCCTTTGTCTCCAGTGATAGTGTCGTCGACGGTACGTTATACCTTAATCTTCATTTTTTTTCCTCCTTGTCTTCATCGTGTATCTCTCACTCGTGTCCAATAACCCGGCGCCGACGACATACCAAGCTTTATTTTAACGTCCCCTTCCTTTTCCCCTTCATTGCTGCATCTTCTTTCCTCCTTTCGTTTGCTAACATGAGCCATGAGTTGATGTTATCTTCCGAGAACTTTGTTTTAGTTTACTTTTCCTACATGTAAATTTGAATTAGAGGAATATTACGACACCAACAGCTTTTTGGCCCCATACGGCCTCAACTGGGGTCTGATTTTTATTTAGAGTGCGTCGTGTCTAATCAGAATACCTCAATAACGAAAATTTGTGTGTAACTAGGGCACTACCCAGAACCTCTTGCACTTTTACTCACTTTTGAACATTACATCCACTCGTGAGTGTATTAAATCCTCCATGAAGGCCTATTTTTCCATTTTTTTAGTTGCATTTGTCTGATAGAGATTCAAACTGATAGGAGACACAGGAAACCAGCTACACGAGTAAGATGACACAGTAATTTGAATATACAGTAGATAAGCAACTATATTACTGTAAATGTTCTATACATTCAGAATTTAGCTCAAAAATAAAACAGTTTAGACACATACAGCACGTGTGTGTCGAGGTGTCTTCGGTTATAGCAAAATTTACTGTGGAAGTATACAACTCTTCAATATCTTTTATTTCTCGGTGTAGAGACATGTTTACAAAATGGCTCTGAGCACTATGGGACTTAACATCTGAGGTCATTGGTCCCCTAGAACTTAGAATTACTTAAACCTAACTAACATAAGGACATCACACACATCCATACTCGAGGCAGGATTCGAACCTGCGACCGTAGCGGTGGCGTGCTTCCAGACTGAAGCACCTAGAACCGCTCGGCCACCCCAGCAGGCAAACATGTTTACAGGGAAGAGCCATGAATGCTGTAGCATCAACAAACCAATTTATTTGATCATAATACTTTCTTAGTCCAGATCCTTTAGCAGCCTTCTGAGGTAAGTGTATTAGCGTATTATCTGATAGATGACGTTACGTCATTCAATTAGACATCATCATTTCAAAAGGTAAGAAAGAAATTATCATTCTCTCTCAAGTAGCTTTCCCACAACCTCTATACCTTTAAACTTGTATGTCATTTTACGTTATACTGAAAGTTTCATGGAGGAGTGAAGACATTTCCGATACGGCTTTGTCTTTTGGACATTATTTTTACGAATTCAAAAATAAAATGTTGTCTTTCATTTCTGTCTCTGAATACCTGTGTTCTTACATACATGACTAAAGAAAATTTCAAACTTTGAAATGTGTCCGGTATTAGAAATTCTCTAAACAATGATTACCTTTAATGCTCGTGTCCTGTACAGGATTTTGTAGGATTAAGTAGAATATATGATGCTATCTTTCTGTATTTATACAAGTAAAATCCCACTGTGCTTCGTTCTCGTGGAAATATTCGTGAATAATTTGGTGCGTTATGGACATTGAGATAACTTTTCTGATAACCACTCAGTTTTTCATATAACATTATTCTGAGGCTGTTTCGTTTGTTTTTTAACTAAAATGTTTGTTTCTTTGCAGGTAAGCACATCTCTGTTAACCACTTCTGCCATTAAGGATCGGTGAGTCAATGCTATGAAATATATTTATATACAGCATGTATATTTCTTGGTAGCTCATTTTTTTTATTTCATCTGCAGCAAATTTAGTTTAGCTGCGAAACGCTTCATCAAATGGCGTCACATTTTGTTTAAGAGAGAACTATAAACGTAGTTTTAATGTATAATGCAGATGAAAGCTAACTGTTTGCCAAAAGATTATTTGATGCTGCAGACTTCAGAAGGAGACGAAAGACAAGAAATAAGACGAAAATGGCCGTTGTCGCGTTACCATGTGTACTGTGAACTTCTAAACTTATAAGCTGTTACCGCTCTATAATGTGTTATTTTCGTCAGCTAGCTTAAAACCAAATATCAGTGTGAAGATGTAGAATGAGAACTCTTTTGTCTATATAGACGTAGAAAACCACCTGAACGCAATTACTTCCGATACGAGACCAATGCGGCTCGCTATTGCTCCGTGTATGCTTGACCTTCATTTCTCTCAAGCGAACACCCTATACGTTTGGCTAAATCAGCGGGTACTTCACTAAATCACTTGAAGAGAGAAACTGTTAATGCATAGATTTTTTCCTAAATATTAAAATTAAATTTGTTGCCATACTGAATGTGGAACCATAGTACGGCAAGTGGTCTAATTGCTCCTACAAGAATTCCTCCTATATTCCTATCAATGCATGAAACATCGAATTAAGTAAATGATTTTGGTTTTGAATACTACCCGTCTTTGATGTACTGCGAAAAATTTTAAAATATTCGGACAATTTTTGAGAGCGCTAAATTCATTTTCTGAACACCAGATTTTCGGTGGTAATCGAGACTACTAAGTTTCTTCCAAACACGAACTGTCTTTCTCACACTTCATTTCGGATTAAATTTTTCTTTTAAGCGATGTGAAAAAAAAATTGTTGAATTACTGTTAGTCATTTCTTTTCCTGCTTTTGTTATATAGACTCATTCACATAACAAGGAGAGTACATGGAACAATGTGAATCTGATATAACTGACGGTTATAATTTCGGGACATTCTAACAGTATTCAGTAACAAAAGTTTTGGCACGGGAATGTACTGTTTAGAAGTTTTCATGATGTCTACAGCCTACGTTAATTCTAGGAGCGGATGTCATCAGACGTAGCACAGCAGTGTTAAAACCATCAGATCTCATTACCATAGCCTGAGACATCAAACAGTGAGTCCGGAAAGTGCGTGAGGTATTGTGTCATTATGTCATAACAATGTCACGGTGGCCCAGTCCTGGCATCAGTAACAGCACGAGAGCTTGCACATTTTTCCGTATGTTTCATCTCCCCGCTGTTTCTCCATATTCCTTCCATCACAAGAAGATTCCCTCTCTACTAAAACAGACATTTTAATTTGTTATAAAAAGTATTTAAATAATTCCACATTTTTCTGTATACCACCTCCGTAATTAAATATAGGAGCAGAATGCATATCACTTATATCTGCTGTTTTTTCGATCATGGTTCACGCTTGATCGGATTTTTATATTTTAACGAGTATTAATCGGTAATGTTCAATTGACTGTCAGTTTCCAAACAAAAAATGTTCCCCTGAGCCAGTATTTATACGAATTTCCCCACTTCCACATAAGAACATGTATTTAGTTGATCTCACAAAAAATTCCGATTTCCTCCAAGACTATTCCATTAATCTGTATGTATCCAATTTTATGAAGCTCACTTCTTCATCTTCTTTGGCAGACAATGAACATAACCTCAATTTTTCGGGTCCCGTACCTCTGTTGGTAAAACCGCCATCCTCGTAACATCACTCCGTTGTCCGTCTGTCTGCCTTTTCCTCAAGAGCAGCTAGAAAAATTAAATTAAAATTTTTGTCAAATACTAAGGTCTCAGGTCCCTCGACGGTGTAAGAACTTCTAGATCAATGCAATCAAAATATAAGGCCATTTGTGTCATATATTTTGATTGTCGCAATCTCACTCATCAAACCTGTAGCTGAATTGTCTATATAGGTAATTCAGTTTGTACGGAATTATCAGAGCACGAGACCTCCTCGAACATGGCCGTTTTTTTTATGTTCAATCTCTACTGCGTAAAGTTATCCTTAAAAATTGGGAAGTCCACATGACGTAGCTTTGTTAAGACTGGACTTTCTACAAAGTACTGTTTCCTGAGGCACGCCGGTTTAGTCTGAGGAAATCCAATGAAACTGGTACTGACCATTTAATCAGGGGCGACAGGCAATAGTGCTATGTATGTAATGAGCACCGCAATTTCAGTAGGTCGCTTCGAATACACATTTGCGCACACATGAATGCCCACATACAGGCACAAATGTAAATATATATGCATAGATACGCTATTTTCGAACCAGCTGTAACGGAAAGCAGGCAACCAGGAACTGTAGATGACATTCCGTAGCTCGTCCCACTAGAAGCGACTGCTCAACAAATCTTGAGGTGAACGTCTCTAAATCTCTCGCCCGTCACTAGATAACAGGCTACAAGCCTTTTACGTCGCGATGGGTCCCATAAATCCCTTCACTGAGGTCGCACTCGATATGCAAACGACGGGGAACGGAATAAGGATACAGCTGCTTGGTGCGGTGCAACGTTACGGTCTGCTGTCGCACCAAACCTGCAGCCGGATTCGAAGACACTGACATGAATGCATCTATTACGGATATGATCTAATAGAGTATACGGCGTTCTCTAGCTTCCGATGACAATGTTTGCTGTGCTCCCCATTTTACTGGTTGTAGAAACAAACTTCCGCATTGCTGTCGTAATTTGTTTCTGTTTCTGTCTCTTTTTTAACTGGTTTTCAGAAATCTAACGGTCATCTCCTCATTAGATTCGCAAAACTTTCCCTCATAAAAGGTGCCTTGCATTTTCAGAGTTCGTTTTTTAATCGTGCTGATTGGTCAAAACTGTAGAGTTTAATATTTACAACTACTAATGTCATACTTCAGCGAAATGCTACACGAAGGATTCGCTTTTCTTTCGGAAGAGCTTCCTAATAGTTTGCATACGGCGTTTCTGTTAGGTAGCTGCTATGTAGCAAATTTCATTCGTGAGTATTCAATGGCTATAATAGTGGATTAGTGTTTGGGATGCAGGAGCCCACAATCCGTCCAACTGCTCTAATTTGCATTTCGGCTAGTTTCTCTAAATGGGTGTGAAATGCGGGAAGACCTGCAAAGGATCAACCTTTGGCGCAGGAAGTAGCAGTTGACCCTAAACATAAATAAATGTGACGTATGTCGTATACATAACCGGAAAGAACCACTTTTTTATCTGCATTATTGGCGATCGCTCTCTGGAAAACGTGACAACCGTTGAATAACAGGGAGTACGCGATTTAAAATGAAATGACTACTTGAAACTAGTTGGTAGGTAAGCTGATGCTGGACAGGTGTACTGTAAAAATACTGAGGCAATGTAATTGATCTGCGGAAGAGGTAGTATTAAAAACTGTGGTTTGACTTACAGCGGCGTATTTCTCACCCGTCAGGACTCTTATCCGGTCGGGTTTATGGGAAAGATAACCTCGCAAATGCTGATCGAACTCCAGTGGTAAATACCGCAAGAGATTTATTGTGCGTCGCTGCGAGGTTTGCTTTCGTAATTTATAGAGCACATTGTAACACCCCTTTACAATAATGCATAACTATCATGACGTATGTACTTCAAGGATCTTTATCATTTTTAAGTGTAATCGGAAGGCGTGTCCATTTTTATCAATTGAAGTTTTCTTACTTAACTGATTCTGTTCCTGGCTTCGTTGCCTTCTTTTCATGGATGTGAATTTTGTCTCCGGATATGGCTGTTCAAAGAAATATGCTGTTTCTGGATTAGTCCAAATAATGGTGTATTAACTGCCAAATAAAACAGTTTTTCTCATGGAATCTTTGTATTCGTAAATTCGTACATGCCTAGCTCACAAAATATGCCTCATAAAATGTTTGACGATACTCTTCTTTCGATAACTAAATATGACTGCTCTTCATATCGGTCTTTCCAACGCATACAACAGCTCTTCCCACCAAGTGTGAGCAAGAAGCATCACAACGACTCCAATATACATGTAAATCAAAGAATTTAGTTGTCGTCGGATACATTCAGTGAAAATGTTTAAAACTAATTAAACCTAACTAACCTAAGGACATCACACACATCCATGCCCGAGGCAGGATTCGAACCTGCGACCGTAGCGATCACGCGGTTCTATTTCAGTTTATGTGAAGTGATTTATGCTCGCTGGTATAGTAAATTTCATAACCTGTATTAGGCATGATCACACCACAGTACGTTCCAAAGACAATCAATGAAAAAATTGGTACTTTCGCCGTGCATCTCGCGAAACAACGTTGAGAGTAAAACTGAAGAAAAATAACCGATATACGTTTCCGCTAAGCCCCGTCTGCTGTTTTAGCAGAAAAGAAGAGAAACGGTGGCGGTGTACGAAGTGCACTCACAACGGGGCCAACCAGAAATCGTAATTTTGAAATCTTTTATATTTATGGTATGTGACGTTCAGAACTAAACAATCAATCCCTTTGAAGCATTTCGATGCAAATCTCAAAAATTCTCTAGAAAATCTACTTTTAAGGTTTACGACGAACTTAAACCCTCTAAAAGTAGGATTACTTTTCTGAATGGTCCGCGTGGCGTTGAGATGTGAAGCAAAGTTCCATTGATACCCGGTTACATTCTTCGACGGTACCGAGGGAGCCACGCAGCCCGTTGTGAAATATCGCCTTATTTTTTGGAGAAGTAAAATTTCCCCAGTAACCTTCGGAGTCGATTTTCTCGGGAATCTCTGAGAGTTGCATCGAACGGCTCCGGAGGACTGATATTTGGCTTTTGAACTTCACGTAACATAAATATAAAAAATAACAAAAATCCGATTAATGGATGGTCGCTTTGTTAGCCACACACCATAAAATGGTTTGCACAGTATAAATGTAGAAGAAGAGCATTACAAGAAAACTGCACGGTGGGTTCTTCGAGATAGATGTGACGGTAGACACGGAGGCCGTTTCGGAGCGCACAATTCGGGAATGACTGTACAAGTCACGGCCTGAAACGAATGGCAGCTGTCAATACTGTTTAATGATAACTCAAACTATGGTACAAAAATAGTGATTACCTTAATTTACCTCAGGAGAGTAGGAATATACTCCTAAATTCCTTCGGTTATCTCGACTCCACTTATTACTTTTTGTCTCTGATATACACTGCCGGGAAAAAAATGCAACAGCCTCAAGGACAAGACCATTTTGCTGACTAGCAATGTGACAGGTTGCTTATAATTGTAAGAGTACATCATAAAAAATTCAGATCAAATGAGTCATGTATGTCTAAATAAAGGGTACCCAAACAGTCGCATCAATACACAGTGTATCCCACTCTGGCGGCAACGCAGGCGAATATTCTCGCATGTAAACGATCGTTAAGATGCCGAGTGGCATCTTGCGATAGACTGTTCCAAGCACGTTGCACTATTTGTTGCAATTCGGCAATGACTCTTGTATCTGTTGGGGATCGAGTAAGTTCCCGCTTCATCATGTCCCATACGTGTTCAGTTGGCGTGACCTTGCTGGCCAGGGAAGTAATTGTGCAGCACGAAAAACTCGCTATGTGACAGGAGCCGTATGTGTGCATGCGTTGTCCTGTTGGAAAAGTACATCACCTTCTTATCGAAGAAATGGTGGTAGCACGGGGATAGCAGTCTGTGGAATGTAGGCGGCACTGGTTCCATTGCCTCGCACAAACACCAAATGTGACCACAAATTGTAGCTAATGGCTCCAGATACATATAGCCTGCGATGGAATCTCTGTACCTCTGTGTCCTGGGCGAATGCACTCGGCAATTCACCAGGGCTACGCTATACACGTACATGCCCGTCACTTGCATACAGAGAGGATGTACTCCCGTTACTGAAGACAACTCCCCACTCAACGTTTTCACTACCCCGGGGTAGCCTTGATTGACTGTGCTGCGATCTCAGTGGTAGCCTAGCCAAATTCACAGGTGTTCTAGGTCCTGCAGCAATAACACGGTTCCCCACAGTCGCTGGTGACAGACCAGGTGCAACATGTGCCCAGATATCGTGTCTGGATGATGTGTAGTCGGCCTCCGCCACACGCGCGGTGCGTCGATCATGACGAGCATTTCTACTACGTGGACCTCAAGCAGCTGGTCCACAGGTGTGGGAGTGTTCCACACATCACTGTTGAAAGCAGCGACACATCACCGATACATTGTCCACAACGTGTGCAGCACTTATTCGATACTTCCATCCAACTTCCCGCATGCTCACAATGCGATCCCGTTTAAATGACTGAATCTGTTCGCTAAAATGTAGACTTTCACGGCCGGAAATATCATGTCCATTATAATTATCCGGGCTGTTATGCCGTGGTCGGTTGATGAATTCGGTGTCGATTCCCAACGTTTCATCTCCGACTGCGGGAGACATCTTCAAGGGGGTCCGTAGCTCGATGGAAGGTCCAACACACACACTGGCTCGCTACTGACTGCCGCTAAATTCCGTGTCCGCGCGCTCCCGCGCCGCGGCGTGACGTCACGTGTTTTGAAAACGTCAGTGCAATTGGCCGCTGTCCGTCGCCGTCGATCGCCGTTGCCATCACCCAGTAGTTGACGGGTGGTACACATCTTCTTTAACACCGGCATCCATATACCGTTTAATTTCACGCCCTCCTCCTTTCGGTTGAAATTATTTGGGTGTTTGGCGATTTCGATTGCCTCCCTGTAGAGCCTTTCGTAATATCCGCTTGTGGCCGCTAGTACTTGCGTCTCCTCGAAACGAATATTGTGGTTCCCTGGCTGGAAAGCATGCTCCGCAACAGCTGATCCTTCAGTTTCTCCTCTTCTGCAGTTTCCCTTATGCTCTTCCAAACGTTTAGAAACAGTTCTTTTAGTGGTACCCACATAAACATCACCACAGCTGCATGGGATCCTAGACACTCCAGCTTTTTCCAATGGTTTGCGAGCGTCCTTGACAGGCTTAAAGTATCCCTGTATCTTCCTGGTGGGCTTGTAAATTACGGTAATATTCCGCTTCGTCAAGATCCTCGCTATTCTTTCCGTTACATTTTTAACAAACGGCAGGAAAACCTTAGATTTTGCAGAAGCCTGTACGTCAGTATGATTTCTGCGTGGCTGCCTCAACGCACGTTTTATTTCGGCGGACGAATATCCGTTCTTTATTAGTGCATTGTGGAGATGTTCCATCTCAGCGTTGAGCAACTCAGGTTCACAAATATTTCTAGCTCTGTCCGCTAACGTCTTCATAACACCCCGCTTCTGTTGTGGGTGGTGGTTCGAATCCCGGTGCAAATAACGGTCCGTGTGCGTGGCCCAAACTACGATTTTCGTTTCTAAAAACAAGCACATCGAGGAAATGTAATTTGCCGTCTACCTCCTCCTCCATTGTAAACTGAAATCTCGAGTTTGTACTGTTCAGATGTTCGTGGAACCGGCTTAGTTCCTCCCTACCATGTCTCCACAGCACAAACGTGTCATCCACGTATCGGAACCATACATTTGGTTTTTTGCTGGCAGTACCTAAGGCCTGTTCTTCGAATTTCTCCATACAGAAGTTTGCAATTGCGGGACTTAGGGGGCAGTGTTTTAGCCTTGTATGAATGTTAGACGCACTGTTCTATAAATGCAGCACAGTTACTACCTGCAGAGTCAAAACTCAGGGCGCACAGGCATACCTCCTGAACTCACTAGCACTTCAGACTCTCAGTATGCACCCGGGTGCCACTTAACACATTCCTTGAGCGTGTTACATTCTTCTCAGATGTGCATAACTCACTTAATAGTCTCCTTTCTTTCCCATTAATTCCGCTCTTCTTCAGGACATCTAAAAGTGTAATTTATCGACCTCTATCACAGGTCAACAAAAACTGCACTAATTTCCGTACTTTTTTCTAAGCACCTTTCTCCAATTATACGTAATGGTCCAGTGGCACTGAAACGTTCCTTTCGTGCGTACCTCGGAACTTCCGTTGCGTCGTACGAAGTCGCATTCACGGCCACGAAAATCCTCGACTCTTGCGGATGAGCAGCTCGCGTGACGTATGACGCGACGTACTGCTCTGAAGATATAATCAGAAAAGTTTAATGGCGAACCCGGATTAATTATCTGCTCTGCTACACTATCAAACCACTCTAAATAAGTTTCACCAGCCAAGCTTTGATCTGCGAGCCAGGGACAACTTTTCACAACTAATTAAGAGCCCTGTAGCCATATAACTAGTTTCAGAGAAGATTACGGTGCCCGACCACTGGACTGGAATATATACACCGATGATAGTTCTGTATCCCGCCTCCAACTCGCCGTTAAAAACTCTCGCCGATAACCGACAAAACAACAGACAGGAACACAGTTCCAAGCCAAAAGGGAAAAAGTCACACAAATCGTCACCCTCCAGTTTGCACGGAAACAATCCTAGCCAAGGGCAATACTTTTATGCAAACGCCACCTGGAGCTAGCTAGTAACGCCACGCTCTGCTCTGTAGCCCCTTTTCTTTTTCCCCAAAACCTGCTGTACTCGCAGAAATAAATAGGGAAGCACATGAGCACAATCAGCGCAATTCGTTACCCGCGCACAGGAGCGCACTTCGGAACGCTTTGTAGGGTTTCCGTATCGAAAAATTAACCTCGTTGCTCACGAAGGATCACTGACTCCAGACTCCCAAAGTGATTACCACCTTAGAACACAAACTCAGCCCCAAAGCGCCCACTACCTGCCACCTCCACGCCAAGAGGACTTCCGACTGACTCCTCTATTTCGTGAGCTCCACACCGTTCCACGAAATTATTTAACATCTATGTACCCAAGTCAGTCAGAAACAGTAGCCTAATGTAGGGCTCCTCATTGGTCATACTCTGCTCCTGCTCACATCCCCCCAGTAAGGTGCTGCCTCCTGGCAGGATTTTAAGAACTTTTTCTGCGACGGATGTTGGAGACACCAGCTGTCATGTGGAACTTACAGGGTGTTTCAAAAATGACCGGTATATTTGAAACCGCAATAAAAACTAAACGAGCAGCGATAGAAATACGCCGTTTGTTGCAATATGCTAGGGACAACAGTACATTTTCAGGCGGACAAACTTTCGAAATTACAGTAGTTACAATTTTCAACAACAGATGGCGCTGCAAGTGATGTGAAAGATATAGATGACAACGCAGTCTGTGGGTGCGCCATTCTGTACGTCGTCTTTCTGCTGTAAGCGTGTGCTGTTCACAACGTGCAAGTGTGCAGTAGACAACATGGTTTATTCATTAGAACAGAGGATTTTTCTGGTGTTGGAATTCCACCGCCTAGAACACAGTGTTGTTGCAACAAGACGAAGTTTTCAACGGAGGTTTAATGTAACCAAAGGACCGAAAAGCGATACAATAAAGGATCTGTTTGAAAAATTTCAACGGACTGGGAACGTGACGGATGAACGTGCTGGAAAGGTAGGGCGACCGCGTACGGCAACCACAGAGGGCAACGCGCAGCTAGTGCAGCAGGTGATCCAACAGCGGCCTCGGGTTTCCGTTCGCCGTGTTGCAGCTGCGATCCAAATGACGCCAACGTCCACGTATCGTCTCATGCGCCAGAGTTTACACCTCTATCCGTACAAAATTCAAACGCGGCAACCCCTCAGCGCCGCTACCATTGCTGCACGAGAGACATTCGCTAACGATATAGTGCACAGGATTGATGACGGCGATATGCATGTGGGCAGCATTTGGTTTACTGACGAAGCTTATTTTTACCTGGACGGCTTCGTCAATAAACAGAACTGGCGCATATGGGGACCCAAAAAGCCCCATGTTGCAGTCCCATCGTCCCTGCATCCTCAAAAAGTACTGGTCTGGGCCGCCATTTCTTCCAAAGGAATCATTGGTCCATTTTTCAGATCCGAAACGATTACTGCATCACGCTATCTGGACATTCTTCGTGAATTTGTGGCGATACAAACTGCCTTAGACGACACTGCGAACACCTCGTGGTTTATGCAAGATGATGCCCGGCCACATCGCACGGCCAACGTCTTTAATTTCCTGAATGAATATTTCGATGATCGTGTGATTGCTTTGGGCTATCCGAAACATACAGGAGGCGGCGTGGATTGGCCTCCCTATTCGCCAGACATGAACCCCTGTGACTTCTTTCTGTGGGGACACTTAAAAGACCAGGTGTACCGCCAGAATCCAGAAACAATTGAACAGCTGAAGCAGTACATCTCATCTGCATGTGCAGCCATTCCGCCAGACACGTTGTCAAAGGTTTCGGGTAATTTCATTCAGAGACTACGGCATATTATTGCTACGCATGGTGGATATGTGGAAAATATCGTACTATAGAGTTTCCCAGACCGCAGCGCCATCTGTTGTTGAAAATTGTAACTACTGTAATTTCGAAAGTTTGTCTGCCTGAAAATGTACTGTTGTCCCAAGCATATTGCAACAAACGGTGTATTTCTATCGCTGCTCGTTTAGTTTTTATTGCCGTTTCAAATATACCGGTCATTTTTGAAACACCCTGTACCTGCCTGTAAGCCCGCTATGTAGGCTCCGACCACAACCCATTTAGGAGGTTCAGGACAAGAATGGTCCATAGACCCGAGGCTGAAGAAGCCACACTCCCCTCGGAATCCTACCTTGGGGCAGACAAGAGCCAAAGGAAGGGCATATAGGCACGGACAGGCAATGATACGTTAGCAGTACATCTTGCAGATTTTAGCTGAAGTGTCCATCGTATTGTTCTTTTACAACTTTAGATTGCAGAATAATACATTTTGAAAAAGGTATAAGTACTTATTTATGGACAACGTGAAACGTTACTTTCGTCGGCCTTCGATGCTCACGTGGCATCGTACGGACCCCCAGTCGCTGCCGTGACTAGAATACACGTGCTTCTGGCGACCTGCAGAGACGGATTATGATGAGAACGGTTTCAAAATTCTAAAGTCAATCATTAAAAGCCCTGCAGGTATCTTTTTCCAGGAAAGTTTGCGAAAGCCGACCACATGATTGCAAAGGTTCACCGCTAATAGTTGAGTGCACTGCCGTTACTAGCAAATTCCTGCCGATAATGTTAAACAGATAAATAACAACGCAGGAATACTGACAAAACTCAACAGGGGGGAGAAGTAGATAAAACATCGCTCTCGGATTTCCACTGAAACAAATGAAGTTCATTGGTATCAGTTTGCCCTAGTGAAAGCAGTCACTTTTATCCGGTACCATCGACAACTAGCTAATGTAAGGAGAGTTCAAAAAGTTCCTGTTTGACGGTGCTGTTGCAGCTTATACGTAGTGTAGCGTAGCGTTATTTCGATGCGGTTATACAGGGTGAGTCACCTAACGTTACCGCTGGATATATTTCGTAAACCACATCAAATACTGACGAATCGATTCCACACACCGAACGTGAGGAGACGGGCTAGTGTAATTGATCAATACAAACCATAAAAAAAATGCACGGAAATATGTTTTTTAACACAAACCTACGTTTTTTTAAATGGAACCACGTTAGTTTTGTTAGCACATCTGAACATATAAACAAATACATAATCAGTGCCGTTTGTTGCATTGTAAAATGTTAATTACATCCGGAGATATTGTAACCTAAAGTTGACGCTTGAAACCTCCGACGTTCAGTTGCGTGTTGTATCAAACACGGGCCACGGTCGGCGAGCAGCATCTGCAGGGACATGTTATGATGACGACGGTGTTTACGAGTGTGGCTGTAGTGCACTGTTGTGGTTTGATCTAGCTGTCGCAGTGTCCGCATGTAGCGCTTGCTGCTATTGTTATTCTGCATTCGTCTCCGCACGCAGACCAACTGTAGTACACCGTGTTACCAGACGTCTGTGATAGTGTAGTGTTGTAGGAACTGTGACCATGGTGTATTCGAACTCTGAAAAGGCGGAGATGATACCCATCTATGGCGAGTGTCGACGAAATGCAGCTGAAGCCTGCTGGGTGTACGCAGAACGGTTCCCGGACAGAGAGTATCCAACGTGCCGCACATTGCAAAACATCTACCGCCAACTGTATGCAACAGGTATAGTCGTAGCACGCAAACGGGTCCGTAACAGGCCCGTCACAGGAGAAGCGGGTGCAGTTGTTGTGTTAGCTGCTGTTGCTATGAACCCACACATGAGTACACGGGACATTGCGAGAGCCGCTGGACTGAGTCAAAGTAGTGTCATGCGCATACTGCATCGTCACCGCTTTCACCCCTTTCATGTGTCGCTACATCAGCAATTACATGGTGATGACTTTAACCATCGAGTGCAATTCTGTCAATGGGCGTTAACAGAGAATGCGTTGCAGTTCTACCTGTTTACCGATGAAGCGGGTTTCACAAACCACGGGGCAGTGAATCTAGGGAACATGCATTACTGGTCCGTGGGCAATCCTCGCTGGCTCTGACAGGTAGAGCGAAAGCGACCGTGGACTATAAATGTATGGTGTGGAATCATTGGCGACCACCTGATTGGTCCTCACTTCATTGCAGGGGCCCAAATAGCTGCAACATACATCGCGTTTCTACAGAATGATCTGCCAACGTTGCTCAAAAATGTCCCACTGGAAACGCGTCAACGTATGTTGTATCAGCATGATGGTGCACCTGCACATTCCGCAATTAACACTAGGCTGAACCTTGACAGGATGTTCGACGGGCGTTTCATAGGTCGTGGAGGACGTATAAATTGGCCAGCCCGTTCTCCTGATCTTACACCTCTGGACTTCTTTCTATGGGGTACGTTTAAGGAGAATGTGTACCGTGATGTGCCTACAACCCCAGAGGATATGAAACAACGTATTGTGGCAGCCTGCGGCGACATTACACCAGATGTACTGCGGCGTGTACGACATTGATTACGCCAGAGATTGCAATTGTGTGCAGCAAATGATGGCCACCACATTGAACATCTATTGGCCTGACATGTGGGGACACACTCTATTCCACTCCGTAATTGAAAACTGAAACCACGTGTGTACGTGTACCTCACCCCTCATGGCCATGTACATGTGCGGCAGTGAAAAAGACCAATAAAAAGGTGTTAGCATGTGAACGTAATGTGCTGTTCCAGTCTCTTCTGTACCTAAGGTCCATCACCGTTCCCTTTGGATCCCTACGTAATTCGATACACACGATCGAACAGCGGAGGAGTGGTATTCAAGCGTCAACTTTAGGTTACAATATCTCCGGATGTAATTAACATTTTACAATGCAACAAACGGCACTGATTACGTATTTGTTTATATGTTCAGATATGCTAACAAAACTAACGGGGTTCCATTTAAAAAAACGTAGGTTTGTGTTAAAAAACATACTTCCGTGCATTTTTGTATGGTTTTTATTAACCAGTTACACTAGCCCCTCTCCTCACGTGCGGTCTGTGGAATCGATTCGTCAGTATTTGATGTGGTTTACGAAATATATCCAGCGGTAATGTTAGGTGACTCACCCTGTATATGCACACGGGAAATGCGCAAGGGATTAGTGTGGAATTCAAGTCTTCCTGACGTGCGTGCGGTAAATACGGTAACGTGAAGTATGGCAACGTCGTTACCAAATGCGTCTGAACAGGACCACCGTGCTGTTATTCTTTTCGTGGCTGCCGAAGGACAAACACCGGTAGACATCCCTCTGGATGGAGGAAATATATGCTTATAAACACATCGAATAGCGTCTAGTACGCAGTAAATAGCGTCATTTTGTTTGATCCTTCTATCTTGTTTTCTTGCTAAGTGCTAAGTAGCATCGAAGGTTATTTTTCTCATCAAGTAATTTTTGATTTTTCACTATTGAAATAATTTTCATTAAAACACGTTTACCTATTTACTTCCTACTTACGGATAGCGTAGGCTTTTTATCTGCGAACGTAACTATCTTTTTGGTCTCAGACATTTCGTCTTCATTGTAGGAGAGCACTAGTAAAAAAGCAATACCTGGACCTAGTGTAATTTTTCACTGTGTTATGGAAACAAAGAAAATGATACACTAAAGACTAAGACGACACGAAAGCACAAAATCTTTTTCTACGAGGGTCATCTCAAAAGTACTTCGCAATGCGAATGCGCGACTCCTACAGTGGCATGATGAAGTTGAAACTCAAGGCGCTTGTGATTTAGGTTGACAGTCATATGTATTTACTTGTTCGCGTGGCTGTGCCTGGAGTAACTCCATTTTAAAATGGAAGCTAGGACAGAATCAGGTCGGATTACACATAGTAACCAGCGTTCCTGCATCAGAATCGAATCCCTGCGTGGAAAGAAACCAACGCAAATTTACAACTCTTTAAGAGAGGTGTGTGGGAATAGCGTAATGGATCGCAGCACAGTATGACCGTGCTCTGCTCGTTTCCGTGAAGGTCGGGTAAGCACTGAGGACAACCGAAGAAGTGGAATACCGTCAACTGCAACATACTATACCTCTACTAGAAGCACGACGCAACAACTCGGTTTCAGGACCTTCTGTTGCTCTTTGGCTGTCGACCCGCGACGTATAGTGGCCAGCAAATTTCTCTCTTGTCCCGGCAGTGAAGATGCTGTCTCCGTTCGTTGCGCCGACCTCTCCGTACATGAAACATAAAAATTTAAATACAAAACTTTAGATAATTCACAGCCATTACAAATATTACAAAAATACATAAACAAAACAGTAAATTAAACTTATATTCACCTGCAAACTGGGCTGACACTGGTGGATGAGTGACGCTTCAATTTCGCGTCCCACTACAATTGCCCTACCAGTGAGAGGAACGCTCAACAAATGTGGATGGGAAATAATTCTCTACCCACCACACAGTACTGATATGAACCCACCGGACTATGGTTTGTTTTCCAAACCGGAGGAACAATTTCGTGGAACGCTTTTTGATATAATTGATGAAGCGTGTGGTGAGGTGATCCAAATAATCAGACAGCTTATCAATGAAGGTGCTCTGTCCGGAATATAGAAGATTCCAAAACTTTGGGCAGCTGTCATAAGGGAGAATGGAGATTATACTGAAGGCCAATAAGGATATTTTGTAAAATAAATTATTTTCTTTAATTTTGTCTTACAACATGCAGAATTTTTTAAACGACCCACGTATAATAGGAGTGAGCTCCGTCAGAATAGGTTAACTTCCGATGTGAGGAGTACGGCAAGTGAGAGAGGGAGGGATGGATTTACGTGTGTGTAACAAATCTCTTCCCTCTATAATTTCCTTCCTTCATGTCTCCTCTGTGTTAGCACGGATGACGTGTCACTCATTTGTACTAAGGATGCACTACACGGGAGGTGCCTAGCTACTTCCTCCGCCTTGAGAGGAGTGAATGAGTTCAGAATAATGTTGACCAACCTGCATTCTTCTGTCGTTGTTCCCTGCGCAGAAAACATCACGTAGGTCACGCCTCCGTTCTCTTGAAACTGTAAAAACTGTTAATGGGTAACTGGTGACGTACAAGTAATTGAATTGGTTTGTTTAAACGGAATGCCACTTGCTTTTCATTAACAGACTACGAGAAACTGCACAGTTATAGACCACTTTACGAATCACAGATAATTCCCATTCTTCACACAGTCACAGAGAATTAACAAAATAATGAATTGTGTGTCTGCGTAATTACTATCAAACTAGTTTTCAATAAGATTGCCAAAAATCGGAGGTTACTAATTAGGATTTTAACCAGTACTGGTCGCGACGGTTGAAACGTCCCCTTAGAAAAATTTATGAATGATTGTGCTGGAAACCCCTTACGTTAGTTGATTTTCAAACAGCTGAGCAGAACTGAACGTACTCAGACATTTCTCTCTTCGCTTATTCTGATAAACTCTAAACTGACACACAATATTTTTAGCGCAACGCAATCTGACTTTTAATAATCCCTACAAAAGAATGGCCCTGACTAACATTAACCTATACCTTTCACAAATCACTTACCTCACAAAAATCTTCGCTACTCGAACTACAGCAATACAGCGAGCGCCAATACTGCCAGCTAAATAAAAGATTCTAACTACTGAAGGCACTAACTACTGATAGGCATAGTTAGCAAATGAAAGATTTCGATAGAAACAAACAATGTATTTACCTTAATAGTGTTCAAAAGTCATTATATATATACAGGGTTATTATAAATGATTGAAGCCATTTCACAGCTCTACAACAACTTTATTATTTGAGATATTTTCACAATGCTTTGCACACACATACAAAAACTCAAAAAGTTTTTTTAGGCATTCACAAATGTTCGATATGTGCCCCTTTAGTGATTCGGCAGACATCAAGCCGATAATCAAGTTCCTCCCACACTCGGCGCAGCATGTCCCCATCAGTGAGTTCGAAAGCATCGTTGATGCGAGCTCGCAGTTCTGGCATGTTTCTTGGTAGAGGAGGTTCAAACACTGAATCTTTCACATAACCCCACAGAAAGAAATCGCATGGGGTTAAGTCGGGAGAGCGTGGCGGCCATGACATGAATTGTTGATCATGATCTCCATCACGACCGATCCATCGGTTTTCCAATCTCTTGTTTAAGAAATGCTTCTGCTTTAGCCTTTTCCGTAAGATTTTCCAAACTGTCAGCTTTGGTACGTTTAGCTCCCTGCTTGCTTTATTCGTCGACTTCCGCGGCTACGCGTGAAACTTGCCCGCACGCGTTCAACCGTTTCTTCGCTCACTGCAGGCCGACCCGTTGATTTCTCCTTACAGAGGCATCCAGAAGCTTTAAACTGCGCATGCCATCGCCGAATGGAGTTAGCAGTTGGTGGATCTTTGTTGAACTTCGTCCTGAAGTGTCGTTGCACTGTTATGACTGACTGATGTGAGTGCATTTCAAGCACGACATACGCTTTCTCGGCTCCTGGCGCCATTTTGTCTCACTGCGCTCTCGAGCGCTCTGGCGGCAGAAACCTGAAGTGCGGCTTCAGCCGAACAAAACTTTGAGTTTTTCTGCGTGTCTGTAGTGTGTCGTGACCGTATGTCAATGAATGGAGCTACAGTGAATTTATGAAATCGCTTCAATCATTTGTAATAGCCCTGTATATATATATATATATATATATATATATATATATATATTAGTTCATGACATCCAGTCTTATAAATTTACTGTCTCTGATGGACACACGTCCAGATCATCCGCTCTCAAAACTCCGCCATTTGCCCTCCCCACATCCACTTCTGCTGGCGGCTCACCTGTTAACAGCCAACTGCCCAACACTACAATAGCAAATTCCAACAATGCAAACCAGCCACAGACTTCACACAGCACAGTCAGTGATTTTCATACAGAGCGCTACGTGGCGTTACCAACATAAAAACCTAAACAGCCGACTTACACGGTCAACATGTCTGTACTCAAAAGACTGCCGATCGAGCACTTGCGTTTACAAACTAGAGATTGCTAATTAAGTCTCACCCAATACCGAAGCCGCGCGGAGCGGCCGCGCGGTTCGAGGCGTCGTGTCATGCACTGCGCGGCCCTTCCCGCCGAAAGTTCGAGTCCATCCTCAGGCAAGAGTGTGTGTGTTGTTGCTGTTAGCATAAGTTAGTTTAAGTAGTGTGTAAGTCTAGGGGCCGATGACCTAAGCAGTTTGGTCCCTTAGAAATTCACACGCATTTGAACATTTGAACCAACACCGACCGCGGCAGACAATTAGTCTGTCCTCCGGGACTGCCGATAGAGCTCTGATATTACAGCCGAATCTCTTCGCCCGCCATCCAAGTTAGGTGCGACCCAAGGATCTCCGAAGAGCTTCGTCTGCCTTTTCGTTTAGCTGTTGCTTATTACTATGCTGGTAATTAACACTTTTGAAATAACGGAATGATAGCCTGCTATTGAGAGATGCTTTTATATGAAATGCAAGTAAATTCACTGTTTAGTTTTTCTAATATTAATAACAGAAGTTTTCATTTCGGCGCACTACTTCCGAACGCAGCAGGCAGTCGCTGAGAAGGTCCACAATTTAGGCAGGCTTTCTCACGATACAAGTACCGAATAAACATCTGTCACCGATACCTCACACCACGTTCTTCAAACTGCTGCCTTCTCAACTGCTGTTAGATGAGCTTCTTATGGCTGAATACGATGGCCGTAGAGCCAAAAATATTACAGAAGACTCCGCTATATCTGCGCAACAGACTCGGGAATTTAGAACTCCACACTCGGCACAGTCTATAGATCGTTGACGTCATGGAATCACCCTCATCGTGGTGAGCTGCTGATTTACACGCTAGCACGAAAGGTGCGTTCCCCTTCGAATAATCCGTTTTGACTAGAAAGTCGCTGGTGTAGAAGGGGCTTTACGAGGCACCCCGCAGTTCATCAGAGTTACGGGCCGTATGCGACCTTAAAGGTGGATTCACACTTGACGGAACGTCACAGTCACGTCAAAATATTCTCCTCTGCAGGTCAGATGGTGGCATTCACACACGCCGTCAACGGAGCGTCATCGACAAATCACGTTACGTCACGTCACGTCAGCGTCACGGCAAGGTTGTTCGGGAAGAATGTTTGGACGGGCCGTACTATAGCCTACTTGGCAAGCAACTATTACATTAAGTACACAGAGTGAACTAATACGGAAGTATTCCCCACTGATTGCTATTGCGAAAAGGTCTCAATATGTACTGGAAGACAATACTAAGATAAAACATTTTAGTCTATGCACTGAAGGAATACGTTGCAAAATAAACGATACACATCTTGTTGAGTGTGCTTTGCTCAAGATTTTTCCAGTGGAATAGCGAAAAGAAGAACCGGAAGTATAGCTGATACGGCATGCAGAAGTTTAAAATAAGATTCATGATAAATTAACGACGAACAGCAGGTAGCAGAAATACACTCCTGGAAATTGAAATAAGAACACCGTGAATTCATTGTCCCAGGAAGGGGAAACGTTATTGACACATTCCTGGGGTCAGATACATCACATGATCACACTGACAGAACCACAGGCACATAGACACAGGCAACAGAGCATACACAATGTCGGCACCAGTACAGTGTATATCCACCTTTCGCAGCAATGCAGGCTGCTATTCTCCCATGGAGACGATCGTAGAGATGCTGGATGTAGTCCTGAGGAACGGCTTGCCATGCCATTTCCACCTGGCGCCTCAGTTGGACCAGCGTTCGTGCTGGACGTGCAGACCGCGTGAGACGACGCTTCATCCAGTCCCAAACACGCTCAATGGAGGACAGATCCGGAGATCTTGCTGGCCAGGGTAGTTGACTTACACCTTCTAGAGCACGTTGGGTGGCACGGGATACATGCGGACGTGCATTGTCCTGTTGGAACAGCAAGTTCCCTTGCCGGTCTAGGAATGGTAGAACGATGGGTTCGATGACGGTTTGGATGTACCGTGCACTATTCAGTGTCCCCTCGACGATCACCAGTGGTGTACGGCCAGTGTAGGAGATCGCTCCCCACACCATGATGCCGGGTGTTGGCCCTGTGTGCCTCGGTCGTATGCAGTCCTGATTGTGGCGCTCACCTGCACGGCGCCAAACACGCATACGACCATCATTGGCACCAAGGCAGAAGTGACTCTCATCGCTGAAGACGACACGTCTCCATTCGTCCCTCCATTCATGCCTGTCGCGACACCACTGGAGGCGGGCTGCACGATGTTGGGGCGTGAGCGGAAGACGGCCTAACGGTGTGCGGCACCGTAGCCCAGCTTCATGGAGACGGTTGCGAATGGTCCTCGCCGATACCCCAGGAGCAACAGTGTCCCTAATTTGCTGGGAAGTGGCGGTGCGGTCCCCTACGGCACTGCGTAGGATCCTACGGTCTTGGCGTGCATCCGTGCGTCGCTGCGGTCCGGTCCCAGGTCGACGGGCACGTGCACCTTCCGCCGACCACTGGCGACAACATCGATGTACTGTGGAGACGTCACGCCCCACGTGTTGAGCAATTCGGCGGTACGTCCACCCGGCCTCCCGCATGCCCACTATACGCCCTCGCTCAAAGTCCGTCAACTGCACATACGGTTCACGTCCAAGCTGTCGCGGCATGCTACCAGTGTTAAAGACTGCGATGGAGCTCCGTATGCCACGGCAAACTGGCTGACACTGACGGCGGCGGTGCACAAATGCTGCGCAGCTAGCGCCATTCGACGGCCAACACCGCGGTTCCTGGTGTGTCCGCTGTGCCGTGCGTGTGATCATTGCTTGTACAGCCCTCTCGCAGTGTCCGGAGCAAGTATGGTGGGTCTGACACACCGGTGTCAATGTGTTCTTTTTTCCATTTCCAGGAGTGTATATGTAAACGTAGTTCAAGTACACTAAAACGGCTCATCTAGGCAGACCATCAGCTTCTGTCGAGGTGATATTGCACGCCTACATCTTGAATTTCTCTTGTTAAGTTTAATTGTAGCTTGCTTAACAGGTAAAAAAATCTTTTGTTTAGACATTCTGAAATATTTACAGAACGGGGAACCGTCCTCTCCAAGCTCCTTGTAAAGAGTTGTGGAACTTTCCTTCTAATTCTCGATTTCTTAACATTTTTCTAACCCAGACAGTTTTTGCTCTCTGTTCCTCGTCATCAAGTGCAACAGCAATCATTGCAAACTGGTTTAATCTAAAATTCGGCGTTCTATGACTATCTTCCATGAAGTACGAAACAGCGCCTCTAATGAGTATTTTGTGGAAGTACAGGGTTATTACAAATGATTGAAGCGATTTCACAGCTCTACAATAACTTTATTATTTGAGATATTTTCACAATGCTTTGTACACACATACAAAAACTCAAAAAGTTTTTTTTGGCATTCACAAATGTTTGATATGTGCCCCTTTAGTGATTTGGCAGACATCAAGCCGATAATCGAGTTCCTCCCACACTCGGCGCGGCATGTCCCCATCAATGAGTTCGAAAGCATCGTTGATGCGAGCTCGCAGTTCTGGCGCGTTTCTTGGTAGAGGAGGTTTAAACACTGAATCTTTCACATAACCCCACAGAAAGAAATCGCGTGGGGTTAAGTCGGGAGAGCGTGGAGGCCATAACATGAATTGTTGATCATGATCTCCACCACGACCGATCAATCGGTTTTCCAATCTCCTGTTTAAGAAATGCTTCTGCTTTAGCCTTTTCCGTAAGATTTTCCAAACCGTCGGCTGTGGTACGTTTAGCTCCCTGCTTGCTTTATTCGTCGACTTCCGCAGCTACGCGTGAAACTTGCCCGCACGCGTTCAACCGTTTCATCGCTCACTGCAGGCCGACCCGTTGATTTCCCCTTACAGAGCCATCCAGAAGCTTCAAACTGCGCATACCATTGCCGAATGGAGTTAGCAGTTGGTGGATCTTTGTTGAACTTCGTCCTGAAGTGTCGATGCACTGTTATGACTGACTGATGTGAGTGCATTTCAAGCACGACATACGCTTTCTCGGCTCCTGTCGCCATTTTGTCTCACTGCGCTCTCGAGCGCTCTGGCGGCAGAAACCTGAAGTGCGGCTTCAGCCGAACAAAACTGAGTTTTTCTACGTATCTGTAGTGTGTCGTGACCTTATGTCAATGAATGGAGCTACAGTGAATTTATGAAATCGCTTCAATCATTTGTAATAGCCCTGTACAGAAGCTGATTACCCTCTGATACCTAATAACAAAGTAATACCCTATGGAAATCCGACGTAGCAGTCATGCATCAGTTCCACTGTCATTATGGTAATTTGTAAAAGTCATATTGTAAACACAAGTTTTAACTGTCATTTACGTAATTTGTAATAGCTTTCAGAATTTCATTTGTATAACCTCATTGTACCTCCTAGATTTAAGTTCTCTGACAAAAACGTGGATCAAAAATTTCACAACGTGGATATAAAATTTCGCAATCTATAATAGCTTTTTAAGTTTCTATGTGTGCAACAACTTTACACTTCCTGTGTGTAAGTTCTTTGACCACATACTACATGTTTGAATGTAAACACTGTGCATATCACGAGTTCACGACACCGTAGTGAAATATGCACCTAATATTAAAAAACTAAACATAGTGGTGAAAATGGTAACAAATGTTCAACTGAAAATACACACACACACACAAAATTATAATAAGATTCAAATGGCTCTGAGCACTAGGGGACTCTACATCTGAGGTCATCAGTCCCCTAGAACTTAGAACTACTTAAACCTAACTAACCTATTATCGGCAATAATTTGCTAGTAACGGCGATGTACTGAACTATTACCGGCGAACCGTTCCAATCCAGTGGTCGGTTTTCACAACCTTTCCTGGAAAAAGTAAGATATCTGCAGATTTTTAATTATTGACTTTAGAATTTTGAAATCATTCTCTGAATCTGCGGAGCGGCACTCACCACAATTCGTCTCGAGCGCTGCAGATCGCGTGTGTTCTGGTCACTGCAGGGACTGTACTTTCGTGTGACGCCACGTGAGCATCGAAGGCGGAAGAAAGCAACGGTTGGTTGGTTGGTTGTTTGGGGAAGGAGACCAGACAGCGTGGTCATCGGTCTCATCGGATTAGGGAAGGAAGTCGGCCGTGCCCTTTCAGAGGATCCATCCCGGCATTTGCCTGGAGTCATTTAGGAAAATCACGGAAAACCTAAATCAGGATGGCCGGACGCGGGATTGAACCGTCGTCCTCCCGAATGCGAGTCCAATGTCTAACCACTGCGCCACCTCGCTCGGTGAAGAAAGCACGTTGTCCCTAAATAAGTACTCATAGCTTTTTTTAAGTGTATTTTTTGCAATCTAAAGTTGTAAAAGAACTATACAAAGGACATTTCAGTTGAAATCTGGACGATCTACTGTTAACGTACCGTTGCCTGTCCGTGCCTATATGCCCTTCCTTTGGCTCTTGTGTGCGACAAGGTAGGATTCTGAGCGAAGTGTGCTTTCAAATGGTTCGAATGGCTCTATGCACTATCTACATCTACATCTACGTGATCTGCAATTCACATTTAAGTGCTTGGCAGAGTGTTCATCGAACCACAATCATACTATCTCTCTACCATTCCACTCCCGAACAGCGCGCGGGAAAAACGAACACCTAACCCTTTCCGTTCGAGCTCTGATTTCTCTTATTTTGTTTTGATGATCATTCCTACCAATGTAGGTTGGGCCCAACAAAATATTTTCGCATTCGGAAGAGAAAGTTGGTGACTGAAATTTCGTAAATAGATCTCGCCGCGACGAAAAAGTCTTTGCTTTAATGACTTTCATCCCAACTCGCGTATCATATCTGCCACACTCTCTCCCCTATTACGTGATAATACAAAACGAGCTGCCCTTTTTTTGCACCTTTTCGATGTCCTCCGTCAATCCCACCTGGTAAGGATCCCACACCGCGCAGCAATATTCTAACAGAGGACGAACGAGTGTAGTGTAAGCTGTCTCTTTAGTGGACTTGTTGCATCTGCTAAGTGTCCCGCCAATGAAACGTAACCTTTGGCTCGCCTTCCCCACAATATTATCTATGTGGCCTTTCCAACTCAAATTGTTCGTAATTTTAACACCCAGGTACTTAGTTGAATTGACAGCCTTGAGAATTGTACTATTTATCGAGTAATCGAATTCCAACGGATTTCTTCTGGAACTCATGCGGATCACCTCACACTTTTCGTTATTTAGCGTCAACTGCCACCTGCCACACCATACAGCAATCGGTTCTAAATCGCTTTGCAACTGACACTGGTCTTCGGATGACCTTACTAGACGGTAAATTACAGCATCATCTGCGAACAACCTAAGAGAACTGCTAGTCATTTATATAGATCAGGAACAGCAGAGGTCCCAGGACGCTTCCTTGGGGA
Source organism: Schistocerca americana (assembly GCF_021461395.2). Lineage (NCBI taxonomy): Eukaryota > Metazoa > Arthropoda > Insecta > Orthoptera > Acrididae > Schistocerca > Schistocerca americana. The sequence continues at coordinate 27,640,470 of NC_060123.1, forward strand.
ACACCTGATATCACTTCAGTTTTACTCGATGATTTGCCGTCTATTACTACGAACTGCGTCCTTCCTGACAGTAAATCACGAATGCAGTCGCACAACTGAGACGATACCCCATAGGCCCGCAGCTGTGTGAGTTAACATTTGAGGTTATTAGTCCCCTAGTCTACTTAAACCTGAATAATTTAAGGACATCACACACATCCATGCCCGAGGCAGGATTCGAACCTGCGACTGTAGCAGCAGCGCGGTTCCGGACTGAAGTGCCTAGAACCGCTCGGCCACAACGGCCGGGAATTATAATAAGGATACTTCATCTTCATGTAAGTGAAGATATATTTTTTACAAATGCTGCCTTGCCACTTACAATGGTTCCACCTGTGTCTGTTTAGTCCCAGCAAATGATTTTCTTTATATTCAGCAATATAAGCATGTAGATGAATGTATAAACTCTTATGATGGGCACAAGCCCGAAACCGGTCGTGTGACCCATAAACAATCTTCTATTGTGACTGGTAGCGGAAATTTTTCTACACCAAATTTTTTGGTTCAAATGGCTCTGAGCACTATGCGACTTAACTGCTGAGGTCATCAGTCGCCTAGAACTTAGAACTAATTAAACTTAATTAAGGACATCACACACATCCATGCCCGAGGCAGGATTCGAACCTGCGACCGTAGCGGTCGCTCGGTTCCAGCTGTTAATTTGACGACGTTCTTCCGGGTGCCGTGTAGTGTTAATGCTCAGCAATTCGTTTGACGTGACGGTTACGTGATGGTGACGTTCCGGCAAGTGTATATCCACTTTAACCCGGACACAGGCAAAGAGCTCCGTCTCTAACGTTCCCGACGTCGTCGGAGCCTCGAACTCCCAGACAGCCGCTGTCAACAATAGCGAACGGCGCGAGTTTCCCCGCAGCCGACCTGCTGCCGGCTGAAGGCCAGCTTCGCGTGGTCGGGCGGCGTAATGACAGAGTGGCTGGCGGCTGCATCGCGCGACCGGTCGGTCGGTTCGTTTTCTGCGCGGAGCCGGCGAAGGCGGCGCGGGTTGCGGCGGTAAGTGCCGGCCGGCTGTGCCCCCGTCACGTGGCAACGCCGCCGCCGCCGCCGCCGCCGCCGCTCAGTCGCGCTCCGACTGCCGACCCGCGCGGACGCCGGGACGTCGCGACGCCTGCTGCCGGCCACGAGGTCTGCCACGCATCGAGTCGCACGCGCCCAGGTCAGAACGCACCGCACCGCACCGCCTCGCCGCCAGCGCAATAGCGTCTAGAGTGTGACGTCGGCGCGTACACTGCTTACGTCACACTGACGAGGTTCGCCAACAAAACGTTGTGACATTCAACTACCTCTACGTCTGAAAACCATCTCCAGAGCCTAGTCACTTTGCATACGCTCCAGTTACGAGGACACATCACCTGTGTGTTTTTTGTTTGCAGTGTGTGACGAAATCCTATTACGATTGACGGACTACATACCGCGCAAATTACACGTTACAAATAAAAACTGAGTGTCTACTGAAATTCGTGAACGTCTGTAAGCAGCTACTTTTATTTCGTTTTTCCAAAAAATCTTTCGCCCAATCCTCCATTGAAATACTGTTAGAGTACCAGGTAGCAAATGATTTAGTACACACGCTCCTGGAGATATAGTCTTCCAAAAAGTGAGTCACGTAATGTCACGATGTTACAACCGGTCTGTGCCCTCCAAACACGTCCCTTTAACCAAAAACTACAAACGACAATATTTGTGATACACTGAGCCACCTGCTGATGGAAATAGCGCAACTGTGAACTAAGACGCGCTAATAACAAATAACTGTGTATTACTATTGCCATTAGCAGCCTTAGTCCGTTTAGTTAGGTTCTTCGTGGTATTCTGCTTTAGTATCACATACCATTGTCTCAGATATAATTATGTGGCTAAAGTTTCGTCTGCTCCTGTGTAAGATACGTTAGCGTATGAAAATAACTGCTTAAATCCTCCGACATTAACTGCCGCATAGCTCCAGTGGTGAGTACGTTACTACCATGAGTGACAACAGCTGGTGTATTTGTAACCATGCGCACAACCGTGCGGTTCTAGGCGCTTCAGTCTGGAACCGCGTGACCGCTACGGTCGCAGGTTCGAATCCTGCCTCGGGCATGGATGTGTGTGATGACCTTAGGTTGGTTAGGTTTAAGTAGTTCTAAGTTCTAGGGGACTGATGACGACAGATGTTAAGTCCCACAGTGTTCAGAGCAATTTGAACCATGCGCACGACTGGTGGCGCGGTGCCGTGTGACAGCTGTCAATGTCAGTCAAGCAGTTAACGTGGGAGAGTGTAGACACATGCCTATAGACCCTTTCGCAGAAAAAGATGAAACATTATACAGAAATTTGTGAATAAGAACTCGCACTACGTTTCAGATACCAGGCGTTTATGAGGAAGTAAACATAAGTCGTAAAAGCGCCCTGCCTATGATCGGTCACGGTTAGACTTACCAACATACAGCATGTCTCAAAATTTTAATGTGTTATAGCACCCAAACTAATTAAAATATTCCCGCCATGTTTGACTTATGTGACACACTATCTCACAGAGGTTTTACTTCATTCAATCAATAGAATGTGTGACTTTGGTGACACACAAAACATCCAGTCTGTATTCAAGCTCTGTCCACATAATGTATCCTCATTAATTGTAGCAATGGCAACAAACAATTCGGTTCTTTGAATCATTGATGTGGTCGACAAGCGTTAAGTACGCTCTGCCCGTGACATATGCCCATAGAAAGAAGTCCATCGGTATAATGTCAGGTGACCTAGGAGACCAGGGAATTGGATCTCCCCTGCCAGTCCAGCGATGTGGAAAAACACTTGGTCGAGAACATCTCACACAGTCTGAGTTCGGTGTCGCTGTGCAACATCATGTTCGAAAACATTATCTTTTGGCGTCCAGACAGTTTTGGTAACGCAGACATTACCAACATATCAAGGTAACTGGTAGAAATTAAAAAAAAAAGTATGGTGCCACAATGCGATCAGCCATAAAACACCACACATTCACTTTCGGGTTGCCACGTACCTGTTCCGACACAGTATGTTGATTGGTTTTGCCCCAAATGCAAGCATGGTGTTGTATACCGTACCACACGTGGAATGGTGCTTCGTCAGAAAATGCTAGTAGGTTTAGAAAATATTCATACTCATCTAAACAGTGAAGAACCTCCACGGTGGACTGCATACGTTGTAATTTGTTGTCTAGTTTCAGTGCGTGTAACAGTTGCAATCGGTGTAGATATATCCACAAACATTTTCGATGCTTCACATCAGCGCTTCCCGTTTGCAGAAAATTCCTGTACCACCGGCGTACCGACGTCCACGAGGTTGGTTGCTTCTTCCTATACCGTGTTTGGAAATTGCGTTGAACCTGCGTGTACGATTTGGTCTGAATAAACAATTTCACACAGAGCCATTTCTTGAACCATTGTCATTACGCTTCACTCTTGAAAACATGGAAAACACACACAAACCAAACTTCACATAGGAAAAACATGGTGTGAATATCTCAGTTCGAGTGCTACAACACATTGAAGTTGTAGCGTACCTTTTGAGACATCCTGCAGGTCGCATTCAATAGTAGTGCTGAAACTGTTTATAGGGCAGGTATTCGAATTTCGATGTCTGCCTTGTGTGAATAGTAATTTTCTAATTAAGCTAGTTGAGGATATATGAAGTTTCTGCACCAAGTTTTGATTGGCGATAGTTTCTCTCTAGAAGAATATCGCGTTACGAAGAAATTCTCGAGTAATGCCGAGAGAATGCTGCTACATGTATGAGAGTCTATGCAATGGCGAGTTTGACTTGATTACAGTTTGGCGGGCGTGAGTGATATAACTTGGTTTCACTCTCGCCGATGAGTTTATGGACACTTGACTTTTGCCTGCATCGCTCTTCCATCAAAGCCATCCAAAGAAATAAATGTTGCAATTTTACACCCTTCTCTATGGTAAGGACGACACAACTTCATTTACTAAATCTGTTTATTGCCACTGAACAGATTTGTTTCTTCCGTTAGCTACCGTTGCAACGAACAAGCAACACCCACTTCCGAAAGGAAAGTTTTAAAAGAACTATACAAAGGACATTTCAGTTAAAATCTGGAAGATCTACTGTTAACGTATCGTTGCCTGTCCGTGCCTATATGCCCTTCCTTTGGCTCTTGTGTGCGACAAGGTAGGACTCTGAGCGAAGTGTGCTTTCAAATGGTTCAAATGGATCTATGCACTATCTACATCTACATCTACATCTACTTGATTACTCTGCAATTCACATTTAAGTGCTTGGCAGAGGGATCATCGAACCACAATCATACTATCTCTCTACCACTTCACTCCCGAACAGCGCGCGGGAAAAACAAACACCTAAACCTTTCTGTTCGAGCTCTGATTTCTCTTATTTTATTTTGATGATCATTCCTACCTATGTAGGTTGGGCTCAACAAAATATTTTCGCATTCGGAAGAGAAAGTTGGTGACTGAAATTTCGTAAATAGACCTCGCCGCGACGAAAAACGTCTTTGCTTTAATGACTTCCATCCCAATTCGTGTATCATATCAGCCACACTCTCTCCCCTATTACGTGATAATACAAAACGACCTGCCCTTTTTTGCACCCTTTCGATGTCCTCCGTCAATCCCACCTGGTAAGGATCCCACACCGCGCAGCAATATTCTAACAGAGGACGAACGAGTGTAGTGTAAGCTGTCTCTTTAGTGGACTTGGTGCATCTTCTAAGCGTCCTGCCAATGAAACGCAACCTTTGGCTCGTCTTCCCCACAGTATTATCTACGTGGTCTTTCGAACTGAAGTTGTTCGTAATTTTAACCCCAGGTACTTGGTCGAATTGACAGCGTTGAGAATTGTACTATTTATCGAGTAATCGAATTGCAACGGATTTCTTTTGGAACTCGTGTGGATCACCTCACACTTTTCGTTATTCAGCGTCAACTGCCACCTGCCACACCATACAGCAATCTTTTCTAAATCGCTTTGCAGCTGATACTGATCTTCGGATGACCTTACTAGACGGTAAATTACAGCATCATCTGCGAACAACCTAAGAGAGCTGTTCAGATTGTCACCCAGGTCATTTATACAGGGTGTTACAAAAAGGTACGGCCAAACTTTCAGGAAACATTCCTCACACACAAAGAAAGAAAATATGTTATGTGGACATGTGTCCGGAAACACTAACTTTCCATGTTAGAGCTCATTTTATTACTTCTCTTCAAATCACATTAATAATGGAATGGAAACACACAGCAACAGAACGTACCAGCGTGACTTCAAACACTTTGTTACAGGAAATGTTCAAAATGTCCTCCGTTAGCGAGGATACATGCATCCACCCCCCCGTCCCATGGAATTCCTGATGCGCTGATGCAGCCCTGGAGAATGGCGTATTGTATCACAGCCGTCCACAATATGAGCACGAAGAGTACATTTTGTACCGGGGTTGCGTAGACGAGAGCTTTCACATGCCCCCATAAATGAAAGTCAAGAGGTTTGAGGTCAGGAGAGCGTGGAGGCCATGGAATTGGTCCGCCTCTACCAATCCATCGGTCACCGAATCTGTTGTTGAGAAACGTACGAACACTTCGACTTAAATGTGCAGGAACTGCATCGTGCATGAACCACATGTTGTGTCGTACTTGTAAAGGCACACGTTCTAGCAGCACAGGTAGAGTATCCCGTACGAAATCATGATAACGTGCTCCATTGAGCGTAGGTGGAAGAACATGGGGCCCAGTCAAGACCTCACCAACAATGCCTGGCCAAACTTACACAGAAAATCTGTGTTGATGACGTGATTGCACAATTGCGTGCGGATTCTCGTCAGCCCACGCATGTTGATTGTGAAAATTTTACAATTTGATCACGTCGGAATGAAGCCTCATCCGCAAAGAGAACATTTGCACTGAAATGAGGATTGATACATTGTTTGATGAACCATTCGCGCAAGTGTACCCGTGGAGGCCAATCAGCTGCTGATAGTGCCTGCACACGCTGTACACGGTACGGAAACGACTGGTTCTCCCGTAGCACTCTCCATACAGTGACGTGGTCAACGTTACCTTGTACAGCAGCAACTTCTCTGACGCTGACATTAGGGTTTTCGTCAACTGCACGAAGAATTTCCTCATCCATTGCAGGTGTCCTCGTCGTTCTAGGTCTTCCCTAGTCGCGAGTCATAGGCTGGAATGTTCCGTGCTCCCTAAGACGTCGATCAATTGCTTCGATCTCGTGGTCGTGCGGTAGCGTTCTCGTTTCCCACGCCCGGGTTCCTGGGTTCGATTCCCGGCGGGGTCAGGGATTTTCTCTACCTCGTGATGGCTGGGTGTTGTGTGCTGTCCTTAAGTTAGTTAGGTTTAACTAGTTGTAAGTTCTAGGGGACTTATGACCACAGCAGTTGAGTCCCATAGTGCTCAGAGCCATTTGAACCATTTTGAATTGCTTCGAACGTCTTCCTGTCGGGGCACCTTCGTTCTGGAAATCTGTCTCCAATACAAACGTACCGCGCCACGGCTATTGCCCCGTGCTAATCCATACATCAAATGGGCATCTGCCAACTCCGCATTTGTAAACATTGCACTGACTGCAAAACCACGTTCGTGATGGATACTAACCTGTTGTTGCTACGTACTGATGTGCTTGATGCCAGTACTGTAGAGCAATGAGTCGCATGTCAACACAAGCACCGAAATCAACATTACCTTCCTTCAATTGGGCCAACTGGCGGTGAATCGAGGAAGTACAGTACATACTGACAATACTAAAATGAGCTCTAACACGGAAATTAAGCGTTTCCGGACACATGTCCACATAACATCTTTTCTTTATTTGTGTGTGAGGAATGTTTCCTGAAAATTTGGCCGTACCTTTTTGTAACACCCTGTATAGATCAGGAACCGCAGAGGTCGCAGGACGATGAACGTGTTGAGACACGCCGTGACAGGCGTGACAGTTGACTTGTTGCTGGACGTGACGCCGCTGTGGGTGCGATGCCACCAGTTACAGGCAGCGCGGACGGCCGGGCACGCTGCGCCGAGTGCCGCTTAGCCACGCTGTCTGCCGCGCCACAGCCGGACCTTCCGAGGACCGCGGCTGCCCGGCGTCCCTCGGCCCGGTCTGCGCAGCCGCGGCCGGTCCTTGCCCAGTCAGTGGCCTCTCCTGCCAGCCACAGATCCTTATCGGCCGGCGCCGCCGCTCTGCCCAACCCAGTGGCCGGCGAACAATGGTTACGTCGAGGTCCGGTCTGGACCCGCAGCTTGTGCGAGAGCCGAATTGACCAGCACGACGAGATCTTAACTACGAGAATCAGTTCATAAACCCTGCACACGTTATTTACACTGGAGAGCCAAAGAAACCGGAGTTGTTGTTGTTGTTGTTGTTGTTGTTATGGTCATCAGTCCTGAGACTGGTTTGATGTAGCTCTCCATGCTAATCTATCCTGTGCAGGCTCCTTCATCTCCCAGTACCTACTGCAACCTACATCCTTCTGAATCTGCTTGGTGTATTCATCTCTTGGTCTCCCTCTACGATTTTTACCCTCCATGCTGCACTACAGTGCTAAATTTGTGATCCCTTCATGCCTCAGGACATGTCCTACCAACCGATCCCTTCTTCTAGTCAAGTTGTGCCACAAACTTCTCTTCTCCCCAATCCTATTCAATACCTCCTCATTAATTACGTGATCTACCCACCTAATCTTCAACATTCTTCTGTAGCACCACATTTCAAAAGCTTCTGTACTCTTCTTGTCCAAACTATTTATTGTCCATGTTTCACTTCCATACATGGCTACACTCCACACAAATACTTTCAGAAACGACTTCCTGACACTTAAATCTATACTCGATGTTAACAAATTTCTCTTCTTCAGAAATGCTTTCCTTGCCATTGCCAGTCTACATTTTATATCCTCTCTACTTCGACCATCATCAGTTATTTTGCTCCCCGAATAGCAAAACACCTTTACTACTTTAAGTGTCTCATTTCCTAATCTAATTCTCTCAGCATCACCCGACTTAATTCGACTACATTCCATTATCGTCGTTTTGCTTTTGTTGATGTTCATCTTATATCCTCCTTTCAAGACACTGTCCATGCCGTTCAACTGCTCTTCCAAGTCCTTTGCTGTCTCTGACAGAATTAGAATGTCATCGGCGAACCTCAAAGTTTTTATTTCTTCTCCCTGGATTTTAATACCTACTCCAAACTTTTCTTTTGTTTCCTTTACTGCTTGCTGAATATACAGATCGAATAACATCGGGGACAGGCTACAACCCTGTCTCACTCCAGTCCCAACCACTGCTTCCCTTTCATGCCCCTCGACTCTTATAACTGCCATCTGGTTTCTGTACAAATTGTAAATAGCCTTTCACTTCCTGTATTTTACCCCTGCCACCTTAAGCATTTTAAAGAGAGTATTCCAGTCATCTTTGTCAAAAACTTTCTCTAAGTTTACCAATGCTAGAAACGTAGGTTTGCCTTTCCTTAATCTTTCTTCTAAGATATCTCGTAAGGTCAGTATTGCCTCACGTGTTCCGGTACACCTATATAACATCGTATAGGGCCCACGGGAGGACGCAAAAGTGCCGCAACACGACGTAACATGGACTCGGCTAATATCTGAAATCGTCACCATGAATCCTGCACGTCTGTCCATAAATCCGTAACAGTACGAAGGGGTGGAGATCTCTTCTGAACAGCACGTTGCAGAGCATCCCAGATATGCTCAATGATGTTCATGTCTGGAGAGTATGGTGGCCAGCGGAGCTGTTTAAGCTCAGAAGAGTGTTCTTGGAGACACTCTGTAACAATTCTGAGCATGTTAGGTGTCGCATTGTTCTGATGGAATTGCCGAAGTCCGTTGGAATGCGCAATACACGTGAATGGATGTAGGTGATGAGACAGGATAGCCGCGCGGGATTAGCCGAGCGGTCTGAGGCGCTGCAGTCATGGACTGTACGGCTGATCCCGGCGGAAGTTCGAATCCTCCCTCGGGCGTACGTGTGTGTGTTTGTCCTTAGGATACTTTAGGTTAAGTAGTGTGTAAGTTTAGGGGCTGATGACCTTAACAGTTAAGTCCCATAAGATTTCACACACATTTGATTTTTTTGAGACGGGATGCTTACGTACCTGACACCTGTCATAGGCGTACCTAGAGGTATCAGGGGTCCCACATTACTCTAACTGCACACTCGCATCATTGTAGAGCCTCCACCAGCTTGAATAGCCCCCTGCTGACTTGCAGGATCCATGGATTCATGAGGTTGTCTACATATCCGTAGACGTTCACCCTATCGATTTAATTTGAAACGAGACTCGTTCAACCAGGCAACATGTTTCCAGTCATCAACAGTCCAATGTCGGTGTTGACTGGCCCTGGCGAGGCGTAAAGCTTTGTGTCGTGCAGTTATCAAGGGAACGCGAGTAGGACTTCGGCTCCGAGAGCCCATGTTGTTGATGTTTCGTTGAATGATTCGCATGCTGACACTTTTTGATGGACCAGCATTGAAATCTGCAACAATTTGCGGAAGAATTGCACTTATGTTGCATTGAACGAATCCCTTCAGTCGTCGTTGGTCCCGTTCTTGCGGGATCTTTTTCCGTCCACAGCGATGTCGGAGAATTGATGTTTTACCGGATTCCTGATACGGGAAAATCCTCACTTCATCAATACCTCGGAGATGCTGTGTCCCATCGCTCGTGCTCTGATTATAACGCCACGTTCAGACTCAGTTAAATCATGATAACCTGCCATTGTAACAGCAAGAACCGATCTGACAACTGGGCCAGACACTTGTTGTCTTACATAGGCGTTGCCGATTGCAGCGCCGTGTTCTGCCTGTTTACATATCTCTGCATTTGAATACGCATGGCTATTGCAGTTTGTTTGGCGCTCCAGTGGAGTTCCATCTTTGTACCGGTGACCTTCTCTCTTTTCGCTCTTTCCGTTCAGTGTTATTGTGAAACGTTCGTCTTGTCCCTACCTTGGAGTTTCCGTGGCATTGCTCGGAGTCACACTCGCATTCGCGGCCTGCATCTATCGTATTCTCTATTCTGCTACATTGTCAAAGCGGTCTAAACCACGACTGCCTGCCTCGCTTTGACTTCCGAAACGTTGCTCAAATGTCAAAATTCAGAGCCCTGTAGCAATATGGAACCTCAGTGGACGCCTCAAGGTGAGGACATAACTAAACGGGCTTGGGAAAGTTGCAGGTCATTTATCACAACTCGTTCGTTATTTCACAAAACAATCCTTTATTGCACAGGTACCAAAAACACTAATAAAATACTAAATATTCGGGTAATTTTTCCACAATTCCTTCAACTGTACCAACTGATGACTAATTAGTTACTTTAAACAAATAAAATGCACCTATCTAGCAAGCACTAACTAGCAAACATTACATCCAAGTACAGGGTGATTCAAAAAGAATACCACAACTTTAGGAATTTAAAACTCTCCAACGACAAAAGGCAGAGCTAAGCACTATCTGTCGGCGAATTAAGGGAGCTATAAAGTTTCATTTAGTTGTACATTTGTTCGCCATTTCAGCCAATAAAGTTTTTGGTCCCTTTTTCTTCGAAGGTGCTACTGTAACTGGACTACAGTATCTGGAGATGTTAGGGAATTGGCTGTTCCCTCAGCTCGAACAAGATGCACAACAATTCATATTTCAGCAGGATGGAGCGCCACCACATTGGCACTTATCTGTCCGTAACTACCTGAACGTCAACTACCCGAGGCGATGGATCGGCCGCCAGGCAGCCCGTGACAGAGCACTTCATCACTGGCCTCCAAGAAGCCCTGATCTTACCCCCTGCGATTTTTTCTTATGGGGGTATGTTAAGGATATGGTGTTTCGGCCACCTCTCCCAGCCACCATTGATGATTTGAAACAAGAAATAACAGCAGCTATCCAAACTGTTACGCCTGATATGCTACAGAGAGTGTGGAACGAGTTGGAGTATCGGGTTAATATTGCTCGTGTGTCTGGAGGGTGCCATATTGAACATCTCTGAACTTGTTTTTGAGTGAAAAAAAATCTTTTTAAATACTCTTTGTAATGATGTATAACAGAAGGTTATATTATGTTTCTTTCATTAAATACACATTTTTAAAGTTGTGGTATTCTTTTTGAATCACCCGGTTTTTATATCTCAACCAAACACTTGGCGCTGGGCAAACAGTGTCAGCAGTGATGGTAAAGATCACAATTCCAACATGTGGCTGGCTAAAGGCGTGCTGAACATTAATGAACATAACTTACAAAATGTGTAGTAGTATAAATTTACGCAAGTCTGGTATTAACACGAATATCCAATATTTGATGAGTCAGAGAATTCCCTTGGGCATATTCAAGATACAGGCGTGGAAAAATAATAAAGTATCATTTAACAAATTGAGCGATACGCCAGTATTAAAACTATTACGTTAAAAACCAGACTTCAAACATGAAAAACATGTAAGGGGCAGGTACGTTAGGACAGGTCTGAATGAGATGGTTTAGAATAACGGGTACTACTGGCTAAATCAATGCCAGATTGCTACGAGATAGAAACCCAGCTTACGAGGGATGCCGTAGCAAGCCAGGAGGCCGCAACGTCTCAGAGGCTACGGTGAGATGGGAAGCGGCGCGCTGCCCGCGAGCGAGTACACAGACGAAGCTTACAGGCTACGCTCGGTGAACCTGCGGGTATCAGACAACACCCCGGGCAGCGCCTCCAAACTCTATGAACAGCCCGGAAGGCCGAGAACAAACAAGCAAACCTGTAATTTGTTGTGGACTGGCAAGAGCGCCAATCCACTATGAGAGGAAGCCGAAAGGCACGCGTTTAAGCTCACGCAGGCTGGCGTGAGGTCTGGAAAATGACAAGGAATTGAGACTAGCAAAAAAAGTACGTAGCTTCTGGAATACTTAACTTTAATCCATAATTGGTGAACATCGGTCTGACGGTACATGCATCACAAGATAAATAGCAAATGATAATGGCGCCTTGCTAGGTCGTAGCAAATGACGTAGCTGAAGGCTATGCTAACTATCGTCTCGGCAAATGAGAGCGTAATTTGCCAGTGAACCATCGCTAGCAAAGTCGGCTGTACAACTGGGGCGACTGCTAGGGAGTCTCTCTAGACCTGCCGTGTGGCGGCGCTCGGTCTGCAATCACTGATAGTGGCGACACACGGGTCCGACGTATAGTAACGGACCGCGGCCGATTTAAGGTTGGGTTGGGTTGGTTTTGGGGAAGGAGACCAGACAGCGTGGTCATTGGTCTCATCGGATGAGGGAAGGATGGGGAAGGAAGTCGGCCGTGCCCTTTCAGAGGAACCATCCCGGCATTTGCCTGGAGTGATTTAGGGAAATCACGGAAAACCTACATCAGGATGGCCGGACGCGGGATTGAACCGTCGTCCTTCCGAATGCGAGTCCAGTGTCTAACCACTGCGCCACCTCGCTCGGTGCGGCCGATTTAAAGGCTACCACCTAGCAAGTGTGGTGTCTGGCGGTGACACTACATAATTCATGCATAATAATGAGAGAACATACGAAAATTCTCAGACCAAGACAAGAAGCTCAATGTGATTGTGACACCAAATTCCAACCAACCCTTACGTATATCAACAAATATTTTACAAATGATTACCCGGTTAATGTTACAATAAAACATAACAAGTTAATGCAATAACAAGGAAATCACACGGTACTCAGACACGTTAACTTAAGAGGCTTGAGAGGTAACAGGCAAATCTTGAGGGCTAATACTCATACAGCTACAATACTAATTTATTTAAAATAATAAATATTAATTTACTTGAAAGTGGCAAAATATAACCGGAGTTATAGAATTTAATTACCCAAATGAGCCAAGATTCACTGGGCCGCTAGGATCTGTTTAAAATAGCCGTAGGCAATTTTGTAGTCGCTACATCAGTCAGGGAAGCAACAACTTCCGACACAAATAAGACTCAATATCGACCTCAGTGAACAGTAGCATACGTGGCGCCCTAGAACATATAATTTCAGGCGCAACTGACAAATAAGCAAACACTGAATAAGAAACTTTCTGGCAGATTAAAACTGTGTGCCGGACCCAGACTCGAACTTGGGACCTTTGCGTTTCGCGGGCAAGTGCTCTACCTCTCGCAGGAGAGCTTCTGTGAAGTTTGGAAAGTAGGGGACGAGGTACTGGCGGAAGTAAAGCTGTGAGGACGGGGCGTGAACAGTGCTTGGGTAGCTCTGTTGGTAGAGCACTTGCCCGCGAAACGGAAAGGTCCCGAGTTCGAGTCTCGGTCCGGCACACAGTTTTAACCTGCCACGAAGTTTCATATCAGCGCACACTCCGCTGCAGAGTGAAAATCTCATTCTGGAAACACTGAATAAGTTGTAATTAAAAGAAATTTTAAAACACACAAATATGGCACTCAGGTAATGTCAGAGGCACCAAAGGGTGAATTTAACATTTGAGACAGAGGGATGAAGAACCACAGGCAGTCCACCGTATCGGGAGCAACTTCAACCTGGGAGCCCATGGGTCAAGCAAGTGTCAAGTTCCTTACCTCCAAAGGGTAGAACAGCATTCCAACGCCCTCATCAACAACTAGGCCTGGTTAATACAGGGTGAACTGGCTGTGTCGACGTTTAACGTAAGCATTGCCGACCAACACCACTCTATCGACCACCGGCCACTTAGACAATCGTGTGTCCATAAGCTCCGTGAGCAGTTCACCGTACCTTGCATGTGCTTCTTTTCTCTCTCTCTCTCTCACACACACACACACACACACACACACACACACTCTCGCTGACTGCGACCGACTGACCGCCGTTATGATCAACAACCTCCTCCCAGGAACCACAACCAAAGACTCTTTTAACAGGCGACCGAAGCTCCACCCGGCGAACAGACAGAGAAGGATCGCGCCAGTAGGCAAAGATGTAAAAACATTGAACGAGCCAACACGGCTCACAATCCATCTGATTTCCGAACGGTTCCGACATCCGACCGCTGGTCTAGTATGCACTGGATATGCAAAACTTAAGGGTGGAAGTACCTTTTATATGTACGTCTGTCAAGTACCATAGCTCAATGTAAACCAGTACATACATAGAAAGAACTGATACAGTGTAGCAGAGAAGATAAGAGAAAGACGTAGGGAATGAAAAGGCCAGGAATGACACTTTTATTATAAGACAATAATTACACTGACGTCACCTGGCTTCGTAATGGTACGCTGGGCATTACAAACAGCGAGACATAATTCCTAATAGGATGTACGATCACCACGGATGGCAGTGAGCAGTTCTTGTGGCAAGGTGTTCCATACCTCAACGAGCGCTGTTGACAATTGCTGAATGCTCGTGTTGCATGTCGACATGCTCCAATAGGTCTCCCCAACGCCTCCCACATATTCTCGGTGTAATTTAAGATGGAGGAACGGGCAGGTCAGTCTATAGTGGTTTCCGCCGTAATCGATATTATGACGACGACTTTCTGTGTCATCTAGCCTGTTTCTGTAATTATTAACAGCATTAGGAAGATTATGTCATGCATTGCAGTTTTGTACGCAACAGAACAGCAGCTTAGGTCAGGCAAAATGAGAGTCGTAATACGTGAAAACTTCTCATTTGTGGTTTCATGCACGTTTTCAAAGCTTGTCGGAACAAATGCAGAGCTGTCACTCGACTGTAGCACTGTAGGTGGTTTTCAAGCACCAGGCCACACAAGAAGCTCAAGAAACACATAAGAAACAATGTGCACTCTTACCTAGAGCATAACTCCACGATGCTGACCTCGTTGTCAACGAGTTTTAAACCCACAGTGAAACAAAAAAGTATCGTAATGGAACTGCTTCGTCAGCTTATTTCATACAGCAAATAAATAACAGTTCTTAACCGAAATCGCACTCTTAACAGAGGATCCTAAATACGGTTTACGGCCCGTAATGGAATCTTTATTATTTGCTCCGAGGTCCACACGAAACCCATTAATACCATTTTAGTGGCAATAAACGATATTGAGTTTGATTAACTGTTACTGGGCGAGGGCCCTTCTAACGCACCGTTTATTGCGCTTTTCGGTCTCGGAGAACAATGATCTTCCTTTCTTCGCAGACCTTTTGTCAGCCATTACATAAGCGTACATCCAGCAGCGCTCCTTTGTTGGTTTTGATAACCCTTTGTTCCGTTTCATGGCCTTCTTGATGTTAGTATTTCATGGTCAGGAGAAGCTCTTAGTGTTTGTTTAATGTACTGTTGATATATTATCTCGTAGACACCTAATAAAGGAACTTCCCATCTACGTCGAGCTTATTAAAGATAGGATCGTTAGAGGAGGAGGAGGAGGGGGGAGGGGAGGAGGGGATGGAAGGAGGCTGGGGTCGCCATTCTCATGGAACGATCCCAGCATTCGCCTCACATAGTTTAGGAAAACTACGGCAAGTTTAATACAGGTACGTACTGCATACACCATTGTTTTTGGAGTAGCTTGGTGGGCAAGTTGATACTTCTGCCAAAACGATTTAAAACATCAGTAATATTCTTTTTTTTTAGCTGAAAAATCTAGAACTTCTTATAAAAAGGCCGAGAGAAATGTCTAAAGTGACATGCTGTACAAACATAGAAAACATTAGTTCTTTATCTGTAATAGATCTACATCTACATTTA
Organism: Schistocerca americana; assembly: GCF_021461395.2. NCBI lineage: Eukaryota > Metazoa > Arthropoda > Insecta > Orthoptera > Acrididae > Schistocerca > Schistocerca americana. Next base: position 27,656,180 of record NC_060123.1, read on the forward strand.
TACTCCACAAGCCATTCAACGGTGTGTGGCGGAGGGCACTTTACGTGCCACTGTCATTACCTCCCTTTCCTGTTCCAGTCGCGTATGGTTCGCGGGAAGAACGACTGTCTGAAAGCCTCCGTGCGCGCTCTAATCTCTCTAATTTTACATTCGTGATCTCCTCGGGAAGTATAAGTAGGGGGAAGCAATATATTCGTTACCTCATCCAGAAACGCACCTTCTCGAAACCTGGACAGCAAGCTACACCGCGATGCAGAGCGCCTCTCTTTCAGAGTCTGCCACTTGAGTTTGCTAAACATCTCCGTAACGCTATCACGCTTACCAAATAACCCTGTGACGAAACGCGCCGCTCTTCTATGGATCTTCTCTACCTCCTCCGTCAACCCGATCTGGTACGGATCCCACACTGATGAGCAATACTCAAGTATAGGTCGAACGAGTGTTTTGTAAGCCATCTCCTTTGTTGATGGACTAAATTTTCTAAGGACTCTCCCAATGAATCTCAACCTGGTACCCGCCTTACCAACAATTAATTTTATATGATCATTCCACTTCAAACCATTCCGCACGCATACTCCCAGATATTTTACAGAAGTAACTGCTACCAGTGTTTGTTCCGCTATCATATAATCATACAATAAAGGATCCTTCTTTCTATGTATTCGCAATACATTACATTTGTCTATGTTTAGGGTGAGTTGCCACCCCCCTGCATCAAGTGGCTATCCGCCGCAGATCTTCCTGCATTTCGCTGCAATTTTCTAATGCTGCAACGTCGCTGTATACTACAGCATCATCCGCGAAAAGCCGCATAGAACTTCCGACACTATCTACTAGGTCATTTATATATATTGTGAAAAGCAATGGTCCCACATCACTCCCCTGTGGCACGCCAGAGGTTACTTTAACGTCTATAGACGTCTCTCCACTTGAAGATGTTCCTTATTTGTCAACAGGTACATTTGTGGGAAGCGGCGTTGGAAGTTCCAACAGTGTAATGAAGTCCTGGACTGTAGAAAGAATTTTCTTCGTCTGTATTTCTTTCTGAAGCTTTATCTAGCTTGCCTCACTAAATCCTTCTGTTATTTTTTATTTCTTCCTTTCACTGTCTGTGAATGACACACCACTGATCATCTACTTCTCAGAGCATATGACACTTAATATTGACTCTGTCGAATGTGGCAAACGTATCATACACTTCAAATGCAAGTGTATAGTAAAAGCCACGCGGGGTAGCCGTGCGGTCTTAGGCACCATGTCACGGTTCGCGCGCCCCCGTCGGAGGTTCGAGTCCTCCCTCGGCCGTGAGTGAATGTGTGTGTGTGTGTGTGTGTGTGTGTGTGTGTGTGTGTGTGTGTGTGTGTGTGTGTGTTGTCCTTAGCGTAAGTTACTTTATGTTAGGTTAAGTAGTGCGTAAGTTTAGGGACTGATGACCTCAGGAGTTTGGTCCCCTCCGAAAAAAAAGTACAGTAAAATCTGTATACAGATATTGAACCTTCACATGGATTTTGTCCAAAAGAGACAAGACACTTGGTGCAAATACAATAGATACTTAGAACTAGAGCATGTTTATACACATAATCACAGTCCACCGAAACCTGCCATCGACATTCTAAAACCAATTTTCAGAGATCTGTTAGACACTGAGTTACTGAAGAAATATCCTCGTGGTCGGACAAAGACTCACAGTGGGAGTGTGAACAACTGTATCTGCGCCAGCACTCAGGTTCTCAGATCCACGAATCCTCTGTGCCTTGGTTGTCGAAACTGGCGTCTCCTCACACACAAGCTCTCTACTGCTAGCAGCACTGTCTGCATTATAACAAACTGTTATTCTGTTACTTATATATCTTCCTGGTGCCTGCTATTTTTTAACTTAGTTGCGTCATATTGACACTGAACGAACCATATATTTCACACAGAAACAATAATTATATTATGTTATTCTTCAGTTTCATTATCAGAAAGGAAACTGTTGACTGTAGTATCACGTCAGCCAAATGTGGGAACATGGCGTGCAAATATGATGTCTGTAGAATTGCAGTAAACTTATAATGACAAATTTCCTCAGAGAATACGTCGCAATAAACTTACGCCATCTTGTTCTTAGAAAATACTTTAACAATACATTGAATTGAGCTAAATACAAAATGCATACTTCATGTTATAGGGAAAGTCTCTGCTATTTTAATATACAATAAACTCAAAAACGAATTTTTCGCCATTTTCTGGTCCGCGTCCCCTTAACGATTACACCATTCCTTAGTGCGAACGTATCATATGTAGATTTCACGCAAATAATTAATTCATCGTTCTTAAGCGGGGCATTGCATTGAATAACGGACACCATAGTGTACGAAGTGTAAAGTATGGAGAACAGGTGTACAGTATGTATAAAAACATGTCGGAAACTTTTAGTATTTATACTTGAGACCTAAACACTACAAAAAGCTCATATGAACATGGGGCCGAAAATCCTTCATTAGAGAGGTGTTAAAGGAACACCCTGTAGTGACTCCTGGTCGCATAATGTACCTCATATTTGCATTTTGACTCACTTTCTTGTTTGCAGTTGGTCTTGGCACTTGTTTTGTTTTGCCTGATTGTCGTTTGCTCCGTTTTAGATTTACTCGCGGCTGAAAGTCTACCTCATGTAACCCTTGCATGTACTGAAGGTGCTATGGACACTGAAGATTTTCATGCAGAACGTTCCAGATGGTCATGTGATTAACGCCAACCCATCTCGCAGTTCTCCTTGCCCCAGTTGATGGAGTTTGATCTGCGGTGCAAGAAACTCGTTCCTCAAGCTCAGTAGTTTTAGTACATTGCGTGGTCTCCCACCATCTAGAACTCTATTATTAAAAGAGCCTGTTTCTCGCTAGTATTGGTACAAACGTTCTTGCATAAGGTAACTGCCTCCCAGGCAGCATTAAACTTATTCTCCGCGTCCGCATACACATCTGTCAGACAGTACATGTAGTGGATAACCGTAATTTCAGACACAGAATACGTCGTTGAGATGAGATGTGTTGTCATGGAAGTTAGCTAAAACAGAACAAACGACAGTCAAAGAAAACAAATATCATGACCAGCTGCAAAGAAAAACTCGGGTAAAAATGCGCATTTCAGATATAACTACAGGTAACTCCTTTCATACCCCGCTAACGAAGGATTTTCAGACCCATGTTCACATGAAAGTTTTGCAATATTTGAGCTCAAAAACATCCCTAAAGTTTCTGACACATGTTTAAATGCAGCCTGTATAGGAGAGCAATTATGTTACTTTTTATACGATTAAAAGAGAGAGCCATATTTGCGTCTCTAAACTGCTCATTTCAGGAATACCTATTTTATTAAACGTGTCTTCCTTTGTTTAATTAGTAATGGTGTTAAAAAAAATTGCAAGATCACCTGGGCCATTATTCCAAAATACAAGAACCTTTCGTGGACTGAAACTATACATCTGTCTCGAACTAATACAAAATGTACTAATTTTTGGAGAGGTACTACCGGAAAGATGAAGAACATAAATGTAGCTAAATATGGGAGTGAGAAACTGAGTTCAGTTTCCACAAGTTAGTGACGAAAACAGAAGTGTTGCCAATTACTGGTCCTATGATTTATTCGAACAGTAGATGATTGGTAATATATTTCACGAGACACGGTGTCAAAATACATATTTTTTATGATTCTCCCCATTTTTTTGTTGGCCAGGTGATCTTTGTTATATATTTGAGTCCCGGAACATTTACAGACCACTTAATGTTTACAAGGTGATTTGCTTGTAGCGTGATGTTTTTGTGAGATTCCAAAACGCTGCTACCCTTTAGAAATTAGGTAAAAGTGTTGAAAAGTGAAAAGTGGCCAAAAAAAGTGCTAAAAGCGTGCAACAGTAGTGTGCAGTGAAGTGAGGACTGGGCAGTCACAGCCGCAGCAGTTCGATGATAAATAAGCAAGAGGCTTACTCTTTCAGATTCCAGCCAGAAACTTCGAAGCTACTACAGAGGAGCAACGTGTTTGCTAATTTAGTTGACACTGTTTCTGTTAGTCTTGATGGCAAGTAAGTATTTTTATACGTTTTCGAAAATCGACGGCGAGTACCAATGTTTCGAAACGCACAGCTATTGAAAACATGTGAAATACGACACAGTAATATTGTGGCTGACGCAATGTGACAAAATGTTTTCTCGGGACAGAGCTTCATTGTTACAAGTGCTGACTTTTAAAAAAAATGAGAAACGATACACACCTAGGGAAATATGTCAAGTGCCTGTCCAGAGCTGTGAAGAAAAAATATGTTTCTCTTTTGCCTGACTGGTGAAATAAGACACCAAAAGACTCGAATGTGCCTAGTATTTCAGATCTAGAAAGTGCATAAAACGAGCGACTAGGGTTTGTAACAAATTCTAAATTGATTAGAGACGTAGAGAGAAATTCCTAATACTGCATAGACTGCGGTTAGTGGAATCTTATTGAGTGATATTTAAGTGTGATTAGCGGATTGTCTTAGATATCCTCTGAGTCTAGTTTTCACGAGTTGGTGAGAGAAATACAGAGGATATTAATGAGTGGTTTCGTAAGTTACTCGAACAACAGAAGACTCGTAATCAATGCGTTTAGAGAAAGAGAAATGTTGGTTGACGTTTTACTTTTCCAGTCGTATTTCTTAAACTGTTAGTTATTCATGAAATGGGAAATGAGCATTTCGTGTACTATGATTTACTTATACACACACACACACACACACACACACACACACACACACACACAACAGAGAGAGAGAGAGAGAGAGAGAGAGAGAGAGAGAGAGAGAGAAATGGTTCAAATGGCTCTGAGTACTATGGGACTTAACATCTGAGGTCATCCGTCCCCTAGAACTTAGAACTACTTAAACCTAATTGACCTAAGGACATCACACACATCCAAGCCCGCGGCAGGATTCGAACCTGCGACCGTAGCGGTAGCGCGGTTCCAGACTGTAGCGCCTAGAACCGCTCGGCCACTCCGGCCGGCAGAGAGAGAGAGAGAGAGAGAGAGAGAGAGAGAGAGAGAGAGAGAGAGAGCGCCAGTCTTGTCTTGAGTTTATTTTATACAACCTTCTAGTAATAGAGTAAGAGTTTTTTGTTAGTTTGTTCGCGTAATTTAGCAGGAAACGGCTGTAAGGCCCTTTGAACGAATGCAGTAAGGCCACTGGCGTCGGGGGCCCAGAGATCCTTGCAGCCTGGAAGTCGAGTCAGCGAGTCGAAGTTAATGATAGATCAGAAGGGAGCTAGCTGGCTAGTGCTCGGGGCTTGCTGCGAATGGGGCCAGGAAAATAAACGCTCCAGCGGAACTGGCTCACCACTAATCCAGGCCAACATTTACGACCAACCGCTGTACTGCGAAAACCGGAGACGGTGCACTCGGCGGCGTTTATTTTTCTAAAGCCGTCGCACCCAGGCGGGAGGAATTCCGCTCCACAGGAGCGTCATCGCAATCTGCACTCTGAGAGTGTGGCCATTTCCTAAACCGCAACGAATACGTCTTTGTGTACGGCTAGCTGCTTGTTTATCCAAAAGGAAATTTCGTTAACTTACTGCTGCACTTACCCAGAACTGTGAATGTGGTTTAATGTAACAGCATTAACAGATGTTTACTGCTTGCTGTGTCCGTCGACGATAACGGAGGAATTTGTCCTCATTTTTTATGTAGGTCGTAAGTAAAAGCAAAGACTTTGCAGTAGGAGAGATGTTTCACAGTAGCGAAGATGAACAAATGCTCATAGTTGTTAAGCTATGTATTTTACAGGCCATGTTTACTGGACATTTTTGTCGTGTTTTGGTCCATATGACCACCTCTCTAAATATGCAAGACTACTTTTTTTAACAACATGTATGTAGCTGTAGCGCAAACCTCTGCGGCCTTTCCTTGGTCATTACCGCAGTGTTACACTCCTTCTTACCTGCAACGATCGTTGGCTGCAGCACGGGAATCCATGATCCATTTACCTTAAGATTATCTTCCTTCTTGTTAAAGTTATTGCCATGTTTATGAATATCAGCGATAGGAACTGTCTCAGACTGTACAGGACTCGCAATGTCGCGAGTATACCGCGTACTGAAATTTCCTGGCAGATTAAAACCGTGTGCAGGACCGAGATTCGAATTCGGGACCTTTGCCTTTCGCGGGCAAGTGCTCTACCAACTGAGCTACCCAAGCACGGCTCACGTCCCGTTCTCACAGCTTTACTTCTGCCAGTATCTCGTCTCCTACATTCCAAACTTTACAGAAGCTCTCCTGCGATCCCTGCAGAATTAGCACTCCTGAAAGAAAGGATACTGCGGAGACATGGCTTAGCCACAGCCTGGGGGATGTTTCCAGAGTGAGATTTTCACTCTGCAGCGGAGTGTGCGCTGATATGAAACTTCCTGGCAGATTAAAACTGTGTGCCGGATCGAGAGTCAAACTCGGGACCTTTGCCTTTCGCGGGCAAGTGCTCCACCAACTGAGCTACCCAAGCACGACTCACGCCCGGTACTCACAGCTTTACTTCTGCCAGTATCTCGATTCCTACAGGCTGTGCTGTGGACAAGCCATGTCTCCGCAATATCCTTTCTTTCAGGAGTGCTAGTTCTGCAGGGATCGCAGGGGAGCTTCTGTAAAGTTTGGACTGTAGGAGACGAGATACTAGCAGAAGTAAAGCTGTGAGGACAAGGCGTGAGTCGTGCGTGGGTAGCTCAGTTGGTAGAGCACTTGCCCGCGAGAGGCAAAGGTCCCGAATTCGAGTCTCGGTCTAATCTGCCAGGAAGTTTCGTATCAGCGCTCACTCCGCTGCAGAGTGAAAATCTCATTCTGGATACCGCGTACTGTGTAAACATAGAAAATCTTTTGTTGCAGTTATCAAACAATCCATCTATACCAGGATCGTCGATAATGAACGGTACTGCAGCGTTGGACAGGTAGAAAAATCGGCCGAGGTGGAGTACACGATTTGTGAGACCGATCACGTAACAAAATTCTCCGGCATACATCTTCTCGCTTTGGAGAAGAGCTGCCGCACATGTTTGTTCATGAAATCCATTCAAGTTCGTTATTGCATCAGCAGGTTTAACAAGAAAGAAGGAAGTCTGAAGGAAAACTGATCCTAGATTGCCGTGCGAAAAACGGTTCCCGGTAACAAGGAGAGAAACACAGCACTAATGACCAGGGAAAGGCCTTCAAGCGTTGGCGCGACAGGTACATATAATTTCCGGCCGTGGGATCGATTGCAGTTTGCCACCAGCAATGGACGGTGATTCCCTAACAATGCAGGACACTGGAGCAGGTGAAACGTCAGGGGATCCACTGGGGGCCGAACCGCACAATAACCCTGGGTTCGGTGTGGGGCGGCGGTGGGGTGGGTGGACTGCTGTAGCCTGTTGTGAGGTTGTGAACCACTGAGGACTATGGCGGGGACGACGCCCCTCCGTCGTTTCTAGGTCCCCAGTTGTATACAATACCATACAATACAATGCAAGATGTCTATAATTTAACTTGATTTCTAGATCGAAAACACTTTATAACAAAAGATGTTGATTTTTACTTACGTTATTTCAGTCTCAGTTACTCGCTCACGTCAGGAAACGCAGTCTGCTTGCACGCTTTTGAGTTATTTCTTCGTTTGGCAGTCTTGGTTGTGGCCTAATCCCACAGTGATTTGCAGAACCGCGAATTTTTTACGTTAAAGGCAACACAATGTAGCACTGCTAATGTTTATTTCTACCTTTCTTGCTAAATATTTATCTTGTGTTTTGTGTAGTATTATCAACTTTACCACTAGTTTTTCCTTGGTTTACAAGATTTTTCCCCGCAATTCGTCATATGCGTGCTATTTCATTTTATGATGTTACTATTTATTTACTTACTGTGTAAGAAAAATGAAAGAGTAGTGATCGAACTGAAAACGTTAATGGCGACTATATGGGGAGGAGGAGGGAGGGGAGGGGGGAGATGACTGAAAAGTGAGTGCAAAGTAGCGGGATGAAGAGTGAGTTGTAGGAAAGGGTGAGTCGCAAGAGGTGAAATGAAAGGGGGGAGGAGGGATTCAAATGGTTCAAATGGCTCTGAGCACTATGGGGTTTAACTTCTGAGGTCATCAGTCCCCTAGGACTTGGAGAACTACTTAAACCTAACTAACCTAAGGACAGCACACACATCCAGTCCGAGGCAGGATTCGAACCTGTGACCGTAGCGGCCGCGAATTCCAGACTGTAGCGCCTAGAACCGCTCGGTCGCTTAGGCCGGCTGGGAGGAGGGGGCTTGGATACAGGCAGAAAAGTGTTTTGTGACAAAAACACGCATTTTATTATAGTTCCAAAGACGAAATTAAAATACCCGCAATAACTGTAAAGCAACTACGGACAATATGGTCACACAGATGAGGAATGTACGTTTTAATTTCTGTAAGCACGTTCTGTTGCCTTGGTCATCGGCATTGTCGCTCTATTCTGCTTTTCGCCACGATGTTAATACCAAGATATCGCACCTTTTGTTCATCGTCAATTGCGACATATGCGTGGGACTGTAACACCGTTCACTACTTGTCAGTAGAAATTGGCTATATACACAGGGTGGTCCATTGATGGTGACCGGGCCAAATATCTCACGAAATAAGCATCAAACGAAAAAACTACAAAGAGCGAAAATTGTCTAGCGTGAAGGGGGAAACCAGATGGCGCTAAGGTTGGCGCGCTAGATGACGCTGCCATAGGTCAAACGGATATCAACTTCGTTTTTTTTAAAAATAGGAACCCCCCATTTTTTATTACATATTCGTGTAGTACGTAAAGAAATATGAATGTTTTAGTTGGACCACTTTTTTCGCTTTGTGATAGATGGCGCTGTAATAGTCACAAACGTATAAGTACGTGGTATCACGTAACATTCCGCCAGTGCGGACGGTATTTGCTTCGTGATACATTACGCGTGTTAAAATGGACCGTTTACTAACTGCGGAAAAGGTCGATATCGTGTTGATGTATGGCTGTTGTGGTCGAAATGCAGTAGCAGACAAATTGCGCGAGAATCGGGAATCTCAAAAACGTCGTTGTTCAGAATGCTACATCAACATCGATTGCACCCGTACCATATTTCTATGCACCAGGAATTGCTTGGCGACGACTTTGAACGTCGTGTGCAGTTCTGACACTGGGCACAAGAGAAATTACGAGACGATGACAGATTTTATGCACGCGTTCTATTTAGCGACGAAGCGTCATTCACCAACAGCGGTAACGTAAACCGGCATAATATGCACTATTGAGCAACGGAAAATCAACGATGGCAGCGACAAGTGGGACATCATTGACCTTGGTAGGTTAATGTATGGTGCGGCATTATGGGAGGAAAGATAATTGGCCCCAATTTCATCGATGTCAGTCTAAATGGTGCAATGTATGCTTATTTGCTATGTAATGTTCTACCGATGTTACTACAAGATGTTTCACTGCACGACAGAATGGCGATGTACTACCAACCTGATGGAGGTCCGGCACATACCTCGCGTGCTATTGAATAGCATAATTCATGCCAGGTGGATTGGTCGTCGAAGCACCATACCATGGCCCGCACGTTCACCGGATCTGACGTCCCTGGATTTCTTTCTGTGGGGGAAGTTGAAGGATATTTGCTATCGTGATCCACCGACAACGCCTGACAACATGCGCCAGCGCATTGTCAATGCATGTGCGAACATTATGGAAGGCGAACTACTCGCTGTTGAGAGGAATGTCGTCACACGTATTGCTAAATGGATTGAGGTTGACGGAAATCATTTTGAGCATTTATTGCATTAATGTGGTATTCGCAGTAATCACGCTGTAACAGCATGCGTCCTCAGAAATGATAAGTTCACAAAGGTAGATGTGTCACATTGGAACAACCGAAATAAAATGTTCAAAGGTACCTACGTTCTGCGTTTTAATTTAAAAAACCTACCTGTTACCAACTGTTCGTCTAAAATTGTGGGCCATATGTTTGTGATTATTACGGCGCCATCTGTAGCAAAGCGAAAAAAGTGGTCCAAGTAAAACATTCATATTTCTTTAAGTACTACACAAATAGGTAATAAAAATGGGGGTTACTATTTTTAAAAAATGCAGTTGATATCCGATTTACCTATGGCAGCGCCATCTAGCGGGCCAGCCATAGCGCCACCTGGTTTCCCCCTTCACGCTAGACAAGTTTCGTTCTTTGTAGTTTTTTCGTTTGACGGTTATTTCGTGAGATATTTGGCCCGGTCACGATCAATGGACCACCCTGTATATATATAGGGCCGTGGTAGTTCCCGCCAGCTGGGAGATCTGTCGGGTAACAGCCCAATAAGTCGGCTTGCGCGAAGCGTAAACAGCACGACAGAGGGTTGCCCCGTTACCAGGGAGGCTGATTTGCCGAGTGCGGGAAGTGAGCCGCTCGACAGACCTGCGTCAGAGGCGACGGGAGAACGCGGAATTGCGAGAGTGAGGGGCCGGCCGTTCCCGACCCGGCGGGCGGCGCGCGCGCCCACGGACGGACGGACTGGCGGCGGGAGTCGAGCGGCGACCTCCGGCCGGGTCACGGCTAACTGGCCGGATCACCTTGCGCCGGGCGGCGGCGCCTCGCCTCGCCGCGGGCCGCGCATCCGTCAAGCGACGCCGGCGAGCTGTGGGCGCAACGCGGAGCACCGGCAGAGGCGCCGCACACACCGCGGCATTCCCGTCCACTAACGAGGGACACCCAGGCCGGCGATAAATAACGCCCGGCCGCGAACCAGGCGCCAATCCGTTTCCCACGGGGGCTCGGATCGCGGCTGTAGCGGCTACCAGTCTCGGGTTTGAACCGTTTAACAGTTTCTTCGCAGAGTTCTCGTAACTGCGCGCACTCTCTCGGTATCTTCATTTTCTTTTCATTTACTGGCTTTCGACTTTTGCCCACGCAGCCTCTCAATAGCTGAATCCCAATTACGGCGATACGACCATGAGGTAGTGAAGGATCTTGTGTATAATATTGAAACATTATCAAATAATGTAGTTCATGAAATAAGTTCGTGGCTTGTGGAAAATAATTGGTGCTAAATCACAGTAAGACTCAGTTTTTACAGTTTCTAACTCACAATTCGACAAGAACTGATATTTTGATCAGACAGAATGGGCATATTATAAGCGAGACGGAAGAGTTCAAGTTCCTAGGTGCTCGGATAGATAGTAAGCTGATGTGAAAAACCCATGTCCAGGATCTTGTTCAGAAACTAAATGCTGCTTTATTTACCATTAGAACAGTATCTGAAATAAGTGACAGTTCAACACGAAAAGTAGTCTACTTCGCATATTTTCATACGCTTATGTCATATGGTATTATTTTTTGGGGTAATTCTTCTGATTCAGAAAGGGTATTTTTGGCTCAAAAACGGGCTGTTCGAGAACTTCTTGTCGACCCCAGTCAATAGTCTGGGAATTCTGACATTGCCCTCACAGTATATATTTTCTTTAATGTCGTTTGTTGTTAGCAGTATTAGCTTATTCCCAAGAGTTAGCAGCTTTCACTCAGTTCATACTAGGCAGAAATCAAATCTGCATGTGGAATGCACTTCCTTGACGCTTGTGCAGAAAGGAGTGCACTATTCTGCTGCATCCATTTTCAAGAAGCTACCACAAGAATTTAAAAATCTTAGCAGTAGCCCAAACGCTTTTAAGGCTACACTGAAGAGTTTCCTCATGGTTCACTCCTTCTATTCTGTCGAGGAGCTCCTGGAAGAGCTGAAAAATTAAGCAAATTCCAGTGTTACATTGTTGATTTTCTTTATTTAAACTTACGAATTGTCGCCTGAATACGTTCCTTGTATTTCATTTTATCTGTTTCTACTATCGTTTCATGTATTGACTCGTTCCATGACCATGGAGACTTCTCCTTATTTTGGTCCCACGGAATAATAAATAAATAAATAAATAAATAAATAACACCCAGACTCCGAGTGGAGAAAATCTCCGACGCGGCAGGGACTCGAATCCGGGTCTGTTCGGTTAGCAATACGCCGAGCTGACGGCGAAGCTGACGTGGTGGACTACGTCTACAAGGAGACAATTATTGAACTATATGAAATAAAATAGTCATAAATGGTTCAAATGGCTCTGAGGAGTATGGGACTTAACATCTGAGGTCATCAGTCCCCTAGAACTTAGAACTACATAAACCTAACTAACCTAAGGACATCACACACATCCATGCCCGAGGCAGGATTCGAACCTGTGACCGTAGCAGTCGCGCGTTCCAGTCTGAAGCGCCTAGAACCGCTCGGCGACTGCGGCCGGCAAAAAATAGTCATAACTTCTGAACGGTGTGCGTTAGTACGCTCAAACTGCACGGTTGATTGCGGGGCGTGATAGGAACTAGTATGGTTCCGTTTAGCGACGAAACCTATTTTCATTTGCGTGGATTTGTCAATAAGCAAAATTGGCGCATTCGGGGGACTGAGGCGAGAAGTCTCTCCGCCCTCGACGGTTGACTGTGTGGTGTGCAGTGTCCAGTCACGGTATAATCGGTGCGGTATTCATTGATGGCACGGTGACTACCGAACGGTACATGAAAGTTTTTGAACATGATTTCGTCCCCATTATCCAAAGTGGCCCTGATTTCGACGCGATGTGGTTCATGCAAGACGGATCTCGGCCCCATCGAAGCAGGAGAGTGTTTGATGTCCCCAAGGAGCTCTTTGAGGACCGCATTCTCGCTCTAGGGTACCAAGAGGCCATTTTCATGGGCCTCGATTGTCCGCCATATTCTCCGGATATGAACACATACGATTCCTTTTTGTTGTTATTGTTGTTGTTGTTGTTGTGGTCTTCAGTCCAGAGACTGGTTTGATGCAGCTCTCCGTGCTACTCTATCCTGTGCAAGCTTCTTCATCTCCCAGTACCTACTGTAACCCAGATCCTTCTGAATCTGCTTAGTGTATTCATCTCTTGGTCTCCCTCAACGATTTTTACCCTCCACGCTGCCCTCCAACACTAAATTGGTGATCCCTTGATGCCTCAAAACATGTCCTACCAACCGATCCCTTCTTCTAGTCAACTTGTGCCACAAACTTCTCTTCTCCCCAGTCCTATTCAATACCTCATTAGTTATGTGAAATACCCATCTAATCTTTAGCATTCTTCTGTAGCACCAAATTTCGAAAGCTTCTATTCTCTTCTTGTCTAAAGTATTTGTCTTCCATGTTTCACTTCCATACATGGCTACACTCCATACAAGTACTTTCAGAAACGACTTCCGCACTTAAAATCTATACTCGATGTTAACAAATTTCTCTTTTTCAGAAACTCATTCCTTGCCATTGCCAGTCTACATTTTATATCCTCTCTACTTCGACCATCATCAGTTGCTCCCCATATAGCAAAACTCCTTTACTACTTTAAGCGTCTCATTTCCTAATCTAATTCCCGTAACATCACCCGATTTAATTCGGCTAAATTCCATTATGCTCGTTTTGCTTTTGTTTATGTTGAGCTTATATCCGCCTTTCAAGACACTGTCCATTCCGTTCTGCTGCTCTTCCAGGTCCTTTGCTGTCTCTCACAGAATTACAATGTCATCGGCGAACCGCAAAGTTTTTATTTCTTGTCCATGGATTTTAATTCCTACTCCGAATTTTTCTTTTGTTTCCTTTACTGCTTGCTTAGTGTACAGATTGAATAACATCGGGGATAGGCTACAACTCTGTCTTAGTCCCTTCCTTTTTATGGGGCTGTATTAAAGACAAGGTATACAGCAATAACCCCAAAATCATTCCTAAGCTGAAAACTGCCATTCAGGATGTCACTGACAACATCGATGATCCGGCACTTCAGCGGGTCATGCAGAATTTTGCTATTCGTCTGCGTCACGTCATCACCAGTGATGGCAGGCATATCGAACATGTCATAACCTAAATCTGATTACCTGTAGTGATGTTTACACGTTGAGTAAAGTGTGCACGCCCTAGTTTGTAACTAATGTACGCTTTTTTCTCATACAGTTCAATAATTTTCACCCTGTACATTACCTTTTCGCAAGCCACAGCCTGGCGCAGACACACTACCGTGTCAGTCGGCCGCGATCGTAAACAAACAAGAGCTTAGTCGGCGGGGGGGGGGAAGGATTTGGGCGAGGACCGTTGCTAAACATGAAGCCTGGGAGTTTGTGACAGTGATGTGCAGTGACACTCGGGCGGAGATGGGATGTGGTGGCATTTCTGCAGAGCCCAAATCGCTTAACGTAGTTTCTGCTTTCAAATTCAACGACAAAAAGCCATCTTCCAGCCTAACCTAGACAGCGGAGAAAGCTACAGATCAGTGTGTTCCCACAACAACATTCTTGCCTTCACATTAGTTGGTTATGCCAACTCACAACCGCACGGTCACATTCCGTTAACTAGAACTCGTCTGAAAATGAGGAAATGAGCTGAAACAAGTAAAGGCAAATTAAATCATCACAAAAAATTGAATGGTCGCAATTTTTTGAACTTTTCATAGTATACTAAAGCTAATTACGAATAACGGTGTGCTACATTGCAAAACCCTTTGGTACATCGATAGACAGGAAACAAGTTCTTACTGGCCCTGTGTACCGCCTTATCCCAGGTCTCGCAAAAATATGTCTCCTCAGGAATGGCACTCGGAACAAGTGTTACGACCCATAAGACCCTCTTTCCTCTCGCAGGACTGGCAGTCAACAAGGTGTTCGAACTTCAGCGAAAGCAGAACTGTCACATGGTCATAGCGATCGCTGATCCCTTCTGCTGTTGTCAGAGTCATACTCTAACAGTGTCATTGACCAGGATTTGTCTCTTTATTCATATCAATATAGAGAGTCCGTATAAAGCTGTCTGCAGAAGAGGAGGATAAGCGTGACACGAAGGTAGCAACGAGTTAGATCTGCGACTGCGTCATCTAAATCTACATGAATACTCCACAAACCATCCTGTGGTGCCTGACAGAGAGCACTTCACGGCATCAATCTCTTTATTCCCCAGTTGCTAATCCACCCACGAATGGTGTGTGGGAATAATCGCTAAAGTTCCGGATGACCTCTAATTTCCTTTTTCCTCGTTGTGATCATTTCATGAGGCGCATGTGGGCGAAATTAATATGTTGTCCAACTCTTCCCGTAACGAACTGTCTCGTAATTACAATACTAAATTTCGCCGCCTAGGAAACCACTTTTCTCGTAGCGTCTGCTTCCGGAGGTTGTTCAGCTACACACTAAAGCCGAGTAAACGATTCCTTGGGGAAGCGCGCCGTTCTTCGCTGCGTCTTCTCTATTAATCCTACTTTTTAAGGGTCATAGGCTAATGAACAACACTCAGGAATTCGGTCGAATAAATATTTTGTAAGCCACTTCCTTCGCGTATGAATTACATTTCCGTAAGATTCTCGCCATCTAAATCTATCTGGCATTTGCTTTTCCTCCTATTCTTTTCTTGAGGTCATCCAATTTTATGTTGCCGCAGATGGTTACTCCTAGGGATTTTATGGCAGTTACTGTTTCCAGTGATTTGTCGCCAACAGTGCAGTCTAACAGTAGTGGATATTTCCAGAATGCACTTGCCCGCGAAAGGCAAAGGTCCCGACTTCGAGTCTCGGTCCGGCACACAGTTTTAATCTGCCAGGAAGTTTCAGTAGTGGAATCTATTCGCCTTTTTATGTGTAATACGTGACACTTACGTGCATTCAAGAACAACCTCCAGTCCCTGCATAAATAATCGATCTTCTGCAGATGTCCTGTCTTTGCAACCTGCCTAGAGCGGAAAACTTCGTCCTCTGAATAGCCACAAGCAGCCTCCAACGCTGTCCACTAGATCACTAAATACACATTCTAAACAGTAATGCCCTATGACATTCTCTTGGGGTTCTCCTGAAATTACCGTTACATCAGTCGATTTTGTTCCGTTAAGAATAACGTATCGATTCTGTCTTTCAAAACGTACTGAATCCAGTCACGGTTCTGGTCGGATACTCGCTTACCTCTTAGTTTGTCCGCTAAACGACGTTGCGGAACTATGTCCACTGCCTTCCTTAAGCCAAAGAACACGGCGTCAGCCTAGACACTCTGTATTTCACGGATTATGGCGGTCTCTAGAGAGAATACTCCGCACTGTTCTAAAAACATTTTCGCGAATGCAGTTACGTCATCGTCGTAGCTGTGACTGATTCGATTAGTTTAAACATACGATTTGAGCCGCACTGATATTTTACCAATCAACTAAATAAAAAAAAAATGTTTCAAATGGCTTTGAGCACTATGGGACTTAACTTCTGAGGTCATCAGTCCCCTAGAACTCAGAACTACTTAAACCTAACCAACCTAAGGACATCACACACATCCATGCCCGAGGCAGGATGCGAGCCTGCGACAGTAGCGGCCGCGCCGTTCCAGACTGTAGCGCCTAGAACCTCTCGGCCACTAGGCCGGCTACTTAAATAAAAATAAGTTTTTAGCATAGTACGATTTTTTATCGGACTAAGAAGTATAAAATAATTGCTCCAAGCTCCATAAATTTAGAAACCCATACAGATAGTTCTGAAAATTTATGATTGTGCATATTTAATAGCGCCGGCCGAAGTGGCCGTGCGGTTAAAGGCGCTGCAGTCTGGAACCGCAAGACCGCTACGGTCGCAGGTTCGAATCCTGCCTCGGGCATGGGTGTTAGTGATGTCCTTAGGTTAGTTAGGTTTAAGTAGTTCTAAGTTCTAGGGGACTGATGACCACAGAAGTTAAGTCCCATCGTGCTCAGAGCCATTTGAACCATTTGAATACAACAAAGCCAAATACTAATTTTCAAATATTTAGCATTAAAAATATTTTCATAAAACGTTTCACTCCCTACTTCACTCCCTTAGCGGTTGAATTTCCAAATGCAGTGAAATGCATATTTTTTTTATTTCTAACAGAGAAATCGTAGATTTAGCTTGAAAGAAGTTTGCATAGTGAAATATTTACATAAAAGCTTTCATCCAGCACTTCACCCGCTTGTAGATTGAATTTCAGAAAACAGTAAAAAGCTATTTTTTTTTATTTCTAGCTGAGAAGCCGAATTCAAATTTTCATAGATTTAGCTTTAGAAATGCTGTCTTAATGAAATAGTTTCATAAAACATCTCACCCTCTATTTCAGACCCTTAGAGGTCAAATTTCCAAAAACAATGAAACACGAATTTTTTTTTTATTTGCAACTGCAAAGTCAGATACCAATTTTCAGAGATGTAGCTCTAAAAATACTTTAGCAATTCTTTAATAATGATGTATTTTAAAAAAACTTCCACCCACTATTTCACCACCGTAGGGGGTTAAATTTCCAAAACAGCTCAAACAAATGTTTCTTCTATGTGATCTGAGGCTTTCCCGGCGAATGTGCTGTATCCAAGGTTCTCGGGGTGTCCTGCCGGATCCGATCATCGAAGTTCCACGATATTTCGGCGAATAACCAGCTGGACACCGGAGAACCTTGGATACAAATGTTTCTTCTCTTATGATCGAGGAAACTAATACCTGTTTTCGTAAGTTTAGCTTCAAAATATTTTTGTAAAAAAATCTTTCGTCCCCTCTCTCACCCCCGTAGGAGTGGAATTTCACACAGTCCCATCTTAAACGACGCCTACAGTATAAGACAAACACTATCTCCAAATTTCAGGTTTTTATCCTTACGGTTTGGGCTGGGTGATGAAGAGTTGGTGAGTGAGTCGGTCTGTCTTTGCCACGCGGGTTTAGCCGAGCGGTCTCAGGCGCTGCAGTCATGGACTGTGCGGCTGGTCCCAGCGGAGTTTCGAGTCCTCCCTTGGGCATGGGTGTGTGTGTGTGTGTGTGTGTGTGTGTGTGTGTGTTGTGTTGTGTGTGTGTGTGTGTGTGTGTGTGTGTCCTTAGGATAATTTAGGTTAAATAGTGTGTAAGCTTAGGGACTGATGACCTTAGCAGTTGAGTCCCATAAGATTTCACACACATTTGAACATTTTTTATTCGATCTGTCGAGGCATTCCCTTTTACATGTGGAGGTTATTAACGTTTAAATCAGTTTTATTTCTCTTGGGAGACAGTGTCAAGCTCTTGGCGCAGTTCGAGTTTCTGTTCTCGGATAAACCTGATCCGAAACCACCTAAAACTCTTTCAACTGTGGAAGAGCTGCGGGGGGGCGCGAAGTGATATGTGACACGTTAAGGGCTTTAGTCCTGCGACTGACATATCGGGCACAGATAGATCGCTCCCGGTGATACGGAAGTCATTTTATGCCCGTCCGCCACCATATAGTGGTTTCGGTTACAGAGAGCCGCCGCGGCGGAGGCGGGCTGGCTGTGCTTCACGAGCGGACGTCGGCGACGGCCAGATGAACGGCCGGCCACAGTGAAATACTGGTCCGGCGAGCAACCGGCCGATCAGAACCGTATTAGCCGCGCGGGGTGGGCTCGGCTCGGCTCGGCTCGGCTCGGTGTCCCGCGGCTGCTGCGTACGTCACGAGAGCCGACCGGGACGCAGCCGCGTGTAATAGGGCGGCAGACCATTTGCTAGAAAGAAGGCTTTATGGGGCAGTTTAAGAGGCGGTTTTGCCGCTAATGGATGTAACGAGATGACGCGATAATGCCCTGTGTCAATTCGCAGCTAATTGGCGGATGAACGTAACGGGGCGGCCTGTCCGGCTGGCGGTAACATTAGACCGGAGAGCCTTCTTATGCCGTCGGCTGGGCGGTTTTAAGATCGTAATTAAGCCATTATTTTCGGCGAGTCTTTCACTGTACGACAGCGAATTTACATTCCATAAAACGTAACACCATATCAACAACTATCGGGAGTTGATAGGGGGAAGCTCTGGAAGTGATGCGGAGTTGGCGGGGGGGGGGGGGGGGGGGGGGGGAGCAGAGTCTGCGATTGTTAGAGGCAAGTAAATCGTAGATGTCAGAAGGGAACCATCGCTGGTACTGTTGCACTGAAGATAGCGAAGGTGGTTTTCTCGACTGTCATTGTTTGCATTTCCTTTTAGAATGGCTCTGAGCACTATGGGAGCTAACATGTCATCAGTCCCCTAGAACTTAGAACTACTTAAACCTAACTAACCTAAGGACATCACACACATCCATGCCCGAGGCAGGATTCGAACCTGCGACCGTAGCAGTCCCGCGGTTCCGGACTGCGCGCCTTGAACCACTAGACCACCGCGGCCTGCTTCCTTTTAGAGTTCCGTGCCTCAAACCGTAATAACAAAATCCTTATACGATCGCTTTGTTCTCTGTGTGTGGCCGGCTGATGTGACCGACTGGTTCTAGGTGTTTCAGTCTGGAACGGCACGACCGCTACGGTCGCAGGTTCGAATCCTGCCTCGGGCATGGATGTGTGTTAGGTTTCAGTACTTCTAAGTTCTAGGGGATTGATGACCTCAGATGTTAAGTCTCATAGTGCTCAGAGCCATTTGAACGATTTGTCTGTGTGTATGTTAAGAAAATTTTTTCTTAGGAACCAGTAGATGTATCAGGTGCTAATTTTTTTTTACGATATTAAGGTTCTATGGTCCCTCGGCGGATTAAAAATTTCAAGCATTTTCCTACTCGAAAACTCTTTTATAAAAGCATATAGCGTGCCTTACCGTTAACCTAGACTCATGAAATTCGGCAAGAAGCAAGGTTTCACAGTATAAGTAAATGGAAAATCCGACAATGGTGAATTTGTAATCGTATAACGCGATATAAAAAATTTTTGTCATTTTTTATCCGTCTGTCTGTCCGTCTGTTAAGACCCTTTTCCTGTGGACCAGATCAGAGTATCACGTTCAAATTTATGTCACATACTGTCAAAAGATACGCCCATTTATGCCACATATTTTTATGCTGAATAACTCATCAAGACCTATGAGGTGCTTCCCATTTTCCTAGAATCATGAAATTTGGCAAGAAGCAAGGTTTCACAATACACGTAAATGAAAAAAACTGATAATTATTAATTCTTAATTATATAACACAGAAAATGTATTTTGTCACTTGTTATCCGCGTGTGTGTTTGTTACTCTATGAAGACCCTTTGTCTCTGGAAGAGGTGTGCGTGTCAAGTTCAGATTTGTCACATACTAACGCCTATCCCTTGGCGTCGTAAAAATTTTAAGCTAGTAAATCAGTTCAGTCAAAAGACACGTCCGTTTATGTCCCTAGAGAACAAATGATGAGAGTTCAAAGTTCTCTTTTCTCAGCCCCAAACTCTCTTGCAGGGGCTACACGATCCTTGCTGCCAGTGTGACCAACGTCCTGTGCCTCGAAGCATGAACGTACAGCAGAATGCTGTAAGAGTTTTCCCGCCATGGCGTACAAATACATATAAATAATTTACTAGGTTGGTACAGAGATTGAAAGAAATTTTGCAATTGGTTGACGAAGCATACACAGCCTGTATAAAAGGAGACAATACAGGATTGGCCGAGTGGAAGTACTGTTCATATAGTGCAAATTCTCTCACGTTTCATGGGAGCGTAAAGACAGGATTCTTGTTGACTTCTATGTTCGAAAGATACTTGGTAAATCACAAGTGGACCATTTGGGGCTAAGGTAGCGTTTTTGCCGCGAGTCGGTGATGTTAATTCCCGGAAACTGCAGTTTCGGAATACGCCGAGCAGACACCGGGAACCACACCAGAAAAGCCATAAAACTAGGGGCAAAGAGATTTACTATTGTAATTTCGGGACAGCGCTTTTCGGGAGGAGTCGGACAACATATTAATTCCCTCTACATACATCTCGCGTATTGACCACGAGGAGAAAATTCGAGAAATTAGAGCCAATACAGAGACTCACTGACAATCATTCTTCCCTCGCACTATTCGCGAGTGGAACAGGGTTGGCGGGATCAGATAGTGGTACCGAAAGTACCCTCCGCAACACACCATTAGGTGGATTGCGGAATATGATGTAGACGTAGAAGTAGATGCACAGCAAACACGGGATGTCCTGAAATCCGCTTCCTTGCGTCCGAATCTTTCTGCCACTATCCAACAGAATGTACCGCCTGCCTTTGTTGAAGAAACAAATGAAACTGAAGTGATACGGAGTCGTGAAGCGGTCTGTACCATTCACGTTAGAGTCCTCTAGTTGGATTACACTCCAACACGTAGAGAACTAGTCAGAATGACGGAAAACGTACGCAGTGCCGCTCACCTTAGCCAAGGGCGTTGTACCTTTTGCTTTGCCGTTGGTTCTCTCTGAACTGCAGCATGGCTAGTGCAGGCAACAGGCACTGTTTGAGTTAAGAGTATGAAGTGTGTCAAGTCTTAGATCAGTGTATGGACACGAGGCACGTGCCCATGTTAAAAATATTAAATTGGCTATGATGTAGTTGTAGCCATATCGCAAGAGATTTGCGTGGAATGCATCTTAAATTGATCATTTCATACGACTGGAAAGAATATCCCTGGTAATGGACTTAAAAGTATCAAAGGTAGAGTTGTCATTTCAACAGTGTGCGTGTGAAAGTTAGGTATCGTAGTGGCTGATATTTGGTATTCCAAAAGTGTCGTGAAACTTGAGCTGTTATCGTTTCAGTGGTCTCCTGCCATTATTAGTGCACGCTGCAACAACTTTTACAGCAGGCTTATTGGTTAAGGGCACTCTACCATTGGTAGAAGTGAATATGATCAACGCATGTGAGCTCTGCTACTGATTGCAGTCCAACATCCGAAAATTAACGAATTTTGATAACAACTTACTAAGAAGACAGCTCTCTTGATTTATTGAGTGTGCGCTGTTGTACCATATTCACCTCGGTTAACCCCAGTCGACCTTCTTCTTTTATTCTGTGGAAGAGGAAATTCTTATTCTACAGATGCAGTTTTTTTCAGATTTATAGCAAATAATTTTATTTTTATTTCATGTAAAGTCGGCATTTCTGTTTTTTAAATAGACACTGAAGGATTCTACGTTGAGAAGTAAAGTGATAAGATGTAGCAGTAATACTTGTGATAGCGAGACGGTACGCATGAATGCCGCTGGGAAATGATGGGTCGCTGG
The DNA here is from genome assembly GCF_021461395.2 of Schistocerca americana. Classification (NCBI taxonomy): domain Eukaryota; kingdom Metazoa; phylum Arthropoda; class Insecta; order Orthoptera; family Acrididae; genus Schistocerca; species Schistocerca americana. Next base: position 27,678,179 of record NC_060123.1, read on the forward strand.
TTGCCTGTGCCCGGTAAATGGTCAGGGGGAAACCATATTTTTGTAGTAGTCGACCGGGCGAAGAGACCACTTCGTTGTGGATCACACAGCGCAGTTATAGAAAAGCCCGAAATTCTGGAGTCTAGGGTAACAGACACATTGACAATATGTTGGCGTAGCGTGGATAATGTAATTAGTTGTGGAATAAAGCTTATAACATTACATCTACTTTTATATTTACATACATTCTCCGCACGTCACCATATGGCGCATGGCGGAGGTTACCTTGTTCCACCACTAGTAATTTCCATTCCTATTTCACTCGCAAATACAGCGGTGGAAAAACGTCTGTCAATATGGCCCCGTATCAACCCTAATTTCTCTTATCTCCGTGGTCGTTATGCGAAATGTACGTTGACGGCAGTAGAAAAATTCTGCAATCAGCTTCAAACGCAATTTCTCTAATTTTTCTCAATAGTGTTTCGCGAAAAAACCTCGTATTCTCTCTAGGGAGAACCATTTTGAGTTGACGGATCGTCTCCGTAATACTCACGTGTAGATCGAACTTCCGGTAACAAATCTGAAGTGCTTCGATGCCTTTGTTTAATCCGACGTGGTGGTGATTTGGTATTCACGTACTCTGTTCTCTGTAAGATGCACTGCGTACCATCGGTTCGTTACAACCAGTTATTTCATTTTAACCAGACGTGTCAAACTACTCTCGCGAATCATTGTCCAATTCTTTCCTCTCCTACGACCACACGGTTGACACGTTGTCACAAATGAATTGGGTTCCGAACAGGTAACGTATGACATGATTATTGCACGCGTAAAAATTGAAATGTATTTACAGTCAAAAAGAGCACTTGTCTTTTATTATACAACTTCCGTGCTGTTAGTCTGGGTTAGTGCATAGGTATATCTACACACACTGATAGGAAGAAACTAACACTTGTGATGAAACAGATTGTCATTGGTAATGCAACTCGAAGCTCTGTTCGATAGAAACTCTTTCTCTTAGGACTGTTCAAAGACAAAGTTCACAAACGTAACCAAGGGCTGCGCGAGATTAGCCGAGCGGTCTCAGGCGCTGCAGTCACGGACTGTGCGGCTGGTCCCGGCGGAGGTTCGAGTCCTCCCTTGGGCATGGGTGTGTGTGTTTGTCCTTAGGATAATTTAAGTTAAGTAGTGTGTAAGCTTAGGGACTGATGACCTTAGCAGTGAAATCCCATAAGATTTCACACATTTGAACATAACCAAGGACTTGCAGATTAACTTGAAGAGTGTAAGTGATTTTCTCTAACTCTCTTGTCGCATGACATGGTGCTTTTTTCGCTACTTGCTGTAGACTAGACAAGCAAAGCAAGCAAGCACTCCGTCTTTAGGCCACTAGTGGCCCACGGGGACCATTCGACCGCCGCGCCATCCTCAGCTGAGGGCGCGGATAGGAGGGGCGTGTGTTCAGCACACCGCTCTCCTGGTCGTTATGATGGTGTTCTTTGACCGGAGCCGCTACTATTCGGTCGAATAGCTCCTCAATTGGCACCCCGGCGTTCCGCACGGTCACCCATCCAATTACCGGCCACGCCCGAGAGCGCTTAACTTCGGAGATCTGACGGGAACCGGTGTTTCCACTGCGGCAAGGTCATTGCCTGTAGACTAGGGACTAGGCGGTGACTGGAATCTACCTGGCGCAGAACTGGCCTCGGGTCCGCGTGTCGATCTGTTTCAAGACAGGACGCCGACGGTTCCACACAGTAAATGGAATGACCCCATTAATAAATACAGACTTCGATCAGAAATCGGTAGCTACGGTAGAATATTCAAAATTTCTAGGTGTATGCATTGATGAGGGGGTAAACTGGAAAAAACACACTGAGGATCTGCTGAATCGTTTGAGTTCAGCTACTTATGCTATTAGGGTCATTGCAAATTTTGGCGATATACATCTGAGTAAATTAGCTTACCACGCCCATTTTCATTCTCTGCTTTCGGCATCATATTCTGCGGTAACTCATTGAGTAAAAAAGAGTGTTCATTGCACAAAAGCGTGTAATCAGAATAATTGCTGGAGCTCATCCAAGATCATCCTGCAGATACTTATTTAAAGAGCTAGAAATCTTCACTGTAGCCTCACAATATATATATTCACTTATGAAATTTGTTATTAACAATCCGAACGAATTCAAAAGTGATAGCAGTGTACATGGCTACAACACTAGGAGAAAGGATGATCTTCACTACTCAAGGTTAAATCTAACTTTGGCTCAGAAGGGGGTAAATTACGCTGCCACAAAAGTCTTTGGTCACTTACCTAATAGCATCAAAAGTCTGACAGATAGCCATATAGCATATAAAAGGAAATTAAAAGAATTTCTTAATGGCAACTCCTTCTACTCATTAGATGAATTTTTGGATATAGTAAGTGGGTAATTTCCCAACCCCCCCCCCCCCCCCCCCCCCGCCCCAAATACGAGTGTCATGTAATATTTTGTCTAATGTAATATCTTGTATAGACCCCTTTTATTAACCTGACACGCTCCACATCATTACGAAGTGTCGTATTCATGATCCATGGAACAAGTATTAATCTAATCTAATCTAATCTAAACGGTGGCACGGGGCACTTCTGTGGGCGCGTCTTGCTACCTCTGTCTCATTGGTGTGGCCAATGATGCTCCGACAGCAAGGAGCATCTCCCTGTTGTCGATAACAGGCACCAGCGCTACGTCTACGCCTCCCCCCCCCCCCTCCCCACGCACACATACAGCATCTACAACAGCACAGAAGAGTCTGGGTGAAAATCTTCTCACGGCATACCCATCGGCAGCTGCACTGAACATCCATCAATTTTTCAAGTAACACAAGTCTTCCCACGGGGACGATTAGATCTACGTGTGTGCTTTTGTTAGCCCCTTTCAGTTGGGTAGCAACACGGCGGTACAGAGCTTGTTACTGACAAGGGATCCTCCCCATCGCACCCCCCTCAGATTTGGTTATAAGTTGGCACAATGGATAGGCCTTGAAAAACTGAACACAGATCAATCGAGAAAGCAGGAAGAAGTTGTGTGGAACTATGAAAAAAATAAGCAAAATATACAAACTGAGTAGTCCATGCGCAAGATAGGCAACATCAAGGATAGTGTGAGCTCAGGAGCGCCGTGGTCCCCTGGTTATCGTGAGCAGCTGCGGAACGGGAGGTCCTTGGTTCAAGTCTTCCCTCGAGTGAAAACTTTATTTTCGCAAAGTTACGATCTGTCCGTTCGTTCATTGACGTCTCTGTTCACTGTAATAAGTTTAGTGTCTGTGTTTTGCGACCGCACCGCAAAACAGTGCGATTAGTAGACGAAAGGACGTGCCTCTCCAATGGGAACGGAAAAGATATTTGATCGCTAGGTCACAGGTCAACCGATTCCTCCACAGTAAAACACGTCTGATGTATTCTATACGACACTGGTGACGGCATGTGCGTCGTGTGTTTCGATGTTTGTTTGGGTGTAGCGTCCCCATACTACGGCGCAGTTACCTCGCATCGGACGGACGGACGGACGGACAGATAATAATTGTCTGAAAATAAAAAAAAAATAAACTTTTCGCTCGAGGGAAGACTTGAACCAAGGACCTCTCGTTCCGCAGCTGCTCACGATAACCACGGGACCACGGCGCTCCTGAGCTCACACTATCCTTGATGTTGCCTATCTTGCGCATGGACTACTCAGTTTGTATATTTTGCTTATTTTTTTCATAGTTCCACACAACTTCTTCCTGCTTTCTCGATTGATCTGTGTTCAGTTTTTCAAGGCCTATCCGCTGTGCCATCTGGGGGGGGGGGGGGGGTGCGATGGGGAGGTTCCATTGTGAGTGAGTGAGTACCAATTCCGCGACGGACCTGCACAATCCCTCAAGCGGCCATCAGATTTTCACGAGTTTGGGGCCAACTGCACGGAAGGGAGCGAACTTTGGAGTGGAGTTTTACGACTTGTTGCTCTGCGGGCCGCGTGCATTATTCGCCAACAGCGAGCAAGTCTAGCGGGCTGCGGCTGCTAGCGTGGAAAATTTACGGTTTCCGTGGGCCCGGAGACGGCCGAGGCGCCTTTATGTTCCCGGGCGGCTGTGCAACGGTGGGCCCGCCGGCCTGGTTGCATTATACACGCCGTAGTCGCACGGCGACCTGGCAGCCAGCGACGCCGAGATTCGCGGCCGCGGAGCCCTGCCTGCCCCACCCTGCGCTGCGACAAAGCGGGACACGGAGGAGGTGCGGCGGGCGTTTGTACCTGCCCGTCTATTTCTGCTGCAATTAATTGTAGCGCTCGGCGCACTTTGTTCCTCTTTCAGATTCACGGCGGTGGCGCACTGTCTTGCATTTACGGCTCCTGTAAAACGCAGACTGAATTACACCCCTCATTAATTGTGCCGTGGTACAGAAGAAGCGAGTTACTGTTCCATTTGCAGCCAATTAATTTTATGTAACGGCAGGAATGAGTCCGCTACAGTTCTAACATGGGCTGTGCTTGATTATATTAGTAACGCAATATCACAGAACCAGGCACCAGTTGCAGATTGCCTATCTGACTTGCTTCCGAGTGTAACGAAAATTTTATTCACAATATTCCGCGTAATTATTGACCGAATTTAAAAATTTAAAATTCTGACAATCGAATGGTTCAAATGGCTCTGAGCACTATGGGACTTAACTTCTGACGTCATCAGTCCCCTAGAACTTAGAACTACTTCAACCTATCTAACCTAAGGACAGCACACACATCCATGCCCGAGGCAGGATTCGAACCTGCGACCGCAGCAGTTGCACGGTTCCAGACTGTAGCGCCTAGAACCGCTGTGCTGACAATCTGCTCATTAAGAAATATGATCATGTATTAAAAGTTTAACACAACAAGTAAAGTATTACAGTAGAAACTGTGTTTTTGTCCTGCGGCAGCCTAAGTCAAGGCGCGCAAATACCTGGATTACATTCAACCAGCATTTCAAAGCCAGAGCACTTAGCGACTTCCAAGATTTCCCTAAATCGTTTCAGGCAAATGCCGGGATGGTTCCTTTGAAAGGGCACGGCCGATTTCCTTTCCAATCCTTCCCTAACCCGAGCTTGCGCTCCGTCTCTAATGACCTCGTTGTCGACGGGACGTTAAACACTAACCACCACCACCACCACTTCCAAGAAATTTTACACATAACTTCCAACCTTTACGAAATTTTTTCTCGCTGACACTTACCCCGTCCTCCCATAACATGATGAAAGGGAAAAAATTCTATCGCTTTCTAAAATTTCGCGGCCTAAGGCGCTGCCGTCATGGACTGTGCGGCTGGTCCCGGCGGAGGTTCGAGTCCTCCCTCGGGTATGGGTGTGTGTGTGTGTTTGTCCTTAGGATAATTTAGGTTAAGTAGTGTGTAAGCTTAGGGACTGATGACCTTAGCAGTTAAGTCCCGTAAGACTTCACACACATTTGAACATTCTAAAATTTCGCTATTCATGCAGTAAAACTTCCGTATCAGACATGACGTTTTAATTTATTAATTCTTCACTACCGACTATTCACAACTGACTGTGTAGACATTATCTACATACACCACTGAATGTACCTGGAAAATTACATAACTGAACGGCACGTAGTTCTGCAGACACCACGTATTAAACTAGCTTCTGCTTAAAACAGAGCTCAGTAAAACCTCGACATGAGGCATTACGTTTTAATTTATTATTTGTTTGTCGGTGACTCTGTTCGGAACACATTTTACAGACGGTATCCACATACACCACTGAGTGTGCCTTCAAAATTATGTAGCTGAACGACACACAGTTCAGGAAATATGACACCATGCAGTGTGAGATTCGTCAAAAACGTGATTTTACGTAAAACGTAACTCAAATTACACAGACTATTTTCATCCATTGTTTCATAATGATAGCATGTTATGACTACTTTTCCGCGTGTACATATTTAACGTCAAATATTTAACACATTACTCATTGGTAAAGTAAGCAGACGTTTGAACTTGTTTTATGCAAGGGAGAGCGATTCGTTAGAGAATCGGGGTTCACTGGTTGTAAAAAGCGTGGAAGTTACTAAGGACCATAGTAGGATGAGTATTTCCAAAGTAACTCCTCATTGGTTAGAAAATAATACAAAAAGTCTAAAAATTAATAAGATAATGTACAGCTAAAGCTGTCTACAGAACAGTCGATCCACAAATGAATGGAACGACTGAAAAAAGTCTTCCCTAGGGCGCACCAATTTGGGTTCAGGAGAAATGTAGAAACACGCAAGCTAATGGTGCCCCAATGACTCGTATTAGAAGATAGTGTAGAAAGACAGATCTGCATTTGTAGTGTCAGTATCCTTTCAAAACTGCTTTGCCAATATTGACTAAAATACACTTTTATAAATTACGAAATTGCCAGCGATAGAAAACAGGAACCGAAAGGTTATCTACAATTATTTAAGAACCGAGACTACAGATATAAGAGTTGTAGGGAATGGGAGAAAAGCAGTGGTTGAGAAGGGAGTAAATACAGATTCGTAGCTTATGCACCGCATCGCCGGCCGCTGTGGAGGAGCGGTTCTAGGCGCTTCAGTCCGGAACCGCGCTGCTGCTACGGTCGCACGTTCGAATCCTGCCTCGGGCATGGGTGTTTGTGATGTCCTTAGGTTAGTTATGTTTAACTAGTTCTAAATCTAGGGGACTGATGACCTCAGATGTTAAGTCCCATAGTGCTTAAAGCCATTTGAACCATTTGATTTTGCACCGTATTATTCAGTCTCTACATTGAACAGTCAGTGCAGGAAATCAAAGAGATATTTGGAAAGAGAATCACACTTCAACAAGAAGAAATAATAAGTTTGGGGTTTAATGATTCCACTGTAGATCTATCATTGTGATGAGATGAATGGGATGGATGCCTTGAAAGGAGTAGTAAGACTAAAATCAGCAAAAGTAGGACGACGATAATTGACAGCCAAATTAAATCAAGCTATACTGAGGGAATTAGTGTGCGAAATCGTTGGGAGATGAGTTTTGCAATCTGGCCTTCGAAACATCTGGCGATGGCCGAAGTAAGGAGTACATAACGTGGAGACAGAGTAGTAAGAAAAGAGTTTCTGAGAAAGAGAAATTTGCTAAAGAAATTTACTAATCGAGTATAATTTTAAGTGTTGGAAAGTATTTTTTTTTTAAGGTACTTGTCTGGAGTGTAAATTTGTACGCAAGTGAAACGAGGACGACAAACACTGCAAACACAAAGTGAATAGAAGCTTTTGAAGTATGGTATTAAGAATAATGCTGAAGATGAGGTAGGTAGATCGAGTAACTAATGAACACTCAGCTGTATGACAGGACATGGCTATAACAAAAGATAAATTGGTAGGACATATTTGAGGCATCAAGCAATACCTAATACGTCAGCTCAGGCAGGTGTGGGGTAAATATTACAGATGGAGTCCAGTAAGCCGTAGTTATGCAGAGACGAACTGAGTGGCACAGGACAGACTTGCGTGAAACCTCCATCAAATGTTTCTCAGAATGATGAGGACAATTACTTCCACCACCGTTGCTACCATTACTACCACAACAACAGCAATAATGTAATTCTCATACATACTCTTGTCTGTGAGCATTTTTTAATTATGTTGGACATTTAACTAAAGAATATACCAATGATCTACTTCTTGTGAACTGAGATCGTCAAAACTTGGCACAGTTATTGCTCATGTTCTTTGTAGGTCTCACCTAGTCATATAAGCTTCATATATCGCTCTACGCAGTTGTAAATATCTCTCTCGTACAAACTGGGATATGGTATCAAAAGCTACGTTTGACTTTTGACATCAGAATATCATCATTTAGATAAATGCTTATCCTTCCAAAATAATGTCTCTGTTCGAGAGAGGTTGGAATAAATTGGTTCAAGAGCGGGTGGCTCGGGAGAACAAAACAGAATTTCAAAGGGCATTCCGTGTTGTTCCATGTGTACAACGTGTGCCTGAACTGGGGAACTGTCTCGCAGATTACGGACACCCTGCGCGAGCATCACACGCACCTTAGTTTGGTGATCTCGCACGATTTCCGCTGTAGTGAAGCGTATTAAGTCCCAGCAACTGCAGTGCTCTTTTCCTAGGAAACTCGTCAACACTGCTTCGTGCTGGTCCCCTGCCTTCCTTGGAGTCGACAACTCTAAGTTCACGTTGCATCGAATGGTCTTCAGACTATGGATCAGTTTCATCCTGTGGAATCAATCTTTTAAAACGTTGCCTTAGGTACAACGGAACGTTATCAGTAGCACCCGAGAATATTGGACTCGTTTCTGCTTCTCTAAAAATCTGGGGAGCCAGGAAACCCACCGGGATCATTGTCGTGGATGACGTTTTCCGCGGACCACGCTCCAAGGCTGACAATTTGAACTACCGTAGATGGCATTTATGGTGTGCATCGACTGCAGAGTATGGTCGCCATGGCATTGCAACCGTTCCCATCGAAGTTGTACTATATTTTGTCTGATGTCAATTCTTGACATCGGATTGTGACTCATCTTTATAACCTATTTTATTCCATCGAATATACCCCTCTCAGTGATATCTTTAAAGAACCCCTGCGTTCCATTGAATCTATCATCACACATGGCCCCTTGCACCATTTAGCAACTCTAGAGGAACGCCCATTACCAGTAGACAGTTTTAATTTGATACGAAGCTTGTAGAGTCTTTTACTAGCATATTTTTTCAGTTTGGTCCTGCGAGAAGTAGAAGTGGATCAGGGAAAATCTTTTACGAACCTGTAAAAATGTAGCGTATTTTCTTTAGTAAATGGAGAAAAGTTGTAATCAGTCGCTGTACAACATATTTTAATGCACATCGAGTAGCTTATATCTCTGGATTTATAATGGGTTCGACCTGCAGCGAACAGTCTTCAGATCTGAATATCTCGGCTACAAGGTTGGTTGCTTAGTTTGGGGCGAAGGGACGAAACAGCAAGGTCATCGGTCCTAACGGCGTACCCCATGAAATTGTTAGCAAACTCGCAAAGTATGTCTGGGAACATTTTAAATGGCGGGCAAAATCAAAATGGCCTGGTAAATCAGCCTAAATCGGGTGGATGATTTGAGTTGAGCTGACCACTCAGCTCTCATAGGGTGCATGAAGTATTTTCAGAGACCACTTTCCAAATGAACAATTGCTCCCTATCTTTTGACACAGAAGTCAAAGGGACGTGAAACTCCGCTCTTCCTACATTTTTCCACCGTATTTCGCTTTGTATTCCACTGTTCCACAACAACGCAACATAACACTTTGCTTAAAGTGAAATCTGCGGGGTACAGTCACACGTTTGAAACATACATCGGAGAAAAGTAGCCAAATTACTTTTACTGGTACTGTGTTCAAAAGACGACAAGACAAGCTTTCTGCTATGTCCTCAACTCCAGCTGGCTACTGTGATAATGTTCTACGTTTTGCGTTCCGTAGAGCATAGAAGTAGTCATAAGAAGTGGTTATTACAGCCGGTTTATTGCTGTAAAAGGCTTTGCTGTAGCGCATATAGTTCCATTCCACCAGAAGGTTGCGATTCAAACGTCCGCTTTGTTCCCGGGCCTTGAGTGCTGCTTGATTTCGCGTTGCCCTCTGACAAGTGCAATTACCGCCGAGCATAAACAGAGTGAGTCACCGGCCTCCACAAGTCCATAACGCAGCCGGCGCGCCGCTGCTGAAGCGAGGGAGGGACGCCCGCTGCCGACATCGCAGCTGCCTGCAAGATCCCTGTACGTCAAATGCCGGCAGCAAACCGACAAATAAACAAAACCAGCGCAACATGATAGCTGTTAGTCCGGTATTACACAATCAAATTTCTTTGTCAAAGATTTCATCAAAGATGTGATCGAATATTCCATCAAATATACACTCCTGGAAATTGAAATAAGAACACCGTGAATTCATTGTCCCAGGAAGGGGAAACTTTATTGACACATTCCTGGGGTCAGATACATCACATGATCACACTGACAGAACCACAGACACATAGACACAGGCAACAGAGCATGCACAATGTCGGCACTAGTACAGTGTATATCCACCTTTCGCAGCAATGCAGGCTGCTATTCTCCCATGGAGACGATCGTAGAGATGCTGGATGTAGTCCTGTGGAACGGCTTGCCATGCCATTTCCACCTGGCGCCTCAGTTGGACCAGCGTTCGTGCTGGACGTGCAGACCGCGTGAGACGACGCTTCATCCATTCCCAAACATGCTCAATGGGGGACAGATCCGGAGATCTTGCTGGCCAGGGTAGTTGACTTACACCTTCTAGAGCACGTTGGGTGGCACGGGATACATGCGGACGTGCATTGTCCTGTTGGAACAGCAAGTTCCCTTGCCGGTCTAGGAATGGTAGAACGATGGGTTCGATGACGGCTTGGATGTACCGTGCACTATTCAGTGTCCCCTCGACGATCACCAGTGGTGTACGGCCAGTGTAGGAGATCGCTCCCCACACCATGATGCCGGGTGTTGGCCCTGTGTGCCTCGGTCGTATGCAGTCCTGATTGTGGCGCTCACCTGCACGGCGCCAAACACGCATACGACCATCATTGGCACCAAGGCAGAAGCGACTCTCATCGCTGAAGACGACACGTCTCCATTCGTCCCTTCATTCACGCCTGTCGCGACACCACTGGAGGCGGGCTGCACGATGTTGGGGCGTGGGCGGAAGACGGCCTAACGGTGTGCGGGACCGTAGCCCAGCTTCATGGAGACGGTTGCGAATGGTCCTCGCCGATACCCCAGGAGCAACAGTGTCCCTAATTTGCTGGGAAGTGGCGGTGCGGTCCCCTACGGCACTGCGTAGGATCCTACGGTCTTGGCGTGCACCCGTGCGTCGCTGCGGTCCGGTCCCAGATCGACGGGCACGTGCACCTTCCGCCGACCACTGGCTACAACATCGATGTACTATGGAGACCTCACGCCCCACGTGTTGAGCAATTCGGCGGTACGTCCACCCGGCCTCCCGCATGCCCACTATACGCCCTCGCTCAAAGTCCGTCAACTGCACATACGGTTCACGTCCACGCTGTCGCGGCATGCTACCAGTGTTAAAGACTGCGATGGAGCTCCGTATGCCACGGCAAACTGGGTGACACTGACGGCGGCGGTGCACAAATGCTGCGCAGCTAGCGCCATTCGACGGCCAACACCGCGGTTCCTGGTGTGTCCGCTGTGCCGTGCGTGTGATCATTGCTTGTACAGCCCTCTCGCAGTGTCCGGAGCAAGTATGGTGGGTCTGACACACCGGTGTCAATGTGTTCTTTTTTCCATTTCCAGGAGTGTATTTGACAAAGGTCTTTGACGTAGCGCTAGAAGGAGTATTACACTGTCATCATATTTTTCGTCATAGTTCAAGATGGCTGACAACAACAACTTGTTATTAACCACAGCAGTTGCATGTACCACAATTGCACTGTGTGCACATGCGGAAGAGAAGCGGGGGGAAAAAAAGGAAACATACCTGGGTGAAGCCGTGGGTTTTACGACGACACGATAAAAGGATTCAACAAAAATTGTTACGTGAGCTTATAGTGGAGGACGTCAAGTCGTACATCAATTACTTAAGAAAGGATGAGCATACATTTCTGTATGTGCTCAGTGAAGTGTATCCTCATATCACAAAGCACAATACTCACTTAAGAACTGCTACATATGCAGAAGACAGGCTCACTGTAACACTCCGATTCCTTGCTACAGGAGAGGGTTAGGTTAGGTCGGGTCTCCAATTTTCTTAATCATTTTTGTATTCAGCGTGCCTCACGTTGTAAAGCGCCTCATCAGCTTCATACATCTCTGTTAATTTTGTAGTTGTCGGCAAACACCAATTGTATTTACCCGCAATGTTTATAAAAACACTACTGATGACAGAATGCAGCGATGCTAGCGCTCCACGTGGTAACATGTCACATTGCAGTGAACAGAAGACAAGCGACTTCTTTGACCAAATCTAGAGCGAGGCCCTAGATTTGATCAAATATTGGATGACATTTGGTGAAGTTCCCTATTACACCATCAAATATCTTTGACAAAGATACTGGACAAAGATATTTGACAAAGAAATTTGATAGTGTAATACCGGCCTTACCTCAGAAGACGAAAGGAACATTGAGTTCTGTGTTATCAGATAGGGAACGCTTCGCCAGTTGGATTAACATCAGGGAACGAAGTTGTAAATTTACTGAGGGACTTTTTTCCGGCATTCGTCTAAAATCTTAAATGTCTTGGAGAATCGCATTTTCACGAGAGATAACCTGAAATGTCGACCATTGTGCCATTTTATTTGGTAACGTCTCTACTTTTGTTGTCCAAACATACAGGACGCACCTACTACAGGCCAGTTTATGTTAAACTGTGAAATGGTCTGTTGCTGAGCTATGTCATCAACTGCATTACGTGATGCCAGCTCAGCTTCGAGCGGTGCCACCGATAGCGGACCGTTGTATAATTCTGAGTGTGAATGTGATTAAAAAAGGCTCTGAGCACTATGGGACTTAACGTATGTCATCAGTCCCCTGGAACTTAGAACTACTTAAACCTACCTAACCTAAGGACATCACACACATCCATACCCGAAGCAGGATTCGCACCTGCGACCGTAGCGGTCGCGCGGTTAGAGACAGTAGCGCCTAGAACCGCTCGGACACACCGGCCGGCTAGTGTGAATGTGGACTTGCTGACATACAGGTAATATTGTCCGATAAAGGACAGTTAATAGCACACCGTAGAATGTAGCTACCTTTCCAGAATTTCTGGCGGAATGAGATTGTATATTCCTACCCGCGCTAGGAGGACTAGCAAAATTATCGATGCACTCATGGTGTACCAAGACAGTTATAGAGAATACAATATATTTTTACGCTGTGCAGTAGCTAAGTGCAAACCAGTTAGGGGTGATTGGCCGTGCTGCCACTGTGCTATAATCGGAGCGACAATCGCCTCCTTGGCGCTGATATACGACAGAGTAACACCACTAGAGACACCCACCAACACGTTTATGTGAGCGTCGTCATAGCAACTTAAGAGTCTGCGCTTCCTTTCCCAAAGCAGAGAACAGTCCATCAGTAGCCACTCACGCTCCAAAAGGTGAACCTGAATAAACACCTAGTAGCTGTTGAGACTCGCCTTCGCCGACGGGCTTGAAGAAACTTCTGGGCCAGCCAGATGAGTTAGGCAAAAAGCAGACTCATAAACGATTGCACAGAATATCCAAGCAAGTTAATAATGATGATGATAATTATTATTATTATTTATTTATTTATTTCATTATAATCGTGTGTAAACTACCTTTATATCAGGCTTTTATCAAATGGCTCTGAGCACTACGGGACTTAACAGCTGAGGTCATCAGTCCCGGCTTTTATCGCCGGCAGCTCAAGCGGATGTGAAAAGCAGTTCCATTTGTTCTCAGTATAGCCGATCGTGAAGGTATCAATGTTACTAAACGGCTAAAGCTATCAATCAGCTTGTCTCAAGCGTAGATTGCCAATGTAACGGCTTCCAGCGGTAACAAAAATTTTAGTTTCAGATTTCATATAATTATCGATCGAATTTAAAAATTTAAAATGCTGTCATAACCTATTCGATAAGAAGTATAACCTTACGTTCAAGGTTTAACATAGTAAGTATAGAAGTTATAAGCTGTGTAAACTCATGTTGAGGCAATGTTACTCAAAGCGCGCAAATTGCCCAGACTACATTCATCCAGTATTTCAGAACGAGAGCATTTAGCATGTGTTGTTGTTGTTGTTGTGGTCTTCAGTCCTGAGACTGGTTTGATGCAGCTGTCCATGCTACTCTATCATGTGCAAGCTTCTGCATCTCCCAGTACCTACTGCAACCTACATCCTTCCGAATCTGCTTAGTGTATTCATCTCTTGGTCTCCCTCTACGATTTTTACCCTCCACGCTGCCCTCCAATACTAAATTGGTGATCCCTTGATGCCTCAGAACACGTCCTACTAACCGATCCCTTCTTCTAGTTAAGTTGTGCCACAAACTTCTCTTCTCCCCAGTCCTATTCAATACCTCCTCATTAGTTATGTGATCTACCCATCTAATCCTCTGCATTCTTCTGTAGCACCGCATTTCGAAAGCTTCTATTCTCTTCTTGTCCAAACTATTTATCGTCCATGTTTCACTTCCATACATGGCTACACTCCATACAAATACTTTCAGAAATGACTTCCTGACACTTAAATCTATACTCCATGTTAACAAATTTTTCTTCTTCAGAAACGCTTTCCTTGCCATTGCCAGTCTACATTTTATATCCTCTCTACTTCGACCATCATCAGTTATTGTGCTCCCCAAATAGCAAAACTCCTTTACTACTTTAAGTGTCTCATTTCCTAATATAATTCCCTCAGCATCACCCGACTTAATTCGACTACATTCCATTATCCTCGTTTTGCTTTTGTTGATGTTCATCTTATATCCTCCTTTGAAGACGCTATCCATTCCATTCAACTGCTCTTCCAAGTCCTTAGCTGTCTCTGATAGAATTACAATGTCATCGGCGAACCTCAAAGTTTTTATTTCTTCTCCATGGATTTTAATACCTACTCCGAATTTTTCTTTTGTTTCCTTTACTGCTTGCTCAATACATTGAAGAACATCGGGGACAGGCTACAACCCTGTCTTACTCCCTTCCCAACAACTGCTTCCCATTCATGTCCCTCGACTCTTATAACTGCCATCTGGTTTCTGTACAAATTGTAAATAGCCTTTCGCTCCCTGTATTTTACCCCTGCAACCTTTAGAATTTGAAAGAGAGAATTTAGCATAATTTGAAAAATTTTTCGAAGCTTTCGCTCGCTGACACCCCCCACAAAATGATGAAAGGAAAAAAGTTTATAGCTTACTACTTTTTCGCTGTTCGTGTAGTCGAACTTCAACATCAGACATAAATTTCAATTTATTATTTCTTTACTGCTAACTCCATTCACGATGCAGTTTGTAGAGAGTATCCATGTGTACCACTGAATGTACCTGCAGAATTATACAGTGGTACCACACATAGTTGAAGAGAGATGGCATACAAACATTGAGGTACATGAGAAAATCGCTTTTCTTAAAACATAGAGCAAATTATTCATACTGTACTCAAGGAGTGTTTAATAATGAGAGCGCTTTTACCTCATTTGTAATCAGATATCTGAAGCTGTTTTGTACGTGATAATTCAATTCTTTAAACAATCGGGGATAGAGGGGTAGGGATGTGTGGGGGCGAAGTGTTCCCCATGGTTTGCAATTCAAACACGTGAGATATTCAAAGTAAATCACACATGGCGACAGACCGCATTCTTCATTGGTGTCATATGACACGTTTCAGATTTTCTACAGTGCCCCCCTCCCTTCTCTCTCTCTCTCTCTCTCTCTCTCTCTCTCTCTCTCTCTCTCTCTCTCTCTCTCTCTCTCTCTCTCTCCCTCGTATTCTTTTGGTGCCTATTCGTATACATTTCTGTTCGCTCCCGTACGCTGAAGCGTAGCGCCGTATAACGATCCTGCCTTGGAGGCGGTTAAGTGGGAGATGTGTCTCAGAGCTGGATAGTGACAGATGGTGACGCGAGACTGGACACGCACGTAGTTTATGTATCAGCCGATAGAAGACAGTATTGGATAGGGGACTGATTTAGTTTCGATTGTGCCCAGTAGAGTGCACTAAAGTAGTAGAATGTTTTTCATAAACTGTTCTAGTATTTTCATAAAGTGTTATTCTTTCTTTTTGTGTATGTAAAATGTTATAAAAGTGTTTTAGCAGTATGAACGATGCATGAGTGTGGTTTAAGGTTAATATGAAGGTAATTGTTTAATGAGTTTTGTAGTAGTATTTAGTGTGGGAACATTCCGATGAAGTATGGATATGAACAAAGGTATTTTTGTAGAATAGATTTGTAAAGTAAGTTTATGGTAAAGGGAAAGTTAATTCAGGAATAAATAACAACAGTAAATAACTTTATGCATAAGCAAAACTTCAGCATATTAGATAATTACGTCGGTAAAAAGTGAAGTCGTGAGGTTTACTATTTTGCGATTGGTTATGAATGAAAAGCGCAGACTGACGCGGGAGAATATTTTTTTGCTATTGGCTGTTGAGTAAACTGACCAATGGTAAAGCAATATTCTTCGCGCGCTTCTCTCTGCTGGTAGGGAAGTCTTACAGTATTCTAGAGAGGAGTAGGAGCCTAGCCATGAAACAGTTCGGACGTGTGCTGTAGTAGTTCCGATGGAAATGAGAAGTTACCGGATCTAGCAGTATTTCATACATCAAAAGTGCTGTAAAGTGACGGCATAATAATTCCGATGGGTGTGTAGAAATTTCAGAATTTTTAAGTGAATTTTGTGAAGAAAAAAAGACATATTCCGCGTGGCGTACTGAGCAGGTCGGTGGCTAAAAACTGAGACTCCATTAGGTACCGACAAACTTAATATTTGGCGAGCATTCTCAATCAAAAACAATCAGTATTTTTGTAGCTATTACGTTTTCGGGAAATGCAACACCATAAACTTGTTAACGTGAGTGGAAGGGATTATGAGTAACTTAAGACTAGCACGGGCTTGGCAATGATACTTGTTCACCTAATTGTCAGAATATATTAATTGAGGACAAAATTTCCGCCGGCCGGAGTGGCCGTGCGGTTAAAGGCGCTGCAGTCTGGAACCGAAAGACCGCTACGGTCGCAGGTTCGAATCCTGCCTCGGGCATGGATGTTCGTGATGTCCTTAGGTTAGTTAGGTTTAACTAGTTCTAAGTTCTAGGGGACTAATGACCTCAGCAGTTGAGTCCCATAGTGCTCAGAGCCATTTGAACCATTTTTGAACAAAATTTCCAACCTTTCATTTCATATGAAAACTTTCTCCCGAAACGTAGATTAGTGACTTTAATTGCAGCCTGGTTCACGTCGAAGTACAGTAGCTTTCACTCGGCTTTCCTACTGATGATCTGCTGAGAGAATGTTCACATAGGTGCAGGTCCGTCGTAAAGGGACGGAAAGAACCGTGCCGCCGCAACGGCATACAGTATTTTCAGAAATATGAGCGTCCACTAGAAGGAGATATTGTCTCACTCGTTTGTTGATGCTACGGATATGGGCTGTTTGTCGACTGGTGCACAAAAAAATTCAGTAAATAAACCTAAAAGAACATTCAGAACATTAGGGACTTCGATGGGTGTTAGTTTCCTCAAAGAAATCAGCAAAAATTACTATTATCATTCATAGCAAGTTAAGTTTGTTCATAGTTCCGTGGTTCTAACCCAAATACTCGCTGTTGGTGAATAGTGCTCACCCGAGCAAGTCCCATGAATGTAATCGAAGCTCCAACTCGCCTCTGTCTCTGGTACAAGTGGGGAAACACCACGGAGGCTCTCCCGTGATACCCTGCGGCCAACGACGCCATATTAGCTTCAGAACAGAATACTAATTGAGTGGACTGATAATTTGTGGTAAGAATTAAACAAGAACTTCTTGCCTTACTTTACCTTGTTGGCAGATTTTATATGGATATATTAATTATTCCGATACCAATACTTTCTCCAGCTGGATATCAAAGTTTTACTCTAGAAAAACATTGCTGCAGATTGCTCCCAAATATAATATACATAATTTAAACAGGAAGTGAATTCCGTTTAACACGTTGACTAGATACAGTTTATTTTAGGTTGCTGTTTCGTCTGGAATGCTGCTAGACAGTATAGGAATGAAAATAGAAATATTACGTCCCTTCGACAACGGCCGGCCGGAGTGGCCGTGCGGTTCTAGGCGCTGCAGTCTAAAACCGAGCAGCCGCTGCGGTCGCAGGTTCGAATCCTGCCTCGGGCATGGATGTGTGTGATGTCCTTCAGTTAGTTAGGTTTAATTAGTTCTAAGTTCTAGGTGACTGATGACCTCAGAAGTTAAGCCGCATAGTGCTCAGAGCCATTTGAACCGTTTGAACCTTCGACAACGTGATTTTCACAGACGAAGCAAAACCTCGGAATGAACATGTACAGGACAGGACATTAGCTCCTGTGCCTTTTGTTAGGAATCACCCTGTCATTCGCCAGGGAAGTCACGGAGCCCAAAGGGGTATCTGAACCGTACACCTCCCGAAAGCAAATGCAGCGGCTTAAACCATTATACTCCTCACCAATCGCTGCTATTTCCATAGGTCGTTCGTTGCAGTATTTGTAAATCGGCACTTTTTTATAACCTCGTCTCTGTTGTAGCGTATAAGTAACACAATGGGGTGAAGACTAAAAATTCGAAAGTTCAGCGTTCCAGCCGTGGGCCTTTCTCGGCAACGGAATAAGAATAAAAAAAAAATGCAAACTTGTGTTTTGTTACAGATTCTTCGTTAAAGGGAACGTGTCCTTGTATGTTGCTACATAAATTGCTTTGCATATCGAAAGAAGACGAAGGCATACTCCTGCCACAAGTGTGTGACTAATAAATAAAAGTAATTTACAATCTTACCTTGAAATCCGTAGGTGGGTGCATTGCTCCTTTTGAATCTTGCTTAACTGATAATTGTATGTGGCACCACCATTACGTGATTACGAGATAAACTATCGTGGTGGGAATATTTTATATTGGTAAGCAGCCTCATGATTTGCTCTGTGTGGAAGCAGTAGGTAGAAGTGTAACCGTATATTCACAGTGCCCTAACGACTACACCTCATTACTTTTTTCGATGCTACACAGAATAAGAAGTGATGTGCGTGACAAGGTACAAGACAAATATCGTAATTTGTTGACTACATAGTTGCAATGCCAGAACTAACCGAGCACAGGAAAAACATTATTCACTAGTTTGAAGAGAAACTTACCATGCTGCTTCTGTTCGACGTATAATTTATGTTGTTACGCCTTGTGTCCCTTTACTGGAGGCGAACCTGTTAGTCCAAAATTTCTCTATTGTACTAAAACTCTAGGAGTTCTTCGTATTCGCCCAGCAGTTTTTGCTTCGTATTTCATTTCCCCACACGATAACTGCACTTTAATGCAAGAAGAGAGAAACAAAACCAGGATTTTGTTTTCCAACTAGCTTTTATGATACATTTGTTTGCACTGCTATTTTCTGCAGCCGCTGTTGTTCATCAGTAATTGTTTTTTCCTTCATAATTTTACCGCGTATCGATTTTATTTACAAATGATCGTCAAAGGTCGTTCTGGAAATATGGTACCTCATACATTTCTACGTTTTGCTATTTATGTGTTCAGAACAGTTTTTGTTTTTAAATTTGACATGCAGTTTACTTACGGTGTTTTTTCTTCAGTGTAAGTCTTCCGATGCCCGCTGTTTTCTCCCTTGTCAGCGAAAGTCGAAAGAAACTCGGTTGCGCGACTTTACGAAACCGCTTTAACTTTTGTTGCATTTGTATTGTTTGCACTTCGCTTTTAGTAATGTTCGCAATAGTTGTTTCCACAGAAATATTACTGTAGTTTCACTTATCCCGCACTCAGCACAGTGTTTTCTCTGTTCATTTGTTTTTATCTTATTTTGTGGATATTGCCGAATTCGTGAATATTTCTTGAAATTCATTTGCGCGCGCGCGCGCGCTTGTGTGTGTGTGTGTGTGTGTGTGTGTGTGTGTGTGTGTGTGTGTGTGTATAAATTAGAGAAGATCTGTGGGGCGTGGGTGGTGGTGGCGGGAGGGTGGATAGTGATTATAGGAAAAACAACTGGGAGGAGATGGTGGTAGGAAATCTGAACTCAATTACAGGGACGGGGGTGTGATACTAAGTGGGAGACAGAGTTTTAAACAACAGAAAGCTCGACGGAAAACCAATAACAACTGAAGCTTATAGGAGACTTATGTTATGGTTCGTCGCTGTGTCCATGTATTGTACCCGCTCGTATAGCACCGAGCGAGGTGGTGCAGTGCCTAACACGCTGGTTCCGCATTCGGGAGGACGACGCCTCAAATCCGCGTCCGGCCATTAATATTTAAGTTTTCCGTGTTTTCACAGACTCACTCTAGGCAAATGTTGGTATGGTTAGTTCCCCACCCTTGACAAAGTCCGAGGTGGTGCTCTGTCTGTAATGACCCAGTCGTCGACGGGACGTTTAACCCCTGTCTTCCTTTCTTGCTCGTATAGCGTAACACATAACCCACTAGCTTGGAGGTCGGCCTATTTCGGATAAACTGAGCGCGGCGGGCTAGGTACCTCTGCCTGGTAGGCGGCTGCCCACACCCGTTGAGGCAAATACTGAGCTAGATCCCAACTTAAACTCGGAGAATGCGATACTGAAGCATTTAAAATACCATAGTCCACACGACTCAGAGACATGACGCGCAATCGACTTCCCTCCGTTAGTTCACTGTGACGCCCGTAGCGTCAGGAAGGGCATCCAACTACGGATTCAAGTAAGAAAATTAAATCTGTCAGATACCGAAAAAAGCGGATCTTGCACCGGACAGGATAAACGCCAGGGGAAGTCTCTGTTACAAGTATTCTTCGTAAGCGGTTGAGTGATCCGTGCTCTTCCGGAGTTTGTGTGTCGGGCAACAACTACTCCTATTTGTTTGCGCCTGCTACCAACTCCAGCGATTGGAATTCCATGCCGGTGTTTGAGTCACGAACCCCTTTCAGCACGGAGACCGGGCCCGGCGCGGTCCATTAACACGGCGGCATGTGCACGCGGCGCTTCGAGAGGCCGCAACGGAACGAGATCTCTCTCCAGCGGTCGACGGCCGGGGTTGAACGTTGAGAATAACGCCTTTGTAAGTTCTGTCACTATTCCTTCTAGAAACAAAATAATAAAAAAACCGAAATCAGGTGTATTCGGTGGAAAGAAAAGTTTAGTGGTCCCGTTTCAGTATGTTGTAAAGTGTATTACAATAAGGGTGTGAAATTCCAATTGGACGCCAATTTGGCTGTCATGATTCGATATTTCGATAACCGGGACAGGTAGATAGGAAACTGACAGTAATTTTGAAAGATTTGTTGCAATCATCGTAAGGTGCAACCAGTTTTCGGTAGAAATGCTGTTTCAAAGTCATCAGCTATGAAAGGAATAATCGAAAAAATTCGATGGTACTGCTTCAGTTGTCAATGCAAAACCCATTCTACGAGCTCTGGTCGTCGAGAAGGAAACACCGTGACATTTCACGACAGTGGTCAGGAGTCTAGGCTGCTCGATTTGTCACCGTGCACAAGAAGTGGACATTTCAACAGCCAATCTTCAGCGTATTTTCTTTGAGATTTCCGCCCCTTGCTTACGAAATGCCATTTACTCAACTTGTGCCAACAGACCGTGCACGGCGAAGCGTGTTCTCCAGTCGAATGACTGAACACCAAGCAGCGAGCGCCGATGTTGTGGAAAAAGTCCTCTTCAGCGACGATGACGTCGGTAAGTCACAACTGCCGCATTTGAGTCTCAGAAAATCCACAAATGATTGACGAGAAAAAATGTGTCCCCGTCATGTTACTCTTTGGTGTGTATTGTTATCTGGAGGAACCGTTGGACCATTTCTCTTTGAAAACGAGACATTAATCGTAAATAGCGAATGGCGAACCCAGTTCTTTATGCATCAATTGGAAGGTATTGCTCTTGAAGACATGATGCTTCAGTAAGACGGTGCCACTGGCCCTAGACTGGCGGTGTTACACAAGACTACTTCTCGTATCGTCTCCCGGTTTCGTCAACAGAATTGGCCGCTACAATTTTTAAATTTAACACCTACGTACTTTTTTCTGTTGGATAATTTGAAGTCGCAGGTTTAGTCTAACAAATTCGCGACCACTCAAGCATCAAGTGCCGGAATTGAATGCTGTTACAACGCAGTACCACGGCATTTAAGCAAGCCTGTCGTTCAAAATGGCGCCTGAAGAGTACATGTGTGCGCCACCAGACCCAGGGCAGTCATTATTGCAAGTGTTCTTCCACATATAACTCCCAAATTTTTACATCATAAATGAATGAATATTACAATTCTTTCCTACTGAAAAACGTGTCACTTATACAGGGTGTTTCAAAAATGACCGGTATATTTGAAACGGCAATAAAAACTAAACGAGCAGCGATAGAAATACACCGTTTGTTGCAATATGCTTGGGACAACAGTACATTTTCAGGCGGACAAACTTTCGAAATTACAGTAGTTACAATTTTCAACAACAGATGGCGCTGCAAGTGATGTGAAAGATATAGAAGACAACGCAGTCTGTGGGTGCGCCATTCTGTACGTCGTCTTTCTGCTGTAACCGTGTGCTGTTCACAACGTGCAAGTGTGCTGTAGACAACATGGTTTATTCCTTAGAACAGAGGATTTTTCTGGTGTTGGAATTCCACTGCCTAGAACAAAGTGTTGTTGCAACAAGACGAAGTTTTCAACGGAGGTTTAATGTAACCAAAGGACCGAAAAGCGATACAATAAAGGATCTGTTTGAAAAATTTCAACAGACTGGGAACGTGACGGATGAACGTGCTGGAAAGGTAGGGCGACCGCGTACGGCAACCACAGAGGGCAACGCGCAGCTAGTGCAGCAGGTGATCCAACAGCGGCCTCGGGTTTCCGTTCGCTGTGTTGCAGCTGCGGTCCAAATGACGCCAACGTCCACGTATCGTCTCATGCGCCAGAGTTTACACCTCTATCCATACAAAATTCAAACGCGGCGACCCCTCAGCGCCGCTACCATTGCTGCACGAGAGACATTTGCTAACGATATAGTGCACAGGATTGATGACGGCGATATGCATGTGGGCAGCATTTGGTTTACTGACGAAGCTTATTTTTACCTGGACGGCTTCGTCAATAAACAGAACTGGCGCATATGGGGAACCGAAAAGCCCCATGTTGCAGTCCCATCGTCCCTGCATCCTCAAAAAGTACTGGTCTGGGCCGCCATTTCTTCCAAAGGAATCATTGGCCCATTTTTCAGATCCGAAACGATTACTGCATCACGCTATCTGGACATTCTTCGTGAATTTGTGGCGGTACAAACTGCCTTAGACGACACTGCGAACACCTCTTGGTTTATGCAAGATGGTGCCCGGCCACATCGCACGGCCGACGTCTTTAATTTCCTGAATGAATATTTCGATGATCGTGTGATTGCTTTGGGCTATCCGAAACATACAGGAGGCGGCGTGGATTAGCCTCCCTATTCGCCAGACATGAACCCCTGTGACTTCTTTTTGTGGGGACACTTGAAAGACCAAGTGTAGCGCCAGAATCCAGAAACAATTGAACAGCTGAAGCAGTACATCTCATCTGCATGTGAAGCCATTCCGCCAGACACGTTGTCAAAGGTTTCGGGTAATTTCATTCAGAGACTACGCCATATTATTGCTACGCATGGTGGATATGTGGAAAATATCGTACTATAGAGTTTCCCAGACCGCAGCGCCATCTGTTGTTGAAAATTGTAACTACTGTAATTTCGAAAGTTTGTCTGCCTGAAAATGTACTGTTGTCCCAAGCATATTGCAACAAACGGTGTATTTCTATCGCTGCTCGTTTAGTTTTTGTTGCCGTTTCAAATATACCGGTCATTTTTGAAACACCCTGTAATTCAAAACTTCCGCTGTTATTATAGCACGGCATAAAGAAAGTGTAACGCCATGCTTGCAGTGACATTTTGTGCTACATTACAGGGTGTTCCAAAAAGAATATGCGTATTTCGAATGCATATATTTATTAAACGTTAAGACATACGACTGTGAAACATTACACACACATTTAAGAACCTCTGAAGTTCAGATTACAGATGTTCAATATGTCCTCCATCAGCGACACGAACAATATCACATCGATACTCAAATTCCTCCCATACTCGGGCAAGCATGTCCTTCGGCACTGATGTTACGGCAGTACGGATCCGGTTCTCCAACTCTTCCAGGTTCTGTGGGAGTGGTGGTATGTAAACGTTGTCTTTAACGAAACCCCACAGGAAGTAGCGTTTCATGCAGATATTCACGCACTTGGCGACTCCAGTGAGGGGCTGCCCCGTCTTGTTGAAAAATGAAGTTGTCTTCGTGTAGGCTCGGAAACAACCAGTTTTTAAACACAGCGAGATACTGCAGACCGTTAACCGTGTTTCCATCAAAGAAGATGGAGCCGTAAGCAGATGATCGGGATATCGCACAAAACACATTGACTTTGGGCGAATCTCGCTGATGTTAAATTGCTATATTATGTGTGTTTACCTGACCACTAACATGGAAAGTCGCTTCATAACTGAACACGCTGCGTTGTGTGACAGTGTAATTGTCAATAGCACCAGTAATCTCATTACAAAATACCGCACGTTTGCGTTTGTCATCAGGACTCAGAGCTTGTAACAGCTGTAACTTGTACGATTTCACAACCAACCGACGTCTCAAAACACGCCAAATCGTTGTAGGAAGTTTTATCTCCCGACTGGCACGACTAGTTCATTTTGAAGGACTACGTGGGAAAGCAGTTTGAATTCGTGCAACATTTTCTTCAGGAACACGACAGCGGCCAGGACACTTTTTTACTTACACATCCTGTATCTAGAAACTCGGTACCAGCTGCGAATGTTCCACACATTTGGAGGATCAGTTTGATACCTCAACCTGGAACGTCTTTGCACTGTAATCACTGAACTGCACTTCGCAGGCTCGAGAACACAAAATGATTTCTGCTGCTGTGGAGCCATTTTAAACATATGACGGTTACCAAGCGAAACAGAAGACGACTGACATCTAGCGGCCATTAATATAAACTAGACTATGTATTCGTTACTCCAATAGCCGAGCCGAGGTGCAGCGATCGGTAGCTTGGACAAAATAATACTTCGTAATATGTGTATTCTTTTCGAAACTCCCTGTACTTTGCGTAAGGCGATACAGTAACAGCTGCCGGCCGGCGTGGCCGAACGGTTCTAGGCGTTTCAGTCTGGAACCGCGCGACCGCTACGGTCGCAGGTTCGAATACTGCCTCTGGCATGGATGTGTGTGATGTCCTCAGGTTAGTTAAGTGTAAGTAGTTCTAAGTTGTAGGAGACTGATGACTCAGATTTTAAGTCCCACAGTGCTTACAAGGGAACCTCCCCATCGCACCCCCCTCAGATTTAGTTATAAGTTGGCACAGTGGACAGGCCTTGAAAAACTGAACAGAGATCAATCGAGAAAACAGGAAGAAGTTGTGTGAAACTATGAAAAAAAGCAAAATATACAAACTGAGTAGTCCATGTGTACGATAAGCAACATATAGGATACAGCGAGCAAAGGAGCACCGTGGTCCCGTGGTTAGCGTGAGTAGCTGCGGATCAAGGGGTCCTTGGTTCAAGTCTTCCCTCGAGTGAAAATTTTACTTTCTTTATTATCCCAAAGTTATGATCTGTCCGTTCGTTCATTGACGTCTCTGTTCACTGTAATAAGTTTAGTGTCTGTGTTTTGCGACCGAATTTTGGAGAGCGAAGTTGATTATGTATGAGTGCCTGAACACTGATAATTGTCTGAAAATAATAATTTAAACTTTTCACTCGAGGGAAGACTTGATCCAAGGACCTCTCGCTCCGCAGCCGCTCACGCTAACCACTGGACCACGGCGCTCCTGAGCTCATATCATCCTCGATGTGGCCTATGTTACCCATGGGCTACTCAGTTTGTATATTTTGCTTATTTTTTCATAGTTCCACACAACTTCTTCCTGTTTTCTCGATTGATCTGTGTTCAGTTTTTCAAGGCCTATCCACTGTGCCAACTCATAACTAAATCTGAGGGGGGTGCGATGGGGAGGTTCCCTTGTTAGAACCATTTGAACCAGTGACAGCGACGGTCTTCAGCCCGCTTGTATCTACTGGGTAAAAACTTTAATCCAAGCTGGTAAGCATACTTCCAATCATCAAACCTAGACGAAAGTCTTCAGTATTATCATCATTGTTATTTAGTACAGCCGAGGTATTTATCCAAGCCCCTACTCGAGGGAGGGAGAGGATCCACCAGATCCCGAGTGGCCGCTGTCGGTCTTTAGCAGAAATTGGAATTCCGTTGCCAACTCTAATACCGGTAGTGTGGTATTGATATGTGATACCACTCAATGTTTTGTCCATAGTTGTGGGTTCTTGGACTACTCTGGTAACTGGCGCCTCTTAACTACAACACACGAGGTTAATTCACTTTATTACACGAATGGTAAGAACATTTACTTAACTTGATACAATCCCTGGCCAAACGAGTGCGTGATAATTTACAACTGCCAGTTAGTATTAAAGCATCATTTGGTGCATTAATTAACAACATGTTCTTCTGAAGTACAATGTTCAACATTTACAAAAGTACATTTGCATCTGAGACTTCAATCACACTCTGGTCCTACTCGATGATGCTGACTGCTTCCTGTGAGTTCACCAACTGGGAAGACCAGCTCCATGCTCGGCTCTATATTGACCTCGTGTGAGGATGCCGCTGTGCTGAGAGAGAGGGTGTGTCTTCTTCAGCCACCCCCATTCGTCATCGCGTATTGCAGCCAGACATTCCTGACATCTGTAGTATTGATGTACGTTGCCGACTTTGATGCGGCACCGCGAGCTCTGGACGATAGCACAGTAGCGCCGCGTGCAAACCGCCGAGTAGCAGGTTTCCTTAGTCACAAACACTCGTCATATCTTATTCGTGATGTTAGCTCCGTGCAACAGCATGGACCGTGCTTTGGTTAACAATCATGGATGTAAGAGCCAGAAAATTTTACAGCCAGTGCGTAGTAATGGCACATTTAAAGTCAACAGCCACGCCCTCATTCGGATTCCAACTGGCTTCATCCACTACACGAGGCGATGATGCCATCCTAAAATCTCTGAAACCTACCGTTCAATAAATTTTGTTACGAAGAGAGGAAATGGAGGTATGTTGCCCCCGTTGAATGCTTCGAGGATTGCAGCTGAAACTAAGCCGGCAGCGCCACGGGCCCTGTACGTGAGTAGCAGGGCACGCTCGGCCTGGCGTGACGCTGGAGCCATCGTCACCGTTCCGCACCCTGGCCGACACCTCCGCGCCGTTTACACGCTCGCGGCACTGTGGCGTGACCGCTCCTGCTGCAGGTGACAACACAGCTCCGTCTCCATTACCTGGAAAACGTTCCCGTCGCCATTTAACGCAACGCCAACAGTAAAGACGCACTGTCCACTCACACCATTGTGACCAATTGCTATACTATTGGCCATTAAAATTGCAACATCTGGAAAAAAACAGCAAGTAACTAAATTTTAAACATTTTTTGTATACAGTGTAGCAGGAAGAACATGTCATTAACTTCAAATGTGTGAATAAAAATCTTAGGTCAAGATCGCTGAAATTCTTGTACTGAATAACAGTTTCAGCTCACTGATTCTCCATGTTCAGATCTCAAATACAAGGTGTTTCAAACAGGACTTCACAACTGTGAAAAGTCATAAATTAAGTCATAGTATTTAGAGGTGATTGTAATGTCAATTTATAGAGAAATACATCGGGTTGTGTTTCGCGTAGTTCGCTACCGCCGAATCGCACCGTAACTGGCGCCAGTGGCAGTTGCGTTACAGAGAACCGCCTTCACTGGACCCGAGCGTACTACCTGTGTGTTTGGTTTGAAGAATCGAAGTCGGCGTCAACAGTTCAGCGTAATTTCCTCACTAAGTACGTTAAAGATCCTCCTAGTAGGGCTACTATTTATCAGTGAGATGAGATTAGAACATTCAGACACCATCTTACATCAGACCAGGCTTTTATACAAACAGTATTTTTTTAAAAAAATCGTTAAGTTACTTAGGAGGAATAGTAATAAAATAGTATTAATAGGCTTGAAATCATTTGAATATATGCAGAGACAATGTGACTAAATAACAATGACTAAGGACTAACAACGTTGATACTAGCAGTCATTCTACAGCTGCTGCTGCCACCCATAATAATAATAATAAATATGGCTTTTGGAACAGACAAATGTAAGAAAAATAGCATAGTCAAGGGAAAACACACTAAACAAGAAGATTACATATTGGATAACCACAGCGACTGCGTAGAAGCGATGGAAAAAACAGATGCCTATAAATATCTAGGATACAGACAAAAAATAGGAATACATAATACAAATATTAAAGAAGAACTAAAAGAAAAATATAGACAAAGATTAACAAAAATCCTGAAAACAGAATTGACAGCAAGAAACAAGACAAAAGCTATAAATACTTATGCTATACCAATATTGACCTACTCATTTGGAGTAGTGAAATGGAGTAACACAGACCTAGAAGCACTCAATACACTTACACGATCACAATGCCACAAGTATAGAATACATCACATACATTCAGCAACAGAAAGATTCACACTAAGCAGAAAGGAGGAAGGGGATTTATCGACATAAAAAGCCTACATTATGGACAGGTAGACAATTTAAGAAAATTCTTTATGGAACGAGCAGAAACTAGCAAAATACA
Source organism: Schistocerca americana (assembly GCF_021461395.2). Lineage (NCBI taxonomy): Eukaryota > Metazoa > Arthropoda > Insecta > Orthoptera > Acrididae > Schistocerca > Schistocerca americana. The sequence goes on from NC_060123.1 coordinate 27,706,571, forward strand.
CAAAGCAATCACTCATATAAATACATCGGCTACACCACTGCAATTTCATAACCACTTCTACAACCCTTTAGATCACATATCAACAGATACGAAGAAAATAAAGGATAAAGTTGACATACCAATTATACTATCAACTACAGGAGTCATACCACACAATATCCACCAGTACACCAATGCAATACAGCTACATCCAAACTTATATATACAACTAAAGAAATCTGTAATTATTGATACATGTTCAATTACCCGAAAGTTCCTAAATGCAATATAACACATACCATACAGTTAAAAGGAAGTGACGCTTGATCAAGGTCCGCGTCACTTTCCATTTTTAACCAGACTTAACGTCTGAGGAAGTAAAGAAAAAATAATAATAATAATAGTGGCCGCTACAAAAAGAATTTATTGGTGTACAAATATTTTCTGACATTGCATGTTCTGAGAAATTCAGGTCGATTGCACGCGCTAAGAGCACTGGAAAATGAGGAAGATCTGGTTGGAAGGGAGGATGTAATGGGATGACGAGTGTGTGTAGGGATAAATGTACGTATTACATTAACTATCTTTTGAAGCTGGAGATGTTGAGTTCTCTGATACAATGAGCGAGGTCTGGTCCGAGTCGAGTCACTGTTACTGAAAAGGACTTCGAGAAACTGTCTGAGGGATGGAATTGGACTGGATGGCCTTTCCTGTTACAAGCGAAGCAGATGAATTCCTTTTGTTCCATAAAAAATTTAGTTTTCTGGTTGTACGGGACTTCTACATTTTCTTCGATTGAACTGTACGTGGAGATTATTTCGTTATGTGGAGATTATTGGCGGAAGTAGCTTGGAGTCAGTTGGAGGCGGTGTAGGAAAGAGAAGCGGTCTACATATTGCAGTTCACTGACCAGATCTGGGAATCGTTCTGAAAGTACAGAGTGTCTATAAAATATAAATGTTCATAGTTTCAGCTGTAATCGTTGTAGGGTGTTGGTTCTAGATAACGATTAAAGAGTAATTCAGAGTTTTAGATAAGCACGAGTTCCGATTTGCTGTTTTCCCACTTGGAATTCCTCATACGGAAATGTCGACTCCTGAGCGTAAAGCGTTTTGCGTTCTCCTGTTTGCTAAGTTAGAATATGTAACTACTTTTCAACGTACGCTTCGGTTAAAGTTTGATTGTGATCCCTCGTGTGGAAAAACATTCACCGATGGTACAGTCAATCCGAAACGACCTGTTGTGTGTGTAAAGGGGAAAGCACGGAAATTCCAACAGGGGTTTAAGGATGTTGATCGTGTCTTATCCTCTTACTTTCGTAGTCTTGACCAGTCAATTCGGAAAACAGGTCTTGAACTTCAGTTGCCAAAAACGATAGTGTCGAAGGTTTTAAGAAAAAGTTTACACGTGCGTCCGTACCAGTTATATCTGGTACATCCAGATGACTATGGCGTACGTCATAGGTTTTTGCAAGTGAAACGTTGAAGTAGGAGGATAACTTTCTTGATCCTATGATGTTCAGTGACGAGACAACTTTTCATGTAAGTGGGAAAGTAAATACAGTGTTAATAACTGTGGATCAGAAGATACTCATTAATTCGTACAATATCAGATTTCCCAATAATAAACGTTTTGTGCGCCGTATCCGGACGTAGAGTGTACGGATAGGGGTGTTTTATGTGGTATGTTGCAAGAATGGCTCTCACCCCGTTAGAATGTGAACCTAAAAGCTTTGTTTTGCAACTAGATGGAGCCCCTCCCCATTAGCATCTCTGTACGAGAGTCTAAAACCCTGACATTTGGACTGGTCGTAATGGCCAATACGACAAAGCTCTTATCCGCTTGCCTCCACGTTCACCTGACCTGACGCCATGCGACTTTGTTCCTTGCCGGCTTTATGAAAGATCCTGTCAACGTTCCGCCATTACCTAATGATTTGCCAGAGTTGACACTCAAAATCGAGGAGGCTACTGCGTCCATTACTCCGGACTTGTCAATCAAAATGTGGGATGAATCGTATTTTTGGTTGGATGTGTGCCACATAACTAAAGGTGCACATATTGAACGGTTGTAAGAAAAACTAGGCTAGTTTCCTTCAATTTGAATTATATTTTGTAAATAGTTTAATTTAAACTTTATAACGTACTACTGAAACCGGGACGTTCTTTTATGGACACCCTTTAGCTGGATTTGCTGCATTCGAACGGTGAGGAATTTAAACCTGTCTCCCGGCTCAAGGTGAAACTGATGATCCTCGTTAAAACTGACTTTCCATGTGTAGCAGTGCAGAGAGCTAACTCGGGTCTACCAATAATTGTTGCCTCTTAAGCTGTGGAGCATTAAGTCGTGTATTTGTCTCGCGCACCTCACATCGGCAAGGCTGCGTGAATTGTGGCCGCGAGCGCCAGTGTGAATTCTCACGAATCTGCGGAACTCGGAGCCGCGGTCGAAAGGAACACTTCAACATTAAGTAAGGGTCAAGTACATCTACATACATACTCCGCAATCCACCATACGGTGCGTGGCGGAGGGAACCTCGTACCACAACTAGCATCTTCTCTCCCTGTTCCACTCCCAAACAGAACGAGGGAACAATGACTGCCTATATGCCTCTGTACGAGCCCTAATCTCTCTTATCTTTGTGGTCTTTCGGCGAAATGTAAGTTGGCGGCAGAAAAATTGTACTGCAGTCAGCCTCAAATGCTCGTTCTCTAAATTTCCTCAGTAGCGATTCACGAAAAGAACGCCTCCTTTCCTCCAGAGACTCCCAACCGAGTTCCTGAAGCATTTTCGTAACACTCGCGTGATGATCAAACCTACCAGTAAAAAATCTAGCAGCCCGCCTCGGAATTGCTTCTATGTCCTCCCTCAATCCGACGTGATAGGGATCCCAAACACTAGAGAAGTACTCAAGAATAGGTCGTATTAGTGTTTTATAAGCGGTCTCCTTTACAGATGAACCACATCTTCCCAAAATTCTACCAATGAACCGAAGACGACTATCCGCCTTCACCACAACTGCCTTTACATGCTTGTCCCACTTCATATCGCTCTGCAATGTTACGCCCAAACATTTAATCGACGTGACTGTGTCAAGCACTACACTACTAATGGAGTATTCAAACATTACGGGATTCTTTTTCCTATTCATCTTCATTAATTTACATTTATCTATATTTAGAGTTAGCTGCCATTCTTTATACCAATCACAAATCCTGTCCAAGTCATCTTGTATCCTCCTACAGTGACTCAACGACTACACCTTCCCGTAAACCACAGCATCATCAGCAAACAGCCGCACATTGCTCTCCACCGTATCCAAAAGATCATTTATGTAGATATAAAACAGCGGACCTACCACACTTCTCTGGGGCACTCACCTCCGATGAACACTCACCATCGAGGACAACAGGCTTGATGTGAACATTGTTCTGCGGTAGACAGACTGAAGATTTGTCGAGTATGAATGGATACGGAGAGCGCGCACTTGCAGCCGGGCGTTCACAGGCCTCGGCGACCCCACGCCCGGAGGGGTGTTTTTGTGTACGGCCGCGGCGGTTGCGACCGGAACAGGGCCCGGTTGCCTGTTAAGGGTGGGCTGAGCCCGGATAGGGCAGATCGAGGCCGGCGTGCGCAGCCTATGGAATCAGCATGCTGCCTGCGGTGAACACCTGGCCGCGCCGCCGCCTTCCCGGAAAATGTCTGCCACTGTGCGCACCGCTGCTGCCATCTGCCGGCCGCTGCTGCAAGTCGCCCCCGACTCCTCGTCGAGGCCGTGTTATCGCGCGCCGGAGATCGCTGCAGTTCGCGCAGCTGTGTGAACGGCATAAGATGCTTCTCGCCACAGAATTGTCTTACACCCCATCTATGAGACTTTAGTCATCAATAATGTATTCTCCTTCACTATTTACGACCGTCTACCAACGCTGGGGTAACTTTTCGACTCCACCACTGTAGAAACCACGTAGAGACATATTCGGAACGCACTTTAATCAGGAAAGGAAATTCCTGAAAGGAAGACGTAAAAATCTGAGGGCACAATATCAGATGAATAGGAAGAGTGCGAAGTGACTTCTCAATCGAACTCCTCTATATCGTTTTTTGTCAGTCTATCAGAATGCGGCCGGGCGTTATCGTAGGGTAGCAACACTTCGTGCAGTCTTCCTGGTCGTTCTTGGATTGCGTCTCCGAGACTTCTCAGTTGTTGACAACAAATGTCATCAGTGATGGTTACACCTCGAGAAAGCAACGTCGCTGTTCCGCCAGATAGCACTCCGTCTTCAGCCCACGAGTGGCCTACCGGAACCATCCGACCGCCATGTCCTCATCTACATCTACATCTATACTCCGCGAGCCACCTTACGGTGTGTGGCGGAGGGTACTTATTGTACCACTATCTGATCCCCCCTTCCCTGTTCCATTCGCGAATTGTGCGTGGAAAGAACGACTGCTTGTAAGTCTCCGTATTTGCTCTAATTTCTCGGATCTTTTCGTTGTGATCATTACGCGAGATATATGTGGGCGGTAGTAATATGTTGTCCATCTCTTCCCGGAATGTGCTCTCTCGTAATTTCGATAATAAACCTCTCCGTATTGCGTAACGCCTTTCTTGAAGTGTCCGCCACTGGAGCTTGTTCAGCATCTCCGTAACGCTCTCGCGCTGGCTAAATGTCCCCATGACGAATCGCGCTGCTTTTCGCTGGATCATGTCTATCTCTTCTATTAATCCAACCTGGTAAGGGTCCCATACTGATGAGCAATACTCAAGAATCGGACGAACAAGCGTTTTGTAAGCTACTTCTTTCGTCGATGAGTCACATTTTCATAGAATTCTTCCTATGAATCTCAACCTGGCGCCTGCTTTTCCCACTATTTGTTTTATGTGATCATTCCACTTCAGATCGCTCCGGATAGTAACTCCTAAGTATTTTACGGTCGTTACCGCTTCCAATGATTTACCACCTATGGCATAATCGTACTGGAATGGATTTCTGCCCCTATGTATGCGCATTATATTACATTTATCTACGTTTAGGGAAAGCTGCCAGCTGTCGCACCATGCATTAATCCTCTGCAGGTCCTCCTGGAGTACGTACGAGTCTTCTGATGTTGCTACTTTCTTGTAGACAACCGTGTCATCTGCAAATAGCCTCACGGAGCTACCGATGTTGTCAACTAAGTCATTTATGTATATTGTAAACAATAAAGGTCCTATCACGCTTCCCTGCGGTACTCCCGAAATTACCTCTACATCTGCAGATTTTGAACCGTTAAGAATGACATGTTGTGTTCTTTCTTCTAGGAAATCCTGAATCCAATCACAAACCTGGTCCGATATTCCGTAAGCTCGTATTTTTTTCACTAAACGTAAGTGCGGAACCGTATCAAATGCCTTCCTGAAGTCCAGGAATACGGCATCAATCTGCTCGCCAGTGTCTACGGCACTGTGAATTTCTTGGGCAAATAGGGCGAGCTGAGTTTCACATGATCTCTGTTTGCGGAATCCATGTTGGTTATGATGAAGGAGATTTGTATTATCTAAGAACGTCATAATACGAGAACACAAAACATGTTCCATTATTCTACAACAGATTGACGTAAGCGAAATAGGCCTATAATTATTCGCATCTGATTTATGACCCTTCTTGAAAATGGGAACGACCTGCGCTTTCTTCCAGTCGCTAGGTACTTTACGTTCTTCCAGCGATCTACGATAAATTGCTGATAGAAAAGGGGCAAGTTCTTTAGCATAATCACTGTAGAATCTTAAGGGTATCTGGTCTGGTCCGGATGCTTTTCCGCTACTAAGTGATAGCAGTTGTTTTTCAATTCCGATATCGTTTATTTCAATATTTTCCATTTTGGCGTCCGTGCGACGGCTGAAGTCAGGGACCGTGTTACGATTTTCCGCAGTGAAACAGTTTCGGAACACTGAATTCAATATTTCTGCCTTTCTTCGGTCGTCCTCTGTTTCGGTTCCATCGTTGTCAACGAGTGACTGAATAGGGGATTTAGATCCGCTTACCGATTTTACATATGACCAAAACTTTTTAGGGTTCTTGTTTAGATTGTTTGCCAATGTTTTATGTTCGAATTCGTTGAATGCTTCTCTCATTGCTCTCTCTACGCTCTTTTTCGCTTCGTTCAGCTTTTCCTTATCAGCTATGATTCGACTACTCTTAAACCTATGATGAAGCTTTCTTTGTTTCCGTAGTACCTTTCGTACATGATTGTTATACCACGGTGGATCTTTCCCCTCGCTTTGGACCTTAGTCGGTGCGAACTTATCTAAGGCGTACTGGACGATGTTTCTGAATTTTTTCCATTTTTGTTCCACATCCTCTTCCTCAGAAATGAACGTTTGATGGTGGTCACTCAGATATTCTGCGATTTGTGCCCTATCACTCTTGTTAAGCAAATATATTTTCCTTCCTTTCTTGGCATTTCTTATTACACTTGTAGTCATTGATGCAACCACTGACTTATGATCACTGATACCCTCTTCTACATTCACGGAGTCGAAAAGTTCCGGTCTATTTGTTGCTATGAGGTCTAAAACGTTAGCTTCACGAGTTGGTTCTCTAACTATCTGCTCGAAGTAATTCTCGGACAAGGCAGTCAGGATAATGTCACAAGAGTCTCTGTCCCTGGCTCCAGTTCTGATTGTGTGACTATCCCATTCTATACCTGGTAGATTGAAGTCTCCCCCTATTACAATAGTATGATCACGAAACTTCTTCACGACGTTCTGCAGGTTCTCTCTGAGGCGCTCAACTACTACGGTTGCTGATGCAGGTGGTCTATAGAAGCATCCGACTATCATATCTGACCCACCTTTGATACTTAACTTAACCCAGATTATTTCACATTCGCATTCGCTAATAACTTCACTGGATATTCTTGAATTCTTTACTGCTATAAATACTCCTCCACCATTGGCGTTTATCCTATCCTTGCGGTATATATTCCATTCTGTGTCTAGGATTTCGTTACTGTTCACTTCCGGTTTTAACCAACTTTCCGTTCCTAATACTATATGCGCACTATTTCCTTCAATAAGAGATACTAATTCAGGAATCTTGCCCTGGATACTCCTGCAGTTTACCAATATTACGTTAACTTTTCCTGTTTTTGGTCTCTGAGGACGGACATTCTTTATCAACGATGATAATGTCCTCTCTGGTAAGCCTCAGATGAGGATGCGGGTAGGAGGGGCGTGGGGTCAGCACACCGCTCTCCCGGTCGTTATGATGGCATTCTTGACCGAAGCCGCTATTAGTCGGTCGAGTAGATCCTCAATTGGCATCACGAGGCTGAGTGCACCCCGAAAAATGGCAACAGCGCATGGCGGCCTGGATGGTCACCCATCCAAGTGCCGACTACGCCCGACAGCGCTTAACTTCGGGTATCTCACGGGAACCGGTGTATCCACTGCGGCAAGGCCGGTTCCACCAGTTGCGTAACATCTTTAGTGGATGTGCGCAAGTCATTGTACTTTTAGTTGCTACTTTCTTTGCACTCAAACGTTCTTTTCTTATGTTAGCGTAAAGACTGTTTCTCTTGAGGCAGCAGGAGTGCGCCAAGGGATACACTGTTCATACTTCCCTTTTTCTAGGTCTATACTTTTAATTATTTAACGAAAAAATCCTTATATAATTTTATTCTTGTACTTTTAGAATAAGAGCTTATGTCGTCATACTTCCGAAGTTTCATAATTTTAGTACCTTATCTTCATCAGTAACGAAACAGGCTACGAATGGTCTGTTTTGTTCACGAGCCAAATCACGACGAACAAGCAGAGATGTACATATTGGCCACACCCTCTGATTTTAGCTTAGGACATACGGTATTCTTATACCCGATTTTGAACCTTCCCTCTTGTAAGCATTCCACGATGGTGGAATGATCACATTTCATCACACTTGCCAGCTCTCGAGTATGCTGACGCGCACCATTGTGGATTAATGCTTTTAAGCGATTATCATCAACCCCCGAAGATCTTCTTGAACGTGGAGAGTCACTGATGTCATAACGAACGTCCTTAAAACAAGAAAACCCTTTTCTTGCCGTGCTCTGTACAATGGCGTTATCCCCCATACACGGCGAAAATATTTCTGGCTGCCTCCGATGCTGTGACCCCTCTAATGAACTGAAACAGTAGAATATGTCTGAAATGTACCGGTTTTTCCACTTCGGTCGCCATTTTCTAGTGTCTACAGCTCCACTCACTGTCTCCAAAGGACGAAATGACAATATGTAAACTAAAATAGCAACAGCGGACTACTCACATTTTGGCACAGCCGGCAAAGTACAAGAGTACTGGCAAATAGGATCTTAGTTTCTTGTGGTGAGAGATGCTCAGATGACAGATGCTACTGGCGCTACCCATGAATGGTCTAGTTCCGTGTCCTGCTACAGGGCTGACGCTCGGTATTCATCTGTCAGGGCGTTTCATGGTCTGTCCTTTGCTTCAGCTAATCCTCCACTATCGTATGTAAAAAAAAAAAAAGGAACAAAAATTACAATTTAACTTGCCGTTAACGGCAAAATCTTTAATGATGGAGTGATCGAGCATAGAGTCGAAAATAGACCACGGCCTTTCTTCGATAGGAATAATGTCGATATGCGCCGTACTGAATTTACGAAGACCACTGGAAACGTGACCGGACGGGATTCGAAGCCCGCTTACCGATAATGCGATTCTACTTGCGCACTATACGATATGTGTGGTAAACCAATACATCCACAAATATTTCCACCACCACCCCTTCCCAAACAATACGTGATTATTCTCTCTCTCTCTCTCTCTCTCTCTCTCTCTCTCTCTCTCTCTCTCTCTCTCTCTCTCTCTCTCTCTCTCTCTCTCTCTGTGTGTGTGTGTGTGTGTGTGTGTGTGTGTGTGTGTGTGTGTGTGTGTGTGTGTGTGAGAGAGAGAGAGAGAGAGAGAGAGAGAGAGAGAGAGAGAGAGAGATTGTGTGTGACGGAGAGCAATGAGCAGACAGAGGTGAGCGACCGCTACAGAGAGGCAGGCGCAGAGGAAGACTACGTGTAGTATAACCATATGTCAAAAATCGCAAATGCTAATGACGCTTTGAAATCGCTCGCCATTCTTCAAACAAATGCGTGGCGAAACAAATGATCATAATACAGCTGCAGTAACACGTGAGCTGACTGCAGAAAGGTTATCTTTTGTGATATAAATAAGTCACGTGTGGCGGTTAAAAACAGCAATCTTGAGGAAACAGTGAACACGTACACGACAAACAATCTACACAGCGACGGAAACCGTGAGCAACAATGAAAATGTGGTATCATAAATAGATTTTACGTCTGAAAATGGACAAAAAGCAAGGGAAATAAGAAAAGTTTTGATGTTTGCAAATGCCAAGCTGTGTAATGTTTTCTAAAAATGAAACTTCCAACACAAAACAACTCTAGCATTGAATGAGGTTTGTATACCGTTAGCCCGCATCTCGTGGTCGTGCGGTAGCGTTCTCGCTTCCCACGCCCGGGTTCCCGGGTTCGATTCGCGGCGGGGTCAGGGATTTTCTCTGCCTCGTGATGGCTGGGTGTTGTGTGCTGTCCTTAGGTTAGTTAGGTTTAAGTAGTTCTAAGTTCTAGGGGACTTATGACCACAGCAGTCGAGTCCCATAGTGCTCAGAGCCATTTTTGTATACCGTTACCTTTTTGTTTGTGTGCCTTATTTTTCAGGAAGTCTTGTACTTTCATTAACAGAATCAGTTTCAAACTTTTTAAAATCACAATAACAACTGGCCTCTCAGTAACTCGTAACAATTTATGATACTACTCATTTAGAATTAGACAGGTGTCTCTCAGACACACTGTCACCTCACATAGAAAATTAACAGTAATGTTGTTGCAATTCGCAGCAAAATATATCCAGGGAAAATTTTATCCATGTATATCTATAGCAATTGGGCAGCTTAACTCCGTCGTGTGATATGACTGCAATAACCAGACGGCACTTACAGAAGCACCAGCCAAACTGTTTTCAATGGTGGTCAACACTGACAGTGTTAGCCCGTGGTAGCCGAGTAGTCAGCGCGACACAAATGTCAGTCCTAAGGACCCGAGTTACATTCCCGGCTGGGTCGGAGATTTTCTCCGCCCAGGGACTGGATGCTGTGTTGTCCTAATCATCATTTCATCCCCATCGACGCGCAAGTCGCCGAAGTGGAGTCAAATACACCCGGCGAACGGTCTACCCAACGGGACGCCCTAGCTACACGACATTTAACACTGACAGCAGCAGTCTATGAGCACTATGGGACTTAACATATGAGGTCATCAGTCCCCTAGACTAAGAACTACGTAAACCTGACTAACCTAAGGACATCACACACATCCATGCCCGAGGCAGGATTCGAACCTGCGACCGTAGCAGCAGCGCGATTCCGGACTGAAGCGCCTAGAAACGCTCGGCCACAGCAATACACAAACTATGTACCAACACTCCAGGCCCTAGTAAATGTTAATCATCACATCACATACAGCTCTCACTAGTACCTTGCGTACTAAGAAAGTTAAAATTCACACATTCGAGGACAGACTCAATAGGAGTAGCAACTGCCGACCAAGAAAATGAAGTCAACAGCGCAGAACCCAGTAGTCGATTCCGGCCACAATTTAAAGCACAAGCAAGGCCCTTACCCTCTTGTTTGTTCGACGAAGCCAGCCGCCGCAGATCCCGGTAACAGGTGACATGCTGGAAGCGAAATACACCAACGGCTTCCCAGTAACGTGACTGCTCCCACACCGGCAACATTTGCTACGGCGCCGTCACCCCGGGTAAACAGCCCCTTTTAGATGTGCTCTTCATGCTGCCTTGCGCGGCGCCTGTGCTGTCCGCCAGACTTCCCAAACGACGTTACTGCTAGGCGTACCAAGGCAAAATCCTCGCTACTCGCTACAGCTTACCCCTCGCTCCCCGATCGGGCCGATAGGTGGCGCCAACGCGCGCTCTGCGCACACCACCGGAAAGATGACCCACACCGGCGGCGGGAATATCGCTGATCGAGCCACACGGATCACTCAGTAAATTGAAGGAGTGCACTTTCTTCCGCTGACCCCTTCCGTTGCCAAGGCGACGGATCTTTGTTCACTGAATGTCTCCCTTATAGTGCAGAAATCAGCACCGCCGTCGAGCCATTATTATACGTGCAAATGGAACTTTTCGCGATATCGACAGAAGTTAGCTGGAACTAAATCGTTTCCTCTAAGTGGCAACCTTTGCTCTCAAAAATAGTTTACGCAAGTAGTGTTCTAGAGTGTGGCGCAGAAAAACATTTGAAGCTTATGTTGGCAGCGCTGTAGATGTTCAGTGTGTGGGGGAAAGAGGCCAGACTGTAGAGCAGTAATGGACCTTCGACCATAGATACTAGTAGACTGGCGTTGCTGTGCAGAAGCTATAGGGCTGGTGTGGCTCCAACATAAACCACGTGACTGTTGGCAAAACGTGGCGGGATTTCAAATCAGCGGTCTGCCATCCTATGTTTGTATCGTATTTCACACACATTTCTCAATTGACTGCCAAACGCTTCCAACAAAAATTACTTTTTTATTTGCGAAAAATTATGTCAGAACTACATTTGACCTGGATTTGTTCACAGTACCATTTATAAAATCTAACAAATACATCGAACGCCCCTCTGGTGGGCAGCAGGACGAAATTACTATAAACTATCAATTAAAGTAAAATGTCGTTAAAATTCTTTTAAACAGTGAGAGTGGGCTCGTGTCAAAACTTTAAATATTAGATTCGCCGCGTTTTCTGCTCTAGTCACTTATAAAAGAAAATGGGATATGGGAATTACGTCAACTATAGGTGCCAAAATTGTCGACTTTAGGAGCAGGTCCATTTTAGGGTATCAATTTTAGGTGCACTTCAAAGGCTCAGTTCCTACTATTTTTACAAAAGTTTCAACTATCAGTTTAATAAAAATGTTATTTTAGATGAAAGGTGAGACTTTGAAGTTTCAGAAAACGATTTTGGAGCCTACATTTATTTAATAGCATTAGAAGGTAGAAAAAAATTCTCTTCATGTGTCGACTATAGGTGCTCTTACCTTATTATAATCTCACTTGTATATACAAAAAGGCGCGTATGTGCAGATGGCTTAAAGTTTCGGGGCCTGTATCCAAAGCTGCCTTCGGTTTTCATCCTTAGGGAACCTATGAGTAGGAACGAGAAACTGTTATACTTACTTCTGTAACCGAATTATCACAGATACTTTCCAAAATGTAATATGAGTCTGACTTTACAGGCATCACTTTCAGCACTTTAATTTACGTGACACTCTATTTCAAGTGTAAAAAACATATAAAAGTCACTTCAGCAGATTTCAATAAACGCATCTGCACTATCATAGAAACACACGTGAAATGTAATGCCATTTCCCCCGACAAACCGCTGAGTACAGCCATAAGCGCAACACGAAACAACCATGTTTTGCCAACATTCACGTGACTTTAGCCCAGAGATGTTGGAGCCACGAAAATGACGTCAGGGCCAGCCTATTATATTTATGGTCGAAGTTCCGTTGCTAAGGCGACGGATCTCTGTTGACTGAACGTCTCCCTTACAGTGCAGAAATTAGTCGAGCTATTATTACACGCGCAAATGTAACTTGGAACTTTTCGCGGTATCGACAGAAGTTAGTTGGAACTAAAACCTTTCCCCTCGGTGGCAACCCTTGCTCTCAAAAATAATTTACGCAATTAGTGTTGTACAGGGTACTGGAACATTTGAAGCTTATGTTGGCAGCCCTGTAGACGTTCAGTGTGTGAGGGAAAGAGGCCAGTGTTGAGTAGTAACGGACATTTTGTTGCAGAGGAGCGGTGCGGTGTGTCCGATCGCCATAGTGCATGCCTGTTACCGACATAGTAACAGCGTGACAGCCGCACAGTGTATGTTTCCGTGTCGGTATGAGATTCTGCCCCGCGGGCAAGTTTCTTCTTCATAAGCAATAAAAACATGGCGCCAGCTTTGGGGAAAAAAGTGTAGTTGCCGTGTATTGCCTGAAAACAATGGTAAAGCGTAAGCTGCATTGGTTGGGAGTCGTCGTCATTCGGCGTAAAACATTGCCTCGTCACTGGGGCTCGGACGTCGGAGCGCACAAAGAATACTTCATAGCCATCAATTTTGCCCTTACAAACTTCAGATTGTTCCAAAACTGAAACCTAATGATTCTGTATTGCGCGTAAAATTTTGTGAAAACATCTTGGCTAGCATTAATGAGAATGATAACTTGAACGAAAATTTTTGCAAGTCAGATGAAGCCCATTTTCACTTACGTTGATGTTTGAAAAAGCGGAACTTGAGTTGCTGGACACAAACAGATCCTGTTGTGCTTCGCCAGCGTCCGTAACACAGTGCTAAAATCACTGTGTCATGTGCAGAGTCATGTCGTGGCATGACAGGACATTATTTCTTTGAAGCGTCAGCGTGATGGAGACTTTTTTTGGCTCCAAGGCTCCATTCCCTTCCAGATCTTGACATTCGGCACAACTGGTTTCAACACAATGGAGCCACCTCAAATTCGCTGCCCGACTACGGTGAAGCGTTAGTTTGCGGGGCGTGTAATTTCAAGAATGCTGACATCGCTTGGCTGCCCCGATCTCCAGACACCTCTATGGAGACATTTGGAAAACGTTGTGTACGAAGCGAGACTCATAAACGTTGCTGAGGAGAACACAGTATTGAGTTGTACAAAATCTTCAGATTCAGGTTACTGAATGTCTACGGCGAAATGAACAGCACTTAAATGACGTCTCAGGAAATTTCCGTCTTATAGAACACATTTTAGCATCAAATAAAGTTTTAAAAGTTTCCTTTAATTTTTTCTAATTACGTCGAGTTTTCTGGTTTCTCTGCACCCCCTTTATAATTACAATTTGTTGCATTAAGATTTCAGTTTGAACTCTATGAGACCATTTAAACCATAGTTATCTCCGAGTCTCACCTGTGCTTTCGTAAAACTACGGATGCGTGCTCGTTTTTACACTACTGCCCATTAAAATTGCTACACCACGAAGATGACGTGCTACAGACGCGAAATTTAAGCGTCAGGAAGAAGATGCTGTGATATGCAAATGATTAGCTTTTCAGAGCATTCACACAAGGCTGGCGCCGGTGGCGACACCTACAACGTGCTGACGTGAGGAAAGTTTCCAACATGATTTCTCATACACGAACAGCAGTTGACCGCCGTTGCCTGCTGAAACGTTGTTGTGATACCTCGTGGAAGGAGGAGAAATGCGTACCATCACGTTTCCGACTCTGATAAAGGTCGGATTGTAGCCTGTCGCTATTGCGGTTTATCGTATCCCGACACTGCTGCTCGCGTTGGTCGAGATCCAATGACTGTTAGCAGAATATGGAATCGGTGGGTTCAGGAGGATAATACGGAACGCCGTGCTGGATCCCAACGGCCTCATATCACTAGCAGTCGAGATGACAGGCATCTTATCCGCATGGATGTAACGGATCGTGCAGCCACGTGTCGATCCCTGAGTCAACAGATGGGGACGTTTGCAAGACAACAACCACGAACATTTCGACGACGTTTGCAGCAGCATGGACTATCAGCTCGGAGTCCATGGCTGCGGTTACCCTTGACGCTGCATCACAGACAGGAGCGCCTGCGATGGTGTACTTAACGACGAACCTGGATGCACGAATGGAAAAACGTCACTTTCTCGGATGAATCCAGGTTCTGTTTACAGCATCATGATGGTCGCATCCGTGTTTGGCGACATCGCGGTGAACGCACATTGGAAGCGTGTATTCGTCATCGCCATACTGGTGTACACCCGGCGTGATGGTATGGGGTGCCATTGGTTACACGTCTCGGTCACCTCATGTTCGCATTGACGACACTTTGAACAGTGGGCGTTACATTTGAGATGTGGTACGACCCGTGGCTCTACCCTTCATTCGATCCCTGCGAAACCCTACATTTCAGCAGGATAACGCACGTCAGCATGTTGCAGGTCCTGTACGGGCCTTTCTGGACACAGAAAATGTTCGACTGCTCTCCTGGCCAGCACATTCTCCAGATCTCTCAGCAATTGAAAACGTCTGGTCAATGGTGGCCGAGCAACTGGCTCGTCACCATACGCCAATCTCTACTCTTGATGAACTGTGGTATCGTGCTGAAGCTGCACGGGCATCTGTACCTGTACACGCCACCCAAGCTCTGTTTGACTCAATGCCCAGGCGTATCAAGGTCGTTATTACGGCCAGAGGTGGTTGTTCTGGCTACTGATTTCTCAGGATCTATGCACCCAAATTGCGTGAAAATGTAATCACATGTCAGTTCTAGTATAATATATAATACCCGTTTATCATCTGCGTTTCTTCTTGGTGTAGCAATTGTAATGGCCAGTAGTGTACATGCTGCCTATGCGGCGAGAAAAGTGTCCATGGGACGCAGGATTCACTTAATGCCCACTACCACTTCTTCCACCAACTACGTGCAAAGTGAAAGTTACATTGTGCGTAGCAGTAGAAGATCCTCGCAGCAGTACGGAGATGACACGCACTGCCCGGGCGGATCCAGCGCGGCTGCCACGAGGTGTGATCCGGAGCGTCAGTACACGCACGGCGCGTGGGCGCGCAATCCACGTCGTAGACAATAGGGGCGGCGGGACCCCCGGCGAGCACACAACAGGCGCCCACGCGTGTTCACGGCGCCCGTCGCGTGAAATATCGAAAGCCCCTGCCGCTAACACTCTGTACTTGTACCGGTACCTGCCCTCCAACATCCGCTTTGGGGCTGCGATTCCACCAGTCGTGTTGACAATTACATCGGGGGAAATGTCAAACGAGAATGTATTTTCCACACAGTACCATTCGTTTATGTCTTTTCCCTGCTTTCGCTGCGCTCTCAACAATAGAGGACATCGTCACAAACTCTCTCGTTCGGAAGTACGAAGTTAATAATATTTCGTCATAACATTTCATTTATGCGAACTTGAATAAATCTTTGACTTCAGGTTGCAGTGAAAAAAAAAAAGATTCCTCGGTTGGGGGGCTAGTGCACATGAGTCGATAGTGATCAATCGAAAAGGAACTACTGAGACCCAGGGTGAGGCCGGAAGTTCCGTCACCGATATCTGGCTGGCAATCGAATAAGAGTTGTTCCTGGCCGCATGAAGTACCTTATCACCTCATTTTTTGTCGTTGGCCGGGTATGTCTCTGAGTGTCAGAACAGAACAGGATCCATCGTTTCTGCAGTCCGTCAGTTCAAATGTAGGAACCGAGCTCTTGGTTTGTGGCTGAATCTAAGGATCTTTTGGCGATCGTGTAGTTAGTCAAGAAACGGCCTTTGCAATTATTTGTGTTTATGATGCATTAGTCTTTGCAATAAGCGTTTTATCATCTGCTGGCCAATCCTTTATTCTCAGCAATGTTCTATTGGAGCGATCTACTAAAATATGTAGCGCCAAATAAAGTTATAAACCTCAGCTTTATCTACACTCACGGTTATTTTCGCTACAAACAATATCTCCAAATTGAAATATTCGGTAACTGAATGTTTTGTTTCCTGTAAGGCAGTGAAGAACCGTATTGACAGGGCCTTGGAAATCAATAAACTCGCCACTGACGTAGGTTTCACTGTCCGTGTATTTCTGAAACTCATAAACGAATAGAGCGACGTAAATTTCATACACACAACCTCAAGAGTTGATGTGGGTTCGTAAAAATAAAGAAAAAAAAAGAAATAAAAAACCAAGCCAGTGGAGGCCTGGCTGTGTATGAAGGGCTTATTTCAATAGTGGTACAAGTCCATTACCTCCACTTTTCTGCCTATAATGCTTCTGCAATTAATCATCCAAACAAACAGACTGAAAGGTTCATCTCTAGCAAGAAGCCATATGGTTGGATATTTCTGGTATCTCAACTGCAGATTTTTCAGCGCTCATTTAACCTTGGGGCTCTGTATTTCACAATGAACAAAATGGACTTGTACCACTATTGAAATAAGCCCTTCATATGTGACTCGCATCTCCCTTCAGCAATTAAGACGACGTGTGCCTTCTTCCAGTTACCACTCCTTCGTGTAACTGATTGAACGTTCTCTCTTTATGGGGCTATATGTGGTTAGTAGGAAAATAAACAAGATATCATAATACAAAATATTTCACTTGAGGTACTGTACCAGATTTGAAGCGTTAGCAGTAGTCTTTTGATTTACCGCGACGTCGTCGCTTGAGAATTAATCTGTATTCGATGTTGGGGTTATATATGGATTGCAATCGATCGTTATGGTTCACACAGTAGGTAAATAACACCTATGACAGTTTCTTCAATAGCTCACGCACGCATATCGCCATTTCCAGCAAAATATTCTCTGTTTAGAACAGGGTTATGCAAAGTTGCATTATTGTACATACGTTTCGTGGAAGAGACGCTATAATTGCAACATTTAACATACTTGTATTCCGTTGGAATTGTCCGTGGTAACGAAATGCATTTCATGTTGAACCAAGCCTATAGCTTTAGAAAGAAGTCCGTTGAACAGATTGTAGTCAGATGTCACAGATTTGTGACTGGATGAGTAAAAGGCTTACCTGTCATTTAGATTCTTCATGAATTGCTCTCTCTCTCTCTCTCTCTCTCTCTCTCTCTCTCTCTCTCTCTCTCTCTCTCTCTCACACACACTCACTCTCTCTCCCCCCCCCCTCTCTCTCTCTCTCTCTCTCCCCCCCTCTCTCTCTCCCCTATCGATCGTTTATTCAACTGAACGCGGTCCGCTATTTTAAGAATTATGTCTTTTTTTTTCTTTCTTTTACCCCGGACCGGATGCTCTTCCTGCCACAATAGTCGTCAGTTAACCAGAGCAGAAGAAGTCGTATGAGCCTTCTGTCCCATTTTAGTTGTTTCTCTATCGTATTTTTTGAAAGGAAAAGTGGGAACGAGCAAAGACTTCGCCTAAACGAGCTTGGAAAAAAGCCGAAATAAGACACTCAGGCTGGTTGGTGACCCAGGCGAAAAGTCGACAGTCTTCCACGCTCATTCGATCCCAATCTGTCGCACCTCCCTGTATCGCGTTAATCAATTCATTTACATTTACACTCCGCAAGCCACCCAACGGTGTGTGTGGCGGAGGGCACTTTACGTGCCACTGTCATTACCTCCCATTTCTGTTCCAGTCGCGTACGGTTCGCGGGAAGAACGACTGCCGGAAAGCCTCCGTGCGCGCTCGAATCTCTCTAATTTTACATTCGTGATCTCCTCGGGAGGTACAAGTAGGGGGATGTTCGATACCTCATCCAGAAACGCACCCTCTCGAAACCTGGCGAGCAAGCTACACCGCGATGCAGTGCGCCTCTCTTGCAGAGTCTGCCAATTGAGTTTGCTAAACATCTCCGTAACGCTATGACGCTTACCAAATAACCCTGTGACGAAACGCGCCGCTCTACTTTGGATCTTCTCTATCTCCTCCGTCAACCCGATCTGGTACGGATCCCACACTGATGAGCAATACTCAAGTATAGGTCGAACGAGTGTTTTGTAAGCCACCTCCTTTGTTGATGGACTGCATTTTCTAGTGACTCTCCCCATGAATCTCAACCTGGCAACCGCCTTACCAACAATTAATTTTATATGATCATTCCACTTCAAATCTTTCCGCACGCATACGCCCAGATATTTTACAGAAGTAACTGCTACCAGTGTTTGTTCCGCTATCATATAATCATACAGTAAAGGATCCTTGTTTCTATGTATTCGCAATACATTACATTTGTCTATGTTTAGGGTGAGTTGCCACTCGCCGCACCAAGTGCCTATCCGCTGCGGATCTTCCTGCATTTCGCTGCAATTTTCTAATGCTGCAACTTCTCTGTATACTACAGCATCATCCGCGAAAAGCCGCATGGAACTTCCGACACTATCTACTAGGTCATTTATATATATATTGTGAAAAGCAATGGTCCCATAACACTCCCCTGTGGCACGCCAGAGGTTACTTTAACGTCTGTAGACGTCTCTCCATTGATAACAACATGCTGTGTTCTGTTTGCTAAAAACTCTTCAATCCAGCCACACAGCTGGTCTGATATTCCGTAGGCTCTTACTTTGTTCATCAGGCGACAGTGCGGAACTGTATCGAACGCCTTCCGGAAGTCAGGGAAAATGGCATCTACCTGGGAGGTTTGCTTCATTCACCTCACTAACAAAAGGACACTGCAGTTCCGCTAACAGCCTTCACCTTATAGCAACTTGTTGCGGCCGAACTCTAGAGGCGCACTCCAACTGAAGCCTGGAGTGTGACGTCATCGGTGTCGCCGTGCAGGTCGCACCTGCCGTTTCTGCGACAAACAGCGGGGCAGCGGGGCCGTCAGAAATAGGTTCCAGGCGGGCGCAGCGGCGGAAGCGGCGTACCCGGAAGCCGGCGCGATCCACGTCCCAGGCGTGTGCCGCCCCCGCTGCTATTTCGGAGGGGAGCCCGGGGCCTGCGTCCTGGGGTACCCTGTCCTAATGACTGCGGCCTAGCGCCGTTTCCACGTCACCGGCGAGCGCCGCTGCGGAGGAACCCGGGCAGTCGATATCTGCTTCCGCAAAGGCGACATGATGTGCGGTATGCACTCAGTGCTACTGACGATACGACGGAGAAGCAACAATCATTGGTGGACCGCGTAGAAACGTAGACGAAGCGACTCAACTGGTCCGCAGTGCGACAACAGCAATGCAACACTGAAACGAATAATGTCGTATTTCCCAGCGCAACACGGAGTGCTCTACGTAAATGTGTTGTACACTCCTGGAAATGGAAAAAAGAACACATTGACACCGGTGTGTCAGACCCACCATACTTGCTCCGGACACTGCGAGAGGGCTGTACAAGCAATGATCACACGCACGGCACAGCGGACACACCAGGAACCGCGGTGTTGGCCGTCGAATGGCGCTAGCTGCGCAGCACTTGTGCACCGCCGCCGTCAGTGTCAGCCAGTTTGCCGTGGCATACGGAGCTCCATCGCAGTCTTTAACACTGGTAGCATGCCGCGACAGCGTGGACGTGAACCGTATGTGCAGTTGACGGACTTTGAGCGAGGGCGTATAGTGGGCATGCGGGAGGCCGGGTGGACGTACCGCCGAATTGCTCAACACGTGGGGCGTGAGGTCTCCACAGTACATCGATGTTGTCGCCAGTGGTCGGCGGAAGGTGCACGTGCCCGTCGACCTGGGACCGGACCGCAGCGACGCACGGATGCACGCCAAGACCGTAGGATCCTACGCAGTGCCGTAGGGGACCGCACCGCCACTTCCCAGCAAATTAGGGTCACTGTTGCTCCTGGGGTATCGGCGAGGACCATTCACAACCGTCTCCATGAAGCTGGGCTACGGTCCCGCACACCGTTAGGCCGTCTTCCGCTCACGCCCCAACATCGTGCAGCCCGCCTCCAGTGGTGTCGCGACAGGCGTGAATGGAGGGACGAATGGAGACGTGTCGTCTTCAGCGATGAGAGTCGCTTCTGCCTTGGTGCCAATGATGGTCGTATGCGTGTTTGGCGCCGTGCAGGTGAGCGCCACAATCAGGACTGCATACGACCGAGGCACACAGGGCCAACACCCGGCATCATGGTGTGGGGAGCGATCTCCTACACTGGCCGTACACCACTGGTGGTCGTCGAGGGGACACTGAATAGTGCACGGTACATCCAAACCGTCATCGAACCCATCGTTCTACCATTCCTAGACCGGCAAGGGAACTTGCTGTTCCAACAGGACAATGCACGTCCGCATGTATCCCGTGCCACCCAACGTGCTCTAGAAGGCGTAAGTCAACTACCCTGGCCAGCAAGATCTCCGGATCTGTCCCCCATTGAGCATGTTTGGGACTGGATGAAGCGTCGTCTCACGCGGTCTGCACGTCCAGCACGAACGCTGGTCCAACTGAGGCGCCAGGTGGAAATGGCATGGCAAGCCGTTCCACAGGACTACATCCAGCATCTCTACGATCGTCTCCATGGGAGAATAGCAGCCTGCATTGCTGCGAAAGGTGGATATACACTGTACTAGTGCCGACATTGTGCATGCTCTGTTGCCTGTGTCTATGTGCCTGTGGTTCTGTCAGTGTGATCATGTGATGTATCTGACCCCAGGAATGTGTCAATAAAGTTTCCCCTTCCTGGGACAATGAATTCACGGTGTTCTTATTTCAATTTCCAGGAGTGTATAATACACGGGGAGGGAAATTTCAGGTCATCTGGTGTGCCCAAAGAGGCTGGTAAGTGTAGATGAACGAGAGCTGCATCCGTCTTTTACTTTACGTGTGAAATGAAATGAAATCATCGTATGGCATTGTTGGCCGGGAGACCCGATGCCGAAATTGCAAGTCCTTTTTAGCTGACGCCACTTCTGCGACTTGCGAGTCAATGATGATGAAACGATGATGAAAGACACACAACACCCAGTCATCTCGAGGCAGAGAAAATCCCTGACCCCGCCAGGAATCGAACCCGGGACCACGTGTGCGGGAAGCGAGAACGCTACCGAAAGACCACGAGCTGCGGACTTTACGTGTGGGAAAAAAAAAACACTGTTCTGGGACTCGTGCACCTTCTCTGCTGTGCAGTCTTTCTCATTCGACTCTGTGGAAACTATTATGTAAAAAACTTGATTTTTCTCATTTTATAGTCTGATATCACAGCTTTTCGCTTTTACCTATGGTTATTGTGACACTGCGAAATTAAATAAAAAAAAAGCATATATTTTGAAAAGTTGGCAGTGAAGCATGCAATCGTTGGGCTGTTTCCGTTTGGTGCGTTTTATGTCATACAGATCTGTGTACCAAACGTAGCTCACCAATCAAATTTCCTTTTAACGTCGGAAGAAGAGCGACACCCCTTTGAAGTCTTGAGAAAATATTAAGGAAATATGTGATATACATACTAAGGCATAAAAACGACGCAGCATGGAGGAACTATCGGAATAGGGCGGAGATCGGTAGATCTGCTGTAGATGGACACACACACAAATGATTACAGTTTCAGAAAAAATTGGATGATTTTTGAAGAGAGGGACTTGACAAAAAAAAAAAAAATGGTTCAAATGGCCCTGAGCACTATGGGACTCAACATCTGTGGTCATAAGTCCCCTAGAGCTTAGAACTACTTAAACCTAACTAACCTAAGGACATCACACACATCCATGCCCGAGGCAGGATTCAAACCTGCGACCGTAGCAGTCGCGCGGTTCCTGCCTGAGCGCCTAGAACCGCTAGACCACCGCGGCCGGCAGGGACTTGACAAAATGAGTAACTCAGTAACAAGTTGGTCCATCGCTGGCCCTTATGCAAGCAGTTATTAGGCTTTGGACTGATTGACAGAGTTGTTGGATGCCCTCCTGCGTGATGCTGTGCCAAATTCTGTCCAGCTGGCGAGTCAGACTGTCAAAAATCCCGAGATGGTTGGAGCGCCCTGGCCATAGTACTCCGAACGCCCTCAACTGGGGTCCTTGCTGGTCCAGCAGGGTGTGACAGGCACGAGGACAAGCAGCAGAAATTCTCGCCGAGTGCGGGCAGGCATTATCTTGCTGAAATGTAAGCCCAGTATGGCTTGCCGTGACCGGCAACAGAACATCGTTGAGGTCCGCTGTGCTGTAATGGTGCTGCGTGTGACAACCAGAGCGGTGCTGCTACGAAAAGAAGTTCATCTACCTCCACGTGATTACTCTGCTATTCACAGTTAAGTGCCTGGCAGAGGCTTCAATGAACCACCTTCATGCTGTCTCTCTACGGTTCCACTGTCGAACGGCACACGGGAAAAACGAGCACTTAAATTTTTCCTGTGCGAGCCCTGATTTCTCTTACTTTATCGTGATAATCATTTCTTCCCATGTAGGTTGGTGCCAACAGAATGTTTTCGCAATCGGAGGAGAAAACTGGTGATTGAAATTTCATGAGAAGATCCCGTCGCAACGAAAAACGCCTTTGTTTTAATGACACTATCTCCCCTATTTCGCGAGAATACATAACGAGCTGACCTTCTCTGAAATTTTTCGATGTCATCCGTCATGAGGCTCCCACACCGCACAGGAATACTCCAGAACAGGGCCGACAAGCGTGGTGTAAGCACTCTCTTTAGTAGACCTGTTGCACCTAAGTGTTCTGCCAATGAATCGCAGTCTTTGGTTTCCTTTACCCACAATATTATCTGTGTGATCGTTCCAGTTAAGGTTATTTGTAATTGTAATCCTTAAATACTTAGTAGAATTTACAGCCTTCAGATTTGCGTGGCTTATCGCGTAATCGAAATTTAGCAGATTTCTTTTAGTGCTCATGTGAATAACTCTACAATTTTCTTTATTCAGGGTCAATTGCCACTTTTCATACAGATATTTTATCTAAATCATTTTGCAATTCGTTTTGGTCATCTGATGACTTCACAAGACGGTAAATGACAGCATCATCTGCAAACAATCTAAGACGGCTACTCAGATTGTCTCCTATGTCGTTAATATACGAGATCGTAGATCAGGAACAATAGAGGGCCTTTAACACTTACTTGGGGAACGCCGGATATTACTTCTGTTTTACTCGATGACTTTCCGTCTACTGCTACGAACTGTGACCTTTCTGACAGGAAATCACGAATCTAGTCGCACAACTGAGGCGATACTCCGTGGCACGCAGTTTGGTTAGAAGACGCTTGTGAGGAACGGTGTTGAAAGCCTTCTGGACATCTAAAAATATGGAATCAATTTGACGTTCTCTGTCGATAGCACTTATTACTTCATGGGTATAAAGAGCTAGTTGTGTTTCACAAGAACGATATTTGGTGAATCCGTGCTGACTATATGTGAATAAATCGTTTTCTTCGAGGTACTTCATAATGTTCGAATACAGTATATGTTCTAAAACCCTACTGCAAATCGACGTTAGTGATGTAGGCCTGTAATTCAGCTGATTACTCCTACTTCCCTTTTTGGGTATTGGTGTTAGTTGAGCAATTTTCCAGTCTTTAGGTACGGATCTTCCTGTGAGCAAGTGGTTGCATATAATTGCTAAATATTACATCCCAGACCATCACCACTTGGTTGCGCCGTATGGGGATGACAGGTTGCTATCCCACCACCATCCAGGGCGTCTCCAGATAGGTCTTCCCTTGCCATAGAGGCTCAGCTAAATAAGGACTCATCACTGGAGACAATTCTGCTTCAGCCAATGAAATTCTAGGCCGTCTTCGTGCTTGCCAAACCCAACCTTGGCGAGCAAGCTAGCCAGTTCTCTCCCCAACCGAAAAAGTTTAAAGCACTATGGCCTGGACCCTACAACCATGTCGGGATTTTGAAATCAAGCGAGCCAGTTGTACAGAATTTGGCACGATATTATTCAGAGGGACTTCCAACCACTCTGTCAATTAATGCCAAGCCGAATAACTGCTTGCATATGGGCCAGAGGTGGGCGTTACTGACTTGCTCTGTTTGTGAAGCTGTCTCTCTTGAATGAATCATTCAATTTTTCTGCCGTTGTAATCATTTGTTTGTCTGTAAATATACGTCACATCTACCCATATCCGTCCCATTAGGATAATTTCTTCGTGGTGCGTCGTTTACTTCTTTTTCTTAGAATGTATTTGGAGGTAATCCGCGACGATAATTGCAGCGAGGCGTAGACACTAGGCTATTGCCGCCTACTGTGCCTTGTCGCTTGTAGTATCGCCCCTGCAGGAACACAAGTGTCCCACGGATAAACGTCGCATCGCGCGATGTCTATTTCAGCGTATCGCGCTGCGTATCGCAACGCCTCCGTGGGAACCACGTCGAAGGCTAAGTTCGCATGAAACGCGAGTTGACCCATGCCAATGCGTGACTGAATTTTAAAAGAACTCAGATGAGCTGTGGAGTGCGTTAGTCGCTGCAGTTATTCAATAAGGAAGCCTCTGTACATGCTGTCTACAGTTACCCTCTTGCCGTCTGTATCGATTTCAGATATCTTACAAGCGGATATTCAGTAGTGAAAGTACGTTAAGTAAATAATGTTGGAAAATCGTCAATATCTGGGATAATTCGTCAGGTTCAAAATGGTTCAAATGGCTCTGAGCACTATGGGACTTAACTGCTATGGTCATCAGTCCCCTAGAACTTAGAACTACTTAAACCTAACTAACCTAAGGACATCACACACATCCATGCCCGAGGCAGGATTCGAACCTGCGACCGTAGCGGTCGCGCGGTTCCAGACTGTAGCGCCTAGAACCGCTCGGCCACTCCGGCCGGCTAATTCGTCAGGTATGCAAAGTTCTCTGCATGAGAATAGAAGATACTGTAATGCCAACACCCGATGAAGAAAAATTGATTGAAATGGCTGAAGGATTTGAACAGTAGGAAAACTCTCCTCGCCGCATCGGAGCTCTCGATAGCAAACGTATTAGAATACAAAAATCAAGAACATTTAGGTTCCTTATACTTCAGATATAAACCTTTTTAGCAAAAGACACGTAGAAGGCTTCCGTGCAATTCTAGGCACTGCACTTAACAGCAGAGAAAACAGGTATATTTATGAGCATTGGAAAGACTGAATACATTACCAGTATTGAAGACGCCTCTGGAACAATGTTTCAGTGCAACCAAACATATCAAGACAGCTAAAACCATAAAACACCTTGGAAATTGAAACTCAGTAGATCTGTAGCTCTCGAACACAGGAAAATCAAACTAAATAGGGCATACCCTGTGTTTGCAGAAAAATATTCGCCTCGTAACATACGTGTGTCAATATTAAACTAACACTCTGTAACGTAGAAATCAGGCTGTCAATCCTATATTCAGCAAGTTGCCTGTCCCTATCGAAGAAGACCCCAATCAGAATCCTTACAAGAACTACCAACACCAACAGAATGTCGCCAGTGCCATCAGAAGAAGACGTAAAGCTTTCTATGGCCATTTGTACCGAGTGGAACCCCATAGTCTGTTCTATAAGATCTTCAAAGAAGCTAACACGGTAAAGCCATTGGACCGGTGTGGATCCAGCAAATAAAGAAAGACTTCCCAGAACTTCACGTTAGGCAAGACTCAGTAATTAATATGGGTGATTATCACTTAGCTGATTGAAACCAGACCCTTCCTAACATCCCTTACATAAGATAGCCACGGTGAGACGAGGAAAAGGTCCGAGAAACTCGAGATAGAGTTCAGCAAGAAAATGAAGGAGTAGTGGACCAGCAAAAAGCTGAAGGTACTTACAAGAAGGCCAAAAAAAGTTTAAAAAAGCTGTTTCAACGATAATATATAGAAGTTTAAAAACCAACTTCATCAGTTAAATGGAAAAAAAGAAAGATAGCCAAGTTGAAATTACAGAAACGAGATGTCGTAGGACGACTGTGGAAGCAGAAGATTACGCATTCCGAACAGCGGCATTATGGTAGAGGTGAACATCTATAGCACAAGAAGTTTAATTAAACAAAGCATTAAAGTATGGAAACGAGCACTTAATAACGATAAGCACTACGTACTAGTTCAGAAAAGTGAAGTTCGTGAACTAAAGAGGCACTTGATTGTGAATCTGGGGACGAAAAAGTGACGAACACCATATGAATCGCCTGGTTACTATCTTAAGTGAAGGTGAAAATCATGTTGATGACGATCCTTCAGGCAGTACAATTCATCATGATCATGATCATCATCATCATCATCATCATCTTCAGTCAAGCTTTAGACCTTGTTTTGCTTTGCCTGTTACAGTACCTTCGCTTCCTCAGTCTTCCTTGACCTCTCCCAACTGGCTTAATTGTTCATATCTGGAGAGGTAATTTTTCTCCACTCATTCTTTCGAGATGTTCATTCCAGTTCCTTCTGTTTTTATCTACTCTATGGAGAATGTTATTAAATATATTCAGCTCATCGACAATTTTCGAATGGAGCAATCTGTCGGCTACTGTGCATCCATTTACTGCTTTTTAGAAACCCCATCTCTGTTGCCTGTGGCCGCGTCGTTTGAGGCGCCATGTCACGGATTGCGCTGCGCCTTCCGTGGGTCGTTCGAGACCTCAAATGGTTCAAATGGCTCTGAGCACTATGGGACAACATCTGAGGTCATCCTCAGTCCCCTAGAACTTAGAACTACTTAAACCTAACTAACCTAAGGGCATCGCACACATCCATGCCCGAGGCAGGATTCGAACCTGCGACCGTAGCGGTCGCGCGGTTCCAGACTGAAGCGCCTAGAACCGCTCGGCCACACCGGCCGCCCGTTTGAGCCCTCCCTCGCGCATGGATGTGTGTGTATTGTTCTTAGCATAAGTTAGTTTAAGTAGAGTGTAAGACCTCAACCGTTTGGTCCCTTAGGAATTCACACACATTTCTGTTGCCTGTATGCGACTTCCTTGAAGCTTACTTGCAACCCACGATTGAGTTCCGTAAGCAAGCGTTGGAAATGCCATTGTCTCATAAAATTTCAATCTCGTTTCTTTCCTCATTTTATTCTCAGACATTTGTTCACTGTCTGTCATATACTCCCAAATTTTGCTAATTTCTTCTCTATATCTTCGTCATACTCACATGTGACGCCACAACATAAATGGTTTAAACGTTTGAATTGTTCTGTTGCTAATCACTGAACCACTGGTTTTGAACCACTGACTTGGTTGTCTTCTTTTTAAAATCGTCAGATGGTAGTCTTCACAAATCTTACCTAATAAATGTATTCCCCTTTGTAGGTAATCTTCATTCTCCGACGTTATTTAGAAGGCAATTTGTTTATCTTAAATCCCCCGTTGAAAATATCATGTTTCCGAATTGTGTCACCTAAATAAGTGTTGAAAAGTGTGGGCGAATTGCTGCACCTTTGTGTAACACCTTTATTTGTGCCGGTAGACTGTGTTAGAGTGCCATTTACATCTAAAATCACAGAGCTGTGTGTTGTGCAGACTTTTTAAAACGTTTATTGTGTGCTGTGGCTATCCTCTTTTCTTTGTATAAGCATTATCGAATACCTTGTTGCTGTTGTTGTTGTGGTCTTCAGACCTGATACTGGTTTGATGCAGCTCTCCATGCTACTCTCTCCTGTGCAAGCTTCTTCATCTCCCAGTACCTACTGCATCCTACATCCTTCTGAATCTGTTTAGTGTATTCATTTCTTGGTCTCCCTCTACAATTTTTACCCTCCTCGCTGCCCTCCAATACTAAACTGGTGATCCCTTGATGCCTCAGAACTTGTCCTGCCTAATAAAATCAATGAATGCTAAATAGTTTTCCCTGTTATACTCTCTTTGTTTTCGATTATTTGTTCAATTACACGTACTGCATTTCTTGTCTACCTGCCTCTCCGAAAACCCACTTGTTCTTCACCCAACAAACTCTCAGTTATAACCTTTAATTTTTTATCACTGTTCTTGCTATAAACTTTGTATGCTGTGTCCAGTAATCTGATTCCTCTATAGTTCCCGCAGCTATGGTGGTCTCCCTTTCTGAACAGTGATAAAACTTTGCCTGTGAACATGCTTCTGGAATAGCTCCATTGTTCCAGCATATATTAAATAAATGTAGCAGTCTCTCTTGTGATATGGTGCCTCCATATTTCAGCAGTTCAACGTTTATGCAATCCATTCCAGCAACTTTTCTATTGTATGTGGAGTGGAGGGCTTCTTTTAATTCATCTTTCCATAAATCGTCTACACGTTCTATTTCAATTTCATCTACTTCATTCTCTGTGGAGCATATTTCTTAATACCACAAATGGGGACGCAGAATTTTTAACATTGGTGTCAATAATCGTAATTTAGGTTAAAAACCAAAATCATCGATGGTCATATTCTATCTGAAGTGCCTTTAACCGAGCAAGTTTGACCACCTAATAATTTTTAATGAGATACTGCGCTGTAGATTCGGAACTTGGTGTGTAATTAAGCTCTCTGCAGCCAATATCCTGATTAAAGACGGCGCCGACCTGTGGTAAATTCTGCCTGACGTGAGAAACGCCTCTCTCCAGGTAAGTGGGCACCAAGTGAAAAAACACCCGATGTAATTTTTAAGTGCGGAGCAAATGCTCAGTTTCAAAATCCTATAAATCTGGAGCAAGTGCCGGTCTGCGAAACCGAGCGGAGCTCGCCGGGTAACTGTTCGATAAATCTCGGTGAAATTTGCCACAGGACTCCGGAAGTTAATTACACCTGCAGAACCGGAGCTGACATGAATCTGTGCTCCAAATGGAACGTAGGATGAGTTGTATGCTGAGCGTACGTGAGCGCGTGTTAAGGAGAATGTGTGTGTGTGTGTGTGTGTAGAGAGAGAGAGAGAGAGAGAGAGAGAGAGAGAGAGAGAGAGAGAGAGAGGGAGAGAGGAAGAAGAAGAAGAAGAAGAAGAAGAAACTGTCGGAGGTGGGTAACGTGAGCCTGGGTGGTGATGTGAAATACTCCGCTCCCTGGGCGGGAGACTGTTACTTTGGCGCGTATTTTTTCCTATCGTTCCTAAATATTGCCGACGGTATTGATTGTGGATTGTCAGAAACTTTCATAGAATGAGTCTATAGGACAATCATAGGAAACCGAATACAATTCTGGAACTGCCACGTGCCAGAAAAGTGTTATAAATTTCTTAGACAACTACCATGATTAATTTTCAATAGTGCCTATGGTGCTCTTTATCTTTTTGTCCATGTCTAGTGACCACTTTGACTTTCTAATTAATTACTGGAAAAAATTGTTTCACCATTGAAGGAAGCAGTCTTGAATATTTCTGTCATTACGACACTACGCGAAGTTACTAAGAAAGTAAGCGGAATAGCAAAGTTAAAAACCTTTCATTTGAGATCTGCACGCTATTAGACGCATTAACAACAGCCGTTTTCAGTCCGATCACTATGGATTAATTTATAGTGACATCGTCTGCCAGAGTTATCTGTATTCGATGGTAGAGTTTTAATTGAACAGCAGTCGGTCTCTGTGATTTAGGGATCCAGTTGTCAGGCGCAATGGTGCGCCCTATGAGAAAGAGGACAACTGTGACGACTCCTTCAGTAACTGAGTTGGTTTATTGTACAGCTGTGTCGTGGAGGAGATGTTATAATTGCAAAGTTCTACATGCTTGTATTTTGTTGGCATTGCCCCTGTTATTGAACCACATTGCCATTTAAACCATGTCCGAATCAGCGACACCATAAACAATACATACACGATAGTGAAAATGAATTAGGCTCCACAAAAGACCTCTGAACATATTTCTAACAGTTGTCAGAATTTCGTCATTGGATGCTTAAAAACTACAATGATCTTCTTGAAGAATCTCAGGTAGGAAATACGTAGCAGTACTTTGACAACTAACTGATAAAGACAACAGTCTTAGAAAATCGTAAAACTGTCAGATGCCGTTGTAATAATGAAATTTATGCAGTGCCGCAGTCAGCCTACAGCTACATCAGTAACACACAATTCTCATTGACGTATATTTCTTTTCAACAGTATTTTGACAGTGGCGAGCTTAAATTTCCCGACTTCACATCTCACCAACAAATAGAGCTGTAAACTCGTCAATGCTGATAAAGAGTGCTCTTAAGATTTCTAATTAAGGATAGTGAACAGACGAACGCCCCTTCATGCTTCTGCTTACACACAGTGTGATAATATTGCGCGGTGAATAAAGGAAGGAAGGCAGCCGACGACGACATCGTCGTAGATGGAGCAGGAACTCTGATGGACTTGGATGAGTATCAGATCGCCTGAATCCCTTACAGAGAAAATAGTCTGGTATTTGCCTTAATCAGGTTTAGAAAACCAGAAGGGGATTTGAACCCTGTTTCTCCCGTGAGTCTCCGGTGAATCAAGCAACCTTCGCCTTTTTGTGTTTGAGGAATAGGCATGCTAGATGGAATAAAACCAGAATGTCATTTGATTAAACGGCCGTGAAATATCCACATAGATACGGCGCGATACTGGCTGATCTCCCCATCTCGCTAAGTGGACTCTCAGTGAGTTTCGACATACAGGGTGTTTCAAAAATGACCGGTATATTTGAAACGGCAATAAAAACTAAACGAGCAGCGATAGAAATACACCGTTTGTTGCAATATGCTTGGGACAACAGTACATTTTCAGGCAGCCAAACTTTCGAAATTACAGTAGTTACAATTTTCAACAGCAGATGGCGCTGCGGTCTGGGAAACTCTGTAGTACGATATTTTGCACATATCCACCATGCGTAGCAATAATATGGCGTAGTCTCTGAATGAAATTACCCGAAACTTTTGACAACGTGTCTGGCGGAATGGCTTCACATGCAGATGAGATGTACTGCTTCAGCTGTTCAATTGTTTCTGGATTCTGGCGGTACACCTGGTCTTTCAAGTGTCCCCACAGAAAGAAGTCACAGGGGTTCATGTCTGGCGAATAGGGAGGCCAATCCACGCCGCCTCCTGTATGTTTCGGATAGCCCAAAGCAATCACACGATCATCGAAATATTCATTCAGGAAATTAAAGACGTCGGCCGTGCGATGTGGCCGGGCACCATCTTGCATAAACCACGAGGTGTTCGCAGTGTCGTCTAAGGCAGTTTGTACCGCCACAAATTCACGAAGAATGTCCAGATAGCGTGATGCAGTAATCGTTTCGGATCTGAAAAATGGGCCAATGATTCCTTTGGAAGAAATGGGGGCCCAGACCAGTACTTTTTGAGGATGCAGGGACGATGGGACTGCAACATGGGGCTTTTCGGTTCCCCATATGCGCCAGTTCTGTTTATTGACGAAGCCGTCCAGGTAAAAATAAGCTTCGTCAGTAAACCAAATGCTGCCCACATGCATATCGCCGTCATCAATCCTGTGCACTATATCGTTAGCGAATGTCTCTCGTGCAGCAATGGTAGCGGCGCTGAGGGGTCGCCGCGTTTGAATTTTGTATGGATAGAGGTGTAAACTCTGGCGCATGAGACGATACGTTGACGTTGGCGTCATTTGGACCGCAGCTGCAACACAGCGAACGGAAACCCGAGGCCGCTGTTGGATCACCTGCTGCACTAGCTGCGCGTTGCCCTCTGTGGTTGCCGTACGCGGTCGCCCTACCTTTCCAGCACGTTCATCCGTCACGTTCCCAGTCCGTTGAAATTTTTCAAACAGATCCTTTATTGTATCGCTTTTCGGTCCTTTGGTTACATTAAACCTCCGTTGAAAACTTCGTCTTGTTGCAACAACACTGTGTTCTAGGCGGTGGAATTCCAACACCAGAAAAATCCTCTGTTCTAAGGAATAAACCATGTTGTCTACAGCACACTTGCACGTTGTGAACAGCACACGCTTACAGCAGAAAGACGACGTACAGAATGGCGCACCCACAGACTGCGTTGTCTTCCATATCTTTCACATCACTTGCAGCGCCATCTGTTGTTGAAAATTGTAACTACTGTAATTTCGAAAGTTTGTCCGCCTGAAAATGTACTGTTGTCCCAAGCATAATGCAACAAACGGTGTAATTCTATCGCTGCTCGTTTAGTTTTTATTGCCGTTTCAAATATACCGGTCATTTTTGAAACACCCTGTATTCGCAACACTGTCCACTGTCAAAGTCAAAGATGTTAGTGGTCACTATCAGCAGGAATAGTTTTTCATAGTACCATTACGTTTCGTTCTCGAGTGCTCTTATCAAATAACCAAAGTATCTGAAACATGACCATCTGTCAGATGCGAAATTTGAATATTTTACAGTTGGGGAGGTAATCACAAAGACCAGTAGCCCGAGTGTAGAGTCCAGCAGCGAACAATGTCATTGAAAGTTAAACTAGTCTGAAACCATTCTGCAGATTAACCGATTGTATCACAGTTACTCACGTTCAGAGCAGAATGGTGTTTATAGTCTGGCTTCACGTAATATAAAATAGGAAATAAAGGAGTAAGAAAGAGCGCGGGGATGAGACACGTAAATTGATGGGATGTGTTGACATTTCTGCCGAGCCCAAGACGCTTCAGGCAGTTTCTTGTTTTCACATTATTTGGCTTCGCCGACTGACAACCAAACTGACACATTCCTACCTAACGTTGACTTGAAGCTAAGCTACATATCAGTCTGCCACGACAAAAAGGTGTTTATCTTTTATGTTCGTTGTCTTCCAACGTAATGAAGACGTCGTCTCAAGATGGGCAGACCAGTTTGAAACCGACAAAAGCAAAATAACTTATCATAAAAAAGTGACTGGTCGCAGTTTTTTCAATCTTTCGACATATATCAAAACTAAGTCCTAGTAACACGTATAGCGAACTGCAGCACGATGTTCTACTCTGCTAGATAAGAAACAATGTCTTAATGTGTCTGTATGCGGCCTGCGAGAAGCCGCTTATTCCAGCGAGAGCCACAGGCTCCGCAGAAATCCCTGTCTGCAGAAAGTGTCACGGCGGACAGTTGTTGCAACTCCCATCCGTTTTCCGACCTATATTTCAGTCGACATGTCACAAGATTAATTATACAGTCGAACTCTATTTGTGGGAGTGGAACTCGTGTACTGCTTTAAGAGCTGTGACCACGTGCCTAGTACCCAACACATTTTCATGTTTCTGTTTAAATGCAGTTGGGATATTATCGATTTCATTTGAGATAGATTGTAGTATGCACATGGTTTACATTAAGTAAGTCAGTACAAACAAAACATGTAAACAGTGTCACTGTTTATTTGACAGGCATTTCAACCCTAACGGTTCCATTTCACACAACTGTTACAACATTTTCCCTATGGTTAGCCATGAATACAACGTGGAGAGGGGGAGGGGAGGGAGGGGGTCAGCGTGACTAAGGCCATTGCAGTTCTGGATTGTCCCCCGCGGAAACCACGAAAATTTAGATGAAACAGGCTATATGTCCTTTTATGTTTCTTTGCCAATCACACGCTCTTATTAACTTTAAACACTTGAGTCACTTTAAACTCAGTCAAATACTATTTGCGAACACCTCCTCAACAGTAAAATATTCAAATGTCATATCTGACGGATGTTCATGTTTCAAATAGTTTGTGTGTTCGATAAGGACACCCGAAAAATCCTCGTCTCTATCTTGTCATGCGTATTACTGATTAATATTCTTTCTCTCATCACGTTTCCTTTATTTTCTCTTCAGTTTCACTTATTTCATTCATTTCTATTTCACACAATGTCACTCCTCTAAATGTTGACTGCCTTCACTCTGCTCCAATATGTCATTTATCATTCAACAGCGCTCGGATAAAAAATATCACATTATCAACAAGTGACGATTGTTTTTATTTAATTTATTTATTTACACATCTAGTTCCGATGGACCAAATTGAGGACCAGCTCTCCAAGGTCATGGAACGTGTCAGTACATGAAATTACAACGTAAAATAAAAGATAAAATCAAATCTTTATGAACCCAAAAAGAATCAAGCCATAAGTTCAAGTAAACGCAGTCAACAAAATAACATAGGAATCAGCTTAATTTTTCAAGGAACTCCTCGACCGCCTAGAAGGAGTGACCCATAAGGAAACTCTTAAGTTTCTATTTTAAAGCGCATGGATTACTGCTAAGATTTTTTAATTCTTGTGGTAGCTTATTGAAAATGGATGTAGCAGTATACTACACACCTTTCTGCACAAAAGTTAAGAAAGTGCGGTCCAAATGTAGATTGGACTGCTGCCTAGTATTAACTGAGTGAAAGCTGCCATGTTACCAAAGAACCTTGCCTCGAAAGTTGCGGTCCGCTCATACGTTAAACCATATGTGATATAACCCTGCATGACGTCGTTACATTTAAACAAAACTCTCGTATTAGCTGAGTAGTGGCTGCAAACATTTACATGCGACATCCGGAATACAGTTCAGTTTGTCGTAACTGTAGTATTTTTAGTGAAGGAGGTTTCTTTATCACAATTGTGAAATATGGTGCAGCGTTTAGTTTCATCGAAAGATGTGTGAAAGGGACTAATATTTCATTCCACAGGCAAAAGTTATTTTAAAAACACAAAAAATTGCTAATACTTTTTACGAAATTGAGTGAGTTTCCAGAAAAAAGCTGAGAAGTGATAATCGTTACCAAGCAGATACGAAAACTCTTGTTTTTAAGAATATTTATTTGTGTCTAAATATCACGAATTGAATGGTAAGGTTTATTACATAACTATCTGATAAAAGGGCATTGGTCCGAGATCCAAACTCTGATGAATGACGAAGATTTTCGGACGACAGAGTGTTAATATCTAGCTCACTTCAAGTTTTTTCTCTATAATCAATGTTTCCTAGTATATTATGCTTATTATCTGTATATTGTTTCGGTATCAGTACTCAATTAAGGAAAAGCCACAATACATATACGATTATTTTATGTAAAATCAGACATCATGGATGGAACGAATGTCATTTCTTACAAAAGAATTTCACATTTATTGTTGAGGACTCGTCAGAAAACTAAATGCTTCCTGCCAAACTGATGTTTTTCTTCCAGAGCCGTGGATATGGTGAGCTAAATGTCTCGCAGTGCAGCAAATACGGGAATTCACTGAAGAACTGTCACTCTGTCGCTTTTCGAAAGAAAGAACTGTTAATAGGATATTCCTAACTGTTCGTTACCCCGTCATCTGGCTAAATGTAGAAACGATAACTGTGGCATTAACAGGGCAATTAAGGAAAATTAGGTTAACTGTATGTTACACTACATGCAGAATACCAATACAAGTCGTTCAATTATTAAAATTAGTACTCGATTTCAGTTATAAATAATGAAAAGTGTAACCACCCAGTCTACTTCGCGTACTGTGTACTGACAGAAAATCACCTTTTGACCCTCCGTCACGTGACTTTATAACGTCACAATAACTTCACTAACTCATAGCAGACAGCATCCCAGAGTCACTGAAGATCTCAAAGATATTAGTTCACATATAAGTTGTTCCCACCAAAAATCTGAACTCTTTGGACTTGTGTCTGTCGGCTGCACGGCAACGCGAGACAGTTCGAAAACATGTGCCACGTGCTGTGGAGAATTTTTTCGGTTGAGTGTAAGTACAATAATTATATTTCATCAAGAACAAATAAAATAACATTTAAATCCATAGTAACTCGTTTTATAATTCCGGGATGTGTAAAATTTATTAAAAAAATTGATTTGGAGGGAACCACTTTGTGTTGAGACTTTCATGCAGGCAGCGAAGATTGCGAGGGTCCTAGGCGCGTGTAGTTTCGTTATTTCCCTCCGGAGCATTGCTGGCGTGCAGTCATAGACGAAATAAAGAATATCTTTTAACCGTGATTTTTCATTGCCCAAATAGCGGCATACTTTTTAATAATTCATATTAATAAACAAATTAGTACTGCAGTGTAGCAAAGACCTGAACGGTTATATCATTCCCCAGAGAGCTAAAAGTAAACAGTAACCTTAACGAGCATATTTCGAAGACGCAGTGTCACTTAGCATTGTAGCGTAGATATTGGTTTTGCAAGTTATTTGCTCTGACTCGATCGTTCGTTTGTTCATAAAAATGTTTGCCCGCTTTTCACTCAGAAGGGAATGTACTGTCCTCTGTTACAAAAGGTTGAACTGAAATTACTGTTGCGAACAGCGTGTCTCAATGCACACATTTGCATAAAGACAAAATTAAGTGGCGTTCACTATGCAGAATATTAAATCGAAACTGTTACTGAAAAACCACTCCCAAAATCAAACTGTCCACTGAAATTAGGTAGGATCGGCACGGAACACACACTGCCACTGGCCCCTTAAAAATCTGAATTACAAAGAAAATGCTTAGAATTTGCGCAGTGGAAACCAACAAAATATGAAGAGAGTATCACCTGAAAAATTACAGCATGATCAGCAGCAACAGCACAGCGTGAAGAAATCACTCCAGCTAAAATATGCTAAAGTAAAACTAACTGGTAGAAAGATCGCGATGATTTTCTTACACTAAAAAAAGCTTCTTATTTGAAATGAAAATGCTAATCCGTTCATTAGAATGACAATACTGTACTTATCTGACAAGAACATAAAGATCACAGGGAACCAAAACTGTACTTTCTTTGGAAAACTCTTTCAAAATAATGCTTTTGCGATTATGCAAATTGAAATAAATTAAACTGAAATGACCTAAACTAAGGTGGGGAGATGGACTGTTCTGTTGCAAGAATCGCTAACATCATCAGTACGCGCCAGCAAAAATTATTACCTTAAAAACATATCCATAATGCAAATCTATTCTCTCTGTTCCATAAATGTTGCATTTGTAAGTCCTTCCATAAGATTAATAATTCCTAACAATTTTCTTCAGCAAAATCCTTCTCCAGTATGAACTACGCCAAAAATTCTGCCAGCTTACTCCAAGTTCAACACTCGACTACTCACCGTCCTACAACTGAGCCAAAGATACACAAGTTCAGAGATACTACTGTCACTGCCGTATTCCAAAGATGTCACACATGACTGCTTCCCTCTCGTGACATGAAATTTCCACCCAATCCGAAACTAAACTTCCTGACAGAATAAAACTGTATGCCGGAGCGAGACTCGAACTTGGGATCTTTGCTTTTCGCTGGCAAGTACTCTACCAACTTTCTATTTTTGTTGATCCCGTTTTGTTTGTTATTGGGCGTTGTATTTGTTCGGGGCGGACGTCCCATAACACCCGTTTTTTTTCTTTTTTTTATTAAATCTCACTTTGTTCGCTTTCGTTCGTTGCATCTGCTCGGGGCGGACGTCGTAAGACACCCGTTTAAGTTCTTCGTTGATCGGTTAATTCAGTTTTTTTGTTACAGAAGGCAGCTAACCCTCTGACCGAACGCGCTGAGCTACCGTGCCGGCTCCATCTGAGTTATCCAAGAACGATTCACGACCTATACTGGCAGCTTTACTTCCGCTAGTACCGGGTCTCCTACCTTCCAAACTTCAAAGAAGCTCTCCTGCGAAACTTGCAGAACTAGTTGGTAGACCACTTGCCTGCGACAGGCAAAGCTCCCAAGTTCGTGTCTCAGTCCGGCACACAGCTTCAACCTGCCAGGAAGTTTCGTGTCAGCGCAAACTCCGCTGCAGAGTGAAAATTTCATTCTGGAAACATCCCCCCGGCTGTGGCCAAGGCATGTCTGCTCAGTAACCTTTCTTCCAGGAATGCTAGTTCTGTATGTTTCGCAGGAGAGCTTCAGTGAAGTTTGGAAGACAGGAGACAAAGTACTGGCAGAAGTAAACATGTGAGGCCGGGTCGTGACTCGTGCTTGGATAGCTCAGTTGGTAGAGCACTTTCCGGGGAAAGACAAGGGTGGTTAGTTCTTGTTTCGGTCTGGCACACAGTTATAATCTGCCAAGTTTGATGTCAGAGCACATTCCGCTGCAGAGTAAAAATTTCATTCTGTAATCTTAAATTATCCGCAAATAAATGTCCAGTCGACCCATATACGTCCACCTTTCGGTTTTGAAACTTAATACGACAGAAACAGGGCCTTACATGGCCTCTTTCTATGTACGGTCTTCGGCTAACATGCTATTCCTAATTTATTCTGTCTCTCTCTCTCTCTCTCTCTCTCTCTCTCTCTTATGCAAATGATTAGCTTTTCAGAAAATTCACACAAGGTTGGCGCCTGTGGCGACACCTACAACGTGACATGAGGAAAGTTTCCAACCGATTTGTCATACACAAAGAGCAGTTGACCGGCGTTACCTTGTTACGTTGTTGTGATACCTCGTGTAAGGAGGAGAAATGCGTACCATCACGTTTCCGTCTTTGATAACGGTTGGATTGTAGTCTATCGCGATTGCGGTTTATCGTATGGCGACACTGCTGCTCGCGTTGGTCGAGATCCAATGACTGTTAGCACAATATGGAATCGGTGGGTCCAGGAGGGTAATACGGAACGCCGTGCTGGATCCCAACGGCCTCGTATCACTAGCAGTCGAGATGACAGGCATCTTATCCGCATGGCTGTAACGGATCGTGCAACCACGTCTCGATCCTTGAGTCAACAGATGGGGACGTTTGCAAGACAACAACCATCTGCACGAACAGTTCGACGACGTTTGCAGCAGCATGGACTATCAGCTCGGAGACCGTGGCTGCGGTTACCCTTGACGCTGCATCACAGACAGGAGCGCCTGCGATGGTGTACTCAACGACGAACGTGGTTGCACAAATGGAAAAACGTCATTTTCTCGGATGAATCCAAGTTCTGTTTACAGCATCATGATGGTCGCATCCGTGTTTGGCGTCATCGCGGTGAACACACACTGGAAGCGTGTATTCGTCATCGCCATACTGCGGTATCACCCGGCGTGATGGTATGGGGTGCCATTGGCTACACGTCTCGGTCACCTCTAGTACGCATTGACGGCACTTTGAACAGCGGACGTTACATTTCAGATGTGTTACGACCCGTGGCTCTACCCTTCATTCGATTCCTGCGAAACACAACATTTCAGCAGGACAATGCACGACCGCATGATGCAGAGGGCCTTTCTGGATACAGAAAATGTTCGACTGCTGCCCTGGCCAGCACATTCACCAGATCTCTCACCAATTCAAAACGTCTGGTCAATGGTGGCCGAGGAACTGGTTCGTCTCAATTCGCCAGTCACTACTCTTGATGAACTGTGGTATCGTGTTGAAGCTAAAAGGGCCGCTGTACCTGTACACGGCATCGAAGATCTGTTTGACTCAATGCCCGGGCGTATCAAAGCCGTTATTACTGCCAGATGTGGTCGTTCTGGGTACTGATTTTTCGTTATCTATGCACCCAAATTGCGTGAAAATGTAATCACATGTCAGTTCTAGTATCATATATTTGTCCAATGAATACCCGTTTATCATCTGCATTTCTTCTTGGTGTAGCAATTTTAATGGCCAGTAGTGTATTAAGGTTTGCAGCTGCTTTTTCGAGAAGCGTCCACTAACCCCAGCTTGAATTAGTACAGTCGCAGTTTGCACGCCGTGTACGGTGGGCGCTTTGAATCGTTACTGCCACAGCCCGCGCCTCCGCCGCAGACCATCACGAGCGCAGCCTCGCTCGCGAGCCCCCTTTGACCTCACGAATTGATCAGAGTCGGCAAACACGAGCACGCAGACGGGGCAATCTCGCGGCCGGCAGCAGATAGCGATCTGGCAATATTTAGCGTCGCTCTACCCCGGCGAGCAGCGCCGATGCCGGCCGGTCAGCCAGCGATGCCGGCCGCTATCTGCGCTGCTGCTGTTATCTCGGAGCGCGGGCTGAAGCACCGCATGCTGTGGCTGTGGAGGTGCGGCCGTAAGTCTCGCCCGCAATGAACACTGAAGGACGTGCTTGCGGTGTTGCACAGTGAAACTTACTGTCAAAAGTATGAAAGCCGGTCACTACATTAAAATTCAACCTGTTGTAAAGTTGATGCATTAAGTTGTTCTGAAAGCGGTGCTGTGTTCAAGATAATAAAAGCGGGTTAATAGCTGTGAGCTATCTGTTGAAGTTATCCTTGCATTACTGAGCAACTGTTTCACCAGGTATCCAGTCTAGTTTACCAAATTGACAACCAGACTAACATTAATTATAATCTTTTAATAGTCGTCTTACCACAACCGGTGATATATACAGGGTGAGTCACCTAACATTACCGCTGGATATATTTCGTAAACCACATCAAATACTGACGAATCTATTCCACAGACCGAACGTGAGGAGAGGGGCTAGTGTAATTGGTTAATACAAACCATAAAAAATGGCACGGAAGTATGTTTTTTAACACAAACCTACGTTTTTTTAAATGGAACCCCTTTAGTTTTGTTAGCACATCTGAACATATAAACAAATACGTAATCAGTACCGTTTGTTGCATTGTAAAATGTTAATTACATCCGGAGATATTGTAACCCAAAGTTGACGCTTGAGTACCACTCCTCCGCTGTTCGATCGTGTGTATCGGAGAGCACCGAATTACGTAGGGATCCAAAGGGAACGGTGATGGACCTCAGGTACAGAAGAGACTGGAACAGCACATTACGTCCAAATGCTAACACCTTTTTATTGGTCTTTTTCACTGACGCATGTACGTTACCATGAGGGGTGAGGTACACGTACACACGTGGTTTCCGTTTTCAATTGCGGAGTGGAATAGAGTGTGTCCCGACATGTCAGGCCAATAGATGTTCAATGTGGTGGCCATCATTTGCTGCACACAATTGCAATCTCTGACGTAACGAATGTCGTACACGCCGCATTACACCTGGTGTAATGTCGCCGCAGGCTGCAACAATACGTTGTTTCATATCCTCTGGGGTTGTAGGCACATCACGGTACACAGTCTCCTTTAACGTACCCCACAGAA
Source organism: Schistocerca americana (assembly GCF_021461395.2). Taxonomy (NCBI): domain Eukaryota; kingdom Metazoa; phylum Arthropoda; class Insecta; order Orthoptera; family Acrididae; genus Schistocerca; species Schistocerca americana. Next base: position 27,747,782 of record NC_060123.1, read on the forward strand.
AGAAGTCCAGAGCTGTAAGATCAGGAGAACGGGCTGGCCAATTTATACGTCCTTCACGACCTATGAAACGCCCGTCGAACATCCTGTCAAGGGTCAGCCTAGAGTTAATTGCAGAATGTGCAGGTGCACCATCATGCTGATACCACATACGTCGACGCGTTTCCAGTGGGACATTTTCGAGCAACGTTGGCAGATCATTCTGTAGAAACGCGATGTATGTTGCAGCTGTTTGGGCCCCTGCAATGAAGTGAGGACCAATAAGGTGGTCACCAATGATTCCGCACCATACATTTACAGTCCACGGTCGCTTTCGCTCTAACTGTCAGAGCCAGCGAGGATTGTCCACGGACCAGTAATGCATGTTCCCTAGATTCACTGCCCCGTGGTTTGTGAAACCCGCTTCATCGGTAAACAGGTAGAACTGCAACGCATTCTCTGTTAATGCCCATTGACAGAATTGAACTCGATGATTAAAGTCATCACCATGTAATTGCTGATGTAGCGACACATGAAACGGGTGAAAGCGGTGAGGATGCAGTATGCGCATGACACTACTTTGACTCAGTCCACCGGCTCTCCCAATATCCCGTGTACTCATGTGTGGGTTCATGGCAACAGCAGCTAACACACCAACTGCACCCGCTTCTCCTGTGACGGGCCTGTTACGGACCCGTTTGCGTGCTACGACCATACCTGTTGCATACAGTTGGCGGTAGATGTTTTGCAATGTGCGGCACGTTGGATGCTCTCTGTCCGGGTACCGTTCTGCATACACCCAGCAGGCTTCAGCTGCATTTCGTCGACACTCGCCATAGATGAGTATCATCTCCGCCTTTTCAGAGTTCGAATACACCATGGTCACAGTTCCTACAACACTACACTATCACAGACGTGTGGTAACAAGATGTACTGCAGTTGGTCTGCGTGCGGAGACGAATACAGAATAACAATAGCAGCAAGCGCTACATGCGGACACTGCGACAGCTAGATCAAACCACAACAGTGCACTACAGCCACACTCGTAAGCACGGTCGTCATCGTAAACATGTCCCTGCAGATGCTGCTCGCAGACCGTGGTCCGTGTTTGTTACAACACTGAACTGAACGTCGGAGGTTTCAAGCGTCAACTTTCGGTTACAATATCTCCGGATGTAATTAACATTTTACAATGCAACAAACGGCACTGATTACGTATTTGTTTATATGTTCAGATGTGCTAACAAAACTAACGGGGTTCCATTTAAAAAACGTAGGTTTGTGTTAAAAACATACTTCCGTGCATTTTTGTATGGTTTGTATTAACCAATTACACTAGCCCCTCTCCTCACGTTCGGTCTGTGGAATCGATTCGTCAGTATTTGATGTGGTTTACGAAATATATCCAGCTGTAACATTAGGTGACTCAGCCTATATATATATATATATATATATATATATATAAACAGAATTTAAATAAAAAGAAATAAACCAGTTTACATTTAGACATTCATTTTCACAGTGACCATTGTACCGTTAAAATTTCAGCATATTAAACTTGATTCATAACTAAACTGGTGCCTTATTTAGGATTGTGAAAATGTGAGTTAGTAATCTTACGGAACACATCAAATATGGAGCCAAGATTGGGAGACTGCATACAGCACTGCATTCATAAAATAACACACGAAGAATGTTGAAACATATGCAAGAGGAAATTAACCACAACCAACCGATTCAATTTTCACCCAGTAAAGTTACGGTCGTAGCGCAATCCTCTCCGTCATGAAATTACCACACACTGGTATAATAAATTCATACTAACTCTCTGTGAAATCTTCTCGAAAAGAATAGCTGAGGGCTACTTTGATGACTACACCACATGCTTCACGTGGTCTACTTGGTTTACACAAAGAGTGTAACTCCACAATAATTTTGATAGTTAAAATAAATTACATCGAAACGCAATTTACAAAAGAAAAACCTCGAACTGGTTACTATCGTCATACTATTAACCTGATGGGTCAAACAATTATATAAGCACGTGGTACTGGTCTCACAAAGTACACCTCACGTGGGTTGAACACACAGAAAAATTGCTATATTGAAAAATATTGTCAAGACGAGATGCTATAATCTCACGCACATTCGCATTTAAGATTGATGATCTTAGTTAGAGTTACAGATCATCAACACGTGGTTCCACATTGCTCACAAAGTAGTGACAAAGCAACTACTGGAAGATATTCTTAACTTCACACTCGAATTACACTGTGTTGCAATTTAAGATAACATTAGATGTTTTAGATCTAAACCTGAAACAAAGGTGATTAAATTTCCAGTTTGGCTGAATTTACGAAATCCATTGTCCTACGGACTTAGCAGAGACGCGCTTAGCCGGAGATCTTACCACTTCAGACGCTCGCCGCAGACAGACTGGCGTGGGCCCCTACCGAGCGTGCTTCACAGATACAAACGGAAGTGACCAGAGAGGCAGCTTCCTATACCAACATGACAAGGGACGGACAGGACCATACCAAGAATAGAAACCTCTTTGCTTTTAGAAAGCATAGCTACCTGTTCCGACGTTGATCCTACTGTTATCTAGCAGACAGGCTTGTCTGCTACCCTCAAGCATGCAACTAGAAATACATTTGCTCATTCATCCTTTCACACAGAAGGGAAGGGGGATGACAGTATCTTATCATACAGAGTATATAAAATAAAGCGGATGTAGGTTGCGTTTGAGACTGTGTGACATGAATTGCATATAAACTGTTTTTTAAAGTGTAGTAGTGTGACAGATCGTTCTTGTTAATGTGTAAAAGTAACACGTTCCACAGCTCAGTCTCCTCCCAGATAGAGTCAGAAACACCACAGTAAATTTAGAATGTATACCGTAAATGACAACAGATTTAAGAAATTAACATGAAAGGAATCCAACAGAGACCTTTCACTGTTCGTTCGTGAGATACTACGATCCGTGTTTTAATGCCCTGAAACATTCCCTCTTCAAATTAAATCTGACCCATAAGTGAAAAACAACACGAGCTGACTAACTTTACCTCATAACCAGTAGTGGCCGGTAACTTCCTCATAGCGCAAGGGCATAATCAAATGGGGGTTTAACAAAACCCACACCAGCGCTTTTTTACCTGGTGCGGCCCTTTGTAACACAATATTATCTCATCGCCCTTACGTTCATGTATTTTATTCATTTATTACAAAATTTCTGTTCCTTTCGAAGAACTTTTATTTGGCAATAATCTGCAATCTACGCTCTAGTAAGAGAGGAAATTTTTTGTAAATTTGTGGTGAGGTCTTATGGGACCAAACTGCTGAGGTCATCGGTCCCTAAGCTTACACACTACTTAATCTAACGTAAACTAACAGTTAAATCACATCTAAGGTTATTCTCCACCTTCAGGTGACTGCGGTGTTTTTATTTATTTTCCATTATGGCTAGTCCAGTTTCATGTGAATTAAAGAATTCCTTTTTCCGACAAAAAAGACTGTTTTGGCTTGGTTTTCAACGCTCGGTAAGCTGCTGTTAGATGACGTTCCAGACCCACAGAGCGCAGCGAGTTATTAGTGAGGGCATTATGACACAAAACACACTGTGGCAGTTGGACATTGACTTTTTTCAATAAATGTGAATCCATACTTAAGATATGTTTCATTATACAATCTTTTTAGCATATATTTTCACTCAGCGTTCAAAACCAACAAAAATACCATTTACTTATATAGAGCGCAAAAGGCGTAATGCCGAGATTCTGCTTTCTTCTGAGCTGTTTGTGCCCTCCCCTCCTCCCCCTCCTCCCATAAATCTCTCACTCCCCTCCCCCTCCGTCCATAGAGCTAAAACAAAATAACTTGTAATCACAACCCATGAACAAATCTCACGTAGCTACTCTCTCTCTTTCTCCGTGTTAAAGTATCGTTCCTCGTAGAGGTAAATCGAGCAATGCAAATGTTGTAGCATACCATATCCTAAAGCACCTAATAAATTGAAATGAGCTTGTATGGTAATTAAATATAGATGTCTTTGTGTCTGCTAACAGGTGCCTTGAATTATTTTCAGCCATAATGGCTATGTTTGTGGACCGTGACTGCGCAGGATAATTATTTATTTCAAGTTCCTGCTACCAGTCACTTTTTATTTTATTTTATGCTTAATCTAACATAATGCAACGCGTTTCGAACATGTTCTGTTCATTTTAAAGCGTTAATACATACATACACACATAGAGAAGTTTACTTAAAAATTAAAAGTCTTAAACTAGATTAGTCTAGAACACTTTGTCCATTGTTTTTTTAATTTTTTTTTTAATGTAGCTGCTGGTGTGGCATTTGGGGGGCAGGAGGGGGCAGTGTATATCTAGAAATCGAAATCAGTGATGTCTTCTGCTGGTTTTCTTCCTTGTGGTTGACCTGTATAGGATGCAGATAGATTTGCATCAGTTATGTGTTACCAAAATAATGTGAAAGGCTTTTCTATGACAGTTGAACACTTACAATTTCATAATCTTGCTGCTTCACTCGCATCACTGGTGTAATGGCGGAGCTGTTGTTTGACATTACACTGTTGCACATTATATTTTGTCACTGATTGCCACTGCACGAATTGCTTCTATGTTATACACACAACACGAGATAGCGGACTGTAGCATGTTAGTCTGTATCGATTATCGAGGTTTTGTATCGATATTCTTGGTTCTAGTCAATTATCTACGTTGACATTTCTTGAATCTATTGAGTTAGAACTGGCTTAAGACTGTTGAAGAATTTTGAGTTTTTGAATACACTTATTTCATTAAGAATGTTATCTTCATGCTTTGTGTTATGTATGAAAATTTCCATTTCTTCCATGATATCCATTCTTTTACTTTTTCCTATTTTGTGTAAAATTTCGAGGTTGTCTTCGATTGTCAATGGGTGGCCTGTGTCTTTAATGTGAGTTGCTACTGCTGGTTTGTTACATTTATCAAGCCTGTAGCAGTCTAAATGTCCTACGAATCGAGTTCTGAAATTTCTGCCTGTTTGGCAGGTGCCTTGAAGCTTCACTGCAACTCGTGACTGCCTCGTTCGCTGAAAATTTCTTTTAAAAATAAAAGATAAGGCCTCTGCTGAATACAATCTTTCTCTTTCGTCTTGAAGTGTAATAAAACTGGATGTAATTGTCTCTTCAGCGAAGTTCTTATGTGACCCCATATGAAGATTTGAATATAAATAAGAACAATAGGGAATAACTTCGTAAGTGTCGCAAATTATATGAACACTAAATAAGGATGTAAGTATTGTGCAGAAAATGAATACAAATTCTCGTGTCTTACACACAAATGCCTTTCAAAGGACCATGTGACTTTACATGACACTCATTTACAAGAGGCAGAAAAACAATCCTTTATTCATGTTAACGCCCATAGTATTATTTAATGAGTGCAAAAGCGATGGGGTAAACAACTTAAAAGATCTGGATGGCTGAATAGGAAATAGATACTGATTCCCACGTGTTTCAACCAATTTGTGAAACGGAACAAAGTAATTAGCATTCATCACGTGAAATAAAGTTGCAAAGTATCTCGCGTAAATAAATCTGAAAAGGCACGTCGTTTATAATTAGGCAAAGGATTCGCAAGCAACCAGCCATCACGCCGTAATCATGGACAATATCATTTCAGTGTGCTCATGACAGTATCACAAGACGAAACATCTGTACTAAATAGCTCCGCATATACAGCCAGAAAATCAGAGCGTGTTCACAGCAGCGGTGAAGCAAAGTGTGTCCGTTTCTGAACAAGCCATGCGTAAACGTGCAAACTGATTCTCCGCGCAAAGCATTAAGATTGGATTACTACCTTCATAGTTTAAGCAACCTGTTAAAGACATGTCTTCGCGGTTCTCGACAAAAGATAATAACAGTAATTCTACTTTTAGAAATAAGTTTTAGTTTCATAGAGAGTACATCAAACTAATAAAAGTGTTAGATGTGATATTTTATTATAATTTGTCATCTGAAACTAAGATTTCTAATGCAAAGAAAGCAAATAGCAACATTAGCAATCAAATGTCTACAGAGATATAAGTTTTATAAAAACGGTCTGTGAAATTGATGGCGCTAAATTCACTTTATGTGCTTATTTATCTAAAATTGCTTGTATTTTACCGTAAAAGAAAACACAACACATATGTGCGTGGAAAAGAGAAAACAGTAGAAAATTATGTTTTGTGTGCTGCAAAATGCCCAACTAAATTTTAGTGTTAAGCAAACCCTACCGAAGTATGAGCTTTTCAAAGACATACCTCACTGTGAGTGTTTAATAGTGCGGTTTCCCAGAGACATTATTAATCGACCGAGTGAGGTACTTCCCTTGAGACAGACGCCTGGATGATTTATTTGAAAGTGGCACATCTCATTTCCGTCCACAATCCGAGCTAGGTCGCCCTCTTCATTAAACCCCAATATTCCATTCCTACTATTCATCACGTCAGGTCTCTTAGTACCTTTAATTTAAACCATATTATTGAAATCGCAGTTAATGTTATCATTTTTAATATTCTCGTGGTCCATAGGAAAAGAAACAGAGCTACATATTAGGTTATCTGCAGCAAGAAAGCCAATCTAATCTCGTAGACTTTATGGATGACCGCAAACCATGTCTTTAGCCTTATTTTTCAGAACTGTGGAGCCAAATTTATATTAATTGTATTTCAAAAGCAACGGTAACCTGTAAAACTAGTATAGAATTTAATTTGGAAGTGTCTGGATACAAAAATGCATTTCCACTAGCTTCAAAATTACTTTTTTTGTATTTAAGGAATAGCATTAAAAAGCAAACTACTTTTATAACTGCCTTAAATGTTCTGTTTCGCTGCACAGAAGACGGACACTGTAATGAAATAATAATGGATCTTCAGGGGCAATGAAGATTACAACTTATGGCGTAAATGCAAAATATATTGAGTGAGCACACATGATGCATCGGTAGACTAGACCTAACGCTCGTCTCTCTTTGCGAGCACATAGAGATTCAAAGCACCATCGTTTGAAACGTTGAACGCAATGTTAGCTGTCGATCTTGTTTCAGTGCCCACTGGTACGGAAGTGTTCTAACGGCTTTTCTTCGCATTAGGTGTCGGAGTCTTTTTATTGTATGCAAGTAGCACTCGGCCAGTAAGGGGCGTCGTGAGTGGGGAAAACACAAGAAAGAGAGGACGTGCCTCGTTGTTCCCATAACCACGCATGCGGAACGGTCAGATTGTGCATCGATCTACACGAAACAGAACGAATCGTCGGTGGAGAAAAGTGAGTCAACAGACGCTCGAACAATTACAAGGAAGAGCGGAAAAGGAAAGGCGTCCAACAGACTCGATTGTATCTGTAGTGAAGCTGTATCAGGTGATGTTTTCAATTAGTCCAGTTAAACAGCTGCAAAAAGTAACATTGTAAAACATGAAAATTGCTGATGAAAAGGAAGGGAAAAGTTGGAAGTATATTTAGTTTAACTTTATGAGGATAATCTCAAGCTTTTCACTTCTCTCGGGCACAAATAGCTGCGGCGCTGCCGTTAGCGTTTAGAAACAACAACAACTGCATCTTCGCAGGTTGTAGAATAAAAATAAATGTACCTCCCATGAAGGAAGGAGAAACATAAAGTAGAGGAGAAAATTACAACGACAAGGCACGGCGTTTAGAAGGAAAAGATGACGATGATGGCGATAGTTTCCTGTCAGAGAGGTCACAGTTCGTAGTAATTTACGGAAAGTCATCGAGTAAAACAAAAGTGATTTCTGGCGTTCCCAAAGGTAGTGTTATAGGCCCTTTGCTGTTCCTTATCTATATTAACGATTTTGGAGACAATCTGAGCAGCCGTCTTCGGTTGTTTGCAGATGACGCTTTCGTTTATCGACTTATAAAGTCATCAGAAGACCACAACAAACTGAAAAACGGTTTAGAAAAGATACCTGAATGGTGCGAAAAGTGGCAGTTGACCCTAAATAACGAAAAGTGTGAGGTCATCCACATGGGTGCTAGAAGGAACTCGTTAAACTTCGGTTACACGATAAATGAGTGTAATCTAAAAGCCGTAAATTCAACTAAATACCTAGGTATTACGATTACGAGCAACTTAAATTGGAAGGAACAGATAGAAAATGTTGTGGGGGAAGGCTAACCAAAAACTGCGTTTCATTGGCAGGACACTTGGAAAATGTAACAGACCTACTAAGGAGACTGCCTACACTACGCTTGTCCGTCCTCTTTTAGAATACTGCTGCGCGGTGTGGGATCCTTACCAGATAGGACTGACGGAGTACATCGAAAAAGTTCAAAGAAAGGCAGCACGTTTTGTATTATCGCGAAATATGGGAGAGAGTGTCACGGAAATGATACGGGATTCGGCCTGGAAATCGTTAGAAGAAAGGCGTTTTTCGTTGCGATGGAATCTTCTCACGAAATTCCAAACTTTCTCCTCCGAATGCGGATATATTTTGTTGACACCGACCTACATAGGGAGGAACCATCAACAGGATAAAATAAGGGAAATCAGAGCTCTTATGGAAAATTATAGGTGTTCATTCTTTCCGGGCGCTATACGAGATTGGGATAGTAGAGAATTGTGAGGTGGTTCGATGAACCCTCTGCCAGGCACTTAAATGTGATTTGCAGAGTATCCATGTAGATGTAGATAGTGAAATGCAAAAAACGTGGGTGATAATTCTGTGCAGCCATACAAACCATCGAAAACGCTACCATAATCTCATTGACTGTCGAATAACAATAGACTAGTTATCACAAAAACAATAAAAGTTTACGAGTAGACTCGAGTGCCACAACATAACGAGGACTGTTATGTTCAATTTTCCTCTTTCTTACGGCTTTGTCAGGGTGAGCATGATTAGCTTTCTTTCTTTTCCTTTTTTTAAATTTTAATTGGCTTTCGTGCCGTACCCAGGCAGCCCTTTCAATAGTAATGTTAATTGTGATGATACTAAAGTAAGGGGGACACAGAACCCAGTTCCCGAGCCGAGAAAAATCTCAGACCCGGCCGGGAACCGCACCCGGGCAGCTATCGAGACGGACCGGTTAGGTTAGGGCGTGACTAGATGCCCTTTCTTGTCAGCATTCCGTTGCCCCTCCCCCCCAATTCCCCTCCCCACCCACCGCAGCTGTCTGTGAATATTGTTAAGCATTAAGCATGGGAAAGTGGTCGAAAGTTTCCGAGTTGTTTGCGAATCGTGCAACTGATTCGACAGTTGGGTACCACCGCAGTATTCACCTATTGGGATGTGGAACACCGCATAAAATGACATCCAGGCTGGTCGGCGCACCGATTCTCGTCGCTAATCCACCGGGTGGGATCGATCTAGGGCCATTGCAGCTCCCTGGCCCAGAAGCGACGCTTTAACAAGCGCGGTTGTCTGGTTGGATAGCGTTGGTATACTGTGGACACTTGGCTGAAAATAACTTAAAAGTCGTGGCGCCCTCCATCGGTAATACTGGAATTCAATATGGTGTGGGCCTTGACGACAGCTTCCCCTCTCGCAGGCACCTGTTCAGTCAGTTGCTGGAAGATTTCTTGGGGAATGGCAGCCCATTGTTCACGGAGTGCCGCACAGAGGAGAGGTATCGATGTCGGTCGGTGAGGCCTGGCACGAAGTCGGCATTCCAAAACATCCCAAAAGTGTTCTGTAGGATTCAGGTCAGGACTCTGTGCAGGCCAGTGCATTACAGGGATGTTATTGTCGTGTAACCTCTCCGCCATAGGCCCTGCATTGTGAACAGATGCTCGATCGCGTTGAAAGATGCAGTCGCCACCTCCGAATTGCTCTTCAGCAGTGGGACGCAAGAAGGTGCTTAAAACATCAATGTAGGCCTGTGCTGTGATAGTGCCACGTAAAACAACAAGGGGTGCAAGCCTCCTCCATGAAAAACACGACCACACCATAACACCACCGCCTCCAAATTTTATTTTTGGAACTACGCACGCTGGCAGATGACAATTACCGGGCGTTCGCCATACCCTAACCCTGCCACCGGATCGCCACATTGTGTACCGTGATTCGTCACTCCTCACGTTTTTCCACTGTTCAATCGTCCAATGTCACACCAAGCGACACGTCGTTTGGCATTTACCGGCGTGATATGTGGCTTATGAGCAGCCGCTCGACCATGAAATCCAAGTTTTCTCACCTCCCGCATAACTGTCATAGTACTTGCAGTGGATCCTGATGCAGTTTGGAATTCCTGTGTGATGGTGTGGATAGATGTCTGCCTATTACACATTACGACGCTCTTCAACTGTCAGCGGTCTCTGTCAGTCAACAGATGAGGTCGGCCTGTACGCTTTTGTCCCTCCACGTTTCCACTTCACTATGACATCGGAAACAGTGGACCTATGGATGTTTAGCAGTGTGGATATCTCGCGTACAGACGTATGACACAAGTGACACTCAATCACCTGACCACGTTCGAAGTCCGTGAGTTCCACAGAGCGCCCTCTTCTGCTCTCTCATGATGTCTATAGGCTTGTGAGGTCGCTGATATGGTGCACCTGGCAGTAGGTGGCAGCCCAATGCATCTGACATGAAAAACTTATGTTTTTGGGAGTGTTTGTATACTTTTGATCACTATACCATACTGAGAGTAAACATATAAAACTGTTGTGTCTGCCCGGCTGTCTGTCTTTCTGTCTGAACCCGCTTCTCCAAAACTACTAGACCAATTTTCATGGGGTTTTCGCAGGTAACTGGAGTGTAGCTTTGGGCACTGTATAGGCTTTACGTCATCAAAATCTAATGAGAAAAATATATCGTACCTCAAAGTTTTATCCATACTAATATTATAAACGTGAAACTAACTCTGTCTGTTACATTTTCACAGCTAATCTACCGGTCTGTTTCAATGAAATTTGGAATGTAGATGGATTGAACCCGGAGGAGCAAGACAAGCTGCTTTGTAAAGTGTGTAGGCTCTGAGCACTATGGGACTCAACTGCTTAGGTCATTAGTCCCCTAGAACTTAGAACTAGTTAAACCTAACTAACCTAAGGACATCACACACATCCATGCCCGAGGCAGGATTCGAACCTGCGACCGTAGCGGTCTCGCGGTTCCGGACTGCAGCGCCCAGAACCGCTCGGCCACATCGGCCGGCGTGAAATTTTCTAGGAAGTAGTTAATGATGTGTTTTGCAGACCATGTGATTTAAAAAGATGTGTGTGTGGACGAACGATTGTTTACAATCAGTTGGCTATCATCCACCAAAAGCAACTTTAAAATAGTAATTTTTTAACAACGTTGCCAGATCCTAATTCCATGCTAGGGACTCTTCAGAACGGTGGGTGAAATGTGGTACTCGATATCCACACGGTAGCTCTATGGGATCTAATCATCTGCGAGCGAGGTGAGCTGCATGTGGCATGCCTCAAGAAAATTGTGGATTCTGTTCCTCATATAATTAAGACCTTTGTCAAGGATCGAAGAAAACAGATACAAACAGTCATTATTTTATTTCGTAATTTTGGTGTCTCGTTGGAACCAAATATAAACTGACAAAATCATCAAACTTACAGTAGACAACGAATCTGTTATGCAACAGCAACAGTCATTATTTAAAATAACTTTGCCACACACACATATCAGTAAAAGATATAAAAGGAGACCTGAAAAATATCAAGATGGTTAAATAAGATGCATGACATATAAACAGTCGCACTGAATTGTCATGTATCCTTTAACTGTACTAATAAAGACCACTTAAGCAAAATATAATACTGACATAATACTAGAAAATACAGTACAAATTACTACATTGTAGTAATTAGAAAACCATTCACTGAAAATTACGCTGATTGATGTCGTACAAATAATGTTATCATATTAGTGGTCATACTGTAACAAAAATCACGAAAACAGAGAATGTGTCTCAGAATATAATATTAATAAATAATAGAAGGAGAAACGAACTGGATATAATGGTGTAATTGAAATGCGAGGGAATGCAAGAACCACTAAAAAGAATAAAAAACCAGAAATAAGAACCTTCCACTTATGTCAAAGTAAGAACGTAAGTTCAACAACTTTTTTTTCCTTTTAGTATGTAGCTGTGATTAACATGTGGCATATGCACTAAAAAACAAACTTCAAATACTGTAACCAAAGATATAATACAGAAAAGTGAATACAAAACCATAAGCCATCAACAAAGTGGACATGACACACGCGTAATAGGACATGTTAATCACAACTACGTATTATAAGAGGTGGAGGAGAGGGGGGGGGGGAGGATAGAGGAAGAAAAAAATTACGTTTTGGAACTTAGTTTCTTACTGTGACCTGAATGTGTGGATCTCATTTCTGGTTTTTGTATTCTTTTTACGGTTCTCGCATTCTTTCGCAATTCAGTTACACCACTCGAGTCGGTTGGCCTCTTTTGTTTATCATATTTATGCCTCATTATTTGTTTTTCTTCTTTTTCGGTATTTATATTTTGAGGCAGATTCTCTGTCGTAATGACGTTTCGTTATATTATGACAATTGTATGGGATTCTATTATTTGTACGACGTGGCTCACCATAATTTTCAATGAAGGCTTTTCTAATTATTACAACATAGTTGTTTATGCTGTATTTTGTAATATTATGTTAGTATTTTATCTTGTTTAAGTGTTCTTTATCAATACAGTTAATGAATGAAGGACAGTACAGCATCAAGTTTGTACAGAGTGAAGCGCAGTAAATTTCTTTTCTTAGAATTCGCGTTGTGGCGGCACTGTTGGTCAAATAGAGGGGAGAGTGGGCGTCGTTTATAGTGTCCGAAGGGAGGTTTGTATTCAGTTGTTGTTCAGTTGCGATAATGCAGTGGACACGTGAGGAACGCTCATTTTGTGTTGAAATGTCTTTCTCGAATTCCCACTCGATCTTTGCAGTACCCCACACCGACGTGATCCTGGACCACAATCAATTTTAAATTGGGTAAATGCATTCAGAACAACAGGGTATTTATCATCTGTACGAGGAGGACCTGAGAGAAGCGTTACCACACCACAAAATGTCGAACGAGTTAGAACAGCAGTACTGCAATCTCCGAAACGCTCAGCTCGAAAACACGCACTTGCTCTTGGCATTTCTCCGGATTCTTTGTAATGAACTGAATTTTCACCCTATAAAATGTACGCCGTCCAGCAGTTGTCAATACGGGATTATGTAACACGAAGAACATGTTGTGAAGACATGCTTACAACCATACCCCGCGACGCAAATGTGTTCTTTCCTGATGAGGCATACTTTCACCACAGTGAGTGTGTAAACAAACTGAATATGCGCTACTGAAGCGACACGAACCCCAGGCAAACTCACCAGAGATCCCTGCACTCAGACCGCGTCAGTGTTTAGTGCGCCAAGTCACGCGTAGGCGTAATTTTCCAGGAGAATCGTCGTGCTATAACTGTGAATTCGGATCGCTACTTAACTACGCTACAAGGCTTTTTCCAGCCGGATTTCGAGGCAGTGGAATTACAGGATACCTGGTTTCAACAAGACGGTGCCACTGACCACACAGAGGGCATTTCCATGAAATGTTTGAGGCAAACGTTTCCTGGAAGGCTTATCTCTCGCATTGGGGATCTCAACTGGTGTACTGCAACCGTCCAAACACCCTGGAAGATCTACAGAACAATAGTGTGGCTGAAGTTGCTAGAATACCAGGAGACGTGCTTGATAGGGTGCATGAGAATTTCAGAAAACGACTGTGACAGTGTGTGGCTTGTGAAGGTAGACATTTGCCAGCTGTACTGTTTAAACCATGTAATTAGAAACTTCCAGTATTGTCCAATATGAGAAAAATAAAAATATAAGTTTCTAAGTGCTCATTTTTAATTTATTTCATTCCCAGATCAGCAGTTTACCGCGCTTCACCCTGTATGTCACACGTTTTATTTAACCCACTTGATATGTATGATCTCTGCTTTTATAATTTTTACTAATGCATTTGTATAGTAAATTTATTTAAATAATGACAATTGATGTTGCATAACAGATTCGTTGTCTGTTGTAAACTTGATGATTTTTGTCAATTTGTACAGGGTGAAAGATTCCCGTCTAACCTCCTTGCCTAGGGACGCCATATGAAAGTTGATGTCGTCAAGCCCTGGATGAAAATTGCGCAACGGATAACTGGGGAGGGGAGCTTGAGAGCGCTACCTAGACAGCGTGTCCTTTCTGTGCGATACTAGGCAAGGGGCTGGAGGGCTCACACGCTGATGTGTGTGTCCCTGCATTCTATTTCTTTTATTTTAATTGAATTCCTTTAATTTGACTTCTTTGTGATTTTTAAGGTATGTTCAAAATTCATGACAATTGATTACTTGTTTATTTTGAATATTATCACTCGACTTTACAGCGATTGCAGCAATTATTCCAGTTTACAGATATTACAATTTTACAACTTATAGCTCGGGTATATTATTTACTAATCTGCACGCACATATCTACGTGCAAGACGGAATTGCGTTGGCGAAATGTATACCACCAAAGTCTCCCAATATTTTACATGGGACATCCTCCCCCCTTGAACCATGGACCTTGCCGTTGGTGGGGAGGCTTGCGTGCCTCAGCGATACAGATGGCCGTACCGTAGGTGCAACCACAACGGAGGGGTATCTGTTGAGAGGCCAGACAAACATGTGGTTCCTGAAGAGGGGCAGCAGCCTTTTCAGTAGTTGCAGGGGCAACAGTCTGGATGACTGACTGATCTGGCCTTGTAACATTAACCAAAACGGCCTTGCTGTGCTGGTACTGCGAACGGCTGAAAGCAAGGGGAAACTACAGCCGTAATTTTTCCCGAGGACATGCAGCTTTACTGTACGATTAAATGATGATGGCGTCCTCTTGGGTAAAATATTCCGGAGGTAAAATAGTCCCCCATTCGGATCTCCGGGCGGGGACTACTCAAGAGGACGTCGTTATCAGGAGAAAGAAAACTGGCATTCTACGGATCGGAGCGTGGAATGTCAGATCCCTTAAACGGGCAGGTAGGTTAGAAAATTTAAAAAGGGAAATGGATAGGTTAAAGTTAGATATAGTGGGAATTAGTGAAGTTCGGTGGCAGGAGGAACAAGACTTTTGGTCAGGTGATTACAGGGTTATAAATACAAAATCAAATAGGGGTAATGCAGGAGTAGGTTTAATAATGAATAAAAAAATAGGAGTGCGGATTAGCTACTACAATCAGCATAGTGAACGCATTATTGTGGCCAAGATAGACACAAAGCCCATGCCTACTACAGTAGTACAAGTTTATATGCCAACTAGCTCTGCAGATGATGAAAAAATTGATGAAATGTATGACGAGATAAAAGAAATTATTCAGGTAGTGAAGGGAGACGAAAATTTAATAGTCATGGGTGACTGGAATTCGTCAGTAGGAAAAGGGAGAGAAGGAAACATAGTAGGTGAATATGGATTGGGGGGGAAGTAATGAAAGAGGAAGCCGCCTTGTAGAATTTTGCACAGAGCATAACTTAATCATAGCTAACACTTGGTTCAAGAATCATGAAAGAAGGTTGTATACCTGGAAGAATCCTGGAGATACTAAAAGGTATCAGATTGATTACATAATGGTAAGACAGAGATTTAGGAACCAGGTTTTAAATTGTAAGACATTTCCAGGGGCAGATGTGGATTCTGACCACAATCTATTGGTTATGAACTGCAGATTGAAACTGAAGAAACTGTAAAAAGGCGGGAATTTAAGGAGATGGGACCTGGATAAATTGAAAGAACCAGAGGTTGTAGAGTGTTTCAGGGAGAGCATAAGGGAACAATTGACAGGAATGGGGGAAAGAAATACATTAGAAGAAGAATGGGTAGCTCTGAGGGATGAAGTAGTGAAGGCAGCAGAGGATGAAGTAGGTAAAAAGACGAGGGCTAATAGAAATCCTTGGGTAACAGAAGAAATATTGAATTTAATTAATGAAAGTAGAAAATATAAAAATGCAGTAAATGAAGCAGGCAAAAAGGAATACAAACGTCTCAAAAATGAGATCGACAGGAAGTGCAAAATGGCTAAGCAGGGATGGCTAGAGGACAAATGTAAGGATGTAGAGGCTTGTCTCACTAGGGGTAAGCTAGATATTGCCTACAGGAAAATTAAAGAGACCTTTGGAGAGAAGAGAACCACTTGTATGAACATCAAGAGCTCAGATGGCAACCCAGTTCTAAGCAAAGAAGGGAAGGCAGAAAGGTGGAAGGAGTATATAGAGGGTTTATACAAGGGCGATGTACTTCAGGACAATACTATGGAAATGGAAGAGGATGTAGATGAAGATGAAATGGGAGGTAAGATACTGCGTGAAGAGTTTGACAGAGCACTGAAAGACCTGAGTCGAAACAAGGCCCCGGGAGTAGACAACATTCCATTAGAACTACTGATGGCCTTGGGAGAGCCAGTCATGACAAAACTCTACCATCTGGTGAGCAAGATGTATGAGACAGGCGAAATACCCACAGACTTCAAGAAGAATATAATAATTCCAATCCCAAAGAAAGCAGGTGTTGACAGATGTGAAAATTACCGAACTATCAGTTTAATAAGTCACAGCTGCAAAATACTAACGCGAATTCTTTACAGACGAATGGAAAAACTGGTAGAAGCGGACCTCGGGGAAGATCAGTTTGGATTCCGTAGAAATGTTGGAACACGTGAGGCAATACTAACCTTACGACTTATCTTAGAAGAAAGATTAAGAAAAGGCAAACCTACGTTTCTAGCATTTGTAGACTTAGAGAAAGCTTTTGACAACGTTAACTGGAATACTCTCTTTCAAATTCTGAAGGTGGCAGGGGTAAAATACAGGGAGCGAAAGGCTATTTACAATTTGTACAGAAACCAGATGGCAGTTATAAGAGTCGAGGGGCATGAAAGGGAAGCAGTGGTTGGGAAAGGAGTGAGACAGGGTTGTAGCCTCTCCCCGATGTTATTCAATCTGTATAATGAGAAAGCAGTAAAGGAAACAAAAGAAAAATTCGGAGTAGGTATTAAAATTCATGGAGAAGAAATAAAAACTTTGAGGTTCGCCGATGACATTGTAATTCTGTCAGAGACAGCAAAGGACCTGGAAGAGCAGTTGAACGGAATGGACAGTGTCTTGAAAGGAGCATATAAGATGAACATCAACAAAAGCAAAACGAGGATAATGGAATGTAGTCAAATTAAATCAGGTGATGCTGAGGGGATTAGATTAGGAAATGAGACACTTAAAATAGTAAAGGAGTTTTGCTATTTAGGGAGTAAAATAACTGATGATGGTCAAAGTAGAGAGGATATAAAATGTAGACTGGCAATGGCAAGGAAATCGTTTCTGAAGAAGAGAAATTTGTTAACATCGAGTATAGATTTAAGTGTCAGGAAGTCGTTTCTGAAAGTATTTGTATGGAGTGTCGCCATGTATGGAAGTGAAACATGGACGATAACCAGTTTGGACAAGAAGAGAGTAGAAGCTTTCGAAATGTGGTGCTACAGAAGAATGCTGAAGATTAGATGGGTAGATCACGTAACTAATGAGGAGGTATTGAATAGGATTGGGGAGAAGAGAAGTTTGTGGCACAACTTGACTAGAAGAAGGGATCGGTTGGTAGGACATGTTTTGAGGCATCAAGGGATCACAAATTTAGCATTGGAGGGCAGCGTGGAGTGTAAAAATCGTAGAGGGAGACCAAGAGATCAATACACTAAGCAGATTCAGAAGGATGTAGGTTGCAGTAGGTACTGGGAGATGAAGAAGCTTGCACAGGATAGAGTAGCATGGAGAGCTGCATCAAACCAGTCTCAGGACTGAAGACCACAACAACAACATCCACTATGTGAGTAGGATCACGGGCAAACTGGGGACCACAGACATTAACGCAGGGGGTCGAATTTCCGAAATTAAACGAGAACATTCATTTCCTTACACAGTCCGAAACTGGAAATAAAAGAATTAGTACAAATATTCAAATACCTCTCTTCCATGCGTGAACATTGAGACAGACGCACTGAGGGCATGTCTGCTCACTTACCCGTCTTCTGCAACACTCTGCGAATATGGCGGGCACCCGGAGGTCTTCCTGGGCCCCGGTGGAGGGGATGGTCGAACCACTTGGCCGTGCCCAACCTCTCCACCACAAATCTTGTGACACTGGAAAGTCTTTGACTTTTACCTGCCTGTGATGTCTCTCTGATCCCCTACACAGGAGTGAGGTTGGCAATACTATACTACAGAACTACTTCCCAACTAAGATTTGGCAACGCTTTGCGGAGGGTGTGAGGAGGGTTAGGAAAGTTCATGTGCAGATTGACATTCACGTACAAGACGTGCATAATACACGACACATATAAATACGTGTTAAGAAGCCTGACACATTTCTTTCCACCCGTCCACGTGGCTTCTGTTGCACCCGCGGCCGGCCGCGTCGTGCAATAAAATTGGCAGCAGAGCCGCCTCTGTTTGTATTTCTCGGTGCGAGCGAGCAGCGAAATCTGTTGCTTATAGAGCGGAAACTACTGCACCGTTTCAAGGGGCCTGAAGATGGTGCCAATGAGGCACGAAATTGCTAGTTTAATAAAGTTATGAAATAAAATTACCGCTGTTACTATGTATTTTCTTCGAGTAGCCATAGTGCCATTCCGTTTACACAACATGAAATTACAGAATTACCAAGGTCGGAGGCTGCATCACACGGTATTAGCTTGGTGTCTTCACGTCTGACTAATATTTTGACCGGTATTCAGTGAAATACAACAGACACCGCAACATCAATGTTCCAACACAATAGCCCTCAGATGACCCTTTTCATAAAATACGCCGGACGGCCTTGTTTATTTTCTGTGCGAGACGGTACTGGCGAGCGACATGAGTTGCTACAGACTTTAAAAGCTCAAAGGGGAGATTGTCTTCGCTGGCCGGACCTGAGCGCGGCTGGGAAGTTTATCGACGGCCACCGGAAGCGCAGATACGGGGTTTGTTGGCCGGGCGCCCTCCCGGCTCCCCGGCCGCCCGCCTTCTTTTTGCTCGCCGCTACTCTGGTTGCAGCTGACCTCGCAGGCGCAGCGAAGCCGAGGCGCGCCGTGCACCCACCGGCGCTCAGCTGTTTCGATCCGCCTGTCTACGGGTCTGCTAGACCACCAGCGACGGGAGCACAGGCAGCCGACGTTGCTGTCACTTGTACCGCACCCAAACTACTCCCCGCAGGTTGGAGGTTACCTCTGCTAGCACTGTCATATCCCATACTCTGGTCGATTCACGAACGTTGAAGAACGACTCCCTCCAAATTTCCGCATCAGCTCTAAATTCTCTGACTCTCTGGGCTTGGTCATTTCACTAGACATTCTCTATCTGATCAAAAGTATCCGGACATCGGTTCGTTGACATTAATGTGGAATGTTACTGCAATGAAATGAACACCCTTAGCTGCTTACAGGCGTTGACATACGTCAACGGGGACAGATGAAAATGTGTGCCCCTGCCGGGACTCGAACCCGGGATCTCCAGCTTACATGTCCGAAAGAACAGATACCATCTTAGTATATACATAGTTAAGGCTCACCGGCCACTTGACCATCTTCTTCTTCTGTGCGAATGCACAAACAGTGCACGAACTCTTACGGGAATCGGCACCGCGCCGCGAGTAATGAGTATAATGGGCGGGGGCCCTACGAATGTAGTGCGGGACAATACGTAGAGAATGTGGGTTTCGCGGGAGGCGTGCCAGAGATAAATCCCTGCAGTCGCGCTATCATCTGTGTTCTCGGTGGCTCAGATGGATAGAGCGTCTGCCATGTAAGCAGGAGATCCCGGGTTCGAGTCCCGGTCGGGGCGCACATTTTCATCTGTCCCCGTTGACGTATGTCAACGCCTGTAAGCAGCTAAGGGTGTTCATTTCATTGTAATTTGATTCAAACGAGCTGAATGGTCACCAATGGCATCTGTTCTTTCGGACATGTCCCAAAGAACAGAAACCATCTTAGTATATACATATAATGTGGGATGTGTTTACACTTCGCCTTTTTGATGTGTTGAACTCCATTTGTGACACTCTTAATGAGATGTCTGCATGTTTGTGGAGAAATGGCAGCCCATTCTTCCTCCTCAAGCGAAACCAGAGAAGGTTGTAATATTCGGCGCTGGGGTCTGGAGACAAGTCGCCGTTCTCATCCGTCCCAGATGTGCTGCACTGGGTTCAGGTTGGGACTCGGGGTAGATCAGCACATTTCAGGAATGTTTATGTCCACAAACCATTGTCTTAAGGGTGATACTTTGAAATGAGTTCATACCCGTCCGCATTTAGCGGTCTCTTAAGCGCAATACGGGGATCGCATCCTAACAACGGAAGGCACCTCCAAAAGCGTAAAACCATCTCAGCGGTAGTTCATTCTTCGCACTGTACAAGATGGCAGGTAACTCTTTCCAGGCATTCACCAAACCCAAACCCTTCCATCGGGTTATCACACGATACAGCGTGGTTGGTCACTCCAGATCACTCTTTCCAGTCACCTGTTGTCGTGTGGAGTCGACGTCAAACTCTAGTCTTGCCTCCATCCTTCCTTCCAGGGCCGTAGTTCTATATACCATCTCAAGCGTCGCTTAATATCCACTACAGAAATATGTCGCTTACGAGTAGCTGCTGGACCACTGTCCCGCATTCATTTTAACTCGCTACGCACAGACGGTACGGATCCCACACCGGTGAGCAGTATTCAGGCAGTGGGCGAACAAGTGTACTGTAACCTACTTCCTTTGTTTTTGGACTGCATTTCCTTAGGATTGTTCCAATGAATCTCAGTCTGGCATCTGTTTTACCGACCATTAATTTTATATGGTCATTCCATTGTAAATCACTCCTAATGCCTGCTCCCAGATAATTTATGGAATTAACTGCTTCCATAAATTATCTAGGAGTCGGCATTAAGAGCGATTTAAAAAGGAATGACCATGTAAAATTAATGGTCGGTAAAACAGATGCCAGACTGAGATTCATTGGAAGAATCCTAACGAAATGTAGTCCGAAAACAAAGAAGTAGGTTGCAGTACACTCGTTCGCCCACTGCTGGAATACTGTTCACTGGTTTGGGATCCGTACCAGATAGGGTTGATAGAAGAGATAGAGAAGATCCAACGGAGAGCAGCGCGCTTCGTTACAGGATAATTTAGTAATTGCGGAAGCGTTACGGGGATAATAGATAATCTCAAGTGGAAGACTCTGCAAGAGAGACGCTCAGTAGCTCGGTACGGACTTTTGTTGAAATTTCGAGAACACACCTTCACCGAGGAGTCAAGCAGTAAATTGTTCCCTCCTGCGGATATCTCTCGAAGAGACCATTATACAATTGCTTCGTTCGAAGACGTGACTGCTATCGCGTCTTTGAATGAAGCAGTTGTACAACGATTGAATCCACGATATCCGGTAATTTATGGTGCTATACGAAAAGTTCGTTTATTTGGATAGAAGCGTATGGAGCCTGGAGGTGGCATAATGAAATGCCGAAACTGGTAGCCTTCACAATAAAAGAAAATAATATCTTTAAGTACACGGTTTTTGGTGAATTTTATCCACATCGACCAGTCTTAGATGTTGGCCACTGATGCAACATGTACACGGATGGTATTAACCCCCTCAGCACCTGTTAAGGCCTGAAGATGGTACACATAAGCTCTGAAACTGGTAGCCACACAATAAAAGACTTCGTAAGGATGGCTGTAGGTGTTTCATTTTCTTAGATTTTACATTTTAATTTATTCAGCTGACAATCTGTCTTTTTATTGCAACAAACATTCATTTTATCAACTGCTGTGTCAAATTTTATAATATTTTTGAAATTTTTACTTCCACATCGCTGAGGAGCGGTGACTTGTGTCCGCTGACACTACCCCCAAAATGGGGCGAGGGGAATGAAATGACAGTAAAGGAAAAGAAGCGATTTTCTTCCGTATGCATGGGCAACAAGAACTCGTGATTCATCTGTAATGAGCTAGGCGTCGATAGTATCGATAGTTTGCAGGGCGAGTGGCCACAGGTGTAGTGGAAACGGGAGGCTCGGCGGCCGGTACAAGTGGCTGGTGACCCGTGGGGCCATCCGCTGCCGACCGCCGTGACCCGCGGAGGCTTGCAACACAATGGACGCGCGCGCCAGAAATTGATAAACGCCGTGGAGGGTCAGCGCTCGATTATTGTCCGTGGCGCTGCAGCGCCGGTATACTGAAAATATTTTGCAACGTCGAAGGCGGCTATTGTCTCGACTTAATTGGTGTCCAACCCGAGTTAATTCGTGCTCTCGGGACCCCGGAGAGCGGCCTGTGGCTGTTTACTGGCAGTCGGAAACACCGCCGACGGTGCAGGTGCCTTTGACGCCGCTAATTATGCTTAGGCTACACCCGCTTCATGACGCAATTGAGAGACTACGCTCGTATAACAGCTTCAGCTGCATGGCTTAAGTGTGGGAAAATTTCCCTCCGTAGCCGCAAACATTTCGCGCATCCCTTGGAATCTGCGAGTTGTTAACCATCTACACCAGCGTCTCTCAACATTTTCGAGAGCTGGAAAGGTTTGTAATATCCAGTTTCGTGCTGGAGCAGCTGGTTTATTTTTATACGTAGTAAGAGGTTGGTTTGATAAACCCGGTAACAAAAAAAAAAAGTCTCTTTTGAGGGATATATAAACTCTCGCTTCTTAAAGTAGGTTGTGTCGATTTACGCGAAATACTCGTTGATTGTAACTCTGATTTCCTCATTTTATGAAAATTTCTTCCCAGCAAGCCATTTTATGTTAAGGAACGGGGAGAAGTCACTTGTGTCTGAGTCTGGTGAACAGGTGGAAGAGAAACTAGTTAAAAGCTCAGTTCATCAACTTTGGCCATTGTTACCGCTGATATTTGGGATGGTGCATTATCCTGGTGAGTGAGAACATTTTTGCGTGCCAAAAGCAAAAAAAGCATCTTCAGGCCACAAGTGGCCCATCGAGACCATCCGACCGCCGTGTCATCCTCAGTTGAGGATGCAGGAAGGAGGGGCGTGTGGTCAGCACACCGCTCTCCCGGTAGTTATGATGGTTTTCTTTGACCGGAGCCGCTACTATTCGGTCGAGTAGTTCCTCAATTTGCATCACGAGGCTGAGTGCACCCCGAAAAATGTCAACAGCGCATGGCGGCCTGCGTTGGTCACCTACCCAACTGCCAGCCACTCCCGACAGCGCTTAACTTCGGTGGTCTCACGGGAACCGGTGTATCCACTGTGCCTTTTGCGTGCCAACTTTATTCTTTTTTCAGCCAACGTAAGTTCCAGACGATCCAGCAATGAAGCATAATATGGCACACTTATGGTTCTGCCTTTATTTAAGAAATTTATGAGTATTATTTCTTCTGAAACCCAAAAAACAGTGGCCATCACTTTACCAGCTGACAAAACGGTCTTTGCCTTATTTCGTGCACATTCACCAGCCTTTTTGCATTGTTCTCGCTGTCGTTTTGAATCTTGGTGGTGAATGATGGAGGCAGGTTTCATCAACAGTCGCAAACTGGCGCAAAAAGCTTGACGGATTGCCATTAAACTTCGTCAGACATTGTGTTGATATGTGTTTAACGACTGTCAGCGGTCCCGGCACTCACCTCGCAAACGCGGCTTCTTCGTAACCAATTTTCCTTGCGCGATGTTACACACTCGCTCAGTTGAGATGTCTGCAGTCTCAGCAAGCTCACGATTTTTTATTTGGCTGCCTTCCATTACAATATCATGAATCTTGTCATTGGTTTTCTTTGTGGCGACCTCAATTGGACGGCCACAGCGCTCTTTCTCTTCGGTTGTTGTTCGACCACTTTTCAAGTCATCAGTACAAAAGCAAATGGTCTTCAGTGTTTGTGCAGAGTCACACGAACTTAATCCAATTCTCTTTTGATTTGTGTGGCAGTGAAACACGTCAACTGAAAATCTTAAGTAACTGCATGAGACTCTGTTTTCTACAATTTCAATCGCACACTACACACTGACCAATTCAGACGTCTGTCAGCAGTGAACTGTACGCTACACTTGGTTCGAATGCCTTATACGGACCTTGTCTAACTTATAGAACTACCTTCGTATGTTCCTAGCGATCTGTCGCTGCTTCGCACGGGTAGCACTCACTACCTACAACCGGGCGACTTGGCTACACCTACATTTACATACATACTCCGCAATCCACCATACGGTGCGTGGCGGAGGGTACCTCGTACCACAACTAGCATCTTCTCTCCCTGTTCCACTCCCAAACAGAACGAGGGAAAAATGACTGACTATATGCCTCTGTACGAGCCCTAATCTCTCTTATCTTTGTGGTCTTTCCCCGAAATGTAAGTTGGCGGCAGTAAAATTCTACTGCAGTCAGCCTCAAATGCTGGTTCTCTAAATTTCCTCAGTAGCGATTCAAGAAAAGAACGCCTCCTTTCCTCCAGAGACTCCCACCCGAGTTTCTGAAGCTAGCAGTCCGCCTCTGAATTGCTTCTATGTCATCCCTCAATCCGACCTGATAGGGATCCCAAACGCTCGAGCAGTACTCAAGAATAGGTCGTATTAGTGTTTTATAAGCGGTCTCCTTTACAGATGAACCAAATCTTCCCAGAATTCTACCAATGAACCAAAGACGACTATCCGCCTTCCCCACAACTGCCATTACATGCTTATCCCACTTCGTATCGCTCTGCAATGTTACGCCCAAATATTTAATCGACGTGACTGTGTCAAGCGCTACACTACTAATGGAGTATTCAAACATTACAGGATTTTTTTCCTATTCAGCTGTATTAATTTACATTTATCTAAATTTAGAATTAGCTGCCATTCTTTACACCAATCACAAATCCTGTCCAAGTCATCTTGTTCCTCCTACAGTCACTCAACGACGACACCTTCCCGTACACCACAATATCATTAGCAAACAGCCGCACACTGCTATCCACCCTATCCCAAAGATCTTTTATGTAGATAGAAAACAACAGCGGACCTACCACACTTCCCTGGGGCGCTCCAGATGATACCCTCACCTCCGATGAACATTCACTATCGAGAACAAAGTACTGGGTTCTATTACTTAAAAAGTCGTAAAGTTAATAAATTACGTGCACAAACGTTCCTCGTGAATTAGCCAATCTACTAGTGAAAACAATAACAAAAGTTCTAAAGTGATTCTTGACATTACTTTTTTGTATACTTTTTCTTTTACATTTAAAATAATTTCTACATAGATATTCCTCTGTAATTAATTTCGGAATCTTATTCTAGTGCTATGTATTCGAAGAAGAAAGAGTTCCTTTCCGTTTAACGTAATTCGTGAGGCCTTTAAAAGTTTGTAGTGAAATCAGAAAGAGTAATACTTCATTCTTTGCATATTAGTATCCACGTATTTGGATTACTGGTTTCACAGAGGTACGCAGACTGACTTTGCCCTCGTTCTATTCGTGAATGAAGTAGGACAGAGTGTGTCTAATACTGTTACAAAGTACCTTTTGACGTGCAAAGTGTATAAGGTATGTCCAGTAGAAAAGGAGACCTTCGAGGTAGCGGTATTGTATGTAGTCCCAGTGTGTGTATGCGTTTGCCGAGAGATGCTGTAGCAGTATCCCCACTTGTGCAGGTGGAGCTAAGCGTCGCCGCAATTTTCTAATTTCTGGAGAGTTGTTGTTTTCACAGTTCGTTGTATGATAGCTTTCTCTCGACCAGCACAAGGGGGAGTTTAAGTGGAAGATGCTTTACAATTTATCGTAGGATCAAATAGGTGTAGGGAGAGCAGTATCTCGCACGGCGAACAGTATTCCGGTAGAGTCAGTATGTAAACACCAAGGATACGGCGCGCTTTGGACAGGTGCACGTTGTTATCACCGGCGGCACGATTTCAGGTGTGGAAGAGTTCATGTGGAAGAACATCGTATCACCCCACATGACAACGCAGTTGGACTGGCGACAGGCAGAAAAATTAAGCCTCACATAATGCGAGAGACACTTCGCTGTGGCAAAATCCAAAATTCGTGCGCAGTGCGTGCCTGCGCATCTTCCAGAGATTCGGAAGACGGCGAGAATGGGTGTTTGCCTGACCCACCTGTGAGATACGCAGAGCGAGGAAAGGATTTCGTTGCTCAGATTGTGGCATTCGATGAAGTACGGTGTCACCACTTCGACGTTGCCTCCAAATGGATGAACATAGACTGCCAGCACCCCAGCTCCTCTCGTCCAAAAAAAGCTCTCACGCTGCCCCAAAGGTTGGAAACGTGATGCTCAGTTCTTTTCCGACGACGAACAATCCGTAGTCATCGACTGGGTACGGGATGCAACAGTCAACGCTGAGCAGTATTGCAACACGTTACTGGGGTTCAAACGGACCATCAAGGACAAGTTCAGGGACAAGCTCTCGAATGGGGCAGTGCTAGACCACATGTGGTTAAGAAAACCCTCGAGCTCGTTCAACAATTTCGATGGGACGTCCTGAATGATCGCTGTTTCCTAAAAACAGCATAGTTTTAGGAAAAAGCGGTCATGCGTGACACAGCTGGCCCTCTTTGTGCATGATATACAACAGGCTCTAGATACCAGCTCCCAGGTTGATGCCATATTTCTCGACTTTCGAAAGGCGTTCGACTCAGTTCCGCACTGTCGCTTGCTACAAAAAGTGCGCGCTTACGGTCTATCCGATGACATAAGCGGTTGGATAGAAAGTTTTCTAACTGACGAGAGCAGTATGTCGTCCTGAATGGGGTGACTTCAACAGAAATAAGCGTAATTTCAGGTGTGCCCAACGGAAGCGTAATAGGACCGCTTTACGATTTACATAAACGGTATGGTTGATGGTACTGACAGCTGCATTAAACTGTTTGCCGATGATGCTGTAGTCTGCATGAAAGTAGTATCACACGAAAGTCGTGAACAAATCAGTGAGGATTTGCAGAAAATAAATACGTGGTGTAATGACTGGCAGTTATCTCTGAATATTAGTAAGTGTAACATACTGCGTGTGTAACGTACAAAATAAATGCCCAGTGTTTGGAAGCGGTAACATCCGTCAAGTATCTAGCTGTGACTGTTCGAAATGATCTCAAATGGAATGATCAGATTACACAAGTAACGGGCAAGGCGAACTCTAGATTGCGGTTTATTGATAGAATCCTGAAGCGATGCAGCCCTTCAAAAAATGGAAATTGCTTAAAATACGTTAGTTCGTCCAGTCTAAAGAAGAGCGGCAAGATTCGTGACTGGTACATTTAGCCATCGCGAGAATGTTACAAATCTCATTGAAAGTTTGAAGTGGGACACACTTGCAGATAGACGACGCGCTAAACTATTACCACCAACTTTGAAATCGTCAAGGGAAATAAGAGCTCGTACTGAGGCGTTCAGACAGTCGTTTTTCCCTTGCGCTTTCCACGAGTGGAACGGAGGGGGGGAAATATGACATTGGCGCCAATTCTGCCCTCCGCCACACACCGCTTGGTGACTAGCGGAGTATACCCTGAAGCCATACACTCCCTTCCTACGCGCTGGGACCGGTGTATCAATGTCAGTGGTAGTTGCGTCTGTTTTTGCTGATAATATTGTGATCAAATATCCTTACCTAAAGCTGTACAACCATTTTCGTTTGGACACACCTCACATTTCTGCAAGTAGACGCTCAGCGCCGCCTTGCGCCGGCTGACGTCAGCACGGCCCCAGTGCAGCCAGTCGGTGGCAACCTGTGGGAAAGGCCCCACGCCGAACCGCGAGACGCCCGCCTTAGGCCAGAGGGGTCCGGCTTCTCGTTTTGGAAATACGTCGCCGCCCGCCGCCGCCGTCGCCGCCGCCGCCGCTGTTGAATCTATCAGCATGCGAAATGAATTTAATGGCGTATTACATGAGCGCTCGCCTCGCAGGCATCGAGGAAATCGTGGTGAATATAATTTCGTAAATTAATATGGTAATTTAATCACGTCGTTAGGTTTGAGATGTGGCACGAGCTGTACCGCCTTCAGCGAGCAAAATAAAGAACTGGACGTGGCCACATTAACGAGACTTCACAGCAATTGCTTCACGTCCGCTTGAAGTAGCGAAAGACGTTAATACGATCTCTGCGCTAAGATGCCATGTTTATGATGGTGATTGGCGTTCATCTTACGTATTATTACCAGTTGCAGTAACAATCCGGAAAGCGCGGATGTAGAAGAATAAATCTCTGGACTAGAAACCGATGGACAACTGTGTGAAAGGGCCATTCAGACCACCTTAAGAGACAACTTACGTGCTTTCGTTGATAAAGATGCAGTTGATTCTCATCTTAAGAGTTTTTTTTTTTGGGGGGGGGGGGGGGGGGGGAGCAGGGTACAGATGCTCCAGTCAGCGAGAGAACACTTTGTCACAAAAATGGTTCAAATGGCTCTGAGCACTATGGGACGTAACATCTGTGGTCATCAGTCCCCTAGAACTTAGAACTACTTAAACCTAACTAACCTAAGGACATCACACACATCCATGCCCGAGGCAGGATTCGAACCTGCGACCGTAGCGGTCGCGCGGCTCCAGACTGTAGCGTCTAGAACCGCTCGGCCACCCAGCCGGCCACTTTGCCACACATACTACATACAATAACGTATAGTAATTATTTATCTAGTGAGTAACAAATTCAGACGTACACTATATATGTCCAATAAGTTATCAAGAAAAACAATTACATTCCACCTAAAATGAGACTGATATTAGGAAAGGTACTCATTTTCATAAGCTTGTGAAAATTTGGGGATTGTGGAGGTTGTGGCGCCAGTGCGAAATCAGCAATGTCAGGCCGATGTCAGTATAGCGGAAGAAATGATTGGTTTCTGAATGAATTTTCACTCTGTAACTGACTGTGCGCTGAACTGAATCATCCTGGCAGCTCAAAACTGTATGCCGCAGAGGAACTCGAACCAAGGACTTACGCTATTCACGGGAGAGTGTTCCAGCAACTGAGCTATCCAAGCACCACTCGTGAATCGCCCTCGTAGCTTTACATCCGCCAGTACCTCCTCTGCTACCTTTCGAACTTCAGAGAATTTCTCCTCCATAACTAGTGAGAATAGCGCTCCAAGAAGAAAGGATATTGCGGAGAAATGGCTTAGCCATCGCCAAGGTGACAATTTCCAGAAAGAAATATTTAGTCTGCAGCGCAGTGTGATCCGTTTTGAAACCGATGTAGAGTGAAAATTCATTCAGGAATCACTCTGGTCCGGCCGGTGTGGCCGAGCCGTTCCAGGCGCTACTGTCTGGAACCACGCGACCGCTACGATTGCAGGTTCGAATCCTGCCTCGGGCATGGATGTGTGTGATGTCCTTAGGTTAGTTAGGTTTAAGTAGTTCTAAGTTCTTGGGGACTGATTACCTCAGAAGTTAAGTCCCATAGTGCTCAGAGCCATTTGAACCATTTGAAACACTCTGGCAGGCTGTGGCTAAGCCATTTCTTCGCAATAGCCTTTCTCCCAGGAGTGATAGTCTCGCAAGGTATGCAGGAGAACGCAAGAGAACCCATCGGCTTGTACCAATGACAGATTAGTCCGGGCGAACCATCAGCCTTAGTTAGTAGTAGGTTGTGGATTATGCGCTTGTTACACTATCTTGATACGATGTCTCGTGAAAATTCTCGTTCGTTCAAAACGACGGAGATGCGTTTGTGTTTGGTACCCTCCATTGGTTGATATCAAATTATTTGATATCTCGCATCTCGCATTTCCTTCGACTGTCGCGCCTGCGGCCAATGCAAGGTTTCAAGATATCCTTGTCACGTGATTCGCGGAATTACATCGGCGGAAGTGGAAAGCTTTGCACCACGAATCCCATGTACGATCGTTAAAAGACTGGGAGGATGGTGTAATTGTTGTACTGGCTCTGACGGATGGTGGACTGGTGACACCTGATAGCCGGGAAGAAGTTACTGCCAGAGTGTCAGGAGGAACTGCCGGGAATAGATTACTGGCACCTGATGTGAGACCTCGGGTTGCCATTAGTCGGCAAATGCTGACACCGCACCAGAGATGACAGAGATCTGGAGCATGTGGAGCCAGAGGCAACTGTCAGAAACGTCAGTTCGTAGTAACTGGCGGAAAGTCATTGAGTAATACAGAAGTAATATTTGGCTTTTCCTGCCCCTCTCCTGTCACTGTACCTCAAAAACGATTTAGGTGCAACCCTCTGAGCAACCCTCTTAGATTGCTTGCAGTTGTCGGTGTCATTGATCCCCTTGTAAAGTCATCAGAAGATCAAAACCAATTGCGAACTTATTTACACAGGATGTCTTTACTGGGCGAAATGTCGCAGGTGGCGTTAAATAATGAAAAGTGAGA
This sequence comes from Schistocerca americana, assembly GCF_021461395.2. Taxonomy (NCBI): domain Eukaryota; kingdom Metazoa; phylum Arthropoda; class Insecta; order Orthoptera; family Acrididae; genus Schistocerca; species Schistocerca americana. Next base: position 27,778,097 of record NC_060123.1, read on the forward strand.
GAACGTCCACATCGTTGCTAAAAGGACTCCATTACATTTCGATCACACGGTAAATGTAAGTCTAAAAGCTGTCAATTCATCTACGCATGGAGCATGTTTGGGGTGTGATGGGAAGACATAGGTATACCACTGTGCAATCGTCACGAACCGGTACAGCATGTGGCTCAGGCTAGGGAAGAAGTTCATCGTGATTACCTTTGGACGCTGCCTGCTTCGTTGCCACAATGAAAACACAAGTCTATTCGTGCCCGTGGGAGTCACACCTCTCGTTTCCTTCTTTGGTGTTCATTCCTCGTCGCTCACTTCAGCACCGCATCTGTTTGATTTTCCAGTTCTGTTTTCGTGACAGTTTCAACGTAACTTAAGAGCTTAAAATTTAAATGATTGTTGCGAGGCCTTGCGTATATTTAAGTTGTGTTTATATCGATGATGAATCACACGAAAAGTGACTGCCCTAGCACGAAATCAACATATAGGATCAGTGTTCCCATTAGATCAAGCGATCTGCGTTCTTATTCCTTTGCAGACTGTGTAAATATTGATGATTTGACCTGTGACACTGCAGCAGCATCTGGTGTTTGAAGAACTTTGCGCGATATCAACGCTCCGCCCGCATCCAACAACGCTTTCACCTTATGGACTGAACTGCGCACGTGAAGTCTTTATCAGCACCGATATTTAAAGCATTTCCCTCACGTCGAGCGCTATCACGTCATCACGAATTTACAACCTCACCAGCAGAGGCGTTTGGTACAGAAAACTGAGCGTCTATGTTGGCAGGAACCTGTCTGAACAAGTACCGACGTTACACATTTTCTGACAGTAATTTTCTCCGTTGCTGCTGTAAATAATGGATTTATATGACGCCAGTTACGTACATACTCTAGCAGCTCATGTCGTCTTTCTTTTTCCATGTACAGGCAATGCATCTCTTGCTTTGAATGTAAGGTATAATAGCATTTTTTGGTGCACCACTTTTTTTGTTGAAAGTGCATATTTTCACGATAAAATGTTCCTTAAAGTGTATGATGTTACAAGAGCAACTACTTTTATATTCATAACCTCGTTATACCTTCCTCGAAAAGATATTTACTTGATGAATTAAAAATGTATACATACGGCAGTGTTTACCGTCTACAATCGCCATCTAATTATCTGACAATATTACCATAATTTATTGTTGGAGCACGACTGTAAAAGCATCGTTTTATTCAGCTAATACTTCGAGCTATCAGCATTGCAATCTCAGTCACCGGCCGACCAATAAAATTACATTGGATGAGATAAAATAAAATGAAACGAACCCGCTCAACTACGATTTAGTCATCCATTCCAAATCTAAATTCGCTATCAGACAGTTTTATGACAGTTGCACACGGAAAGGACGAGCGTCGATAAGCATTTATATGATCTCAAATTTTTCTGATCGTTTCGTGAGACGTATGTAGCGAGACGCAGAGTGCTAACAGAGTGACCTCCAAAAGTACGCCCTTGGAATTTTTATAGTAAATCCCTACGCCATTCGTAACGCTTCACTAGTTGCGCCTACCGCTTGAGTAGTACGAGCATATCTGTGAAGCTGTCTCTCTCTCTCTCTCTCTCTCTCTCTCTCTCTCTCTCTCTCCCTCCCTCCCTCTCCGCACCCCTCCCTCCTTCCCTCTCTCTCTCTCCCCCCACCCCTCCCTCCCTCCTTACCTCTCTCTTTCTCTCTCTCTTTCTCTCTCTCTCCCTCTCTCTCTCTCTCTCTCTCTCTCTCTCTCTCTCTCTATCTCTCTCTCTCTCTCCCCCCCCCCTTCCTCCCTCCCTCCCTCCGTCCCTCCCTCTCTCTCTCTCCCTCTCCCTCCTTTCTCCCTTTTAATGAACGAACCCGTGATGAAAGTTTTTGCTCTTCTTTGGATTTTTCTCGTAACCATTATTAATTTTACGTGCTACAGGTTCAAGGATGACCAAAAAAAAAAAAAATTAATAACCTGAGGGAAAAATGGCTTTTTGCTACCTCTTTTTCGAGCGAATTATATTTAGTCACTATTCTTCCATTGAATCTTAGGCTGGCATTTACCTTCCCTACAACTAGTGCTTCTATTTTATTTTTTTTATTTTTTACATCGTAGCTTCACTTTAAATATCCCCGTGTGTGTGTATTCCTAGGCGTCTTACTGTTTCTAATAATCATCAACATTATAATCAAACAATATTGGTGTTTTGTGGACTATGTAAAATTATTTACGTTGTCGTCGTTAACAGTGATATGTGTAGTTTTGTCCTGGTTCGATATTCCGTAAGTACGTGTCTTGCTTGCTCTGCGACAGTGCAGGTATACATCGCCCCATGTTTCATATTCCTATCCTGTTGTAGACAGTTTTGGAGCTCTTAGAGCTTATCGCATTTCACTCCTTCTGACGGAATATGCAGAGCAGAAGAACTGATGAAGCTGTTGTACAAACGATCCGATTTGTTTCCAATGCGTTGACGCTTCCTTCAAATGACGAGTACGAAACTTGTCTAAACACTGCATTAAGATGATCCTTGTTGCGTACATGAATGATAACGTGGGAGTATTTTGTCGATGGTAGTTGTGGGGGTGGTGGTGATTTTGATCGGAATAGCCTGTACCCAATATATGTAATTTTATTCTAACTGTTAAGTGGTATCAAGGCCATGGAAGATGTCAGTGTTTTTAATTGCCGTATTGCAAATTTCTTTTCATTTAAGCCTCAATCCCGTAACGTGGAACACTAATCGTTTACACGCTTGTGAGTGGTGTCTGCGAAGTTGCAATGATACCTGACGGTATCTCCTGGGTGCTTCAGGTTTCGTGTCAGGCAGTGTATTAAGCGATTGTGACTAAAATAAAACGCAGTGTGTGATATGTCAGTCTGTTGTATGATGGGCGCCTAAATTTCATTGACGGAAGACATTCACAACACCAAAAAATAAGTAATGGAGAGTAATGAAATTTCGGGTAACATATATAAGTGATTAATATTGCACGAACACAGGTTAATGTAGGCGCAACGTAAGCCACTGCAAATGTAAAATGCTGATACATTAATACCCGTTGTAACTGCGAGAATGTTGAATGCAAACGTGCATGCATTGTGTTGCAAAAATGGTTCAGATGGCTCCGAGCACTATGGGACAACATCTGAGGTCATCAGTCCCCTAGAGTTAGAACTACTTAAACCTAACTAACCTAAGGGCATCACATACCTCCATGCCCGAGGCAGAATTTGAACCTGCGACCGTAGCAGCAGCACGATTCCGGACTGAAGCGCCTAGAATCGCTCGGCCACGGCGGCCGGCTCATTTTGTTGCACATGTGCCAGATGTTAGTTCGTTCAAATGGTTCAAATGGCTCTGAGCACTATGGGACTTAACTACTGTGGTCATCAGTCCCCTAGAACTAAGAACTACTTAAACCTAACTAACCTAAGGACATCACACACATCCATGCCCGAGGCAGGATTCGAACCTGCGACCGTAGCAGTCGCGCGGTTCCGGACTGCGCGCCTAGAACCGCTAGACCACCGCGGCCGGCTGTTAGTTCGTGGGACGGCGTTTCATGCCTTTTGCACTTCCTCGGTCAACATAGGGACTGGTAATGCTGTTGGTGGATGACGCTGGAGTTAGCCTCCGATGATGTCTCATATGTGCTCGATTGCAGACAGGCCTGGTAATCGAGAAGGCCAAGGCAACATGTCGGCACTCTATAGAGCATGTTGGGTTACAGGAGCAGTACATAGCCGAGCGTTATCCTATTGGAAAACACCCCCTGGAATACTGTTAATGAATAGCAGCACAACAGGTCGAATCACCAGGCTGACCTACATATTTGCAGTCAGGATGCTTGGGATCACCACGAGGGAGTCCTTGCTGTCATATGGCATCGAACCCCCCGACCGTGTCTCCCGGTGTAGGGCCAGTCTGTCTAGCACACAGACAGGTTGGTTGAAGCCTCTTAATTGGCCTTCTTCTAAAGAACGCACGGCCATTACTGGCACCGATGCACAACCAGCTTTCATCAGAAAACACAACAGGCCTCCACCCTGCCGTCCAATAAGCTCTCGCTGGACACCACTGAATTCGCGAGTGTTGGTGGTAAGGGATCAGCGGAACGCACGCGGCAACGCGTCTGGCAAGGAGCGGTCCTGGAAGTAATCGATTTGTAGTAGTTCGCTATTTCACTGTGGTGTCAACAGCCTCTCATCTTGCTGCTGCAGATCCAGTACGATGAGACAGAGCCATTTGCCAAACATTATGGTCTTGCATCTCGGTAGTGGCACGTGCCCGTCCACACCGCAGTCGTCTTGCCACCGTAGGCTCTCGTGACCACCGCTGTCAACCACCATGTACAGTGGCTAACTTCCTGCCAAGCCTTCTTGCAGTATCGCAGAAGTTACACCCATCTTCTCACAGCCGTGTTACACGACATCGTTCAAGTTCAGTGAGACGTTGATGATGACGCAGTTGTCGCGTTAAAGGCATTCTTCACTAACGCCACATCCAGTATCAAAGTTAAATTACACTACTGGCCATTAAAATTGCTACACCACGAAGACGACGTGCTACAGGCGCGAAATTTAACCAACAGGAAGATGACGCTGTGATATGCAAATGATTAGCTTTTCGGAGCATTCACACAAGGTTGGCGCCGGTGGCGACACCTACAACGTGCTGTCATGAGGAAAGTTTCCAACCGATTTCTCATACACAAACAGCATTTGACCGTCGTTGCCTGGTGAAACGTTGTTGTGATGCCTAGTGTAAGGAGGAGAAATGCGTCCCAACACGTTTGCGACTTTGATAAATGTCGGATTTTAGCCTATCGCAATTGCGGTTTATCGTGTCGCGACACAGCTGCTCGCGTTGGTCGAGATATAATGACTGTTAGCAGAATATGGAATCGGTGGGTTCAGGAGGGTATTACGGAACGCCGTGCTGGATCCCAACGGCGTCGTATCACTAGCAGTCGAGATGACGGGCATCTTATCCGCACGGCTGTAACGGATCGTGCAGCCACGTCTCGATCCCAGAGTCAACAGATGAGGACGTTTGCAAGACAACAACCATCTGCACCAACAGTTCGACGTCGTTTCCAGCAGCACGGACTATCAGCTCGGAGACCGTGGTTGCGGTTTCCCTTGGCGCTGCACCACAGACAGGAGCGTCTGCGATGGTGTACTCAACGACAAACCTAGGTGCACTAATGGCAAAACGTCATTTTTTCAGGTGAATCAAGGTTCTGTTTACAGCGTCATAATGGTCGCATCCGTCTGTGGCTACATCGCGGTGAATGCACATTGAAAGCGGGTATTCGTCATCGCCATTCTGGCGTATCACCCAGCGTGATGGTATGGGGTGCCATTGGTTACACGTCTTGGTCACCTCTTGTTCGCATTGACGGCACTTTGAACAGTGGACGTTACATTTCAGATGTGTTACGACCCGTGGCTCTACCCTCCATTCGATCCCTGCGAAACCCTACATTTCAGCAGGATAATGCACGACCGCTTGTTGCAGGTCCTGTTCGGGCCTTTCTGGATACAGAAAATGTTCGACTGCTGCCCTGGCCAGCACATTCTCCAGATCTCTCACCAATTGGAAACGTCTGCTCAATGGCGTTCGAGCAGCTGGCTCGTCACAATACGCCAGTCACTACTCTTCATTAACTGTGGTATCGTGTCGAGACTGCATGGGCAGCTGTACCTGTACACGCCATCCAAGCTCTGTTTGACGCAATGCCGAGGCGTATCAAGGCCGTTATTACGGCGAGAGGTTGTTGTTCTGGGTACTGATTTCTCAGGACCTATGCACACAAATTGCTTGAAAATGTAATCACATGTCAGTTCTAGTATAATATATTTGTCCAATGAATACCCGTTTATCATCTGCATTTCTTCTTGGTGTAGCAATTGTAATGGCCAGTAGTGTACATATAAAGCAAACCTTACGTGAATCATCATATTGGCTCTCCTAGCGCCTCTCTTCTGCGACTGGGGTGAAATCTGAATAGGCGTCGTCCTTCAGATGTAGAAACATACCTGCCAACTTTCGTTTACGTCTCACAACTCCTTCTTGGTGTTCGGTTTTTTTTTTTTTTCCATGGGTGTAGATACGTTTTGGGTAGTAGTGTGTTTGTTCCTGGAAGGGGGAGTTCACGGGGAGGGAGTGGGAGGAGGAGAGTCAAGTGGTCCCAAGAGGATTTCGGAAATGACGGCGTGGCAGGCGGTTCCCGGGATAGCGCTTTATCGCCAGCGGAGCACGTGCCCCCGCAGATCGGCCGCCGGTGTATTTTTACCCTGCGCCCGCCGGTGGCGCCTTTCCGCCGCGGCCTTTGTCCGGCGCGGACCGCGGCGGCGCTGTGGGCGTGTCCGCAGCGGAAGCCCCGCCCGGAAACAAACGCCTAATTAAATCCGACGTCACAGCCCGTTCCCTCACCGTGCGCGGCCGAACAGGGCGAGCGCGCACTTGGCCCAGCTGGGTAATTAACCCCTCAGAGGATGCCGGCCCGGCGCGGCTGCGCAACAGCGCGCGTGTCTTTGCGACGCGAATCTGACAGTGGGCGTCGTTGGTTGAGCGGCGCCAGGCAGAGTAATTCCCCTGTTTTTGTTTACTTTTTCTCTGTGCCGAGTTACTGACAGAAATTCCTTACATCGACGCCCACAACATTTTGTGGATGTCCATTGGAGACGACACGGTGTCGAGTGTAGACTCCTATTGAAAGCTAGGCTACATGCGCTAGTGACAAGGATTCCACAGTAAATGCGCCAAGAAAATCAAATACTGTTTTGGCAGTGGTGGGGCCTTAGGATGGCGGTATGTGCGGACGAAATTAATAGTATGATAGACTAATTTATTCCTCGGACGAACAGTATTTAATTTTAATGTTGGTTTGCGTAATATTTGAACAATATGTGTAGTTCAGCGATATTTACACTGGAAAGCGGCTAGTGATCCACACTTTGTATTATGTATCTGTGCAAAAAGATGTCTCTTATGGAACGGCGATGCGTCATGTCTTCAAGCTTTACTACAATAACAATGTTCTGCTTTGAGACTTCAAACTATCTTATTCGTAACATCCATGGAACATTGACACCAACCATATAAACTCTCACGTATCTGTAAACAAACGTCATACAAACAACAACGTACGTTGCACGTCATATAGGACCTAATTAGCAACAAAGACTGCACAATCATATTATCATGGATAAATACAAACTGACGGTAATAGTGCGCTGTAGCACGGAGGAATGTTGTGAGCATATGAGAGAAAGTATCCCCACAGCTGTAGCTTGAGAATCTACAATCAATTCCTCCGTGCTACAGCGCACTATTACAGTCTGCAATCGTGCCTACACCCACTTTGCAAAAAAATTACACCATTTAACTGCAGAGAATGTCAAATCAAACACCTTTCAGCCGTCTATTATTTTATTGGGCTACAAGTTTCGGCGATATATTACATCTTCAGGCCCCCTGAGCAACTTGTAGGAAGATTTTCATCTCTGGTCCAGTCAAAATAGGGAACTGTATTCAATTACTGGTATCCGAAGATTTTTTAGACACCGAACACTTCAAACGTCACCTGTCGGCAGGTGGCGTACGAAGTACAGGCGCAGATGTAGATGTAGACCATTAGTGTTCCTACAACACTGCGAATGCGACTGGTAACGCCATGACTCATCGGCTGTAAAAATAAAAAATAAAATAAAATAAATAAAAAGTTGGGATCATATCAACCCGTACCGCATCAAGAACAGCCTGAAGATGGCGCATTGAAGCGTTGAATGAAACTGGTTGCAACAAAATAAAATAAAATCATAAGGACGGCTGTAGGTGTTTTATTTTGTCACAATAGTAAACGGTCGTCGTCCCAAGGACCTGCCAAAAAGACGGATGTGCCAACAAAACCTCCAACTGCCTCAATGCATACTTCCCTCTGTCCATTAGTAAATTTATGTACGATAGGTCAGTAACAGATCTTCATCGTATTCAAATCTTTGTAATTTTTAAAAGAATTATTTATTGCCAGCCGGTGTGGCCGAGTGGTTCTAGTCGCTTCAGTCTGGAACCGCGCGACCGCTACGGTCGCAGGTTCGAACCCTGCTCGGGCATGGATGTCTGTGATGTCCTTACGTTAGTTAGGTTTAAATAGTTCTAAGTTCTACGGGACAGTGACCTCAGATTTAAGTCCCATGTTGCTCAGAGCCAATTATTTATTGGTTTATTTATTTACTTTTCATGTTTCTATAACCTGCAGTTCCCCCGATTCCAAGGTCAGCGACTTCCAAACATGCTCGATATTGTTTGTTGTTACGAATTTCGCTGGTCGTTCCTGACAGTGCGCAAAATCAATCAGTTCCTTTTCTTTCCGAAAATCAAGTGTTGCCATTTATATGTAGATCCATTCATTGGACGCGTCAGCCAAGCCTTGTATTTAAGTCAGTTATTACTGAAAATGTGTTTGTTTTCATCCAGTTCACACATCAAACCTAGGCTCACAACTTTATGATTCAGTTATTATCTGGCTTCATTTGCCGTTGCGCAAATAATGATCTCAAGTTATGTTCTCCATCTGAAATGCGGAAAGCTACAATCTAATTTACATGCTAAAATTATATTCAGGAAAATTCAGTCGGCACAATCTAGACATACCTCCAATGAGTCCGAGGACTAACTAAATGCTGAGGTAAATTGAGCAGTGGTATGGACCACTAGAACAGTGGACTGTCAACCAATCGCCTAAAATGTTCAAAAACATGTATTTAAAATACAGTTAACATTAATCTATCACAACACGTAGATAAACAATGCAGGGGAAATATCCAAATATCGCTGCTGTAACAGATCAAAGAAAACTGAAATAGAATAATGCAATGCAGGGAAGCAAAACACCCATGTCGAAGCACATTTCTGCGCCGCCACTGCGCTGAAGTGACAAGAGTTACAGGATCTTCCTAATGTCGTGTCGGACCTCCCGGAGTAGTGCAACAACTTGACGTGAAATGGAGTCTACAACTCGTTGAAAGTCCACTGCAGAAATATTGAACCATTCTGCCGATCATAATTGTGAAAGTGTTGCCGGTGTAGGATTAACTGATTTTTCGATTCTGTCGTATAACTCTTCGGGCGATCTGGGTTGTCCAAATCATTCTCTCGAACTGTCCAGAATGTTCTTCAAAAGAGTCGCGAACGACTGCGGCCCAGCGACATGTGGCATTGTCATCCACAAGAATTCCGTAGATGTTTGCAAACTTAAAGTCCATAAATGGCTGCAAATGGTCTCCATGTAGCGGAACGTAAAAATTTCCAGTAATTGGTCCGTCCAGTTGGACCAGAGAATCCAGTCCATTCTACGCAAACACAGCCCACACCTTTATGGAGCCACCACCAGCTTTCACAGTGCCTTTTCGACAACTTGGTTTCATGGCTTCGTGTTTTGCAGTCATCTAGGGTCCAACCGGTACGGTCAAGAGCCCAGGAGCTGGCCAAAGTGGCCGAGCGGTTCTAGGCGCTACAGTCTGGAACCGCGCGACCGCTACTGTCGCAGGTTCGAATCCTGCCTCGGGCATGGATGTGAGTGATGTCCTTAGGTTAGCTAGGTTTAAGTAGTTCTAAGTTCTAGGGGACTAATGACCTCAGAAGTTCAGTCCCATAGTGCTCAGAGCCATTTGAACCATTTGAACCCTAACGTCGGCCACCTCTACTTTAAGTAGTTTCTCACTTGTCCTTCCTAGCCCGAAGTGTGTACAGTAGTCGTTCTAACATTGAGGATACAAATCCATAGAAGGGACAAGATCGAAGCATGAGTCATCCGTGTGGTAACCAGTTCGCTAGTACAGTCGTTACAGCTCACTAAACAGTAACACAGGAGTTCGCGAAAACAGGGTAATACCAGCAAAGAAATCCAAAGCAGTGTATCAGTTGGGAATACATATTCATTTAAAACAACGGGAGTCTGGTGGAGGTTAGCAGGAATGACTCGATCTACTTGTGAGAACTTTACTTATTCGTTGGCTTCGTAAAGATAAGTCTTACTGCATAGGGTAGGGGCAAAGTTGTGACGAGCTCACAGTATGAACAACACAGTTCGCTGCAGTAGTGCTGGAGTTGTGCGGCAAGGTTCGTCAGCGTCTCACGGCGTGGACCCACAAGCACAAACAACCTCCTCCTCCAGTTAACGACCCTCACGTCTTCGCATGCTCCACGAAAGGGGCAAAGTGAGAAAATGAAATCCGACACAAAATAAGAATATTGTCAGTATTCCATTTGTCATTCTAACTTCTGTGACCTGACTCAAGCAGATTTTTGAGAATGTCAGAAAAAGAAACATTCTCGTTCCAACTGGTGTCATTTTCTGATCAGTCAGCAGATAAATTTCAACACTTTAGTGCAGGTGGATCCCCATAGCTGCCGATAAATAATAATACCTTGAATGCTCGATCAAACAGTATATCGTTTGTACAGGGCTGAGCATAATTAATGTTTCATGTTCAAACGCCTGACTTTTAGCACGAAAAGCGCGAAATATCAAAGATTTTTTCAAAGGCTTCTTATAACCATACGAATATATATTGTATTATTATTTGTCTCATGTTAAACCGTCCCAGCACTTGCGATTCGCGTAAAATATGATTTCAGATGCAGTTTATGTGCGCCTGTGGACTGCTGTACCATGGCAACGGGTAACGCTTTCACGAAACAATAGGACGACCGTATATTATACATATGTTTGTCTACCTTGTTACTATATTTTAACCGCTTCGTTCAATTATAAATACTGCAGTGACGTGCGTAACAAAAGTGTGTTTTCTTAGACCTAAAATGACAACGAAGCTGTATTTTTGACAAGTTTTATCGTAGTTACGAATTTTTTTATTTCACTTTCAACCGTTTCCGCGCATTAATTTAACATAAGGACGAATTTTACGTTCCACATCTAGCTCAACTTTATATCACTGTATTATTGGATAAGAAATATAGTTTCAGTTTTATCCATTTATCTACCTTCGTTCAAAGCTCGAAACAAGCAAATACGTGGTGCAGAAAATTAAACTAATCGGAAAATTACTATAAAAATAAATGTCAGAGAAATGGTCACCTTATTTAAGGATGACTATTTATACACGTAAAATCCGAACGGTGCATGTAGAAATGGTGCCATTAGGTGAGCATAAATTTCAGCACAATTAAAATCTTTTGTAAAGGAATTAATCGATTTTCAGAATTTGTCTGTGCACAAGCTCCGGTTGGTCTTTCGAATCTTGTGTAATATACTGTAACACAGCTACAGTAAGTCAGAAGATCGAAATGCTATACAAATGGCCTGTGTTTGCGATATACCAAAAACTTATCAAGAAGCAGATTCCACACGCCCCCTGTCTCGGAATTGTGTGTGTGTGTGTGTGTGTGTGTGTGTGTGAGTGAGTGTGTTTGTAGCTTACGGACGCTCAACGCAGAGGTTATCAGCGTCCTCCTAACTGTATTATTTCCTAGTACAAGTCTTTCTAATTTCGGCTACTGTGTAATGCTTCATTTCAACATCATTCATCTTTCTGTGCCACCACTTTCTTTACAACTAAAAAAACCCATCACCAACTCTGTTTTTGAAATTAGTTAATTGCACTGGAATGAAATGATCACATCGATGAAGACGAAATCAGTGAATCTTTCAACGTACAAGTTGAACGATTTGCACCGATACCATTTCACGTCTTCGTAGATTCATCGATAATTTCATCTCCATTGACTTGCGGTTTTCATTTAAAAGGTGGCATATATGTCCTCAGGAATTTGCTACTCACATAGCATCCAGTGAGTAGTCCTATTTCGCAGCCACCGAGCTATCCTCGTGCTGTTACTGCGTCTCTCCTAACAACACAACATTTGCCGCCTCTTTTTATGCGTTACATATGGATGTCCGTATACTTTTGACCATATAGAGTAGATACTTTCCATTTCATGTCCCGTACTGTTACCTTACTGCCAAGTAAAAATAACTGAATTAGTGCGCCTGCATCTATTTTACAGCACTGTAGATGTTCGACAGTACTATATACTCCAAGTAACTCAAAACGTAGACCAATAATTTTACAGCCTGGAACTTACCGGCGCTACCTTACGAAGGCTCTGCTGGAGATTGCAGCTCAGGTTATCGACTGCGCCCTGAGACACCAACGTGAGCAGAATGCCGCAGTGAGGGAACAGTTTAATCGACTAACTGGACGAATGGTAGATGCTTGCCAGGGTAGGTACTGGCACCGTCCCAAACTCCGTTAAAATCCAGAATGTCATCTGGCTACAGACAGTTACGAGTCGTAGAGGTACCACAGTTACGTTGAAAAATGAATAGTCCAGTCCACTACTCTATCCTCAGAATATATTTTACGCTTCAGATGAGAACCTCCTTAGATGATTCTACAGTTCGTATTTGCGTAATCAGAATGACATTGAAAGAGAGAGTTAGTCTGCTTATGCGTTAGTAGTGAATACTTACGTGTTCTTTCCTGGTTTTTGGTGTTTACTCCGACGCGACGAACGAACGTAAACAGCAGAGCTGAATGTTACCTCGAGATCTATTTTGTGATCCTGCTTAACCATCTTGAATAGCCTGTTATTCCTAACGCCAACGAAACTTCATTAATTTTATAGATTTGTTGATGTATTTACACTATCAATAATTTAAAGCTTTACCCAGACTACTGCTAGAAATTGTGCAGTCTTTAACACTTCTCAGATTAATGTATCACTAAAATCTTGTGAGAACAGAGATTGATAGTCACCGTTCGGAGGAAGAAAGAAAAGATGTAAATTAATGTCCCGTCGATTGAGACGCGGTTGGTGTTATTAGAAAGGTTTGCTTATTAAACCCATTTGTTGTAACCTGGACAATATTACAGACACTGCTGGTCGTAACGACACAGTCGCAGTTATTTCGCTAACGGTTAGTTTACGAACCAATGTTTACTGGAAGATTCTTACTCCTGCTATCGTACACTTCTCGCTAATCGCCAACTTCGAAGGTATGGAACTTGAAATTAGCACATCTGAACATATAAACAAATACGTAATCAGTGCCGTTTGTTGCAGTGTAAAATGTTAATTACATCCGGAGATATTGTAACCTAAAGTTGACGCTTGAGTACCACTCCTCCGCTGTTCGATCGTGTGTATCGGAGAGCACCGAATTACGTAGGGTTCCAAAGGGAACGGTGATGGACCTTAGGTACAGAAGAGACTGGAAAAGCACATTACGTCCACATGCTAACACCTTTTTATTGGTCTTTTTCACTGACGCACATGTACATTACCATGAGGGGTGAGGTACACGTACACACGTGGCTTCCGTTTTCAATTACGGAGTGCAATAGAGTGTGTCCCGACATGTCAGGCCAATAGATGTTCAATGTGGTGGCCATCATTTGCTGCACACAATTGCAATCTCTGGCGTAATGAATGTCGTACACGCCGCAGTACATCTGGTGTAATGTTGCCGCAGGCTGCCATAATACGTTGTTTCATATCATCTGGGGTTGTAGGCACATCACGGTACACATTCTCCTTTAACGTACCCCACAGAAAGAAGTCCAGAGGTGTAAGATCAGGAGAATGGGCTGGCCAATTTATGCGTCCTCCACGTCCTATGAAACGCCCGTCGAACGTGTACCTCACCCCTCATGGAAATGTACATGTGCGTCAGTGAAAAAGACCAATAAAAAGGTGTTAGCATGTGGACGTAATGTGCTGTTCCAGTCTCTTCTGTACCTAAGGTCCATCACCGTTCCCTTTGGATCCCTACGTAATTCGGTGCTGTCCGATACACACGATCGAACAGCGGAGGAGTAGTACTCAAGCGTCAACTTTAGGTTACAATATCTCCGGATGTAATTAACATTTTAGAATGCAACAAACGGCACTGATTACGTATTTGTTTATATGTTCAGATGTGCTAACAAAACTAACGGGGTTCCATTTAAAAAAACGTAGGTTTGTGTTAAAAAACATACTTCCGTGCATTTTTTTATGCTTTGTATTAACCACTTACACTAGCCCCTCTCCTCACGTTCGGTCTGTGGAATCGAATCGTCAGTATTTGATGTGGTTTACGAAATATATCCAGCGGTAATGTTAGGTGACTCACCCTGTATATATATATGTGTGTGTGTGGTTGTGCGTGCGGCGTATGTATGTTTTAAACAACAATTTATACGTTCTCTGTTGAAACCGAATGCGAGAAGGAAATAGCTGTGCTCTGTTGTGAAAATGTGCTTTTTCTTTTTGTTAAAAGTAAAAAAAAACTGTTACTACTAGCGAGATTCGAACCAGTGACGTCTAATTACAATCATACTACGCCACGCCCAGAGCTCTCGAAGAATATGTTACTTGAGTTGGTGAATAAGTTCGTAGCGTTTTTCCATAAGCTTAATGAACACAACAGATACACGTAGCAGAGATGAATAATATATTCTCCTCCACTATTTACAAGTCTGCCAACGCCGGGATGACACCAGGAGTCACGTGGTTTTGAGACGAAAAACTCGCCGAGGCAGGTTCGGAGCACGTTTTCATCCGGAAAGGAATTTCCTTGAAGGTTGTTCGCCGGCCGCTGTGGCCGATTGGTTCTAGGCGCTTCAGTCCGGAACCGCGCTGCTGCTACGGTCAAAGGCTCGAATCCTGCCTCGGATATGGATGTGTGTGATGTATTTAGGTTAGTTAGGTTTAAGTAGTTCTAAGGGACTGATGACCTCAGATGTTAAATCCCATAGTGATCAGAGCCATTTCAACCATTTTTGAATAAAACGAGAATGAAAAAGATTTCCCGAAAGTTCTTGACCCGCTCATTTCAAATGTTTATGTGATACTCTAATAAACATTCGGACGGATGTATATACAGAGGTCATTCCATACGTCATGGCAAATATGATACATCGTACATCTATTGGGATATCTTGCCGCATACACCGTAGAGGAACGAACTGCTTTATTGCTGCATTCTCTGTACACCATGAGGGTGTCGGCTTTTTCTGCATTGCTAAATCCCATGACTACTCACGAGGTACTGCTTGCATTGTCCCACACTGACTAACACGTCGCACTGGACTCGAGGAGAACACAAGCACACAGTAAGCAAACATAACAAAATCGTACGTAGCGACTACGCGGCTTGAATGGCACAAACAAGTCTCGGCGCGCAAGCTTTCTGCAGTACGATGTCTCGTAGAAAACTCGCAGTTAAATCCTGCAACGAACACCACTGAGATTGTAATTTACCGCACTTTTAGTTTCTTAATATCCTTAGGCATTGTTCCATTTAAGAAAGTATATGTTTGTCGAAAAATAGACCTGCTAAGTATCATTACAATCTGTTTGTTGGCTAACAATACGAGTCCCTGACTACCAATTCATTCTGTGAAAACGGCACATAAACAGCACTTTCCATTTCCGTAATATCTGCGGTGCAAGTTTTAGGTGATTCATCCTATGTTTTAAACAACAATGTACGCATTTCTGTTTAATTCGACAAAGAAAATCCTGTGCTACGCTGTAAAGATGTGCAATTTTCTTTTCTTAAAAGTAAAAAAAAAAAAAAAAAGTTTCTACTTGCAAGATTCGAACCAGTGACTTCTAATTACAATCTTATTACTCCACGCCCTCAGCTAACTACGAATATGTTGTTAAACTACAGATGTTTTTTCTACTGTTCTCAAGTGATTGTGTAAATTGGTCATAAAGTGATATTCACGCAGGTATCGATGGAAAATGGAAAATTGTAAACATTGACGGCCAATAGATGAATGTGTGAAGCAAATGGCTCTAAGCACTATGGGACTTAACGTCTGAGGTCATCAGTCCCCTATAATTTAGAACTACTTACACCTAACTAACCTACGGACATCACACACATCCATGCCCGAGGCAGGATTCGAACCTGCGACCGTAGCAGTCGCGCGGTTCCGTACTGAAGCGCCTAGAACCGCTCAGCCACCGAATTTGTGTGAAGCTGCGGCGCAGTTTCACAGTGCAGGATAGTAAACAAGGAACTTGACGATTTCAGGGCATAAAGCCTTTGCGAATTTTTATTCTATTGGACGGAGCACGCCAACAATATACACAGACGCCGGCGTCTGAGAGAGAACGTGTAGATGGTTTCAGAGAAGCTGGTTGGAGTAATCTACGAACCATTCGAAATTTGAGGAGGAACGATGGCACTGTTATACAACGTTGGCAGGAATGAGTAAACTATGGGCGAACGCAGCATCGAGAAGGAAGCGTTCGAACTTGAGAGACGACGCTTCATGAGGACCGCGCAATCGTCAGAAAGGCACTCAGAGCCCAGATTCATCATTATCATCTATCAGACATGCAACTGGTGGTTCATTGAACACCAAGACCATTAATAGAAGCTTCACAGAAAGGGTGCAGAGTTCATGCTGTCCCTTTCGCCGACTACCATTGACCTCTGTACACAGACAAGCACTTTGCAGTGGTGTCGGGCACATTTGGCACGGAATCTCATCGACTGGAGTAGAGTTACCTTCAGTGACGAGTCCCCTTTTGCACTGAGCCCTGATGACCAGCAGAGACCTGTCAGGAGATTCCCCAGACAGCAGTGGGGTAGCAACCTGAATGTCGCCCACTATATGGTCCGAAAACCAGGAGTGATGGTCTGGGGTGTCGCATTTCATTTCATACCAGGACGTCTTTGTTCGCCATCCGCGGCTCCTTTCCAACACAGCGCCACGCCGACGGTATCCTACGCCCCGTTTTGTTGCCCTTCGTGATCCAACCTACCTTGGGCTACCATTTCGCCAAGAGAATGCCCGCCCGCACACGGCGAGAATATCTACTGCTTGTCTTCGTTTGCCAAACCTACCTTAGGCAGCAAGTTCGTCATATCTCCTTCGGACTAAGAAACTTTGGAGAATTTTGGGCAGGATACCCCAAGCAATTCTGAATTTTCACTGTTTAGTTCGACAAAATTTGGCACTACAGGGTGAAAAGTATTTAAACCGACAAAGTCTGGGAGGTTGTAGGGGACGTCAAAACAAATATTTTTCCCTAATGTCATTTTTTCCTATGAAGAGTATTTAAACCGGTGGAGGCCGTATAACGCTCTTCAGTTGTTATGAGGCCATATTACGATCTTCAGTTGTTAGAGGCCGCAACCTGGAACCAGTTTATTATCCACCCAGATCACAGTTTTCGCAGTGGTACCTGGGACACTGTGGAATGCAAAAGGCTCTGAGCACTATGGGACTCAACTGCTGAGGTCATTAGTCCCCTAGAACTTAGAACTAGTTAAACCTAACTAACCTAAGGACATCACAAACATCCATGCCCGAGGCAGGATTCGAACCTGCGACCGTAGCGGTCTTGCGGTTCCAGACTGCAGCGCCTTTAACCGCACGGCCACTTCGGCCGGCACACTGTGGAATGCATCTTACATTTCCATCCTCTGTGTTGTTTACCGATGAAGCCACGTTCGGGCGTGATGGAGTCTCCAACATGCACAATTCGCATGTTTGGAGTGAGGATAACCCATTGCCACGGTTGCTAGCGATCATCAAGTGCGGTTCTTCGTTAATGTATGGGTCGGTGCTGTTGGGGTTTGTTTAACTGGGCCGTAGCTGCTACCTAGGCCTTTAAATGGCAGGCACTATTACAATTTTCCCGCCAGAGCATTGCCAGAATTCATGGAAAACGTCCCGCTCCCTACAAGACAACGCATGTGGTTCCAACATGACGGGGCGGCGGCACATTTCGGTCGTCGTGTGCGTCGATTCCTGGGCCGTCGGTTCCCAGAAACATGGATTGGCAGAGGTGGTCCTGTACCATGGCCTGTTCGATCCCCAGATATGTCCCCTCTGGACTTTTTTGTTGGTTTAATTAATTTGTCGACAGAGAAATCTTCCTTTATCGGTTTAAATACTCGTCATAGGAAAAAATGACATTAGGGAAAAATATTTGTTTTGATGTCCCCTACAACCTCCCAGAGTTTTCGGTTTAAATACTTTTCACCCTGCATATCCCTCAGGTGTACATCCAACAACCCTATTAATCAGTGCCAAGGAGAATAAATATTCGCATAAGGGCCGGAGGTGGACGAACACGTTACTGACTTGCTCTGTTTCTGATGTTCTTTCTCTTGAATACATCTTCCAATTTTTCTGAAACTGTAATCATTTGTGTGGATACAAAAAAAAACAGACTTTTTTGCACAAGATAAGTTTAATTATCAGAGAGTCTGGTGATGTCTAGAACAGGCAAAAAGAGTCACATGTGATCATTAAATTAACCTACCTTGTGCAACCAACCCTTTTTTTGGGGAGGGGGGAGGGGGGTTCTAATCTATTACGGTTGGTGTACCAGTGCTATTGCAGTGATAGTAATCATTTGTTCGCCTTTATATACACACCACATCCACCGATTTCGGTCCAACTGTACAACTCTGTTGTGCGTCGTCATATTTTTTTGTTGGGTTGGCAGAAGAGCCTACACCGTGTTACTGGAGGAGGCCGAAATGCACGCGTTTTAACTCACGCAGGCTGGCGTGAGGAGGGAAGGATTTATACTAACGTGAGGTCTGCAACATGTCAAGGAATTAGAATTCAGAAAGCGGACGTAATTAGTTTGATACTTAACTTTAATCCATTAATGGTGAACGCCGCTCTTAACGGTACATGAGTTACAATGTTATCAGGAATTATACGAGGACTGTCCAGAAAGTAAGTTACGATTGATCGCGAAATGAAAATCACAGTGAAAATCAGAAATGTTTCATTTGTAACAGTTAGCTACACCTTTCAGGTACTTCTCTACGTAGTCGCCGTTCTGACTCAGACATGTGTTGTACCAACTTTCCAATACTCTCATCATAGAAGGCAGCCGCCAGTGCTCTCCGCCAATTCTCTACGCTGGCCTAAAGCTCGTTGTCTGTGCCAAAATGTTGTCTTCATAGCCAGCGGTTCGTTTGAGCAGAGATGAAACTCAGTGGGAGACAATTACGTGCTGTATTGTGGGTAACCAAACATTTCCAATTGAAACGATGCGGGGGCATCTTCATTGCCCCTGCAGAATGAGGCTGAGAATTGTCTTGAAGAAGAAACCGCACGACAGTTATGTAATGTTGGTTGCATAGCTTCAGGGGAAAATCTCACCAGGCCCTCGTACTTGGCGGGAGACACATTTTCTATAACATCTTTACGCGCTCACTAAGAGCTCAGGAATGAAAAGAGCGACATAATTCTACCTAGAGTCATACTAGAGACACTGCCCAATACATCTTTGCAAAGCTTTATCGGATTTTCATAGTCGTTTCCATTTCGCGACCGATCGTAACTTACTTTCTGGACAGCCCACGTAGTAACTGAATATGCTGCCTTGCTAGGTCGTAGCAAATGACGTAGCTGAAGGCTATGGTAAACTGTCGTCTAGCGAAATGAGAGAGCATGTGGACAGTGAACCATCGCTAGCAAAGTCGGCTGTACAACTGGGGCGAGTGCTAGGGAGTCTCTCTAGACTAGACCTGCCGTGTGGCAGCGCTCGGTCTGCAATCACTGATATAGGCGACTAGAGTGCTGCAACGCCCAATGTTTGACCGCCCACGGCTCGCCTGATGACGGGGGGACCGAGCCGCTCGTGTCCGGCCCCACATGACTCGGCTCGGTCACGTACTCGCCCCATGTCTGATGTCCGGATTCCGGACACGCGGTTAACCGACCATGACCGGTCACCGCTGACTTCTCACCTCGCCTCGCCCCGGCTCGCAGCACTGTACTGTGCAAATCCAACGCCTCTCCCTCTCTCTCTCTCTCTCTCTCTCTCTCTCTCTCTCTCACACACACACACACACACACACACAATGTATTTATCTCTGTCTCTCTCTCGTTTAACACAAAAGTAACGTCTACTAGAACTGGTACGTGACCAGCTAAATTCATAAAGCACTTGGAAAGTAAAATGATACACAATCGCGGATAGAAGACGAGTGTCATTTCCAAACAGAAGATATATTTTTCCTTTCATTAACAGGAAACACTGAATAAGTGTTGTCCCTGTAATCTAGAAGACAACCATCTTCAAAAAGAAAGCGTACAAAGAACATTCAATATTTACAGACGTAACTTGTCACACTTTTCAAGTGTTTGCAACAGAAACAAGTTTATAGTTACTGTTGATCAGTAAATCACTAACGCGTTCCGGATTTAACTGGCTGACATCTGCCACGTTATCTTCTCCATAATGCGCATCTAGATGTATTAATTCTTTGCCTAGTTCTCTGAAACCTTCACCGGAATCAGCATTAAAAGGTCTCATATCGTTAGCACACATTTCAAACACACTTTGCTGTAATACTATTTTTTATTACTGCCGGTATCCGTGAAGGAGCTGCATCTTTGTGAGGTTTCTTGTAATTATGTTTCTTTAAACGAGTGGTTTCTGACTGGAAACACACTAATGTCGAGCAGTTTATGCACGATTCGTACCCAGTAGACGCACTGTTTTCGTCTACAACTAACAGAAATGTAGTCCATACTTGGCTCTTTAGACCATCCCTTTCTTCAATGTGTAAACATTGGTTTCAATCTTACGTGTTACTGCACTGGCTTCCTCGCGCTGCATGATTACACACACACACACACACACACACACACACACACACACACACACACACACACACCCCTGCGGGTTCGGGGGTTAGAATAGGCCCGCGGTATTCCTGCCTGTCGTAAGAGGCGACTAAAAGGAGTCTCAAACGTTTCGGCCTTATGTGATGGTCCCCTCTCGGGTTTGACCTCCATCTATTTAAATTATTCCGAAGAGCGAGCCAATTGGGGAAGGGCACCTTACATGGTGCACTGTATCCTTCGTGCAATTCGACCTATAGCCGTCTTTCTCGTCGTTGCAATGGTGTCCCGCTCGTTTTCGATCTCTTGGGCGATTACCACGCTGCACTCTGCAGTGTTTCTTTTAACTGTAACGACGACCTTGGCCATTTTTGCACCTAAGATCCAGCACGGTAGCCAGTCCGTTGTGGTGGGGTCGCCATGTACCCTCTTGGTTGTAGCCCCCTGACAACACAGGGATCGCTCTACTGATGCCTGCGCCGTTAACTCCCCACGTATGCCAAGGAGTAGATGCCCATCGCCCTGGGGCATCGGGACTCCCGGCAGTGGCCATCCTGCCAGGTGGCCTTTGCTGTGGCTGGGTGGCGCCCGTGGGGAGGGCCCTTGGTCGGAGTAGGTGGCATCAGGGCGGATGACCCGCAATGAAGCGTGGTACATCATCTGTCGCTGGCGGCCAGCCGCCAGCAGTCTCTAAGCGTTCTCGGGCTCAATTTAATGCTGAAAAGTACAATCCGAAAACGTTCCCCTCTCTGGCCACGCCGTGGGAGGAACGTAAATCTCAGGATGGCAGTAGCACTTATTCGCCCCGATTCTTAGTTTGTACGAGAGCTGATGGGGAGTCTTTTCTCTCAACAAAGCCTCAGTTCTTCGTCGAGCATTTAGAGGACAAGTTTGGGGAGGTGGAGGGCTTGTCAAAAATGCGCTCTGGATCGGTCCTGATCCAAACGGCATCCTCTGCCCAGTCACGACGGTTACTTGCTTGTGATAAGTTGGGGGATGTTGCTGTTACGATCACACCGCATAAGAGTTTAAATATGGTCCAGGGAGTTATTTACCATAAGGACCTTCTTTTGCAGTCTGATGACGAGCTGCGCGCCAACTTAGAGCGCAGAGGTGTACATTTCGTCCGGCGCGTTCATCGGGGTCCGAAGGAAAATCAGATAGCTACCGGTGCCTTCATCTTGGCCTTCGAGGGTGATACGTTACCGGAAAAGGTCAAGGTGATGGTCTACCGATGTGACGTCAGGCCCTATATTCCTCCCCCGATGCGGTGCTTCAAGTGCTGGAAGTTTGGCCATATGTCTTCCCGCTGCACTTCCAGCCTCACATGTCGAGATTGCGGACGCCCGTCTCATCCCGATACTCCATGTGCCCCGCCTCCCATCTGTGTCAACTGCGGGGAGCACCATTCACCTTGCTCGCCAGACTGCAGAATCTTCCAGAAAGAACGCAAAATCATGGAATATAAGACCCTGGACTGACTGACTTATACTGAAGCCAAGCGGAAATACGACCGATTACATCCCGTGCGAATGACGTCATCCTACGCCGCCGCTACGACACCTGTGCCCGCCCCATCAGTTTCACGACTTCCAGCCAGCTCGATAACCAGTAAGACTCCTCCTGCCCCCTTGCCAGTGGGGGGCTCTACCCACCGGGTTGCTCCTGCGCCACTTACCTCAGGGGCAACAATATCCCCCCCATCAGGGACGTCCGTCCCTGCTTCTAAGCCGGAGAAGTGTCCAACTTCTTCGGCTTCTCACGCTCGCAAGGGGTCCCTCGGGTCCCTCCCTTCCCAGGTTTCCACCAGTGGGAAGGCTGACGACCGCCAGTGGCGTAAGTGCCCGCAATCAGCTGGTCGACGGGCTTCACGATCCTCCTCAGTCCCGGAGACTGAATCGGTGAAGCCCTCCCAGCCAGTTAAACCCAAGGAGCAGCGTGAGAAATCAAAGAAGAAGAGCTCTAAGCCCAAGGAACTCGCGGTGGCAGCCACCCCACCGCCACCTTACAGCTCTGCGTCTGAGGACGAGGTGGAGATCCTGGCGTCCGCTGAGGACCTAGAACTCGCCGGTCCCTCAGACGCCATGGATAACACTGGCACGGGTGCTCAATCGGAGGCAGCAGGTGACCCAGCGGCGTAATCTGCCTTCCCCGTCCTGTCACGCCTTTCTCAGCCATGGACAATACCATCCTCCAGTGGAACTGCAGCGGTTTCTTCCACCATTTAGCTGAGCTCCGCCAACTTCTCAGCCTTCGCCCTTTCTTCTGCATTGCTCTCCAGGAAACTTGGTTTCCGGCGATGCGAACCCCCGCCCTCCGTGGCTATCGGGGTTATTACAAGAACCGAGCAGCTTATGAAAGGGTGTCTGGTGGCGTCTGCATTTATGTCCTTCACACTCTGCACAGCGAGTCTGTCCCTCTCCAGACGCCTTTAGAGGCTGTCGCTGTACGCGTGTGGACGCCACAGGCTGTTACCGTCTGCAGTCTTTACATTCCACCGGATGGTGATGTCTCGCAGCATGTCCTGGCTGCACTGGTCGCCCAATTGCCGCCACCTTTCTTGCTATTGGGCGACTTCAACGCTCATAACCCTCTGTGGGGTGGGTCAGTGGCAACAGGTCGAGGCGCCATCATTGAGCATTTATTGTCGCAGCTCGATCTCTCGCTGTTAAATGATGGTGCCTTCACACACTTCAGTGTGGCGCATGGCACCTACTCCGCCATTGACCTTTCAATCTGTAGCCATAGCCTCTTACCGTCTGTCCAATGGAGTGTGCATGACGACCTGTGTGGTAGTGACCATTTTCCGATCTTTTTGTCACTACCACAGCGCCACTCTTCTGGGCGCCCTAGCAGATGGGCTATGAATAAGGCTGACTGGGACTTGTTCTCCTCCACTGCCGCTTTTGAGCCTCTCTCTACCGATGACATTGATGCGGTGGTTCAATCGGTCACCACCGGCATCGTTACTGCCGCCGAATCTGCCATTCCCCATTCCTGTGGGTCCCCTCGGCGGAAGGCTGTGCCTTGGTGGTCGCCTGAGATCGCTGAAGCGATTAAAGATCGCCGGCGGGCGCTCCAGCGTCACAAGCGACACCCCTCCCTCGACCACCTTATCGCCTTCAAACGGCTGCGTGCGCGGGCCCGCCTCCTTATCCGCCAAGGCAAGAAGGAGTGCTGGGAGCGGTATGTGTCCACCATTGGCCTCCATGTCACTCCCTCGCAGGTCTGGGCCAAGATTCGACGCGTCTACGGCTATCGGCCACCTGCCAGCGTCCCTGCGCTCTCCCTGAATGGAGCAGTTTGTACTGACTCCGACGTCATTGCCAATCGCTTAGCAGAGCATTTTGGTATGAGTTCCGCTTCTGCGAATTACCCCCAGGCCTTCCGCTCCATTAAAGAGCGGATGGAACGTCGGAGCCTTTCGTTTCGCACCAACCACCCAGAATCTTACAATGCTCCATTTAGTGAGTGGGAATTTCGCAGTGCCCTCGCTGCTTGCCCTGATACCGCTCCTGGGCCAGATGGCATCCACTGTCAGATGCTGAAACACCTTTCAGTGGACTGCCAGCGGCGCCTTCTCGATCTTTACAACCGTCTTTGGGTCGAGGGGGAGTTTCCGTCGCAGTGGCGGGAAGGCATTGTCATCCCCGTTTTGAAGCCTGGAAAGAACCCTCTGGAGGTGGACAGCTACCGTCCCATTAGCCTCACCAACGTTCTTTGCAAGTTGCTTGAACGGATGGTGAGCCGGCGCTTGCATTGGGTACTGGAGTCTCGGGGCCTTCTGGCTCCATCTCAGGGTGGGTTCCGTAAAGGCCGCTCCGCCGCCGACAATCTGGTGAGCCTGGAGTCGGCCATCCGTACTGCCTTTTCCCGCCGTCAGCACCTGGTCGCTGTCTTTTTCGACATGCGGAAGGCGTACGATACGACATGGCGTCATCACATTCTTTCTACGCTTCATGGATGGGGTCTTCGGGGTCCTCTGCCGATTTTTATCCGCAATTTTCTGTCGTGTCGTACCTTCCGCGTGCAAGTCGCGGCCTCGTATAGTTCCTCCCACGCCCAGGAGAACGGTGTGCCACAGGGCTCTGTTTTAAGTGTCTGTCTGTTTTTAATAGCCATTAACGGGCTTGCTGCGGCCGTGGGACATTCTGTCTCCGCTTCCCTGTATGCTGACGACTTCTGCCTTTATTACAGCTCTACTGGCATTGCAGCTGTTGAACGTCAGCTACAGGGCGCTATCCGTAAGGCGCAGTCTTGGGCTGTAGCGCATGGGTTTCAGTTTTCGGCAGCCAAGACCTGCGTTATGCATTTCTGCCGGCGCCGAACAGTCCATCCTGAGCCGCGGCTTTATCTTGCCGACGAACTCCTTGCTGTGGTGGAGACCCACAGGTTTTTGGGGGTGGTTTTCGATGCCCGGTTGACTTGGCTGCCTCATATCCGGCAGCTCCAACAGACGTGTTGGCGGCATCTAAACGCTCTGAGATGCTTGAGCAACACCCGCTGGGGCGCCGACCGCTCTACACTGTTGCGGCTCTACCAGGCGTTAATCCAGTCCCGTCTGGATTATGGGAGCCTGGCTTATGGCTCAGCATCCCCATCTGCGTTACGGGTGCTGGACCCGATTCTCCACAGCGGGATACGCCTTGCCACTGGTGCTTTCCGCACCAGCCCTGTGGACAGCGTACTAGTGGAGGCAGGTGTACCTCCACTGCGGTTCCGACGCCAACGTTTGCTGGCCGCTTATGCTGCCCATGTACTAAGCTCGCCCGGGCATCCAAACTATCGCCTCCTGTTCCCGCGGTCGGTCGTCCGTATGCCAGAACGTCGGCCCCGGTCTGGTTGTACAATAGCGGTCCGCGTCAAAGAGCTTCTCTCTGGGCTCCAGGGTTTCACTGTTCCACCTCCTTTCCGGGCTACTTTGCATACACCCCCATGGTGTGTTCGTCGCCCTAGCCTTCGGCTCGACTTGGCACAGGGCCCTAAGGACTCAGTCCCTCCTGAGGCCTTCCGCCGCCGCTTTTATTCCATCCTGGCCACGTATCAGGGCTCTGGTGTTGTTTACACTGACGGTTCGATGGTTGCTGGTCGTGTCGGATATGCGCTCACTCTAGGGGACCATTCCGAACAACGTTCCTTGCCGGATGGCTGCAGCGTTTACACTGCTGAACTGGTCGCCATCCTTCGTGCCCTAGAGTATATCCGCTCCTGCTCAGGTGAGTCCTTCGTTATCTGTAGCGATTCCCTGAGCGGTTTACGAGCTCTCGACCAGTGTTTCCCTCGTTCTCGTCTGGTGATGGCTATCCACGAGTCTCTGCATACTCTCGCCTGTTGCGGCCGCTCTGTGGTCTTTGTGTGGACCCCCGGTCATGTCGGTATCCCGGGTAACGAACATGTTGACCGCCTGGCGAAAGAGGCCACCAGCAAGCCATCTCTGGACGTTGGCCTCCCAGAGACTGATTTGTGGGCAGTCTTCCGCCGCAAAATCTTGGCGCTATGGGACGCTGAATGGCGGGAACTGACAATGCGCAATAAACTCCGTGCTGTCAAGGAGACGACGGCTGTGTGGCGGTCATCCCTGCGAGCCACTCGCAGGGACTCAGTAGTTCTTTGCCGGCTCCGCATTGGCCACTCCCGGCTGACACACAGTTATCTACTGCGCCGGGAGGACCCTCCTCTATGTCGCTGTGGGGCAGCTTTGACAGTGGCCCACATTTTGCTGGCCTGCCCCCTTTTAGCAGTGGTCCGGCAGACATTTGCGCTGCCTGCTACGCTCCCTGCCCTTTTAACAGACGACTCCACTATGGCTGACTTAGTTTTACGTTTTATTCGGGCAGGAGGATTTTATCATTTACTCTGAGTGTTTCTGTTTTATTTTATTGTTTTGTGTTGACTCTGGCCTTTGGCCTATGATTTTCCACTGGTTTTTTAATGTGTTTCTAAGTGGTTGGCTTTTCCTTATTTATTTCTATGGTCGGCCAACCACCGTCACACTCTGTGTGGTTTTAGTTCGTTTTGTCTTGTCCTTGTCTCCGTCTCTCTTGTTCTGTATCGTCTGTGATCTCTTCTGTTCCTCTTTTTTTATTCTCTGTGGGTGTTCTTTGTCTTTGGAAAAAGGGACCGATGACCATGGCAGTCTGGTCCCTTTCATCCCCCAAACCAACCAACCAACACACACACACACCACAAATGATAAGCGCGTACTGGCTGCAGTCTCATACGGATAATGACACGTGTAATGCGTTTGAAGTTACGTGTTACGTATTCGATCACAGCATCTATACTCGGTCACTAGAACTAAAGTGCGCGTCATTTATGTTGGCGGCCGAGTTTAGGTTCGTTCTGCGCATCTGATGTCACAAAACACAGTCAGCCAATGAACAGAGAACGACATTGCCAGATCTCGACTGCAGTGCAGAGCACGAACGAGTGTCTTCAGTTTTAGAAACGTTCAGTCATAAATAAAGTAATAGAACAAAAGCAATGTCTTGATAGCAGATTTTCTTTTATAGAAAGTTTGGAAAAATCTTTCTTTATACCAATTGCTTCATATTCTATTAATTAATTAAACCAAACAAGCAATAAGACTCCTAATTCAGGCGATAGCAGGGAACGGTGTTTGTATCAATCTCCCGAACCGCTTTTTCGCAATAAAGAACAGCGGTAATTGTTTAGTTCCTATTGTGCTTCGACGAAGTGTGAGTAATTCATAGTCATACCAACAGTGTTTGTCAGCGTTTTGCGTGACGTGTTAAAATTCTCATGATGGTAAGTTGTGAGCCCAGCTACGTTAGCATAATGGTGAAGGTGCTAGGCTACTAAGCGAAAGGTTATGAGTTCAAACCTTGTGCAGTGCTTAATATTTTATTTACTTAATAACAATATCGAAGTGTCTTACTTCACGAATTTTAATCGTTTGGGTGCAATTTTTTTGAAATTTCTAGTGCTTTGTCTCTTCATTTACCCTTTCGCTGCTGCATACACGTGCTCCCCGCATTCCGCGCTGTGCGCGATTTTGTCATCACTGCACTGCTCGCCTGTGCTGGCACATGGTGTTCCCACTGCTTTGACACTCTTATCATTCGATTTCACAAAAACTATTTAGCCCAAAAATTTGATTTTTACACATCTTCTTGACTGATACCTTCCCCCCATGAATGACTTAATTTTGTTTCGATGTTCAACGTAGTTATTGTGCAGCATTAAATAGGTAAACCATTGCACGAAATTTTGAAGAGTTTGCAGAGGTGAAAGTCCATAGAGTATACTTTCCGTATGGTCGATTTTAGTTGCCACAATGTTGAAAATGAAATGTGGACAAGATACCTAAATTTCATATAAAATTTACTGTATAACAATATCTCATTTAACTTAAGTACCACATAGGTTTCGTATGTAATATTGAGAAATATTCCGTCTTTCGCGACTGTAATAAAAGTTTCATTTACAGTGGGCGCGTTTGGCTTTATTTTAAAGCACTTCAGTCAATGAAAGGTATGGCACATACACAATGGTACTCATGTTCTCTTTCTTGTTTTTATTCCACAGTCGCAGTTTTACCAATGGTATTGAAATATATTCCTCTTCTGCAACTGTAATAAGCGACTTATTTAGACGAGACGTGTTTGTCTCTTTTGAAGCATCTTCAGTGGACAGTATTTTGTCTCCTCCATTGCCAAGTGACCTTTCGTAGTTTTGTGCTGCAGTAACACAATATGCAACGTTTGTGTCGGTCGATCAGTGTTTTAGCAAATAAATGCTGTTTGTGTGTGCCACACACAAAAATTATATTTGACATAGCTCAGAGCACTTCACTGATAGACGGTATATTCAAGTCCTAATGTTTTTGTAAGTCCACAGTTTTGTTTAATGTATTTTGTCTACTTCCTTTTGATTGATTGAAGTGCTTCAAAATAAAGCCAAACGTGCCCGGTGTAAATAAAACTTTTGTTACAGTCGCGAAAGATGGAATATTTCTCAATATTACATACGACACCTATGTGGTACTTAAATTAAATGAGATATTGTTATACAGTAAATTTTATATGAAATTTAGGTATCTTGTCCACATTTCATTCTCAACATTGTGGCAGCTAAAATCGACCATACGGAAAGTATATTCTATGGACTTTTACCTCTGCAAACTCTTCAAAATTTCGTGCAATGGTTTTACCGTATTTAATGCTGCACAATAACTGCGTTGAACATCGAAACAAAATTAAGTCATTTATGGGGGGAAGGTATCAGTCAAGAAGATAAGTAAAAATCAAATTTTTGGGCCAAATAGTTTTTGTGGAATCGCATGATAAGAGTGTCAAAGCAGTCGGAATACCATGTGTCTGTGCAGGCGAGCGAGTAGTGCAGTGATGACAAAATCGCGCACAGCGCGGAATGTGGGGAGCACGTCTCTGTAGCAGCGAAAGGGTTAATGCGGCCGTGGTGGCTTTACTTCATGAACTGCGCGCTCCCCCATAAACGTAAGCTTGCGAACTATACTATACTATGGCGCTGCTTCTCTTGGCGCGTGCGTCGTGTGCAACTGGCAACGCAGCAATCTCCCGCGTCTGGGCGGGCATGCGCGAGCCGCCAAGATAAAAGAATTGAACTATAGTGCGGGCAGCCTATCCAGTTAGGGTGTGCTCGCCCCATCTCGTACTTTGTGCTCGCTAACTCGGTCATGCAGGACTCTAGTGGCGACACGCTGGTCCGACGTATACTAACGGACCGCGGCAAGTGTGATGTCTGGCCGTGACACCACATTTTTTTTTTTTTTTTTTTGGAAAAATTGGTAATAACGCTTTTGGAAGTTGATGATCGGACTTTAATTTTGGAACCGTGTAAGTATGCACAAAATTGAGGAGGTTGTCGGCGCTCCCCCCGTCCCGCGCAGCGGCGACAATCGGCGCGCTGGCGTGGCTCCAGGACGGGGTGCGTGGGGCGGCAGGGCGCGCTGCAGGGGCGGCGGCGCTGCGCAGGCGCGCGCTCTGTGCGGCAGCGTCGCTAGGAGACGCGGGGACGCTCGGCGCCGGCTGCGGCTGCGGCCCGGACCGGCCAGTCCCGGGGCGCAGGGCGTCGCAGGCGGAGCGCCGGGCTGCCATGACGACGCGCAGCCGGCGCCAGGGCGTTGCCGGCGGGCCGCGGCGCGGCGCGTCTCCGCAGTGCTGCGCGGACGGCGGGGGCGGCGGGGGCGGCGGCGCGCAGCGGCTGGACGCGGCCGTGCTGCACCGGCTGGCCTTCATGGTGTGGCACGCGGCGCTGCACCTGGAGCGGGAGCAGGCGCGCCGCCAGCAGCGGCAGCGGCGGCGCCGGCGCGAGCGGGGCGACGCCGCGGCCGTGGCGGGCGCGCGCCAGTCGTGCCGCTGCTGCTGCTGCTGCGCCGCCGCCGCCACGCTGCCGCGGCCGGGCCGCGAACCCGCGCCCCCCAGGGGGCTCGCCGCCGCCGGCCGCAGGCAGGTGCGTCACTGACTCCCCGCCTCGCGCCGCCCCGGGCCGGGCGTTGCCGCGCCCCCGCCGGCCAAGCGCGCCGCAACTAGCGCAAACACTATCTCTGACAAACAGCTGCTTCCAAAGAGTCTGTTACTCCTCGCGCTCGTAATGTAGAGTTCCAGTTCCCTGCAGCTTGGCATCAACTGAAGGTACCGGACGGGCAGTAACCGAGGGCTTCGCTACTATTTTACGACGAGAACAGTGGAAGAACTCTACATTACCAACACGAGGAATACGGAATTCCTTGTGTTCGTAATGTAGAGTTCTTCCACTGTTGTCGCCGTAAAATAGTAGTGAAGCCCTTGGCTACTGACCGCCCGGTACCTTGAGTTGATGCCAAGCTGCAGGGAACTGTATCACGCAATACGCAGATGCCTTTATTTTTATTCTACCTACCGATTTCGTTCTCATTCTGACCACCATACAAGACACACTATCTTCAACTTTTGTTCATCTGTCGTCCATAGTTAAGTAGAAATTACGTTATTTTGATAACAGTAACTTGAGGACCGTCTAATCCCAGTAAAATAAAATACAATTTCTGTGCCATACGCGATTCGACTTTGTTATCTGCAAGGAATTCTCTGTTGGCTGGAATATGTACTTATTTTTGTTTATAATATTTTGTATATATTTTGGGCGTTGTATATTTACGTTATAAACAGTTATGGTATTTTTTGCTTTTCTGTAATGAAACAGTAGTTTAAAATTCTACTTAAAAATTTCGTGGATACTGATCTGCACAGTCATCTAATTTCTTTTTCTATAGTTCCTATTCGTCTGCGTACTGCCACTTGAAATTTTGTTTTCACGGCATACGAACGTAACACATCTTTGGATCTATGTTATTGCCAACTACTGAACGTTTGGATATGTTTTTGTGATATCAGTGATCTTATGTGTGTGTGTGTGTGTGTGTGTGTGTGTGTATCTGTTTGAGACAGAAACAAAGAGAGAGAGAGAGAGAGAGAGAGAGAGAGAGAGAGAGAATATGTACTTGTACATGCAGCCATATTAAAAAAATACGTATTCCATCTACCTCTCTCTCTCTGTGTCTCTCTCTCTCTCTCTCTCTCTCTCACACACACACACACACACACACACACGCACACAGAGAGAGAGACAAACAACAGAGAGAGAGAGAGAGAGAGAGAGAGAGTGTGTGTGTGTGTGTGTGTGTGTGTGTGTGTGTGTGTGTGTGTGTGTGTGTGAGTGAGTGAGAGAGAGAGAGAGAGAGAGAGAGAGAGAGAGAGAGAGAAAATGGTTCAAATGGCTCTCAGCACTATGGGACTTAACATCTGTGGTCATCAGTCCCCTAGAACTTAGAACTACTTAAAGCTAGCTAACCTAAGGACATCACACAACACCCAGTCATCACGAGGCAGAGAGAGAGAGAGAGAGAGAGGGAAGATCGCTGATATTACGAAAACACTGTCAGTAGTTGGTAGTAACATCGAAACGAATGTTCAGTTCCCAGTGCTGTGAAAACAAAATTATAATTGGCAGTAAGCAGACGAAGAGCATCTGAAGCAAAGGGAAATAGAACACGTGCGTATCAGCTACCCTGCAGTCTGTAGGTAAAAGTTTAATTATTCCAACGTCAAAGAATAGCAAAAGCGCCGGAACTGTTTATAACTTCAATATACAACGTCCAAAATGTGAACTAAATAGTATAAACAATAATAATATGTACATATTTCAGGCGACTGAAGGTACCTCGTAAATAATAAAGCCGGAACGCACACGATAATTCACATGAAACACGTATTTACCTATGTATTCGACAAATGCAATAATTAATTATTCTTGAAAATATGTTCCATGCAGATGTACCACGTGATACCACAGGCATGTTCTTCTGTCTCTCAACGTGTGGAATAACTAGAGCCCCTAACATAAGCTCTTTCGGCAATTTTAGCAGTAGAGAAGACACTAGGATTGTTCTGGGTGCATTAGTGTCCACATTGGAAGACAGAAGTACTCATTTTCTATATCAAGTGTTATATCTACAAGGAACATACTTTCAAGAATAATATCCGTCTTTCATGGCCCGAAGACGATCAAAATGCGACAAAAATCGAGAGTCGAAGTATAAATAAATGCTGTTGCGTATAGCATAAGCCAGTTACTAATCTTTATGAAAATTCGTCTCTGATGATGTAGTTGTCGACGGGACGTTAAACCGTAAATTTCCTTCCTTCCTTCAGAAGTAAAAGATTTCTTTCCAAATTCAGTCTAACTATACAGCTTGTTATATACGTGTATGTTTCGTAACTGGTATTACAAGATGGAACTTAGTCACTTTTTCTCACATTTCGCAATTCATCACAATATTATCTATAGTACTTGTAAGTGACAACACAGTTCCGCATGTATCTGTTACACGCACGCGGTACGAGGTTTGTATTAATCTTGATAACATCGCATGTCCGCGGTATCTCTAGCATATGTGTAAAGCAAATACGGCATGTTAACTCACCGATTCTGGCACTAATACGCATCTGTTTCGTTGATGTATTATTCATAAACACGCTAAATTGTATACGTAAACGGCGATGTGCTTAAGAATCGGCTAATTTTCCTCCTGCCGTGGTTGTAACAACATAATCACCTGCTAATTGCCAACCGTCACGAATCCGGTCTCGCCTCATAAAACAACATCGACTTCTCGACGCTGGTAGAGCAGTTCTACCTCGGCAGCCTCCTGCCAGAAGAGTAAACCAAAAAGGGAGAAAAATGGCTCTCGCTCATTACGGGTGCGTTTACGGTGTAACGTGGCTCTGACCACACGCTAGCCCGAAGCGAACAGTTCAGCTGTTAGCAGCAACAGCCGAAGTGGAATTTTGAGTCGTAGTGTGCAGCTGTGGTTCTTGACTGTGTAAGAAGTGCAGCTCCCTCACAGAAAAAGCGCTTTTTCTGCTTAACGAGGATTGAAGAAGCAATAAAAGTATACGAGTATTTTCTACAAACATTTTATTCGTTGAGCTGTTCCGTACAATTAAGTGCATTGCTTGGCTGTTACGTACTGTCTACGTTACTAAACAGCTATCATGGGGCAGGCTCCCAGATGCCAGTTTTCTGTCTTTTGATTTTCAGTGTATCATACAGTTATCGATCAAGTTTAAAATCTTAAAATGCCATCATAATCTACTTATTAAGATTTATAATCGTACGCTAAGAGTTTAAAATAGTAAGTTCACTATTACAGCTAGAAACTGTATATATGTCGTGAGGCAGTACCCGTATAGCTCAAAGAGAGCAGATTAGCCAGACTATATTCTCCAGTTTTTGGGAATAATAGCAATGGGCGGCTTCCAAAAAAATTTGCACCTAATTTCGCACCTTTACGAAACTTTCCCTCTGCACTGTCTACAAAATGCTGAAAGGAAAAAAAAAGTTTATCGCTTGCTACATTTTCGCTGTACATACAGTAAAACTTCAGGATCATGCATGACATATTAATTTAGTACTTCAGTACTACTCTGTTTGCAATAGATTTTGCAGACAGGATCCACATTCATCACTGAATGCAATTTTATCCTTGTCCGCCACATAGCTTGCAAGATATGACGTTTTATACATGGGAGTTCAAAAAAATGGTTCAAATGGTTCTGAGCACTATGGGACTTAACATCTGAGGTCATCAGTCCCCTAGACTTAGAACTACTTAAACCTAAAGACATCACACACATCCATGCCCGAGGCAGGATTCGAACCTGCGACCGTAGCAGTCGCGCGGTTCCGAACTGAAGTGCTTAGAACCGTTCGGCCACCGCGCATGGGAGTTCAATTCTTCAAACAATCAAGGTTGGAGGTATACTGGTACTACCATAAGTAATTCCCATCATTGTTAAAAAAACTTGTTCATGTCTACTCCTAACTTCAGTATATCAGTACAACAGGAGGTTCCCTACTGCCGTTCGGTACTTGCTACTTCAACCGACGGTGTTGCGAATGCTGCAGTGCGGGTTGCATACATTGCAGGTTGCTGAAAGATCGTACGTATGTTCATTAACCGGTGCGCTCGCGGAGTATGTTGGAAAAAATAACAGTTTCACTTTCTGCCGCCAGATTGAAATAAGGAGCCTTTAGCTGGCAGAATGTTGTGTGGGTGCAGGAAAAGAGGGAGGAACGATCAAACACACGATAACGGTGGTTCTATCACAGTTATTAGGATACAATTTATAACTTTGTGTTCAGTATCTGAATCATACTACATCCATAACACGGCATGGTCGACAGTTGCTTGCAAAGCATTGTAGTTTTTGCTATGCTTCAGATCAGGAAGAGTCTGGATGCATCCCTGGTCGACATGATCTTTCAGATATCCCCTCAACCAGAAGTCAAATACATTTATGTAGGGGAATCCGGAAGACCACAGATCTTGAAACTGCCTAGGGATCATGTGTTCGCTACTGATGGTTTCTCAAAGCTAATCCTTCACCTGGCAGGCGCCATATGGTATTTCCCAATCCTGCATGAAAAGGGTGGTACGGACACAGTTGCGTTGGAATCACGTGTCGCACAAGGAGGTCCTTACAATGAGTCTACGTCAGTTATACCTAATAGGCCCACGAGGCCGTTTCTCCTGGAAGAAAACGGACTGGGAATGAAGGAGCTTGTGAAACCACACCACACGGTCACATGATATGAATGCCGTGGACGCTACTGCACAACATGTGGCGAATTAGAACCCCATATGCGACAGTTCTGTGCAAAGCAAAAAGTGCCTCGTCCGTCCAAAGAATACTCCCAGGCTGCCTATCATCCATTTCCATGCGCACCACAAAACGATGAGTGAAGTCGTCTCGGCGTAGCAGCCTATTTTGTGGCTTCATTTAGTGCACATTCTGAATCGTGTAGCTAAGGTCGCAGGTTAGAATCCTGCCTCGGCATGGATGTGTGTAATGTCCTTAGGTTCGTTAGATTTAAGTAGTTCTACGTCTAGGGGACTGATGACCTCAGTAGTAAAGTCCCGTAGTGCTTAGAGCCATTTGTACCATTTTTGCTGTAGAATTTGAGGCATGTGCTGCACGTTCGGCTATGGTCACAGCAGCTCCATCAACAATGGAAAGGGCTACCCACCGCTGCTGCACCATCTAATTCACCTGCTTCATCGAATTTCTTGACAATATTCTCTAGCCCATTTATAGCTCTTCACAGCTGTTTCTGTCGACGATATTCCCACAATACAGCACCGTTATTGCTGCCGTTCTGATGGTCAACTTGACCAACAGTGCACGGTCTTTCTTCTCAATAGCCATTGCGTTTTATACGGAAAATCCTTTACACCAGCAGTAACTTCAGGTCAAACCTGGATTCATTTGAAATTCTGACTGTTTACAGCACAATATCTTCACCTGGTGGCAGAAAGTCGAACCATTATTTTTTTTCAGCGTCCTCCGCGAGCGCACCTATTAATGAACGTACCTACGATGTTTGAGCGTCCTGCAATGTACGCAGACCGAACTGCAGCACTCGGAACTCAGTCGTTTAGCTATAATCACCCGGTATGTAGCAACGTCTTATTGGCGGATGTGTTGCATTGCAGGGGGCTTCTACACGCTTTTCGGAAATTTCCATTACAGACTTCTAAGGCTTGTAGAGGAGAGTGAGTACATAATATTCAGCATAGGAACCCAAGTCCGGAACGTCATCCAACGACGCTACAGAGCATCAAAGTAATAGCTACAAGCGCCAGTAAATGTATGTATATACAGGGTAATTCCGTAATGATGTCACAAAATTTCTAGGGTGATCTAGGAGACGAATGTATCGGCTTGAAGTAATGGTGGCTGTACCAGTAGTGTTGTTAAGATTATAGGGTAGACAACTTCCAGAAATGGTAATATGGATCAAAGCAAGAAAAAATTCCTAGTAAACATAGGCTCTATATACCTTAAAAACAATGGGCAGTTATTCAGTTACAACCGGGTTGGCCGAGCGGTTCTAGGCGCTACAGTCTGGAATCTCGCGACCGCTACGATCGCAGGTTCGAATCCTGCCTCGGGCATGGATGTGTGTGATGTCCTTACGTTAGTTAGGTTTAAGTAATTCTAAGTCTAGGGGACTGATGACCTCAGACGTTAAGTCCCATACTGCTCGGAGCCATTTGAATTTGAACTTATTCGATGGAGATGTGTTTCACAATAACGAAGATGAGTAAGTACTATCAGCTCCTCAGATATGTGTTTTAGAGTCCATGTTTACTGGTCTTGTCTTCCTTGTTTGGGTCCGTACTACCACCTCTGAAAGTTGCCTATCCTACAACCTTAACAACAACAGTACCAGTGCATGTATTCCACTGCGAGAGATATAAGAACGGTTTTCGCTTATAACTTTCAACTAGTTCGTTTCTGGTACAGGGATCCTTACATTAAACTGATCTATTTATCCTTCTCCATCATCCTAGATAGTTTGTAATATCGTCACGGAATCACCCTGTATATAAGTACATTTACGTGTGTCGGCACCTATTGCTTTGACGTTCTGTAGCGTCGTTGGATGACGTTTCCGGACCTAGGTTCCTATTCAAAGTATTACGTTCTCACTCCCCTCTACAGTTCCTAGAAGCCTGTAACGGGAACACACTGTATATGTTAGACAGGTAGACGTTAAAGCGCTTGCGACCACCTCTTCCGTAACACCGGTCATGTGAGTCCGAACTTCCGCGTGAATCAGAACACAGAAACCACGCCTTCCGTCACTGAAACTATGTTTGTGTAATTACATTTATTAATGCTCAGATAGGGACACAATCTTTTAGCCAGTTCATTTGTCACTGTATATGACATATTCGTCGCGAGAATACCATACGGACGAAAGTATGGTTGCAGAAACGTACTGTATTCACTAACAAATCGAAAATGTTGTCGCTCGCAGTGTTTATGTACATATACCCGAACATGAGTTATTATCAAGGCTTTTAAATGAACGCACCGCCATTTGACTGTATTGTTAATTGTTTAATTACCATCCACGTTTCGGCGTTTTATGCCATTTTCAAGTGATTGGCTCTGAGCACTATGGGACTCAACTGCTGAGGTCATTAGTCCCCTAGAACTTAGAACTAATTAAACCTAACTAACCTAAGGACATCACAAACATCCATGCCCGAGGCAGGATTCGAACCTGCGACCGTAGCGGTCTTGCGGTTCCAGACTGCAGCGCCTTGAACCGCACGGCCACTTCGGCCGGCTTCAAGTGATTGAGTTTATGTCATTAACACATATTGCAGGACATTAAGCTCAAAATTGGTCATAAATTAAGAAAAATATTCGCTCCCCAAGAAATACCAGATGTAAAATCATCATCTTGTAAAAAGATCAGTAAGTAATAGTGGGAGCGCGTCACATACCAAAGTAAACCCGATTTTATGAAATTTTTTACTAAACATACCAAAGAAAACCTGTATTTCTTACACTACTGGCCATTAAAATTGCTACACCAGGCAGAAATGCAGATGATAAACGGGTATTCATTGGACAAATATATTATACTAGAACTGACATGTGATTACGTTGTCACGCAATTTGGGTGCGTAGATCCTGAGAAATCAGTACCCAAAACAACCACTTCTGGCCGTAATAATGGCCTTGATTCGCCTGGGCATTGAGTCAAACAGAGCTTGGATGGCGTGTACAGGTACAGCTTCCATGCAGCTTCAACACGATACCACAGTTCATCAAGAGTAGTGTCTGACGTATTGTGACGAGCCAGTTGCTCGTCCACCATTGACCAGACGTTTACAATTGGTGAGAGATCTGGAGTATGTGCTGGCCAGGGCAGCAGTCGAACATTTTCTGTATCCAGAAAGGCCAGTACAGGACCTGCAACATGCGGTCGTGCATTATCCTGCTGAAATGTAGGGTTTCGCAGGGATCGAATGAAGGGTAGAGCCACGGGTCGTAACACATCTGAAATGTAACGTCCGCTGTTCAAAGTGCCGTCAATGCGAACAAGAGGTGACCGAGACGTATAACCAATGGCACCCCATACCGTCACGCCAGGTGGTACGCCAGTATGGCGATGATGAATACACGCTTCCTATGTGCGTTCACCGCGATGTCGCCAAACACGGGTGCGACCATCTTGATGCTGTAAACAGAACCTGGATTCATCCGAAAAAATGACGTTTTGCCATTCGTGCATCCAGGTTCGTCGTTGAGTACACCATCGCAGGCGCTCCTGTCTGCGATGCATTTCTTCTTGGTGTAGCAATTTTAATGGCCAGTAGTGTGCAAGGAAAGGTAGAGCGACCGCGCTGAGACGGGTCTTCCCAGCGCATTCTCAATTCGGGCGCCCGCGGCCGCTCTCAGCTGTGATCTGCCTGCAGCGCGCGGCCCTACCACTGCGCCCTATACCTAATCTCTACCCTTAACCCTATACGTAGCCCAATCCCTCCTGGCGCGCCGGCGGTACCAGGCCGCTAACTACAGCTCGGAGATTTATGTGTGCCGTCTGTATGTAAAGCGGCGCGCCGCTCCTCCAATGACACGGCAATCGAACCTGTTTAAGCTAACAGCTGCTGCCGGGGGAGCACCCGCCGCTCCCCGGTTGCTGACTGTGTGCTTAATGGAACGGAACGGAACTTAGCGTCCGCCACGGGAGTGGTGAGGGGAACGGGGGGGTTGGAAGAATACCTCACGCGTGCCGTTGTTGCGCTTCCATGTGGGTTGCTACGGGTAGGTCGTTACACTTTAAGGCGCGTCTCTATGACAGCGTCACGAAGACGACACGGAAAGTGACATAACCCAGTTTCCCAGGTATTTCGCACAGTGGGAGAAGGCGCAGAATAAGCGGACACGTGTCTTGGCTTATCCGTAGATGCTCCACAGTTTCACAAAAAAAAAAAAACGGCGCTAAAAGTCTTCGAGGTACTTTATTTTCTTTTTACCGAGTACGGTAGTACGACTGAGCAGCGGCTAGCACCGCTGCTTGACACTTTTTTGCCCTATGTTCGAAAGCAGATTATTATTTCGCTGTGTGTTTATCTACATCTACACCGATACTCCGCAAGCCACCGTTCGGCAAGTGGCTGAGAGTACGCCGCACCTTTCATGTTCCACTCACAAATAGAGCGAGGGAAAAAAGTCTGTTTATATGCCTCTGCATGAGTCCCAGTTTCTCGTACATTATCTTCGTGTATGTTGGCGACAGTAGAATCGTTTGGAAATCAGCTTGAAATGCCTGTTCTCTAAATTTTCTCAATAGTGTTGCTCGAAAAGAACGCCTCCTTCCCTCCAGGAATTTCAATTTGAGTTCCCGAAGCATCTCCGTAACACTTCCGTGTTGTTCGAACCTACCGCTAACAAATCTAGCAGTTGGCGTCTGAATTGCTTTGAGGTTGTAAGGGGTCCGTAGACCCTTACTATAACTTTGCACACGTCACAGGTCGATAGGGCGAACAATCGATTGTGACGTATTGCGAGAGCGAGTGTCGAGATGTGCCAGAGTGGTTCGCGGAAATAGTGTTTGTGTGGAGGCCATTATTGGAATGCAGGGTTTTTTAACCGAGAAGGGTGTCACCCCTAAATAATTAATAAATACCGGGTAAGTGATGAAGTATCTTTATAAAAGTGATCAGTGACGTTACCAGTGCCAATATTTGGTTTCGGGTCTACCGCGCCGGCCTAACCTTGGATTGCAGTGTTGGATGCAGTGATGGATTAGCGTGTGACGATAATGGCAAATGAAGAAAGCCTGTGCTGAGATTAGCTGTAATTAGATATGTATGACGAAGGCAGTGACTGTCTCCTTTTTGTGTTTTGAGAAAAACATAAGTTCGTAATTACTAAAACTGTGTTCGTGTTCCTTATCACCATAGATTCAGTATTATAGTATTGAACAGGACGAACTGGAAAGTAACAACTTCCGTAACAGTCAGTTCCGATTACCAGCCCCATTAGGTTCACGGTCATGTTAATAATAAATATTGGGCTGCTATTCGATCAGATCAGGTCGGGATAAAAACGGAGGTGTTACAAGGCCTTCCTTAAATCCAATCTGGTACAGATCCCGAACACTCGAGCAGTACTCAGGAATAGGTCACGCAAGCGTCCTATATGCGGAGTCCTTCACAGATGAACCACAGTTTCCTGAAATTCTCCCAATAAACAGAAGTCGACCATTCGCCTTCTCTACCATAGTCCCCCAGATGCCCGTTCCATTTCATATTGCTTTGCAACGTTTGTTTTTTTGTCCACTCATCCACATTAACTTACTTTTTCCTACATTTAGAGCTAGCTGCCATTCATCACACTAACTTGGAAATTTTGTCAAGTCATCTTGTACGCTCCTACAGTCACTCAATGGAGACACCTTGCCGTGTACACCACAGTATCATCAGCAAACAACAGGGGATTGCTGCCCACCCTGTCCGTCAAATCTTTTATGTCTGTAGAGAACAACAGATGACCTATCAGACATCTGTGGGGCACTCTGATGTTGCCCGTGTCACCGATGAACACTCGCCGTTAAAAACAACATACTGGTTTCTATAACTTAATAAGTCTTGGAGCTACTAGAGGAACCGTGAAGCTATTCCTTATACACGTACATTCGTTGAGAGCCTAGGGTAGGAAACCATGTCAAATGCTTTCCGGAAATATGGTAACATGAAATATACCTGTTGCCCTTCATCCATAGTTCGCAGTATGTCATGCGAGAAAAGAGCAAGCTGACTTTAGCACGATCGGTGCTTTCTAAAATCATGCTGATTTGTGGACATAAACTGTAGTCCAACTGAGATCTACCCATGTCCGTAACAGATTACTACACGAATCTTTTTCAGTGTATATTGAAACAACGTTGTCCTTATTCATCTCCGAAGTGTATGTCTGCTGAATGAATTAAAAAATATGTGAATAAATAAATAAATGAGAAAATTGTTTGAAATTGTTTGCAGCGAAATTCCTGCAGTGTATCTTGATTCACAATGATTGGGAAAAGTGATCCGTTATGAGTGATTTGCCGCGAAATTGTTGCCGACGCGTGAAATCTTCAGCAACATTAACGACGTTTCTTCCCCGAGTGAGATTCTTGGGAAGAAGTTTCACTGTGATGATAGCATTTTCTCTGTATGGAATGTCTCTACAATCGGCATGATCCAAGAGAATGCACCAAAGCTTCCTAAAGGCTAAACATAGGAATAAAATACAAAATTATGAGAATTTACATAGCTTGTAACAGCTGAAAATACTATAGACACACACACACACATACAGGGTGAGCCACCTAACGATACCGCTGGATATATTTCGTAAACCACATCAAATACTGACGAACCGATTCCACAGACCGAACGTCAGGAGAGGGCTAGTGTAATTGTTTAATACAAACCATACAAAAATGCACAGAAGTATGTTTTTTAACACAAACCTACGTTTTTTTAAATGGAACCACGTTAGTTTTGTTAGCACATCTGAAAATATAAACAAATACGTAATCAGTGCCGTTTGTTGCATTGTAATATGTTAATTACATCCGGAGATATTGTAACCTAAAGTTGATGCTTGAAACCTCCGACGTCCAGTTGCGTGTTGTAACAAACACGGGCATAAATTGGCCAGCCAGTTCTCCTGATCTTACACCTCTGGACTTCTTTCTGTGGGGTACGTTAAAAGAGAATGTGTACCGTGATGTGCCTACAACCCCAGAGGATATGAAACAACGTATTGTGGAAGCCTGCGGCGACATTACACCAGATGTACTGCGGCGTGTACGACATTCATTACGCCAGAGATTGCAATTGTGTGCAGGAAATGATGGCCACCACATTGATCATCTATTGGCCTGACATGTCGGTACACACTCTATTCCACTCCGTAATTGTAAACGGAAACCACGTGTGTACGTGTACCTCACCCCTCATGGTAATGTACATGTGCGTCAGTGAAAAAGACCAATAAAAACGTGTTAGCATGTGGACGTAATGTGCTGTTCCAGTCTCTTCTGTACCTAAGGTCCATCACCGTTCCCTTTGGATCCCTACGTAATTCGGTGGTCTCCGATAGACACGATCGAACAGCGGAGGAGTCGTATTCAGGCGTCAACTTTAGGTTACAATATCTCCGGATGTAATTAACATATTATAATGCAACAAACGGCACTGATTACGTATTTGTTTATATGTTCAGATGTGCTAACAAAACTAACGGGGTTCCATTTAAAAAAACGTAGGTTTGTGTTAAAAAACATACTTCCGTGCATTTTTAATGGTTTGTATTAACCAGTTACACTAGCCCGTCTCCTCACGTTCGGTCTGTGGAATCGATTCGTCAGTATTTGATGTGGTTTACGAAATATATTCAGCGGTAATGTTAGGTGACTCACCGTGTATATTATACAAACAGTATATGATGTTAGAAAACCCACTTGTAACTTTACAATTAATATAACGCGCTTGTACTCCCTGATCTGAAAAGAACCTTCTACGGATATGTATAGGTAAATGAAAAAAATTAATAAAATAAAGAAAAACAATAATCGGCGCAAAATTGTCAGGCCGCGGTGCTAACCACTTGGCTACCATTTCGCCCTAGAAGGAATCTAAATTACGTCGAAAACTTTGGCCGTGGTTTTCTCAGAAACGGTCGAATATCTGCGGATAAGCCTAGACACGCCTATTTTGACTCCTCTTCAACTGAGCGAAGCGTATGGGAAATCGGGTCGCGGCACTCGCCGTGTTTTCCTCGCCAGTTGCTCCGTTGTTACTTTTCGGCCTTTATTCCTTTCACAAACACTTTTTTTTTTCATGATATTCGCGTCTTTCGTCTTAGCTACACTCTAATACGTTTGCTGGTTTGCTACTTCCGTTAACAACTGTTGGAACTTGTCACTATACAGTAAACTGAACAGTTCCAATTGAGGGTGACGTGTTACACGTTGCGTTACCACAGTTGCTGACATGGCTGCACAATGTTAAAAATTGTTAAATTCAGTAACCCCTCCTGATCTTCTGAAACAGGATTCAGTTGTAATGAGCGTGAAAGAATTTTCAGCATTTGGATTTTCTTATTATTGTCATTGTTGGGTGTCAGTAGTGTGAGCAATCCGTCCTTCAGTCTAATGGTTTTTACTGTGTCCTCCATAAGGCATGGGTGAAAAACTTTTTAAAAGAGCGTCGGGTTGCCTACCACTCAGGTGCAACTTGGCTTAGGCTGACCTAAGACGACGCACGCGGCAAGGACTATGTTACGCATCAGTCTTACGTCACACAAATAGTTCCTAAGTTGACTTTCATCCGCTAAACGTGAAAATAAGCTGGCAGACG
This sequence comes from Schistocerca americana, assembly GCF_021461395.2. NCBI lineage: Eukaryota > Metazoa > Arthropoda > Insecta > Orthoptera > Acrididae > Schistocerca > Schistocerca americana. Next base: position 27,821,489 of record NC_060123.1, read on the forward strand.
GTCCCCTTCAGCAGTTAGTTAGCTAGTTAGTTACTTGGTTAGTACGTCAGTATAATACCTGAGGACATTGTCAAAGCGAGTGTCTTAGGGGTCAATTGCAGTCACCACCAAGAAGAAACGAACTAGGCTTTATACAGATGATGATGGCACCCACCTACATTGGGAGAAATGATCATCACGATTAAATAAGAGAAGTCAGGGCACGGACAGAAAAATTAAAGTGCTCGTTTTTCCTGCGGGCCGTTGGAGAGTGGAGCGGTAGAGACACAGCTTGAAGGTGGTTCATTGAACTTGAAACTTCTGACAGGCATTTTATTGTGAATAGCAGAGTAACCACGTAGATGAAGATGTAGATGTACATGTGAGTCGTCCTATACTGGATTTAGGGCTATAGTAGAGCTTAAAGACGGATCAGTACAAGTCATCATTGATCTACACTCCTGGAAATGGAAAAAAGAACACATTGACACCGGTGTGTCAGACCCACCATACTTGCTCCGGACACTGCGAGAGGGCTGTACAAGCAATGATCACACGCACGGCACAGCGGACACACCAGGAACAGCGGTGTTGGCCGTCGAATGGCGCTAGCTGCGCAGCATTCGTGCACCGCCGCCGTCAGTGTCAGCCAGTTTGCCGTGGCATACGGAGCTCCATCGCAGTCTTTAACACTGGTAGCATGCCGCGACAGCGTGGACGTGAACCGTATGTGCAGTTGACGGACTTTGAGCGAGGGCGTATAGTGGGCATGCGGGAGGCCGGGTGGACGTACCGCCGAATTGCTCAACACGTGGGGCGTGAGGTCTCCACAGTACATCGATGTTGTCGCCAGTGGTCGGCGGAAGGTGCACGTGCCCGTCGACCTGGGACCGGACCGCAGCGACGCACGGATGCACGCCAAGACCGTAGGATCCTACGCAGTGCCGTAGGGGACCGCACCGCCACTTCCCAGCAAATTAGGGACACTGTTACTCCTGGGGTATCGGCGAGGACCATTCGCAACCGTCTCCATGAAGCTGGGCTACGGTCCCGCACACCGTTAGGCCGTCTTCCGCTCACGCCCCAACATCGTGCAGCCCGCCTCCAGTGGTGTCGCGACAGGCGTGAATGGAGGGACGAATGGAGACGTGTCGTCTTCAGCGATGAGAGTCGCTTCTGCCTTGGTGCCAATGATGGTCGTATGCGTGTTTGGCGCCGTGCAGGTGAGCGCCACAATCAGGACTGCATACGACCGAGGCACACAGGGCCAACACCCGGCATCATGGTGTGGGGAGCGATCTCCTACACTGGCCGTACACCACTGGTGATCGTCGAGGGGACACTGAATAGTGCACGGTACATCCAAACCGTCTTCGAACCCATCGTTCTACCATTCCTAGACCGGCAAGGGAACTTGCTGTTCCAACAGGACAATGCACGTCCGCATGTATCCCGTGCCACCCAACGTGCTCTAGAAGGTGTAAGTCAACTACCCTGGCCAGCAAGATCTCCAGATCTGTCCCCCATTGAGCATGTTTGGGACTGGATGAAGCGTCGTCTCACGCGGTCTGCACGTCCAGCACGAACGCTGGTCCAACTGAGGCGCCAGGTGGAAATGGCATGGCAAGCCGTTCCACAGGACTACATCCAGCATCTCTACGATCGTCTCCATGGGAGAATAGCAGCCTGCATTGCTGCGAAAGGTGGATATACACTGTACTAGTGCCGACATTGTGCATGCTCTGTTGCCTGTGTCTATGTGCCTGTGGTTCTGTCAGTGTGATCATGTGATGTATCTGACCCCAGGAATGTGTCAATAAAGTTTCCCCTTCCTGGGATAATGAATTCACGGTGTTCTTATTTCAATTTCCAGGAGTGTATATAGCCACTCACAAACTTCTTACTCCAGTTAAATATTGTTGAACGTCTTTCAATAAAACATTGTAAATTACTGCTAAACTGCGTGGCCATGTGGTCATTTTTGTCCTAGCAATTGCCTAACACAATTGAGCGCTTTGACGACTCTATATTGTTGCCGCGTGCAAGCAAGCTACCTCGTAACAGCAACTACTTCAGTGGTTGGGGTTTTCTCCCTGCCATATTATTACAGTTGACGCCTCGAGCATTTCGTGAATACAATAATTTTAAAATACATAAATTGATGTGAAATATAAGTGGCAGACATATGAAAACGACGGAGGTGGAAAAAAAGGAAGTAGACTGTTTACTGTTTCAAAACTAATCGCTATAGCTGTTTGCATCTTTATCCTAGTGTGAAACGCCTTCATGGAAAACGCCTTCATGGAAAAACGTTTGCGGCTCTCTACGGAACCACGATTGTGCACAGCCGTGCACTTCTTCACCCGAAGCAAATCGGCGGCCACGAATATCCGTCTTCAGATCGGAAGTTAATGGATTATGTGCAAGGGCTTCTGCAGTGTACGCGAAACAACCGCGGCAACATCTCCTCCCACGCGCTTTCCGACGCCCTGAAAAAAAACATTCGTGGCAGTCAATTTGCGTCGGACGAAGAGGTGCACTCCTGTGTAAAATCATGGTTCCGTAGGCAACCGCAAACATTTTTCCACGAAGGCATAGACTTCCTTGTCTCATGGTGGGATTGTCACTGAAGTATCCAGATCTGCTGTTCGAACACCACTAAGAGAGGTACACCCACGTTTTATGTGGGAATAGAGCCAGCGGGAAACAGAGTCGATGGAGGACCATTGAAATTACATCATTAAATCGATGAAGATGAAGTAGTTGAAACTGCAAAGATACGAAATGGTGTCAGTGGAAATCGTTCAACTTGCATCTTTATATCTTCACTGATTTCATCTCCATCGATATGATGATTTAATTCCAGTGCAATTAATTAATTTCAGAAATACGACTGTTGACTTTTTCCTAGTTGTAACGAAAGTAATGGGACAGTAAGACGAAAGATCTAGGAATGAATCACTACACAGTCCCTCCCCCCCCCCCCCCCCTACCCAACATTAGAAGGTCTTGTACTGGTAAATAATATATTTAGGAGCTGTAAGGTTGGAGGGTCTGTATGGTCCCAGAACGAGATTGTGAACAAAGCGGCTAAGTGTAATGTAGTGTGGCGTACAGAGTAATTTGGAGGAATGGGGGAGGGGAGGAAACAGAGCCGGCCGGTGTGGCCGTGCGGTTCTAAGCGCGTCAGTTTGGAACCGCGTGACCGCTACGGTCGCAGGTTCGAATCCTGCCTCGGGCATGGATGTGTGTGATGTCCTTAGGTTAGTTAGGTTTAAGTAGTTCTAAGTTCTAGGGGACTGATAACCTCAGTAGTTAAGTCCCATAGTGCTCAGAGCCATTTGAACAATTTGAGGAAACAGAGAGGACGTAAGGGTCTGGGTTATAGGAAGGATCATGTAATGGAGAGAAAAGGAACAGTGAAATAGGGAAAGAGGTAGACGTAATGTGGGGTAGAACAGGGAGGGAAGATAGATATCACATCTGATTTCATTTCTGGCAGAGAATAGTTTGAAGTTTCGTTGGGAGAGGATGTGAAGTATATATAGGTTAGGGTTGGTGTAATGTGTCAATACATGTGCGGCAGCATTCCAGGGTTGAAAATTAAGGTGTCAACAATAGAATTTTTGGTGTCGAGTGTGCGAATAGTGTAGGATATACGGAGCAGTTCAGTGCGAGTGTATGGCGTTTGCGTGTAGCACTTCGCTGCCCTTCACCAATCTCAGAGACAGTTATTTTGATCTTGTGGCTTTGAAAAATAGGAAGGGTTCGGTGGGAAGGTAGCAGAGAAAGACGTGTTTTTATTTTCATTGGTGCAATCGGCCGTCATTTTTGGGCTCGAGAAAGTGAACGTAGGGGCAGAAAAAAGAATAAATTAGGGCCGACATCAGGTAAAGCAGGTAACAGCTTCCCTTGCACTGAATATGCTTGTCAAGGTGGCGCAGCAGCGGATTCACATGCGTGAAGAACCGGGAAAATATATTTAAATTACTTTACAGATACAATGTTTCGGGATGCAGGACATGTGTTGTTGTTGTTGTGGTCTTCAGTCCTGAGACTGGTCTGATGCAGCTCTCCATGCTACTCTAACATGTGCAAGCTTCTTCATCTCCCAGTACCTACTGCAACCTACAACCATCTGAATCTGCTTGGTGTATTCATCTCTTGGTCTCCCTCTACGATTTTTACCCTCCACGCTACCCTCCAATACTAAATTGGTGATCCCTTGATGCAGGACATGTGTTGTTGTTGTTGTTGTGGTCTTCAGTCCTGAGACTGGTCTGATGCAGCTCTCCATGCTACTCTATCCTGTGCAAGCTTCTTCATCTCCCAGTACCTACTGCAACCTACAACCATCTGAATCTGCTTGGTGTATTCACCTCTTGGTCTCCCTCTACGATTTTTACCCTCCACGCTACCCTCCAATACTAAATTGGTGCTCCCGTGATGCCTCGGAACATGTCCTACCAATCGATCCCCTCTTCTAGTCAAGTTGTGCCACAAACTTCTCTTCTCCCCAATCCTATTCAATACCTCCTCATTAGTTATGTGATCTACCCGTCTAATCTTCAGCATTCTTCTGTAGCACCACATTTCGAAAGTTTCTATTCTCTTCTTGTCTAAACTATTTATCGTCCATGTTTCACTTCCATATATGGCTACACTCCATACAAATACTTTCAGAAACGACTGCCTGACACTTAAATCAGTACTCGATGTTAACAAATTTCGCTTCTTCAGAAACGCTTTCCTTGCCATTGCCAGTCTACATTTTATATCCTCTCTACTTCGACCATCATCAGTTATTTTGCTCCCCAAATAGCAAAACTCCATTACTGCTTTAAGTGTCTCATTTCCTAATCTAATTCCCTCAGCATCACCCGACTTAATTCGGCTACATTCCATTATCCTCGTTTTGTTTTTGTTGATGTTCGTCTTATATCCTCCTTTCAAGACGCTGTCCATTCCGTCCAACTGCTCTTCCAAGTCCTTTGCTGTCTCTGACAGAATTACAATGTCATCGGCGAACCTCAAAGTTTTTATTTCTTCTACATGGATTTTAATACCTACTCCGAATTTTTCTTTTGTTTCCTTTACTGCTTGCTCAATATATAGATTGAATAACATCGGGGAGAGGCTGCAACCCTGTTTCACTCCCTTCCCAACCACTGCTTCCCTTTCATGCCCCTCAACTCTTATAACTGCCATTTGGTTTCTATACAAATTGTAAGTAGCCTTTCGCTCCCTGTATTTTACCCCTTCCACCTTCAGATTTTGAAAGAGAGTATTCCAGTAAACATTGTCAAATGCTTTCTCTAAGTCTACAAATGCTAGAAACGTAGGTTTGCCTGTCCTTAATCTAGCTTCTAAGATAAGTCGTAGGGTCAGTATTGCCTCACGTGTTCCAATATTTGTACGGAATCCAAACTGATCTTCCCCGAGCTCGGCTTCTACTAGTTTTTCCATACCAACTGCTTATACTGTCATCCAGATGAGCTTGTTTTTGTGACGTAGCGACCTCCAAACGGAGAGACATCAAATGCAAGGCAATCAACATTGATTATTTATCCAGAGTTTTACCGCTGTGTGTGCTATCGAAGCTGCAGCAGATGCAAGTTAATTTCCAACCCTTAAGCGATACTCTAATGTTTAATTTGCCTTTGATTTAAAATTTCGCTCGCAGTTTGCTTCGGTCTAGTAGCCATTTTACTCACTGTAATTATGGTCTGCCGTCCAACTGTAGTTCAACATTTTTTTTTCTTTCGCTTCCATTGCTGCGATGTCTCCAAAGAAATTCTTAAAATAACTGTGGCGTTAAATTCACGAGATTCCAAATGGCAGACAAAGCGTCTCTTTGTTCTCTGCAGGAACTCCTGCTGTTTCACATCATCTAAATGGTATTCCTGGTTTCTGCATTAGAAAAGATACCTATCTCTCTCTCTCTCTCTCTCGCTCTCTCTCTCTCTCTCTCTCTCTCTCTCTCTCGCCCTGCCTCCCTCTCTCAGAACTGCGCAATTGTGGAGACAAAGGAAGAGTCTTAGGCGTACAGCGGCAGTGCCTGGAATTCTGCATGAGGCGTTTCGCACAAGTATGCACGCTTCACACACACACACACACACACACACACACACACACACACGGGAGAGAGGAGAGAGAGAGTGGAGGACGGAAGCAGAGACACTATTGATTGCGGACGGCGACCGAGACGGGGACGATGTTGTTATTGTCACCGCAGCCCGAGCCAGCCAGCAGTCGTCGTGATTTACGAGCGCGCGACACGGCACTGCCCAGACACCGGGAGCGGCGTCCCTCCACCTGCTGCCCCCAGCATGCCTCTCCTGCCTGCCATAGCTTGTTACAAATCAAGCTGCAGCTCGCGGAAGCTCTGACTCTCCCCCTCAATCACACAGACTTTCTACTACTTCCATGTTTCTGTGCGTAACATTATTCTAGTTACTTTCCTCGTGTTCCAAACCCAATTTAAAATCATTGTTGTTGTGGTGGAATGTCAAAAAAGTCAGTACCCGCCCACAGAAAATGAGAGTTGATGGAAGATGCGAGAATCACAAATTATCGTCTTCTGCAGGGTGTTTTGCCGTACCTCCTCTGGCCTGTTATGAAGTGTGAAGTAGCCACCTGTATCTACATTTACATCTTCATCTACATACATACTCCGAAATCCACCATACGGTGCGTTGCGGAGGGTACCTCGTACCACAATTATCATCTCCTCTCCCTGTTCCACTACCAAACAGAACGAGGGAAAAATGACTCCCTATATGCCTCTGTACGAGCCCTAATCTCTCTTATCTTTGTGGTCTTTCCGCGAAATGTAAGTTGGCGGCAGTAAAATTGTACTGCAGTCAGCCTCAAATTCTGGTTCTCTAAATTTCCTCAGTAGCGATTCACGAAGAGAACGCCTCCTTTCCTCTAGAGACTCCCACCCGAGTTCCTGAAGCATTTCCGTAACACACGCGTGATGATCAAATCTACCAGTAACAAATCTAGCAGCCCGCCTCTGAATTGCTTCTATGTCCTCCCTCAATCCGACCTGATAGGGATCCCAAACGCTCGAGCAGTACTCGAGAATAGGTCGTATTAGTGTTTTATAAGCGTTCTCCTTTACAGATGAACCACATCTTCCCAAAATTCTGCCAATGAACCGAAGACGACTATCCGCCTTCCCCACAACTGCTACTACATGTTTGTCCCACTTCATATCGCTCTGCAATGCTACGCTCAAATATTTAATCGACGTGACTGTGTCGAGCGCTACACTACTAATGGAGTATTCAAACATTACGGGATTCTTTTTCCTATTCATCTCCATTAATTTACATTTATCTATATTTAGAGTTAGCTGCCATTCTTTACACCAATCACAAATCCTGTCCAAGTCATCTTGTTCCTCCTAGAGTCACTCAACGACGACACCTTCCCGTATACCACAGCATCATCAGCAAACAACCGCCCATTCCTATCCACCCTATCCAAAAGATCATTTATGTAGATAGAAAACAACAGCGGACCTACCATACTTCCCTGGGGCAATCCAGATGATACCCTCACCTCCGATGAATAGTCACCGTCGAGGACAACGGACTGGCTTCTATTACTTAAGAAGTCTTCGAGCCACTCACATACTTGGAAACCAATCCCATATGCTCGTACCTTAGTTAGGAGTCTGCAGTGGGGCGCCGAGTCAAACGCTTTCCGGAAGTCAAGATATATGGCATCCGTTTGATACCCTTCATCCATGGTTCGCAAGATATCATGTGAAAAAAGGGCGAGTTGTGTTTCGCAGGAGCGATGCTTTCTAAAGCGTGGATAATTGATGAGTGCTTGTTCACTGCAGCATTTTGTTCGTGTTGTTATGCGTGAATGTAAGAAAAAGAGTGAAACTCGTTGCCAGCACATGCCCAGCTCCTCTCGAATAGTACCAAGGTGATTATCACATAGATAACACTGTGGGTAGGGCAAACCAAAGACTGCGATTCATTGGCGGAACACTTAGAAGGTGCAACAGGTCTACCAAAGAGACTGCTTACACTACACTTGCCCGCCCTATTCTGGAGTATTGCTGTGCGGTGTGGGATCTGCATCAGGCGGGACTGACGGATGACATCGGAAAAGTACTAAGAGGGGCAGCTCGTTTTGTATTATCGCGGAACAGGGGAGATAGTGCCACAGACATGATACGTGAATTGGAGTGGCAACCATTAAAACAAAGGCGTCTTTCGTTGCGACGGGATCTTCTCAAGAAATTTCAATCACCAGTTTTCTCCTCCGATTGCGAAAACGTTGTGTTGGCACCCACCTACTCAGGGAGAAATGATCTTCACGATAAAATAAGAGAAATCAGGGCTCGCACAGAAAAATTTAAGTGCTCGTTTCTCCCGCGTGCTGTTCGAGAGTGGAACGGTAGAGAGACAGCATGAAAGTGGTTCATTGAATCCTTTGCCAGGCATTTTATTGTGAATAGCAGAGTAATCACGTAGATGTAGATGTAGATGTAGAATTTCCCACCGCACGAACGCGAAAGAATCGACAATGTCACATGCCCTTGTTTCGTAAACACTGCGGAGAGGTCAGGACATCTGATGACCACCTGACGTCCTTCGGTTGCCAGCCAAATACGAGTACCATCGATGAGAGTTTCTTCCTTCACCACACGAGCGTGCGTCAGGACCTTCGGTACTAAACCGGGTGATGTGGGAGATATTTAAATGCTAAACTGTGTCCCTTAGCCCGACGGAGTGGCCGAGCGGTTCTTGGCGCTACATCTGGAACCGCGCGACCGCTACGGTCGCAGGTTCGAATCCTGCCTCGGGCATGGATGTGTGTGATGTTCTTAGGTTAGTTAGGTTTAAGTAGTTCTAAGTTCTAGGGGACTGATGACCTCAGCAGTTAAGTCCCATAGTGCTCAGAGCCATTTTTTTTTTTTTTTTTTGTGTTCCTTACTTTCTTGAGTGGCCGTCTGAGACGGAATTGGTTCTTTTTGGAACTCGATATAAGGGTCTTGCTCCGCCTTGTTAGAAAGCATCAATAGGGAAAGATATGTAAATGATATTTTTCTGTAAGTTGTTAAGCGGTTTTGAATAAATTGAAAAGAAACGAAAAAAATAAACCATGTCCAGTTTTGTACCTTTAAAACCATTAAACATTCAGTCAAAGTACTGTACAAACAGCAGGCCAACTAGCTCTGCAGACGTTGAAGAGACTGAAAGAATGTATGATAAGACGTAGGAAATTATTCGGACACTTAGGGAGACGAAAATTTAATTGTGGTAAGTGACTGGAATTCAGTAATAGGAAAAGGAAGAGAACATGAAACAGCAGGGTTCCGTGCAACGTTGGGTTGTAACAGGGGAGACGAAGACAAATGGCTAGCTCTGAGAGATGACACAGATAGTGAAGCAGGTGATGGCACATAAAAAAGACAAGCCCTATTAGAAATCCCTGGAATTACATAGGTGTTGTTTTTAAGTAAGGAAAGGAGAAAATATAAAAATGAAGTTAATGGAAGCAAGAAACCTTAGAAGACAAATGCAAAGCTGTAGAGCGTGGACAACTAGGGAAAAGATAGATGCCGTCTATAGCCTGTGGAAAAAACGAAAGCAGCTCTATGAACATCAAGGGTTAAGATGCTAACCAGTACTAAGTAAGGAAAGGAAGACTGAAATGTGCAAGTAACATACAGTGGAGTTTATAAGGAAAATAAACTGAATATCAATGTCTTAGAAAAGGAAGAGAAATACCAAATGGTTACAATTAAAGTGCAGCTACTCACGGAGGTGCAGTGTGGGCTGTAATTACCGTATAGCAGCGAAATTTGGTAGAAATGCTAATGAGTTAACGCGAAACCGATTTACGCTGGAAAACAAATTAGTTCCAGTTGTGGCCACCAGGTGCAAATGTGGCGCTGTACACTTTGTACGACGGTGAGACAACCATTAGAGGGCTGCATTGAGAGGGTATCGCCAACTCAAAGATCTGAGGAGAGCCCCGATGTCATCAAATGGTTTAAAGAAGATAATAATGGAATTTGAAAACACGGGTGGGCTTGGTGTTCCACCAGCATTGGGGAAGGCGTCCAATTGCGGCGGAAGTTATTGACGAGATTTCTGTTGCTGCAACTATCATGCAGCACGTGCTCTGGGTAGTATAGTGCCACGAGAATTGTCCAGCCCGTGGTCAACGGTACGAAAAGTCTTGCTTCTGTTTTATCGCTGGTACCCTTATAAGATCAAGAAGGGGCAACAACTGGCCCCATGATTCGTAGCAAGTTTCTGGATTTGCTCTTGGGTTTATGGCAGGGATAAAGGTGATGATTTGTGGCCGGGCAATATTCTGTGAAGTGGCGAGCTGCATTTTACCCTACAGGATGCGTTGGTTACACAGAACTTCCGAAGTTTGTGGTTCTGTCAAACCACGTTTTGTGCACTCACCGAACGTGTTTGTGTAGTGTAAATCCATTTAACTTGTGGCTAACGCGCTTGCCAGGGACACGTACGCTCTCTACTTGATGTGAAGGAATACGTTGCTTAGATTCCACTGAATCTGCTGCGAGCAGCTGTTGATCACGCCGTTTTACGGATGCATCATGTCATCGACGTCTCCGATGCTCATGTGGAACAAAAGGTGTAAGCGGCAGTTAATAATGAAATCAACATATCCGTTTCTCACTTGTTTGATATTTTCTGCCCACATCTCGTTCCTAATCCATTACATATGGAAACATTTCTGTACGTTCCTATACGTCTTTCTTGCATTCACAGCGCCAGATTTGCACCTGGTGTCCAAAAGTGTGGAACTAATTTTCGCTTCCAGCGTAAATCTGTTCCGCATTAACGCATTAGAATGTGCGCCAAGTTTCGCTGCCATAGGATGATTACAACCGTCACTGGAGTTCTGTGAGCAGCCGCACTTTAATTATAACCGTCGGGTAAGTGAAGGTAAGATATGACATGATGCTACAAGGAGAATTTGACAGACTACTGAAAGACACAACTCGAAACAAGGCCTCTGAAGTAGATGACATTCACAAAGTATTACCGGGGTCTTTGAGAGACCCACCCGCGACAAAACTGTGCAACCTGGTGCTCAAGATATACAAGACAGGAGATGCATGCTCATACTTGAGGAAGAATGTCATAATTACAATTCCAAAGAAGTCAAGGGTGACAGGAGTGAATACTGCAGAACATTTAGTTAAGTAAGTGAGGGCTGCAAAGTATTGACACGAATTACATACTCGAGAAGGGAAATACTGGTAGAAATTGATCTCACGGAAGACCAGTTTAGACTCTGGAAAAAAGTAGGAACACGCTAGACAATAATGATCCTTCATCTTACCGGAGAAGACAGAGTGAAGAAAGACAAACCTATTTTTATAGCATTTGTAGATTTAGAGAAAGCTTTTGCAGTTTTAGTTGGACTACACACTTTGGAGTATTGAAGGTAGAAGGATCAAAATTTAGGGAGAGAAAGATTATACACAAGTTGTATAGACAACAGACTGTAATTATAAGAGACGAAGGACATGAAAGGGTAGACATAGTTGCGAAGGGAGTTAGACAGGGTTGTAGCCTATCCCAGAAGTTCTTCAGTCTGTACATCGAGGACAGCGTGGGAAGAAACGAAGGAAAAATTTGAAAAGGGAATTTAAGTTCAGTTAGAAAAACAAAAATCTTTGATGTTTACCGATGCCAATCTGATTCTGTCAGAAACAGCAAAAGATTTGGAGGAGCAGCTGAGGGGAATGGATAATATCTAGAAAAGATGATCGTCAATGACAATGAAATGTCAGCAACTAAATCAGATGACACTGAGGGAATTAGGTTAGTAAATGAGACTCTAAAAGTAGTAAACGAGTTTTCTGTTGAGGCAGCAAAATAACCGATGACGGCCGAAGTAGGGCGGATACAAAATACGGACTGACAATACCAAGAAGAGCTTTAAAATTTTGAACATGGCGGGAGCAGCAACCGTAGAACGAAATCTTCTTGTAGAAACTGTGAACAGCCAGTGATTAGCAAATTGTCAGGCGGTTATATTTTAACGTACCTCTGCCACAGCATGTAATCCATTTCTCCGTATTTCCTTCTGAATAAGACGTTTTTATAAACGTTGAAGCCATGGTAAATGGGTTCCAAAAAACCTTCTAATTTGCGGCTTTTTGGCTATTTCTACAAGAAACAAGAAAAGGGTTTCTGAAAATATAAAATAGAGAAATTTTTAAACATCGAATATAAATTTAAATGTTTGGAAGTCTTTCCTGAAGGTATTTGTATGGAATTAGCCCTGTAGGGTTGTAAGACCTCGACCATAGGCAATTCAGACAAGGTTAGAACAGAAGTTTTTAGAAATATAGTGCTGTAGAAGAACGCTGAAGATTAGATGAGCAGGTCGAGTAATTTATGAGAAGGTATTGAACCGAATTGGGGAAAAAAGAAATTTCTGGCACAAGTTGACTACAAGAAGATATCGGTTGATAGGACACATCTTAAGGAATTAAGGAATTGTTTGTTTGGAAATGGATGGAAATGTAGGAGGTGAAAATTTTAGAAGGAGAACAAGGCTTAAATACAGTAAGCAGGTTCATATGGTATTTGCAGAGATGAAGAGTCTTGCACTGGATGGATTATCATGGAGAGCTGCAACAAACTACTCTGCGGATCGAAGACCACAACAACCACAACGACGACGACAACAGTAACCACAGCTAAATAATAACAAAGAGGTAGAGTGTTGTAAATTAGTGCATGTCTTTCCCGTGTGACTTTTCCAGATTGGGTAGGAGAGGTAGCGATTAATAATCGTACGAGGTAGTGTCCGCAATATTTATACACCGACCTATGGAATACGTACTACTTGTGAATGTATTGAGCGATGCATCAGTCGATAAGTCATCATCTACAACCATTTCTTTACTTCTCAGTCCAGCATACGATCCTTGGCAGAGGGTGCAAAACCGTAACACTGTCAATGTTTTGTGCACAAGGTGCATAGCATCTCGCAGAAATCTCGGGAAGTTTAAGACGATTTAAAGTCAATATCGGCTGCATAACTGTTATTGTCTTAATGTTAGAGTGGGTGGTTGTCCTGTGTTTGTTATTTAACGACATGAGACATGTACTGTTTTACTTGTGCATACGACTGACTGTAGTATTAAAGATTATTTATATGACTATGATTACACACTTGTCTCGGTTGCCAATTTTTTCTTTTTTGCTAAAGATAAAGAAAAGAATTTGGCGACCAATACAAGTGTATAATCATTATTGGCAACTTGACCACAGATCCATCGAAGACTTCTTGTGTAAGGTGAGGTTCATGTGACATAACGATAGTTACAGCGTGTCTCTGAAGCTGGGTTTGACGCCTGATGCCGGCCCGGTATAAAACAAATAGTTAATTAGTTATTTAATTAAATCCCATGTTGCCGATGTGAGCTTTTGGTTATCGCGAAGTTCCTGCAACGGTATCGTATTGTTCCTTTTCCTATTCCATTCGTAGATGAGGAATGTCAAGAATTGCTATCGGTACACCTATGTGTAAGCGACAGTTTCTCCAACTTTAAAGTTCTGGCAGGAACATAAATGTAGGACAAAGCAACAAAAATATTTTAAATTCCTCTCATGGAACTTCTGCATCCTTAATTTCGCGAATAAGCATTTATGTGACATAGAACGCTTTTCTAGTAGTATTTCCCACTGGAGTTTCTTCGAGATTCCTCTGGTGCTCCTGCGTTGACCAAACATTTCCATCAAGGAATCTCTTTTGCTAAAGATCGCAGACTGACCGACAGTATTAAAAAATTGATCGGAAGATGATGGGACTGGCAATGCGCCACTCTGCCCTTGGTTTATATCAGTGACACAGATTATGACATCTATCGCTTCCGCTACTATGTCAATGTGATTTTTCTACCTTAAATCACTCTACATTAGTACAAAGTAGGCATCTCGTAGTGACTGATCGTCGACAGCGAACTTAAACGTAGGATGTCAGGTTTTTAAACAGTTTTCAAGTATAACATCACATTTCACTATATTGGGGATTAACTGTTAGTATTTCCGCAACACGTAGCCCATCTGCAGGCCTTTCTTAATTTCAAACTTATTTTCAATGGCGTAGCTTCCCTGAACGCAGCTGCATCTCCTCCTGATGTAAACATGGTCTCTGTTATATTTTCCTCATTTTTGAGATGTTGCGAAATATATTTCGTCTGCGACCCTGTAATTCTCACATTATTCGTCGATTAGTTCCTGCAGTACGAATGATAGGTCTTAGTGGTGATTTAGCTGTGTAGTTCAATGGCTTGTTGAAACGAATGCTCCAACACGCACCTCCAGTCAGTTGTCCTACAGGATCCCTCCACTTTTCGGTTTCATCCGCTTTTAACTCTGCTCTTCCTTTTGCAGTTGGTCGTGATTCTGCCGACAAAAGCTACCGTCTGAATACATTTCTGCCTTTGAGTCTCCGCACGATCACGGCTGTGCTACCTCGAAGCCGGGGGCCTTAATAGAACTGCGATGTAGCGCCCCTTTGTTTCCCAACCTCTCTTACGGCGGTAGCTCCTCTGCCAATTAACTGGAGGAAATGACGTGAGGGAAGAAAAATAAGACGGCTCGCAGCTGTGGAAGTCCGTTCGCTAACGCCTGAACTTGCTGCTGTTTGACTTATAGTGAAAATTAGTAGAAATGTAACTGAAGAAAATAAGATATATTTTGTGCCAATTATATTGTTGACCAGTGGTCATATTACTAGTGAACAAACTATGTCACTCAGAGATTCCAATCCAAGCAGGAGTAAGCAAAGAGTCCCTGGAAAGGGAATAGATGGTTACTTTAGGAAAACAACTTGACTGAATAACATAGTGTTCTCTTGTACTCATTTTGCCTTTCGTTGCCCTTTAAATGTTGGTTTCCATTTACCAAGGCGCACGGCTCAATATTATTGGATTGTTACGCATAAAGCATCGGACTGCACAGTGCAGTAAGCTGCGTCCTGCAAAATGGAAACCCATCCGACCAAAGCCTCAATAAATAAGATTGTAACATCACTGTGCATTAATAACGGAAGTGATACTAGTTACTTACGATGATGTCAGACGACACTTCCAAAAGTTTGCACTTCGATCCGAAGCTGGTTCTGGCACTCTAGTTGCTATCACCGCTGGAATGTTTTGCGTATATAAAGAAAATACCTTGTTGTATCAAGGTTTTCTATTGGTCGTTAAACATTTAGTAACTAGCAGTATGAAATGGTTCTTAGGTCAGAGGAAGCTTTCTCAAATTAGCCTTCCCTAGTATAGGGCTGCGCTGTCCAAAAGAGGTATCAGGTTGAACACCACTTGATTTATTGAATGTAACTCCATCTTCTGGTGGAGTATGGAACTACGGCTGTTCAATGACAGTGAAAACAGTGCCAATCCCCGATATATACGTTTATTTCTAGGCAACCAGTTTCGACGTTACACTACGTCATCTTCAGGCCAAAACTGCTCCAATCCAGTAACCTTCGTGTTACAAATAAAGCAGAGCCTTTAACTGGTCTCATAGCTATTATGGGCGTACGTGCTCATTGGACAACAGTCAGCAACTGACTGATGTCCAACGAGCAGGTATGCCCGTAATGGCTATTACGAGACCAGTTAAAGGCTCTGCTTTATTTGTAGCACGAAGGTTACTGGACTGGAGCAGTTTTGGCCTGAAGATGACATAGTGTAACGTCGAAACTGGTTGTCTAGAAATAAACCTATATAACGGCGATTGGTATTGTTTTTACTGACCACTTGATTTGGTTCGTATGGAAACCCATCTCTAAATCTGAAGTTGCAAATGCACACTACATAGGGGAGTGTATACTTTGAGAAATTCCCATCGCAATCCGGTAAACCAAAGGCAGGTAGGCAGTGGTATTCAGTTCAGTATCACCAGATGTGCGTCCAGTGTCTTATATTACGTACTAAATATCTCCAGGTGTGTCCTGTAGTGACGCTACTTCACACTATTGATGGTGAACAGTACGTCATACGAAAACGTCTTTGCTGTTATTTTCATGGTTCTTCCAAATAATTTCGACCATACTCGAGAGGATCATCCGTGGATTCCTCGAAATTACTTAAAGGAAATGTCGGGACATTTCCTTTAAAAAAATCAAAAAGTGCCGTTGATAATTCGTCTACGAGCCGTTACTGATGTCTGAAGTCGGAAATAAAGAGCGTTAACATTGTGGAGCAAGACAGATGGGTAGCTACCGTACGTGTGCACTACAGTGGCTAGTATTCCACACAAAACTCTCACATGATATGCTGAGAACTATGGATGAAGGGCAATAGGCAAATTCCATATTTGCACATCTGTGCAATACTTCACCGCATATTCAGTGTCGTTTCCGTTCGCGACCTATCGAATCTTACCTCCCGAATAGCCGTCGTATTTACTGCAGAAACGCTGCTGTCTGTGCCGGGTTCTTTGAAATAATGGGTAACTTGATAAAACGAAACCATGAAGCGTTCACTTCAGAAATTATGTCATGCTGTTAGCAAACATTTTCATTTGAAAGATTAGACTGATGTACTGATCAGAACTGAATCGGATAAAGGTCAGGCGAGTCTGATGCAGCTTTGAACACCATATATCGTCTGATTTAATTAGCTAAAACGTGGGGGAAGAAACACTGGACATACATATGCTCAGACTGTCCAGGTAAGATGAAGTATTCTGTGCGTAAGTCACGGGGGAGAATAGGATATGGGTGTTGCTAATACCACGCACTCTGCCTCGTACGCTGTAACTCGTGAAAGTAGCGGAAGAAAGCGTACATGGGTGAAACTGGTCATGGCTTTAGTAACGAAATTTCTTCAAACAGTGACAGCTGACGTTCCATTATATCTGCTTACATTCTGTTCTGATAAATAAAAGCTGGTCTCCTTCATAAACTGTTGCTTGAATACACACTGGCAGTTCACAAATTTCCTACACAACAAGGCGTTGTACTACTATATGGTAATTTCTTGACGATCAGCCAGCATACAAACTTACTTGTGAAAGAAAATCGCCAACCTTCGTGTGACTAGAATCGTTTTCTGCTAGTTGCGTTGCATTACTTAATAAAATTTTGAGCTGCCCTGCCATTTCAGAAAATGTAGTTTCAACACGAAGCAGTGAAGTTACGAAGATAAAAATGTTTAAGAAAACGCGGATGTGTACTCGTGGGCAATTTACGTTGTTCTTAAATGCTGAGAGTATTTTCGATAACAGGTGTTGTTTAAATTTGTTAATGTATTGCTTATTGTTGCTTAAAGCATGATTTATTCCACGACATAATCAATTCTAGCTTTTCTTACTATCTCATGGCTACATTAATTGTTTCACAGTTTCATGATAGCTTTTGATGAAAATGAGCAACTATCCTGCAAGTAATTACGTCCAAAGAATAACGACAAAAGCAGTTAGTTCGCAATGTTTTTACGTATTTTCTTTATGACACTTTATAATACGGGCGTCAGTAGTGATTTGTCGTTATTACTTTCGCAGTTAGGGATGAATATGAAGAGCCGAACGATATTTCTCTACGGACCGACTATTTTTTGCTGAACATACGATAGCAGATGAATTCTTCCATCTGCACCTGATGGACATTGCTCCCCAATTCGGCTTAAAATCAGATTACGTGAGAGAAATTCATAGTACGTGTATATACGAGGACCTGTTTCTAAACGAAACGTCATCGGTATCTGCTTGCGAGCAAAGCGCTTCCAGGCCGACAATTTCATTATCAAGTGTACTTTATGGATACCATCCAGGCGTTCTTCCACCTAAATGAATGATACCGTTTTAAACCTACGCTCACGGAAGGTAGTGTTAGCCAAGTGTTTGGTTTACAGGAAAATTCGAGGAATTCTGGTGCAAGGCAGAGGTTTAATAATACGAGCCTGATAGACGTAAAAATGAAGTAGTGAGAGTCTAACCAGACAGCCCACGGCATGATAAGGGCTTGTAGGAGAGGAGGAGGAGGAGGAGGAGGGGAGGGGAGATAGATCTGTGTTTAACGTACCGTCGACAGCAAGGTCATTAGAGACGGAGCACAGGCTCGGATTAGGGAAGGATGGAGAAGGAAATCGACCGTGCCCATTCGAAGGAACCATACTGGCATTTGCCGTAAGCGATTTAGAGAAATCACGGAAAACCAAAGCATGATGGCTGGTCGTCGCTTTGAATCGTCGTCCTCTCGAATGGCTTGTAGGAGGGAACGTTTGCAGTTATCCACGTGTGTGTTAATACGCCTTAGTTGTCATTACTAACGTTTATTGTCTGCCAAGCAGAGACATAAAATGCATAATTACCACGCAGCGGCAATTTATGATAAGTTTCGTAAAGTTAATTGCTGATATAAAGTTGACGAATCGTCTTAATTGTGTTACAAACATAACACTGTATGCACTGCGTTCCACGGATACTGTGTGGATGTGGGAAGGAATCAAAACCGTACACTCTATTTAACAATAATAAACAAAGATTTTTAAGTTTATGAAGCATTACAGGATTACAGTGTTAATATCAGTTATATTATAACTTAATACATTAATTTCTAAATCGTTTGTGAAGCATTCTGTAATCTTCTTTTGTTGTCAATGGATTGCAGCATAGTCTTTCAGCAGAGACTCAACGAGCCTGCATTTCGGTATATCTATGAAGGTATTATTCATTGGAATAGAAGTAATCATCAAATACACATTTAAGTCACCCCTAACATCCACTACATTACCCAAAATACATGTAATATGCTCTAGCAAGTTATTAGTTCAATAGAGGTTCTGCAAGCACCGGTAAGAAGAGCATCGCTCGCAATTTCGATTCGTAACACGTTCTGTTGCTGAAGAGAGAGATGCCAGAACATGTAGATAAACCGTCCACTCCGTACTGTTGCATCGAATTAGTTAGCGCCTGCAGTTAGGCAGCCCGTTGAACAGATTTTCAATGCGGGCTGCTGTCGTGCAGGAGCACCAGTGCCTTAAATGAACTAACTGCAAGCGCGTATTGACGTGTGCCACGTCAGAAAGAGTACCCGTACTGAGCACCTATGAGATGAGTTAAAGACTCTGAAAAATATTCTATCCACTGATACATACATGCTTGTACGTCTCGAAGTTTCTGTTACCCTGGAGTTACTCTGTTATTAGAACCACAAGCAGAGTGGCAAAAGTAACTGACAGCCCGCATCAACATGTCTACTCTGAAATTCACACTTAAGTGCCTAGCAGAAAGTTCACTTTCAAACTATATCTTTACAGTTTCATTTTGGGACAGCTCATGCGAAAAACGAACGCTTAAATCTTTCCGTGTGAGCTCTAATTTCTCTCATTTTATTACGATGATTATTTCCGCCGATGTAGGTTGGCATCAACAAAATATTTTCACATTCTGATAAACAAACGAGCCGGCCGGTGTGGCCGAGCGGTTGTAGGCGCTTCAGTCTGGTACCGCGCGACCGCTACGGCCCCAGGTTCGAATCCTGCCTCGGGCATGGATGTGTGTGATGTTCTAGGGGACTTATGACCTCAAACGAGCATCGAAGGGCTTAGTGGACTTCGGGATTCGACGTTGTAATGGTACTTGAATTACGTAACCATTACGGCACTTCAACTCAACTTTTCGATACCAGCAGTATTCTACTGTGTTTCTGTAAAGTAGTTGACATATTTCTGAGACAACATTCAGATCTGATTTCATTAATGTAGAGGTACTTTGACACATCGATATGTTTGTATTGCAATGATATTATTCTTATGTGTATTCTTTCTTTCGTCACTATGATCTTTGATGTACTTATAACTCTGATTTTTGGGCGCGTAAGCGATTATTAGTTAGTTAGAGAGTCGGTCGTTGAGCTAGTCAAGTCTTGGACGTCATGTTGAAAAGACGCATATGGTAGTCAGCTTATAAAATGTGAAGTTTAACAGTGAGGAAGATGTTTTCAAGTATGTTTTGTATTGTGAAGTGATGTTTTGTGTGTTACGTGACATTGAGTTGAAGTGCCGTAATGGTTACGTAATTCAAGTACCATTACAACGTCGAATCCCGAAGTCCAGTAAGCCCTTCGATGCTCGTTTGAGGTCATAAGTCCCCTAGAACATCACACTCATCCATGCCCGAAGCAGGATTCGAACCTATAACTTAAATTCGGAGTGCTGATTATTTTTTTTTTACATCACCATTTTGCTAACTTTCAAAGGTTTAATCTTCAAGAATGGTTTGTGAAACACATCTATAAAACTTTTGAATATAGCAGAATAAAACCTAGGCCTCTTTGCATCCGAGCTTGGAATCATCACCACCTAGATTTTCGACGATTGAGCCATGATTTTACAACGAGACCAGCATGGGAAACACAAAGAGATGAGTGCCTAGTTTATTCATTATTACATGAAATGACTTTATTAACTGTGCTCTAATGACACCAGCCACATAATAACTTTGTTGTTGACCGAAAATGCAGTATTTAGCAGCGTGAGCAAGCCCACAATCATTATTTAATTTTGACCTTTGTTGTGGTAGGGTTGTTAGAACCTCTGCCCTTCGCGTGAGGGACTACAGTTCTCGTCTTCTGGTTGGTGGTGTTTGAGTGCTCGTTGCCACCTGCAAGAGCAGCTTGAATTCGTCACCGGGCTCCCCTAAACTACAGCAGCGCCTCTATGCCGTCGCCCATGTGTTGCTGCTGTGTCTGTCTTACGGGCTGGCTGTTAGCCGCGTCCGCTTTGGTGCGCTGAAGTCCCCCGACATCGCGCTGCGTGCAGCCATCAGGAAGTGGTTTGGACCCGCCCCCTCCCCCCTCTAGGCTACTACTATGCCTCTGTGGCCTAGGGAGGACATGTCCGCTGGATGGGCCGAATCTGGCGCTCCAGGCTCCCGGCGCTGCAGAAGATGGGGCCAGCCACGGACGACGCCGGCCTCGGCGAAGTGCAACACGAAGTAGCGGAGCTGGAGCGGTACCTGATGTGAGAAGGTCACTTTATGAAGACGTCAACGCAGATCGGGGAAATGTGGGCCGCGCGCCTGAAAGTCGCCTTCGATGGGGCGGCCCTCCCAGAGTCTGCCGCCGTCCGGGGTCAGCGCCGTTGGGTGGTCTACACCAGTCGACCGCTGTCTGGGCGCGACATCATTCGCTTCCGCATAAACGCCTTGCTACCAAGGCCCGAAGGAGACGGGACGTGTGGCGGACGGATGCCGTGCGGGTTGCAGGGCTGTCGAGACCGCCAACCAAATGATCCAGACTTGATCACCGACGCACGGGTCCCTCGTGAAGCGTCAGGACTCTGTCGTATAGTATCAAGCTCATGGTTTCGCGTAAAGATGCTCCAAGTTTCTGTGGAGCCCCACATTCGCATACTCGAGGCCTGTGCAAGACTGATATGGTGACGGTCAAAGACGGCAGTGCCCACTCATTCGACGCCGAGACAGTCGCTGACTACCCCCGGCTCGACACGTGCCGCAGTGAGAAGGTGACGAAGTGTAGCTCACCTTCCACCCGACATGCTGTCCCTGACCTGCATCCCGACGTCAACAAAATTAGTGACTTCGCCCACGCTGAACTGGAAGGGGACATGCTCTCCGCAGTCTGCAAGGGCTGGCGTCGGATAGAGTGTTGGACTTGTTCAAAATTGCTCTGAGCACTATGGGACTTAACAGCCGAGGTCATCAGTCACCTAGAACTACTTAAATCTAACTAACCTATGGACATCACACACATCCATGCCTGAAGCAGGATTCGAACCTGCGACCGTAGAGGTCGCGCGGCTCCAGACTGAAGAGCCTAGAACCGCTCGGCCACTCCGGCCGGCTTCGGACTTGCATTCCCTGACACCTGGGGAAGCCGCAGCAGGAGCAAGACTTTTATAGAACTATCTTTTGTGTTCAAAATTTGCTCCAAAATATTTGGCCATTTAGTAACGTCATGAAATAAAATTTGTATTGAGATACGAAGATCAATAAATATATTTTTATAGCGCCGCGAGACCAACAACGGTTCACAGTTTGGAGTCCAGGCAGCGGGTACACGTAACAGCAAAACTCGCAGCGCCTGAAGAGGACAGCAGGATCGGTCGTCGAAATATTGGGCATTAAATGGAGACAACAACTCGGCAGAGCACCTGGAAGCTATAACGTGCTGAGGGTATCTCACAGTGTCGTTCGTTCTCAGATACAGCAGAGCTAGCTGCTGGCTTGGCTAGCAGTTCCTTTTATGTTGAAGCATGCAATTCTCGCGGTGTTTTCGTATTTTTGGCCACCCCTGTAGCACATAGCTGTTAACGGGGAGAAAGCTTCGCCCATAACTCTACGGATCGTTGTAGGACCGTTCCTGATCGCGGAAGATCCTTGAGGCCGCTGACGGATGATACTGATGTATATAGGACAGCGGCAAAATCAAAGTCTAATAGTGAAATTCAGGAAGACCTGCACAAGATCCACAACGTGTGCAGCTACTGGTAGTTGTCCTTCAGATTCAAAGTATTGTTTACAAATACACTACCAGATCAAAGGTATCGGAACACCTATTAGTGTGTCGACCATTCTCCTTTATGACGGCTTGACCTCTGCTAGGTCTCGCCTTCACTGAAGTGTCCGAATATCTGTAGAGAAGTGGCAGCCAAATCTTCCTCAAGAGCCGAAACCAGAGAAGCCATTGATATTGGATGTTGGGGTCTGAAGCAAAGTTGACGTTCTAACTTATCCCAAACGTGTTCAGATCTCTAGTTTGCCAGTCCATTTCAGCAATGCTGATACAGTCATCGTCTCCGAATCTCCGAAGCGTTTTATAGAAAAATCTACGCTGTTTTGTAAAATGTGTTCGTAACCTTCCTCATTTTGCATTTTCTTACGGACGACGTGGAGACCAAAATCTAACCACGAGAAACACCCTCGAACTGTAACGCCACATCCTCCGTAGTTCACAATTGGTACTACATATTACGGCAGGTACCGCTCTCCAGATATTCGTCAAACGTAAACCCATCCATCGATTTACCAAAGTGTATAGCGTGATTGATCACTTCAAATATTTAGCTTCCAGTCATCTACTTTGCAGTGACTTCGCTCTTTACGTCACCTGAATCGTCGCTCGGGATTGGCTACAGAAATTTGTAGCTTCTAAGTAGCTGCCCGACCATTGCACTCCATTCTTTTTAGCTCCCTATTCACAGTCATTGTGCTAGATGGACTCCTGGTGGCAGTTTGGAACTCAAGAGTGATTCCTCTCACTGACTGCCAAAGTTTGTTGTATAAAACCGCGTGCAGTGCTCGATGGTCCGTATCCCTGAGTACAAGATGTCTGTCTGGTGTTCGTTTACTTGCCAATGTTCCTTCGCGTTTCTATTTCAAAGTGACATCATCAACAGTCGATATGGGCAGCTTTAGAAGAGCTGAAGTTGTAACACCTGTTTTTGACCTATTTTGTATCTGTTTCGATATTTCTATGTCAATTTGTAGTATTGCTTATGTATAATGTTGTATCTGTCATCGAAATTCTTTGACTATGTTCACATGCTTCAGTTTTGTGAAATTTTTGAACGATGTTGTTTAAATTATGCTTGTGGATTTAAGTAACTAATGGAATGATTGTTATGAAATGTACATTAAATGACTTGGTCCATAGTTAAGGAACGTAGGGGTGAATGTAAAAGATGTGGGGAAGCCCGCAGCTAAGGAAGTAGCCTGGCAGAGTGCAAAAGGTCTGGTTGGTGCGCAAGTGGCAACTCAAATGGTCCAAATGGCTCTGAGCACTATGGGACTTAACATCGGAGGTCATGAGTCCCCTATAACTTAGAACTAATTAAACCTAACTAACCTAAATACATCACAAACATCCATGCCCGAGGCAGGATTCGAACCCGCGACCGTAGCGGTCGCGCGGATCCAGACTGAAGCGCCTAGAACCGCTCGGCCACAACGGGCGGCGCAAGTGGCAACTCGTCCTTTGTGATGAGCGAGGAGTCTGGGCAGTGCTGTGGGTACCACCTCGCTAGCAGTAGCGGATCATTGTGGCTCACATTCCTGGAGTTCTGAGGCCAGAAGAGCTTAAGGGCAGTATTTATGGCCCTCTGGTGCTGCATTTGGTGATATGGCATAGTTTTTGGCCCTATAAATATAATTCCGACGCCAAGATGATCTGTAATAGGGCGAGAACAACAGTACTGCCATGACTGCATCGCCGCCAGGTTAACAGCCGCTGCAAATTGCGCCACCAGTACCATCAGCCTTCCACTAAGTTATTCGTATTTGGCTCTCTGTAAATGGATCAGGTATCTGTGATATTTGGTTGATTTTAATAATAATCGTGGTGTTGTTAAAAACTCGAATTACACTCGTGATTATCCCAAATCACAAACCTGGACAGGAATCCTGTCCTTGTGAATTTAATTCCGAGTGTACTAATTTGTTATGAGATCGTGGTTCAACTTGAATTTAATGTTGTGTTGTCACTTGCGCAGCCAATTATGTTTTTGAGTAGGTCAAAAGACTGCTCATCAAAACACATTTGTTATTTAAAGAGTTATAGTTTGTTGTACTTTACTTAATAATTAACGATAAGAAAACTTACCATTTCTGGTACATACTGGTGTAGTTTTGTTAATGAGCACGGTTCTTGAAACCGTGAAAATTAAAGGGTCCTCATATACTAGGCTGGTTGGTTAGTGAAGCAACGCAAAGGCTCCTTCAGAGCCAGTTTAGTTAGATTTGCACTCTGTTTAGTTGCGTCAAACCGAGTTTAAGGAACAACTGTTTACTGTGTTAGCTACTGTAATACAAGTTGATTAATGCACAGGCATAGAGACCCTGTACTAAGCAATGAAGTTATAGACTGTGATCATTAGCAGACCCCCTGATTTAAATTCAGAATCATTTCAAGCTCTTCCCTGTTCAGTACCGCTACTAGTTCATGTGTGTCGGCAATTCGTTTTATAAACTGTTACATCTGGTTCATTTAAGGTACGTATTGTTGAGAGGCATATGTTACTGTTTACTATCTCATTGGCCATATTGTTTGTTAGTAGCACATTTATTTGCAAAGTTATGTTACTGTTTTGTAGTATGAATAGATTTAAGGAAAGAGTTAGTGTGTGTGTCAAGGAATGTTAGGTAAGCCTTAGCACTGCCTTCTGCTTTATCATTTTGCTTGATACAAGAATGCCGAATCAGGCTGGCGACCGGTTTTAATATGTAGTGTTACAAATTGCTTTTGAGCTGAGAGAACGTCTGTTCCTGACTCAGCTGTTTACTGTTGGTTATACTCTGCTGGAGTGTTTCGGAAACGAATCCCAGTTTGATTGCTCTGTTTCCGTTAGGTTATCTCACGGTCACATTCAAAAATTCATGGCAGTTGTATAACGTTAGCATCGATTGCCGTTTTAAGGTGGTCGCTTGTAGCGTTACAAAGTATCTCTGTGGCTTTGTTACTCCGAAGTCTCTGAGCTCTGCTGACTCAGCCACTCTGCTGTGACTGCTTTTCTACTGACAGCACAACACTCCCCACCTAGGCCTACTTTTACACTAGCGCCTTCGCGTCTGGTGACATCTGGTGCACGATTCCGCATTGCATAGCAATGTCTGGATGCTTTTCACCACTCATTGTTCGATTAGACGATTGTTGATCAACGGCGAAGAATAGTCACAACCATGAAAAGTTTGCTGCGATTGCACCAACAACTACACTAGTTTTAGAGAAGGTATATTCTATATACACTACTGGCCATTAAAATTGCTACACCAAGAAGAAATGCAGATGATAAACGCGTATTCATTGGACAAATATATTATACTAGAACTGACATGTGATTACATTTTCACGCAATTTGGGTGCATAGACCCTGAGAAATCAGTACCCAGAACAACCACCTCTGGCCGTAATAACCGCCTCGATACGCCTGGGCATTGAGTCGAACAGAGCTTGGATGGGGTGTAGGGTACAGCTGCCCATGCAGCTTCAACACGATACCATAGTTCATCAAGAGTAGTGACTGGCGTATTGTGACGAGCCAGTTGCTCGGCCACCATTGACCAGACGTTTTCAATTGGTGAGAGATCCGGAGAATGTGCTGGCCAGGCCAGCAGTGGAACATTTTCTGTCTCCAGAAAGACCCGTACAGCACCTGCAACATGCGGTCGTGCATTATCCTGTGAATTGTGGGGTTTCGCAGAGATCGAATGAAGGGTAGAGCCACGGGTCGTAGCACATCTGAAATGTAACGTCCACTGTTGAAAGTGCCGTCAATGCGAACAAGAGGTGACTGAGACGTGTAACCAATGGCACGACATACCATCACGCCGGGTGATACGCCACTATGGCGATGACGAATACACGCTTCCAATGTGCGTTCACCGCGATGTCGCCAAACCACGGATGCGACTATCATGATGCTGTAAACAGAACCTGGATTCATCCGAGAAAATGACGTTTTGCCATTCGTGCACCCAGGTTCGTCGTTGAGTACACCATCGCAGGCGGTCCTGTCTGTGATGCAGCGTCAAGGGTAGCCGGAGCCACGGTCTCCGAGCTGATGGTCCGTGCTGCTGCAAACGTCGCCGAACTGTTCGTGCAGATGGTTGTTGTCTTGCAAACGTTCCCATCTGTTGACTCAGGGATCGAGACGTGGCTGCACGATCCGTTACAGCCGTGCGGATAAGATGCCTGTCATCTCGACTGCTAGTGATACGAGGCCGTTGGGAACCAGAACGGCGTTCCGTATTACCCTCCTGAACCCACCGATTCCATATTCTGCTAACAGTCATTGGACCTCGACCAACCGCGAACAGCAATGTCGCGATACGATAAACCGCAATCGCGATAGGCTACAATCCGACCTTTATCAAAGTCGGAAACGTGATGGTACGCATTTCTCCTCCTTACACGAGGCATCACAACAACGTTTCACGAGGCAACGCCGGTCAACTGCTGTTTGTGTATGAGAAATCGGTTGGAAACCTTCCTCATGTCAGCACGTTGTAGTTATCGCCACCGGCGACAACCTTGTGTGAATGCTCTGAAAAGCTGATCATTTGCGTATCACAGCATCTTCTTCCTGTCGGTTAAATTTCGCGTCTGTAGCGCGTCATCTTCGTGGTGTAGCAATTTTAACGGCCAGTAGTGTAGACTGGTTGGGCGAAGTGGAAGAATCCTACCGGAAACCTTCCCCCTCGAGGAGTGCTGTTATATGCTGGGAAACACCTGGTATATTGAAGTGCTTTTGGCAGAGTGTCCACCGCGCGCACGCTCCGGAGTGTCGGTGTGATGGGAGCTGCAGTATTGATGAGGGAGTCCGGCGGATAGGACGCAGCGGTGTTGCGAGTTCCGTGTGGAGCCCGGAGGCGCCGCGCTGGCGCGGTGCTGGAGCGTCTGTTAGCTTTCGCTTTAGCGGTGCGCGGCGTCAAGGGCCGGCAGCAGCGCCGCGCCCTTAAAGGGAAGCTGCCCTGCCCTGCGCGGCCCTGCCCTTCCCTCCCCCGTAGGGCTGCTCGCGGCCACGCCCTCTGCCGTCTGCCCGGGCGCTACTCCCAGGTGTTTGGACGGCGGCCCGCCGCCCGCGCTCTTCTAGCCACACACTCGACTGTTCTCGTCCGCCTTTGCATATACATCTCGCTATTTGCATTTCATTGCTGCCGGAGAGAACTGTGCACCGCATCCCAGCGGCCGGTGCGTTTGTAGCCCGTTTCGTGTCTTGCATTGAGCCTTGCACAAACTTAGATGTTTAGTGTGAATAATTTAATTCCTCACGCAACGTCTGAATATTTTGCGAAAACAGTGAATCAGCGTGAGTTTGCTTAAACCGATTACGTATCTGCACACGACTGCAGACGAGTGTGAACAGGATTCTAGAGACCCCTCTACGTGCAACTTATTGTACCTCATTGAAAAACGCTGGTAGAGCCTTCACGATCTTACGATTACTTGCAATTATGCGGTTTATGCGATAAAAGCAGCAATCAAGAAGAGAGAAAATGACTGCTTGAAAACCATATACATTCCGGCTAATTCGTTCACTACTGCCGACAAATGTATTCACGCATAGAACACAAAGGAGAACCACAGTACAGTAGTGAGAATACTGTCGATTTCGTCATTATTGACTCATTTGATAGACACTCCGAGGTTCGAAAAGCAAACGTAACTGAAGATAGAAAAGAAATAATTCTATACCTTTACGAGAAGGAGTAATCTCCAGAATGAGATATTCACTCCGCAGCAGAGTGTGCGCTGATATGAAACTTCCTGGCAGATTAAAACTGTGACTCGAACTCGGAACCTTTGCCTTTCGCGGGCAGGTGCTCTACCAACTGAGCTACCCAAGCACGACTCACGCCCCGTCCTCACAGCTGTACTTCTGCCAGTTCTGCGAGTTCGAGTCTCGGTCCGGCACACAGTTTTAATCTGCCAAGAAGTTTCAGGAGTAATCTCCTTCTAAACCTCTGAAAAGTTATAAAAAATCCGAACGACACTGTATAAAACGGGAAATTTATCACTAACTCCAGTACGCCATTTAAATGGAGAAAGATAGGGCCTGCGGTGAATGTTCAGTTAGAGAGACGTCAGGTACGTAGTTACAAACGCTTTTGGTATTGCGGCCTCTGAAACTTTTGCGCAGTTGACGCTATACAATAATTCGCACGGTTCATCTACGACTACTAGAACGCCATTCAGAGATGACCTACACCATCCCAAAATACACATGGATGAAACTGTATAAAACAAAAGCGAACGTCACTAAAATCCAAGAGTTTCTGAAAATATTTTGGAAATTTATGGTAGGGACTATGGGATCAAACTGCTGATTTCATCGGTGTCTAGGCTTACTCACTAATTAATCTAACTGAACCTATCTTACGCTAAGGACAACACACACACCCATGCCCGAGGGAGGACTCGAACTTCCGACGGCGAGAACCGCGCGAACCGCGACAAGACGCCAAAGACCGCGCGGTTACCCCGCGCGGCGAGTTTCTGAAGGAGAACTTGGATACACATATGGTTTCCTTGGAAAAGCTTCTTTACATAGACGAGAGTAAATTTAATCTGATCGATGAATACGTTTCTAATGACGCCATCGCAGATGGCTCTAACCGCCCCTCTTGTTCCTTCTATAAATGTAGTAGAGTTTTGCGCATGATAAATTCTAAACACGAACGTGCAAGATAGTGATGTCCCTAAAAACGTAGAAAACTCACTCAGAAAAAATCGGTTAGAAGTTAGCATATTACTACGCTAACCTAGCAGACAAGTGGATTGCTCAGCAAGAATAGTTACGTCCAGTGAAATGACTGTGACATACGGTTAACTGAAAACTACCAGTTACTTACAAAACGCCTGATGGACACACCAAATGAACGGGAGGTGAAAAAATCGCTGATGATGGCTAACAGAAGCAGGTGAAACATGTTTGTCTAAAAACTACAATATTCATTAGTTGCAAAATACGAGTAATATTTGTTCTTATTTACACTACAAAAATAATCGGAACAACAACTGAGGAAAAATATCTGCAAATTATAACAATATGCTACTGCTATTTTTCAGCAAGAAGTCACTAGTATACATTAATAAGAAAAACATAAAGACAGATGCCCACTGTAAGGTTGGATGCCTCCTGACGGTGTTTGGGTCACGTGACGTAGTAAGAAAAGTATGTAAATCCAGCGGACACGGATGGGGGATTCCCTAGCTAAGATATCCACTGCAAACAGAGAAATCCACTGATAAAGCGATTTTGCCAAAGGGCAGGCTATTATTACGCAGCGCCTGTGGAGAGTACCTCGAAAACGGTGAACGGTAGTGAAACTACCACTAATCGCGAAGTGGTTGGGCGTCCAAGACTCTTCACAGAACGTAACGTTTGGAGACTTATCTTCTCTGTAAAGTAGGATAGATGACAGTCTGTGGCACATCTAGTGAAAGAGCACAGCGCCGGTGGACATACGTGTGTTTCGGAGCATACCATTCAGCGCAAATTGTTGAACAAGGAGCTTCGCAGCAGACAACCCGTGCGTTTTGACATGTTGGCCCAACGTCATCCTCAGTTACGATTGGAGGAGGGTTGGGATCACTGAGATTGGACAGTGTATCACTGGAAACGTATCGGCTGTTCTGATGAATCACGTTTTTGCTACACCAGGTCAATGGTCGTCTACACAAACGCCGGTATTCAGGCGAAGGGTTGCTCAAAACCACCGATCCTCGGATGCAGGTTGGTGGGAGCAGCATTATGCTATGATAGACATTCTCCTGCACTTGCATGGAACCTATGGTAGTAAACGTCAGCTGCAGACCTGCATCCATTCGTGCTAGATGTTTTCCCTGACGACCATATCATCGTTCAACAGTACAATTGTCCGTGGTCCGAAGCCAGAACCATGCTACAGTGGTTCGAGAAGCATGATGCTGAAAACACGTTAATGTCTTGGCAACCAAATTCACCTGGTGTGAATCCGATTGTTACCATCTGGGTCGCTATCGAGCATTATCACCGCGTTTACATATCGGCGGTCAGTTATTCGCTGGAATTGCATGACTTGTTCATAGGCAACAGGTGCCACGTAGCTCCATATATCTACCAACGAACTGTAGAATCGGTGAAACAGTGCGTTACAAAATATGACCCAACAAGCTGGGGATTTTAACTACTCCATGTGAATACATTTACCAGTCAGTTTTACGCATCAAAAATAACATTGGTAATTACTGCACAAACAGCTCTGTCCATGACTATGCAACAAGAGGTAGACTCAACTTACATTTACCAAGAAAAAATAAAAACAAAACTCAAAATAGCATTTTCTACCAAGGAATAAAACTGTACAATAAATTACCAAAAGAGATTAAAGCAACTGCCAAAATACACTTATTTAAAAAGGCAGCTAAAAAGTACCTGTTATGCAATACATTTTATACATTGAAGGATTACTTAGATAAAACAGAGTGGGGGTTTGATAAAGAATGCTATACAAATAAATAATAATAATAATATATACAATTACAGAAATCCGTAATTATTGATACATGTTCAATTACCTGAAAGTTCCTAAATGCAATATAACATATACCGTACAGTTAAAAGGAAGTGACGCTTGATCAAGGTCCACGTCACGTCCCATTTTTAACCAGACTTAACGTCTGAGAAAGTAAAGAAATAATAATAATAATAATAATAATAATAATGATGATGATGATGATTATAAAATATCCAACATTCCACATAACACCTTCACTTTATGTTTTTTCCTTCTTTTTTCCTTTCTAGAAATACTTACCCCCAAGCTATGCATAGCACAATACTAACACCTCTTCCTCTTTCTGAGCTCAACATCTCACTCATTATGGAGGGATAGTGACTCAGTTTTTCAGGATAGCAAATGGGAAGTTGTGGTACAGAATATGGCCCAGAGATCACAAATGTGTGTGTGTGTGTGTGTGTGGTTGTGTATGTGTGTGTGTGTGTGTGTGTGTGTGTGTGTGTGTGTGTGTGTGTGTGTATGTGTGTGTATGTGTGTTATGAAACAAAGTGTGTACAGTGTGTGCAGTGACTGATAGTGAGATATGAGTGAACAATGTGGTATTACATTATTTAATAAGTTATTTGTAAAAAAAGGTATTGTATACCAGGAGTAAATCTAATTATTCTCTCTAACTAGAAGTCTGTAAATATGTGTGTATACGAAATGGCTTATTTTACATTGATCTAAATTTGTGAATACTTTGACATGTCCTATATACTTGTAAAAAGAGATCTACGGATGAATAAAGCTACTACTACTATTAAGCAGCATTTAGCTCATCAGTGCATGTCTAAAAGACAGGAACTTTGTGTCTCAGAGAAGGAATGAAAATTAAATATAAATTTCATCATCGCACGAAACCAACTGAGGAAATCCTTCGTTGAGACACTAGGAAAGAAGTGCATCCAAAGGAAATTTTTAAATACGTGACTATTGCTTTTTAGTAATGTAATTTTACGATTTAGCAACTGTTCATTCTTATGAAGACACCCCTAGTAGGTGTCGAAACATAGGTCTATGCAACTAACGTTTATGTGCACCGGTTGGCAGTTTAATCAAAAATGGTTCAAATGGCTCTGAGCACTATGGGACTCAACTGCTGAGGTCATTAGTCCCCTAGAACTTAGAACTAGTTAAACCTAACTAACCTAAGGACATCACAAACATCCATGCCCGAGGCAGGATTCGAACCTGCGACCGTAGCGGTCTTGCGGTTCCAGACTGCAGCGCCTTTAACCGCACGGCCACTTCGGCCGGCGGCAGTTTAATCCTGTATTGAAACTTATATACGGTCGCTGAATAACAGCCACGTTCAAAACTGTTAAATACGTGTTGTTGGTTGTTGTTAATCATTTATAAGAAGTGGTAATTGCTAATTTTTTAAAGACTTAGCTTTATTGCTGAAATGAGTTCACTTTTACATATTGGCGTGTCATACATCATAAGTCAAATTTTATTAAGTGACTTTTCTTTGCAAATTTGCGTCGTCTTTCCAACTTGTACACAAGTGTTGAGGCTTTTTAAATTGCACTCTTAATGAAATGACGAGCTTCTTTTGACATTCTACATTACTTTTATTAATTACCAGGCGCTTCAATCATTTTTGAAGAAGGCAGTCATCCGTTTGTGAAAGCTGACACTCGTCTAGATTTATGTTGTTGTAATACACGAAATAATACGAAAAAGTGAATTATTTATGGTGCCATAAAATGATCAGCATAAATTCCTCTCATCCATGGATCGGTTTATGGGGCAAAATTAATAGCCCATAAACTGACTCTCAACAAAAACCAAGAAATAAAGGCTCAGGGAATAGCCGCGCTGTTTCGAATTCTGAGAAGTCCACAAAGGCGCTCCCAGCTTTCACGGCAGCTGACGGTAGAAATACGGGAGGCCAGGTTTACCCTCTGGCGCTTAACGTACGTGTGTAAAATCTTCGTCTCATAAAACAGTGAACGGTATACACGCACTGTGAAGTGCGTCCCGGCGGTAAAAAATGTTCAATAACGGAAACAAAAGTATGGACTATAAAATCATTGCCGGCCGCAGTAGCTGAGCGGTTCTAGGCGCTACAGGCTGGAACCGCGCGATCGCTACGGTCGCAGGTTCGAATCCTGCCTCGGGCGGGGATGTGCGTGATGTCCTTAGGTTAGTTAGAGTTAAGTAGTTCTAAGGTCTAGGAGACTGATGACCTCAGAAGTTAAGTCGCGTAGTGCTCAGAGCCATTTGAACCTTTTTATAAAATCATTAGTCAGTTTTTTATTTGGGATAATCACCTGTCTGTTGCTTTTTTGTGGTTCATTTCGAGATAGTACGATTTTATTACAGAGAAGTGAAGCTGGAAAAATGGTCAAATAGACCTAAGAGGTTTTTCCGGAGGTTATTTGAGGTATATGGCTTTTTCTCTTGACGGGGAGAAGTGGTAATGAGGATGGGCTTCATGTACGGGAGCTATTCAGGAAGTATCAGAAGTTACTTTCTGGATCGTGGCGGTGGGCTGGTCTACAGTAGCCGTATTGCTGCCATAACATTCCTACACTCTGTACCAATCCAGCGCTGGTAGTGTGGGGACTCTGTGTCTGCTACTTTGCTTTCTGTGACATGTTAAAATGTGCGCTGCAATAGAAGATCCCACTACTTGTGAGGATGTGTTCTGTGATTAGGCTCTCGCTGACAAAAAATGGAAACCAATTTAAATTTATCGCGACATTTCTGATGTGTGCGGAAAAGGAATAATGAGTGTGTGACTGATGAGGTGGTGATGAAAATCAACGACAAAATTCGTGGAAATAGTGGTTTCAGGATCACGGAACTTTCGCAACATTTTCCACAAATTTCACGGAGTTTGGTGGATGAAATTATCGCGAAGAAGCTTGATTACCCCAAAATTTGTGCTAAATGAGTCCCAAAACCTTAACAGAAGACGAAAAAGAACAGAGACTGGCCGCAGCACTGACTATACTCGTAGATTGCGAGAAAAAATGGTGACAAAGTTATCGATCTTACCGTAACTGGGGACGAGACTTGGAAGAAGCATGAAACATGAAACAAAAAGGCAACAGATGAAACGAGGACGCACAAATTCTCCCAAGAAACCAAGGAAGTGTTTTCAAACGCTGTCAGCAAGAAAGATCATGGCTACTGTGTTTTGGGTCCTTTAAGGGAATGATTCTCGTTGACTTCGTTGAACGTAACACAACAGTTAACTCAGGGAAGTACTGCCAAACACGGCCAGAATTAAGGTGGGCGACACAGAACAAGCGTCGGGGAAAACTTTGCGCAAAAGTTTTGTGTTTGCACGACACCGCACGTCCATACACGACCAATCGTACCCGACATCTCCTACGGGGTTTTGGATGGGAGGTGTGTGGATCATTCACCATACAGCCCGGATTTGGCCCCAAGAGACGACCACCTCTTCCCAGAAATGAAAACATGGCTCGGTACACAACGCTTTGAAACCGACGACGAAATAAATGCCGATATAAACCAGTGGTTGCAATTGCAGGCGGCAGATTTTTACAGAGACGGAAATGAAAAACTTATTTCACGGTATGATAAGTGCCTCAATTTCAATGGCTTGCGAGCGTACCTTTAATATGTATATAATAAAATTTGGTTTCCCCATACTGTTAATTTTTTTATATCAAAACGTCTGTTAGCTTCTGGATAGGTCTCGTGTTATCCTTAAAAAGTGTGTCCTTGTAACCAGATGTTCAGAAAGAAACAGCTTCTAGTAATTGCGGAATTGTGTGTGCTCATTCAGTTCCGGAGAGAGGAAAATTGTTTGCATAGTTCCCTCCATCTTATATGAAAGTTCAGTGCTAAAGCATATTAAGGCTTAATTAAATAGCGCAGTAGGAAATCCCATGTTAGTAAATTAATTTTTTTCTTTATTGTTACATCAAATCGCGTAGAATCCGGCAGGTATTAAATTCCCTTTTCAGTTGCTGTGGTACTATTATACAGAACAGACAGAATTCTCATGAAGATCACAGCTCGAAAAATGTAACTCAGACATTGTTTGGGACGTGTAAAATAAAAGCAATCAGTAGAAGTGTTTTAAGTGCTGTTAGTGCATAAAGCATATACCAGTTTTTCTTCCCTTCCATCTCATAGGCTTCTGTTGATTGATTTGCTTTGTAGGAACTGCTGCTTTCAGCGTTTCAATTTTTTAGAATAAAGTAGGGTAAGCTCGTAATGTAGGTTTCTAGGTCCGATTCCGGGAGCTATTACAGTTTTCTAACGATCGTGAAATGTGCAAGTAGGTTTCCTTCGAACAAAACCAAAAGTTTTGCGCGAGAACGCTTAGGAACCACCATTTTATTATTATTATTATTCTTATTTCTTTCCTTTCTCAGACGTTATGTCTGGTTAAAAATTGTAAGTGACGCGGACCTTGATCAAGCGTGACTTCCTTTAACTGTACGGTATATGTTACATTGCATTTAGGAACTTTCGGGTAATTGAACATGTATCTATAATTACAGATTTCTGTAGTTGTATATATACGTTTGGATGTAACTGTATTGCGGTGCTGTACTGGTGGATATTGTGTGGTATGACTCCTGTAGTTGATAGTACAATTGGTATAATGTCAACTTTATACTGATGCCACATGTCCTTGACTTCCTCAGGCAGTTGGATGTATTTTTCAAATTTTTCTCCTGTTTTCTTCTGTATATTTGTTCTATTGGGTATGGATATTTCGATTAGTTGTGTTAATTTCTTCTTTTTATTGGTGAGTATGATGTCAGGTTTGTTATGTGGTGTTGTTTTATCTGTTATAATGGTTCTGCTCCAGTATAATTTGTATTCATCATTCTCCAGTACATTTTATGGTGCATATTTGTATGTGGGAACGTGTTGTTTTATTAGTTTATGTTGTATGGCAAGTTGTTGATGTATTATTTTTGTTACGTTGTCATGTCTTCTGGTGTATTCTGTATGTGCTAGTATTGTTCATCCGCTTGAGATGTGATCTACTGTTTCTATTTGTTGTTTGCAAAGTCTGCATTTATCTGTTGTGGTATTGGGATCTTTAATAATATGCTTGCTCTAATATCTGGTGTTTATTGTTTGATCCTGTATTGCAATCATGAATCCTTCTGTTTCACTGTATATATTGCCTTTTTTTAGCCATGTGTTGGATGCGTCTTGATCGATGTGTGGCTGTGTTAGATGATACGGGTGCTTGCCATGTAGTGTTTTCTTTTTCCAATTTACTTTCTTCGTATCTGTTGATGTTACGTGATCTAAAGGGTTGTAAAGGTGGTTATGAAATTGCAGTGGTGTAGCCGATGTATTTATATGAGTGATTGCTTTGTGTATTTTGCTAGTTTCTGCTCGTTCTAGAAAGAATTTTCTTAAATTGTCTACCTGTCCATAATGTAGGTTTTTTATGTCGGTGAATCCCCTTCCTCCATCCTTTCTGCTTAATGTGAATCTTTCTGTTGCTGAATGTATGTGATGTATTCTATATTTGTGGCATTGTGAACGTGTAAGTGTATTGAGTGCTTCTAGGTCTGTGTTACTCCATTTCACTACTCCAAATGAGTAGGTCAATATTGGTATAGCATAAGTATTCATAGCTTTTGTCTTGTTTCTTGCTGTCAATTATGTTTTCAGTATTTTTGTTAGCCTTTGTCTATATTTTTCTTTTAGTTCTTCTTTAATATTCGTATTATCTATTCCTATTTTTTGTCTGTATCCTAGATATTTATAGGTATCTGTTTTTTCCATCGCTTCTATGGAGTCACTGTGGTTATTCAATATGTAATCTTCTTGTTTAGTGTGTTTTCCCTTGACTATGCTGTTTTTCTTACATTTGTCTGTTCCAAAAGCCATATTTATATCATTGCTGAATACTTCTGTTATCTTTAGTAATTGGTTGAGTTGTTAATTGGTTGCTGCCAGTAGTTTTAGATCATCCATGTATAGCAAATGTGTGATTTTGTGTGGGTATGTTCCAGTAATATTATATCCATAATTTGTATTATTTAGCATGTTGGATAGTGGGTTCAGAGCAAGGCAGAACCAGAAAGGACTTAATGAGTCTCCTTGGTATATTCCACGCTTAATCTGTATTGGCTGTGATGTGATGTTATCTGAATTTGTTTGAATATTAAGTGTGGTTTTCCAGTTTTTCATTACTATGTTTAGAAACTGTATCAATTTAGGATCTACTTTGTATATTTCCAATATCTGTAGTAACCATGAGTGGGGTACACTATCAAAGGCTTTTTGGTAATCAATGTATGCGTAGTGTAGCGACCTTTGTTTAGTTTTAGCTTGATATGTCACCTCTGTATCTATTATCAGTTGCTCTTTACATCCTCGTGCTCCTTTGCAGCAGCCTTTTTGTTCTTCATTTATAATTTTGTTCTGTGTTGTATGTGTCATTAATTTCTGTGTAATGACTGAAGTTAATATTTTGTAGATTGTTGGTAGGCATGTTATGGGGCGATATTTAGCTGGGTTTGCTGTGTCTGCTTGATCTTTAGGTTTCAGATAGGTTATTCCATGTGCAAGTGTATCAGGGAATGTGTATGGGTCTGCAATGTAACTGTTAAATAATTTAGTTAGATGTGAATGTGTTGAGGTGAACTTCTTTAGCCAGTAATTTGCTATTTTATCATTTCCAGGGGCTTTCCAGTTGTGTGTAGAATTAATTGCTCGGGTGACTTCATGTTGCAAAATTATCACTTCAGGCATTTGTGGTATCATCTTGTATGTGTCTGTTTCTGCTTGTATCCACCGTGCATGCCTGTTATGTTGTACCGGGTTTGACCATATGTTGCTCCAGAAGTGTTCCAGGTCTGTTATGTTTGGTGGATTGTCTATTTTAATGCGTGTGTTATCTATTGTTTGGTAAAATCTCTTTTGGTTTGTGTTGAATGTTTGGTTTTGTTTCCTTCTATTTTCACTTTTTTTGTATCTTCTAAGTCGTTTGGCCAATGCTTGTAATTTCTGCTTCTTTTCATCTAATTGCTCTATTGCTTCTTGTTGTGAGATTTTACCTAACCTTTTTCGTTTTTTGTCTGATATTTCATTTCTTATAAATTGTGTCAGCTGTCCGATGTCTTTTCTCAGTTTTTCTATTCTGATCTGTAGCCTGTGTTGCCATGCTGGTTTTGTGGGTTTCTTCTGTGTGTTGGTTTGTTCTGATCTCCGGCTAGTGTGTATATTTAGTGTAGTGAGTGCTCCTATATAAACCAGTAGTTGTAACTCTTCCATAGTTGTATTTTCATTTATTTTGTTGTGTATGATTGTGTTGATAGTTTTTATTGTTGTTTCGACTTGTGGGTTATTTGG
This sequence comes from Schistocerca americana, assembly GCF_021461395.2. Classification (NCBI taxonomy): domain Eukaryota; kingdom Metazoa; phylum Arthropoda; class Insecta; order Orthoptera; family Acrididae; genus Schistocerca; species Schistocerca americana. The sequence goes on from NC_060123.1 coordinate 27,859,828, forward strand.
CGGTCTATGCAAAAATGGTCTGATGTCTGTATTTGTGTCTTTGTATTCTATATATGTCAGCCGAAATTTCTCTTCTATATCTAACACTTGTGTCTCTTTGTGTTCTATTTGTGCTTGTTCTGGTGGCTGTCTTAAGATTTCGTTTTCCTCTGATTGTTTAATTGATGCGTGTTGGTCTTTGTTTGTTTGCTCTGGGATGTTTGAGTCAATTACTGTATTTTCTTCTTCTTCTGATTGCACATTATTTTGTTCCAGTATTTGTTGTACTTGTTGTTTGATGTTTTCTAATTCTGACTGGGGTATCCTGTTATTTTTTATTATTACACGGATCTGATCAGCTAGTCGTTGTTCTGTTAAAAATTTTAATTCCGGGTATCTGGTAATAAATGTTGTGTATACTTGTGATCTGTATCCAGTTGTGTTGGTTCCTAGGTTTGTTGCTTGGTAATAACAGAACATGAGGTGTCGATTAACTTCATCTGACTCATCCTCTGTCTTTGTTTTCCTTCTAGGGTGGTTGCAGGAAGCATATCCTGCAAAACACCTCTATTTGGATTTAAATCATTTTCCAGTTGGCTAGCACTGTCGTTACCATTGTGGGCGGGCATAGGGTTCAAGCGTCGTCCCCGACCATGACGGCGCTTGTCCGAGGCTTCTTTAGTTCTGTCCTGAACCAAGTAATCACACTAAAAGAGATGTTAGCCCTATTAGTGGTTTGTTCTTTTCGTCGCCTTTTACGACTGGCAGAACATACCGGAGGCCTATTCTTTTCCCGGGCCTCCACGGGATTTATTATTATTATTATTATTATTATTATTATTATTATAACAATTATTATTATTATTATTTTATGGCCTACATTGGACAAGTTTAGACAAATTCTTTTCAATTCGTTCAGATCGTGCCTTTCTCTCCTCATCCGAAATCAACCTTCCCATTCTCTGTTTGTTAATTTTCATCGATAGTGTAATATGTTTGACCTGAAGTATCCTGAGCGTGTCTGTCTGCCTTTTAAATCCTCCATCGTCATCTGTTGTTTTGTCATGTTCTCCTTTATTTCTATGATCCATCTAATGCCGCTCTTGATATTCCCTAACTTCTCAATTATTCTCCTGCAAATTCTATTTTCTGTTGTCGCCATCAAATGTCCTAGGAGAGAGATCCGTTTCTTTTTCGTTGTACTTGTCACTAGTTCTATTTCCTTATAAACTGTTTCATTTGAAGCTATTCTCCAAGCTCCGTCTTTTTGGTATTATTATTTATACATGTTCTGACTATCCTTCTTTATATTTTGAGTAAAGAAACGACGTTAATAAACAATGAAAGAAGTTCAGTGGCGTAGTGGTTAAAGCTGCTGACCCCGTGTTCCGTAGCTAACTACCGGCACCTGAATGTATTTGTACAATGGATTCCTCTTAGGCTCCATTAATCATGTGAATGGCGCGGCCTCAGCAACTGGCTGCATCATCATAATACTTCTCATGGATATCTTATAGTCATTTAAAATGAAATTATCTAGGAGTTCCCATGATTGCGTAGGCCTCCTTACCGCAGTAGAAGAATTACTTTCGACAAATCTGATGAATAAAAAATTGATATTTCGTATTTTCACTATTGTAGAATATAATCACCTATAATTTTGTAAACAGTTGTCGCTGCAGTTGCATCTTCCTCAGTGGGTGCTCTTTATTTAAGCATCTTTCATTAAGAGGTGTTCTAAGACATTTGAAAATAATTACTCGGGCAATGGAGGAAGCCATTTGGATAATAATAATTGTACAGATCCACGGATGGACCTACTGCATCTGACGATTCCATATTCCATGAGTATTTCTCTATTTATTTAACCTCTGCTTTGCTCCTTATGCGTTCATGTGCTTGTGCAAGAGAGATGTTCCCCGACAACTGAGCTCTAATCTGTTTCTTTTTCTCTTCTTTTCAGGTACGATCCTTGACTGAGACTAGCACTCTTCCTGAGGTGAGACCATAATGTACAGTTTCGCATTATTGTCCTTACATGCTTAAACCTTAAAAGTGGAATGTTATGTGCTTACCTCGTTCGAGACCTGGGTAATCAATAATTTGTCTTGTGCACTACTGTTTACCATATTTTATCAACGCTTACCATTGTTAAAGATATACTTAATAAATTACTTTCCACGCCATAATCTTCGCGGAGGAAATCCTCACGTCATACAGTTAGTAACCTTGGTTTGTAGGAATGACTAAAGCACTTTCATACGGTATCTTATCTGATGATATGCAAATGGTGCACGAACATGGCTGCGACAGTGATGATCTGTCTAACTGTTCGCTTCACGCAGTAACGCAAAGAAAAGTAGCAGCGAGAAAACGCACCTGCACAACAAGTAAAGTCAACGGTTCAGAATTATTGGCTTCTGTTCAGGATCGTCATGGACAATTAATCAGTGTGCAAAACCTGATTCCGGAACACACATCGCAGCCAGCCTTACACCGATAAAGTTTGGGATTTGTGAAATGCGATTGATTTCGTACGAGAATGAAGCTTTTTAAACGCCCCTTTACACCACTGTTATGCTATCAACGATTGTATTTGGAAAAATAAAGGAATGAATGATACGAAGATTTAAAGACTCGTTAGGAAGATTAAAAATTACGATGTCTCTCGACTTACAGCAATAATTACAGTTAAACTTTCAAACCGCTTAAGAAACAACACCATTGATCAGAATGATGTCAAATTGCAAAGGAATATTATCGGAGAAGGAGGAAAACGTATGACAGAAGAAAAGTAAATAGTTACAAAATGTAGCAATAGATGGCGCTAAGAATCATAATTTAATAGTAGTCGACTACAAATGACAAAAGAACCATACATCAGTGCCTAAGGTGTACGTTTGACTTGAAACTAACTGTACTACTCAGTGTGCATGGATGTACAGGTGTGATACTGTTAGTTACGTAAGCCCATCCACAACGGCAAGGTCATATCACATCGGATGGGAAAAATCGGTTTTTAATTGTCCTGAGGCCAAAAACCGCACAAAAAGCATCAATCAAACCCCAATCGGATTATTAATTTCCGTGTGACTGGCGCAAAACTTGTTCAGTATGCTCTCCACCGTTTCCTGCAACAAGTTGAAATCGAGAAACAGCATGTTCCACAACTGACCGAAGTGATTGAGGGGTCACGTTCAGAATGTGTTGCGCTATGCGTGCCTTCAATGCAGCTAAGTTTGCAATCGGAACACTGAACACAACATCTTTCACATAGCCCCACAGCCGGAAGACACACGGATTAAGATGAGGTAATCGGGACGGCCAGGCTGTAGGGAAATGGCGGCTGATAATTCTAGCAGTTCAGAGAAAGCGCTTCAGCATCTGCTGAAATGGATTTGCAATCTGCGGAGGTGAACCATCTTGCATAAAAATAATCCCATCCACACATCGACGCTGTTTGAGAGCTGGAATGACGTGGTTGCGCAAAAGACACTCATAGCTACTAATGACGGTACAGGTAACAGGACCGAAAGTACCCGTCCCTCCGAAAAACTATGACCCTATGATAAATTATGCCGTAAACCCTCACCAAACAGTAACCTTTTGAGGATGAAGTGGTACTGGTTGATGTGCGTGTGGAATTTCCGTTGTCAATATTCGACTATTCTGTGTTTTGACATATCCTGTCAGATGGAAGTGGGCTTCGTCTGTCCACAAAATCTATCACGACCAATCTTTTCTACTTCCATGCGAGAAAGAAATTCTAAAGCAAAGGTCTCTCTTGCTGGCAGGTCAACAGGAAGCAACTCGAGCACAAGGGTAATTTTGAATGGATATCAAAGAAGGACCTTTCGTAGGATTTTACACACCGTGCTCACGGGTATGTCCAGTGTTCGGGCAATTCTCCGTGCACTACACGTTTGCACACCACCACTCGCCACCTCCTGCACTGCTGTGGCCGCTGCTTCACTGACGTCGAATCAATTCGTTTCCTCCCCCTACCAGGTTCCATACCAAAAGAAACCGTCTTTATCGAATTTCCGAATCATTTTCTCCAGACCCACGGCAGTTACCGGACCAACGCCTTTTTTTTTTTCAAATCCTTCAGTGTCTGGAACTTCTGCAGAGGGACGTGGGCACAGTCATAATTCTTCTAATACAGCTTTACAAGCAGAGCGCGATCTTGAATTGAGACAGTCTTGGCGAACGTCGCAGACGCGAAAGGAGGAAAAGCCGTGTACCCGGAGTGTTGATACCAACTTCAATGGGTCGTGCATATGACAGGTGTTTTCATTTACGTATTCTAACACATTCAGCACCATCTGTTGATTAATTTTCACACTATTATTTTTCTTCTGCCATACGTTTTCCTCATTCTCCGATAATAGTTCGTTGCAATGTGACGTCATTCTGGCAAGTGGTGTTATTTCTACAGAGTTTTGAAAATTTAACTTTAATTATAATCACCCTGTATGTCTCGTGTAGATACGGTATATATAGCGCCTCTCCTAACAGTCGTCAGGAACATCTTCTCTGGTATAAATTTTCACTCTACAGCGTAGTGTGCGCTGATATGGAACTTCCTGGCAGATTAAAACTGTGTGCCGGACCGAGACTCGAACTCGGGACATTTGCCTTTCGCGGGCAAGTGCTCTACCAACTGAGCTACCCAAGCACGACTCACGCCCCGTCCTCACAGCTTTGCTTCTGCCAGTACCTCGTCTCCTACCTTCCAAACTTTACAGAAGCTCTCCTGCGAACCTTGCAGAACTAGCACTCCTGAAAGGAAGGATATTGCGGAGACATGGCTTAGCCACAGCCTGACGACGAGGTACTGGCAGAAGTAAAGCTGTGAGGACGGGGCGTGAGTCGTGCTTGGGTAGCTCAGCTCAGTTGGTGGAGCACTTGCCCGCGAAAGGCAAAGGTCCCGAGTTCGAGTCTCGGTCCGGCACACAGTTTTGATCTGCCAGGAAGTTTCATCTTCTCTGGTGTTTCAGCAGCTATTTACAATGTCGTTTTTTCACTGTGTAGATGGATTCAATCCAAATAAATAGTGCTTATCTTTTATTCGACGCACAGTGTCGACGGAAAGCGTCGATTGTTTCCCGTAACAAACAATATGATTTTTAAAGCGGAATTGTACGTGCCCATTCGACACATCGGTCCTTGATCAGTCTATTGCGATATTATTTTTATAGATACTATTAAGATCGAGAGTAAAAGTCGAAGAATAGCCAGTACTCCAGCACTGCCCTGGCACGCGCTGACATCTGCCGCCAAGCATGCAGCGCTGCTACGTCCCTGCTGGATTGTTGTTTAATCTTCGATCTTTAATGTCCCTGCTAACACACATCGGGAAAATGCATATCGGACTAAATTAATTTGGGAGCGCCAGTTTGGTGGCGCGTAAAAATCCGCTTTGGAAATAATTCGGTTGTAATGGGAAACAAACCGACACTTTCTGTTAACACTGGGAGTCGAATGAAAGATGTGACAAGCAGTAATTTTTTTCCCTAACTCCACTTACACAGTGCAGAAACTAAACTGTAAATATCTGCCGAAACATCAGAGAAAGTGCTTCTGACAGCTCTGAGGCGAGACTACCGGTATATATACGGATACTTAGTATTTGTGCTACTGACAAGTTACGGCAAGAAGAAAATCAGGAACTGCACAAACAGATTTTGACGAGTATCGTAATGTACGCTAAGTGATCAAAAGAATCCGTGCACCTGGCTGAAAATGACTTAAGTTTGTGGCGCCCCCCATCGGTAATGCTGGAATTCAGTATGGTGTTGGCCCATCCTTATCCTTGATGACAGCTTCCACTCTCGCAGGCATACGTTCAGTTATTTCTTGCGGAACGGCAGCCCGTTCTTCACGGAGTGCTACACTGAGTAGAGGTATCGATGTCGGTCGTTGAGGCCTGGCACGAAGTCGGCGTTCCAAAGCAACCCAAAGGTGTTCTATAGAATTCAGGTCTGGACTCTGTGCATGCCTGTCCATTACAGGGATTTTACTGTCGTGTAATCACTCCGCCATAGGCCGTGCATTATGGACGGGTGGTCGTCCGTGTTGAGAGATGCAATCGCCATCCCCGAAATGTTCTTCCACAGTGGGAAGCAAGAAGGTGCTTTAAACATCAATGTAGGCCTGTGCTGTAATAGTGCCACGCAAAACAAAAAGGGGTCCAACCCCGCTCCATGGAAAACACGACCGCACCATAACACCACCGCCTCCGAATTTTACTGTTGGCACTACACACGTTGGCAATTGACGTTCACCAGGCATTAGCCATATCCAGTCCCTGCTATCGTATCGCCACATTGTGTACCGTGATTCGTCACTCCACACAACGTTTTTCCACCGTTCAGTCGTCCAAGGTTTACGCTCCTTACACCAAGCGAGGCGACGTTTGGCATTTACCGGCGTGATGTGTGGCTTATGAGCAGCCGCTCGACCATGAAATCCAAGTTTTCTCACCTCCTGCCTAACTGTCATAGTACTTGCAGTGGATCCTGATGCTGTTTGGAAATCTTGTGTGATGGTCTGGATAGATGTCTGCCTATTACACATTACGACCCTCTTCAACTGTCGGCAGTCTCTGTCAGTCAACAGAGAGGTCGACCTAAATGCATTTGTGCTGTACTGGTCTCTTCACGTTTCCACTTCACTATCACATCGGAAACAGTGGACCTAGGATTGTTTAGGAGTTTGGAAATCTCGCGTAGGCGGCAGCACAATGCACGTAATATGTTTTTGGGGGTGTCCGAATAATGCTGATCACGTGGTGTATCACAATACCATTCTTTTTGCCTTTCTCTTTTGCTCGCCAGCATTTGTTTTATTTTATTTTTTTAGCTTATCGGACACAATTGTACTGCAGTTTTGGGGTCTTTAGGTACCATATTGAAATTTTATGGGTCAGTTTTATTTTGAAAGTGAATGGACTGAATGGTTCTTGAGGACTCAACGGTTCTTGAGGACTCAACGTCTACCTCAGTGTATCAATGCGGCGAAACGTCTGGCGTTCGAACCCCAGTCTGCCCTGAGGCTTACTATTCGAACCATGGTCAGTCCAAGGGTTTTTATCTCTCACTTACCACTTCATTCTCCTCTGGTAATGTCTGTTAATGTGAGAAATGTCGAGTTGCACCGTTGTTCGAAATTTATGTTTAAACCGTATATCCACCTACAACTGGCTGGTTGTCACTTCGACGGTCGGAGGAAGGCAACAGTATACCACGCGCAGTGCCATCATGCCTAACAAAACACCGTGATTTTCAGCCCAAGTTTTCCCTTTTTTGAGTTTAGTGGAAAAATTTCAGAGCTATAATTCGTCTGAGAGAGGTAAAGTAATGGAACTGTCGTAGTACTTAATGATGGAGTACGTACATCGTAAAGACACTGTGAGGATTGCTACACTGTATCCTGTACTACAAACAGTAAATACCTTCGTTTCTCAGTTACTATTCTGGTACAGGCTTCTTGTGGTAATTTGTGAATTTTCCCAGCACCTCTTATATGTGCCGCTGTATATATTATTTTATTTAATTTTATAGCTGTTCAGTTGTTTTTGCCAGTTTCATGCTTTCTTTCTGGTAATAAGTGTTGCCTTTAATTGGCTGTTTGTGTCAGAAGCGACATTAAGAAACCTATCCTCTGTGTTCGTTTTAACTTTTGTGATTTAATTGTACGTAACCTTCGGTTGTTGTAACGCTGTGTTCCTTGATGGTAACAGAATCAGTAGCTGTTATCAATGACTGATTTCAACCTGCATGTAAATAATACATAACTACTCTATATCCTCAAGAGTGACACAGCCCTATAACGCCGTTGATATTTTTAACCTATTTCTATGCTGTAATGTAACATCAGATCGTATCCTTGACAACCACACATACGCCAAAATTATAAACCGCAATGATAATAGGGCTACAGGTGAAAACGACGTCATGTAAAGAACTTACAGAGTCTGTGCACCCGTATTACAACAAGTTAATAGACAGGCACAGGCGTTTTGCAAATATGAGACAAATGCAATTCCTAAAGAAAGTAAGTAGTAACGCCCATTGTTGATTTCTGAACTCCAGTTCATGCTCGAAAAAATGGAGGCTTAAGGATTAACGTGGCGTCCGTGGCGGGATGGAAAAGGAAATAATCCCTGTCTTTCTATAGGAATCGTAGCGGCATTTGTCTTAATAGATCCATGGAAACCACCTAAAATTTAAATCAGTATGACCGCATAGCGATCTGAACCACGTTCCTCTCGAATACCAGTCCATTGTTTTAACAACTGTGCTAACTTGCTCCGTAATTCACGCTTTGAGCTTTACTGAAGCTCAGACACCGAGGGACGCTCACAGCCGGTGTTAACTGAATAATCCGTCTCCCTCGCGCCTCGGCTCTTCGCCCAAAGCACGCCGCGGAGTATCATTCTCGTGGGAGCGAGTTGTTCAGGGAGTTAAGTCCATAATCCGATGATATAGAACTGTCTTAACGCAAGGACGGCCGCTGGAAACAAGCGGCGCGGCCAGCAATACAGTTTCTCGTCGTCTCTGCAGACTATCTTGCGTAGTGTCTACACAGTTCAAAGAAAACTGCGTTCGGTACAAAGACCGTGTCACAAATAACTCACAACAGTAAAATGGCAGTTTTCAAGGTAAAACCATCAAAGCGAGCAGCTTCTAAAAAGAATTAAAACTTAAATACAAACATATTATAATGTGGATCGAAATACAAACCTAGTATGTGTCAGGACAATTTCGTAATGTAATACATCGTAGGGCTCAAAAGTGCTGAAGGACGTCATTTATGACGCACACCCGCTTAAGAAAGCTGACTGCATAATTTGTTTTAACCAAGTCTCAACATCCTGTATTTCCTATGGAAATAATGTACGCGCGTTATGTTATGAAATATAGTTAATAGTTAAGATTATATTCATTATTGTTACTTCACAAAATTTTCATGTATAGGCTAGTAAGAATAGTGTCTTTTTACGTTTATTAAGTTTGTAATTAATGTGAAACTAAATCAGAACATAAAGAACAGATACTAAATGCATCACACACACACACACAGTTATGACCTATTCCAACACTTCATAGTCGCCGTTGTCATAATTTTCATTAACCATTCTGTGGCTCGAGGCTCAGGTAAAACTGCCGATACACCACCGATTACGAAGTATTACTGCTATGTACGTGATGTAGACACTAAATTATGATTTGTACCCTAGATAACAATCAAGCAGTCCAGAGCAACAACATTATACTTTGTACGTTGGGCCCACGTGGAAATGAATATCCGAGAAGTCGGTGAGACAGCTTTTCGTGAAAGTTCATTTATACAGTATGGGGCAACTGATGCAGATAAAGCTGGTTCATCATAAAATCAACAGATGTCAGGAGCATCCATACATACTAAAACCTCGTAATAGATTACAGTGTGCTTTAGCCCTTTATGATTCTCAGCGCTTCAATTCTTTAGGAATGTTGTCTGTTCCAGGGGCCTTGCTTCTACTTTCACTGCTATGTCAAATTCTTCTATTGCGGTGAATAGACTGCAGAGTGGTGGATCTCATGCCAGATCTTGCCATTGTATAAAGACCCCCGATTGTTTTCTTGTTTCCGCAGAAGCTGTTCGCGTAAACATGAGTACGTAAAATACATTTTCAATATTTTCCTAATACTATTCTGAAACGTAGAAGTTAGCACATAGCTCTATTTACAAGAATCGTACACGATCCTATTTCTATGTCTTATAAAGTAAGGCCAAACAGCTAAGCCTAATTTCTTGCTGAGTACAATGGATCCTGGCGAGAAAGTTCTGCTTGACTGTGTCAAACACCGCAACCCTGTAACTGCGTTACCTTTCAGCTTCGGCACATTTCTAGGATACTTTTGCGCAAAGTTTCAACGACCACATTAACAAGCGTTAGATCACTGCAGTAAACTTTACAAAAGCTTTTGAATGCCAGTAAAATATAAAAATAAAGAATTACATCGTTCCATTTAGAAACGCCATATTTCCTCCAGTATTTCGACTGATATTGACGGGATCAAACATGGAACAGAATAACGCGTCTCTCAGCACACGATCATTTACCGGAAACCTCGTGTGTAGCAGGTTTGATTTCTACTTAGCATATATATATATATATATATTACTCTACGAGACCATCTTACCTGGTTGAGTGAATTAAAAGTGATATTGACCTGCAAGAACTGAAGTGACTTTATGCTGAACTGAAGTGACTTTACGCTGATACCTCTGCACCAGTACGTAAAGTAAATCCAGCTGTAAATCAACGACCAAAGAACTTTTTTCGGGATGACTGTAGCCACGGAACTATTTTCAGTGGTGCGCAGTGGGCTAGAATCCTGAAAAACTGAACCTGGCCAACATTTCATAATTGCTCCAATATAGCTAGAAGTGAGGGTAATGTAGTTTCTGACCCTTCTATAACGATTTTTATATCAAAATTGAAAAATTCGAAATGGCGGACCCAATATGGCGAAAAAATCCGGAAAAAATTAATCAAGCGGACAAAAAGTGTTTTCGGTTTACATTTATAATTTTAATAGTAAACTTTATATCAAACTGCCTTTATTACTGTCATCATTACAGAAAATACGTATTAGAAAAAAAAAATTGGAAGTTTCGAAAGTCTTCTTAAACTTCTTCTTCTTGTGCTTCTTGTTCTTCGTTTTCTTCTTTATCTTCTTCCTCACTGACGTTTGCATCCTCTTCGTTATCTGCAGCATGTACCAAGAGAGGAACAGTTTCCTCAGAGACGGTTTCCGCAAAAAAGAAATGTAGGGATCGATTGTTGTCAGAAGTCTCTGGTACATATTCTCCATACTTTTCACGTGAGAAGACGTACGTGCAAAGCTTGGATGATATTGCCTTGTTAACTTGTTTGTTGATTCCTGCACATCTTCCGATACCTGACCGATTAGTAAAAGTGTAGAAGCAGCTGTGTCCGGTCCGTGAATCAATAGTCCGTGGGCAACTGTTAGCGCATTTACCAAGAAAACTCTTTGACATAACTGGATATTGCAATGGCTTAGCTTCAAAACTTTCTTTTTTCTTTCTGGAAATAACCGCAAATGTCGCTTAAAAATGGCTTAGAGTCGGATTTTCGGCTAGTAACTTTATTCTAAGGCTTATTGTCAAAGATAATAGTTCGTATTTAAGGGGGGGGGGGGGGGTAGGACGTCAAACGGGCCGACTTGGAGCAGGAGAGGCACCACAGGACATTTTATTTTCTACTGTCTATACTTTTACAAATAAATTCATAGAACTTCGTCAGCATGACGAGGAAGGATTCAGGATTCACACTCGTAGCAGCGGAAGTTCAAAAACATAACAAAATAATTTTTTTTCTTTTAAATTTCATCATTTTTTCACTTACTGTTGGCTGCATTTGTTTCTATAAGTACATTTTTCTTCACAAGTAAGAGAGATTCTTTGATGAATTTTGCACAGCATACAAACCATACTTACAGGTGTATGAAACTCTAGAATTTTCCAAATCTATTAAAAACTGTGGTAAAAATTGAGATAATTAACTACAAAATTTGATTTTTTTCTAAACATAAAGTTACAAACGTAACAGCTCATTCATTTTTTCATAAGTTAAATAGATTCTAGAATTTCAGACACCTGTAAGTATGGTTTGTATGCTGTGCAAAATTCATCGAACAGACTCTCTTGCTTGCGAAGAAAAGTGTACCTATAGCAACAAATGCAGTCAATAGTAAGTGAAAAAATGATGAAATTTCACATGTAAAAAAAATTATTTTGTTATGTTATTGAACATGCGCTGCTACGAGTGTGAATCCTGAATCCTTCCTGGTCATGCTGACAAAGTTTTATGTATTTACTTGTAAAAGTATAGACAGTGGAAATTAGAAAGTCCTGTGGTGCCTCTCCTGCTCCAAGTCGGCCCGTTTGACGTCCTACCTCCTTAAAGGACCGAACAAAAAATAACACGGAATGTTGTGGAAACTAAAAATTATCTCTTTTTTACCGCTCGTGTTGCACAATTTGCTTGCTTGCATTACTGAAAGAAGTTAATATCAAAAACAACTGTTAAAAATGATTAAATAATGAAATGAGTGTTCTAAATTAAGTACATACCTTCTGTAGTAGTCTCCGCTTAAAAAATATTCGGAATGATTTCGTCCGAACTACGCAGTACTTTTCCTGCCCAGATAACGCAGCGTGTGGTTGACTGATGAATCCCATGTTGGACCTTGCGGCTGCGCGGTTCTTTCCGTCCCTTTTACGACGGACCTGCACCTGCCTGTGAACATTGTCTCAGCAGATCATCAGTAGGAAAGCCGTGTGAAAACTACTGTACTTTGACGTGAACCAGGCTGCAATTAAAGTCACTAATCTACGTTACGGGAGAAAGTTTTCATATGAAATGAAAGGTTGGAAATTTTGTCCTCAATTAATATATTCTGACAATTAGGTGAACAAGTATCACTGCCAAGCCCGTGCTATTCTTAACACAGTCACTCACAATCCCTTTCACTCACGTAAGCAAGTTTATGGTTTTGCATTTCCCGAAAACGTAATAGCTACAAAAATACTGATTGTTTTAGATCGATAATGCTCGCCAAACATTAAGTCTGTCGGTACCAAATACAGTCACAGTTTTTAGCCACCGACCTGCTCAATACGCCACGCGGAATATCTGTCTATTCTCGTCACGAAATTCACTTAAAAATTCTGAAATTTCTACACACAGTTCGGAATAATTATGCCGTCACTTTACCACACTTTTGATGTATGAAACGCTGCTAGATCCGGCAACTTCTCATTTCCATCGGAACTACTACTACACATGTCCGATCTGTTTCATGGCTAGGCTCCGACTCTTCTCTAGAATACTTTAAGTCTTCTCTACCAGCAGAGAAAGGCGCGCGAAGAATATTGCTTTACCATTGGTCAGTTTACTCAACAGCCAGTAGCAAAACAACATTCTCCCGCGTCAGTCCGCGCTTTTCGTCAATAACAAATCGCAAAATATTAAACCTTACGACTGCACTTTTTACCGATGTAATTATCTAATATGCTGAAGTTTTGTTTATGCATAAAGTTATTTACTATTGTTATTTATACCTGAATTAACTTTTCCTTTACCATAAACTTACTTTACAAATCTATTCTACTAAAATCCCCTTTTTTCATATCCATACTTCTTCGAAATGTTCCCACACTAAATCCTACTACATAACTCGTTAAACGATTATCTTCGTATTATCATTAATCCACACTCACGCATCATTCATACTGGTAAAACACATTTATAACATTTTACATACACAAAAAGACATAATACCACTTTATGAAAATACTAGAGCAGTTTATGAAAAACATTCTATTACTTTAGTGCACTCTATTGGGCACAATCGAAACTAAAATCACAGCCCCCCTATCCAATACTGTCCTCTATTGGCTGATACATAAACTACGTGCGCGTCCAGTCTCGCGTCACCATCTGTCACTATCCAGCTCTGAGACACATCTCCCACTTAACCGCCTCCAATGTAGGATCGGTATACGGCGCTACGCCTCAACCTGAAATTCAACCTGCGGAAGAAACAGCGGACAGCTTCTAAGACCGGGAGTCAGTAGTCCCAACATTACTCTAGCTAACCTGTTACACTAAACTTTTTTTAAATTTATGATTACTTTTTCGGGATTCTGACACAATGCGCGGTGGCGCAGTAGAGTCTAACAATGGAACCTCCCCTCAGACTTAGTTATAAGTTGGCACAGTGGATAGGCCTTGAAAAACTGAACACAGATCAATCGAGAAAACAGGAAGAAGTTGTGTGGAGCTATGAAAAAAATAAGCAAAATATAAAAACTGAGTAGTCCATGGGCAAGATAGACAACATCAAGGGTATATGGGCTGAGGAGCGCTGTGGTCCCGTGGTTAGCGTGGCCATTTACGGAACCTCAGGTCCTTGGTTCAAGCCTTCCCTCCAGCGAAAAATTTATTTTTTTACTTTCAGCAATAATTATCTGTCCGCCCGATGCGATCACTTTTTTGGGAGTGGTCATCACATCCACAAGAAACCCTAAATCGGGCAAGGTAGAAGAATCGTTTTACCCATTCGCAAAGTGTACAAGTTAGGTGGGTCGACAACATATTCCTGTCATGTGACGCACATGCCGTCACCAGTGTCGTATAGAATATATCAGACGTGTTTTCCTGTGGAGGAATCGGTTGACCTATGACCTTGCGATCAAATGTTTTCGGTTCCCATTGGAGAGGCACGTCCTTTCGCCTACTAATCGCACGGTTTTTGCGGTGCGGTCGCAAAACACAGACACTGAACTTATTACAGTGAACAGAGACGTCAATGAACGAACGGACAGATCATAACTTTGCGAAAATAAAGAAAGTAAACTTTTCACTCGAGGGAGGACTTGAACCAAGGACCTCTGGTTCCGCTGCTGCTCACGCTAACCACGGGACCACGGCGCTCTTGCGCTTCCTCTATCCTTGATGTTGCCTATCTTGTTTGTATATTTTGCTTATTTTTTTCATAGTTCCACACAACTTCTTCGTGTTTTCTCGATTGATCTGTGTTCAGTTTTTCAAGGCCTATCCACTGTGCCAATTTATAACTAAATCTGAGGGGGGTGCGATGGGGAGGTTCCCTTGTAAGCGGCGCAACGGCACGAGCAGTGGTCGCTCTCCGGTCAGTTTGCTCGAGGCTGCCCTGCTGGCGGTGGAATTGCGCCCTCGCACTGCGCAGGCGCGACAAGGGACGCAGGCGTCATTTGTCGCCTGGCGCCGCAGTAGACCCGACCACGTGCGCAATTCCCTCGCACCGCCGCGGGACTCGACGCTCGATCGCGCCCACCCTCCACCCTCCACCCTACTGGTCGTTCCGCGCCATTTCTATTCCGGCCGCTATCGGGCGAAACTGCTGCCCCCTTCCGCACGCTACTGACGAGCCCTTACACCGTCTTCGGCTTTGCGTTGTCTCCGCTACAAATTGCTCAGTGGCTTAGGGATTGGCCTTGTATTGACAAGCCGGCCGAAGTGGCCGTGCGGTTAAAGGCGCTGCAGTCTGGAACCGCAAGACCGCTACGGTCGCAGGTTCGAATCCTGCCTCGGGCATGGATGTTTGTGATGTCCTTAGGTTAGTTAGGTTTAACTAGTTCTAAGTTATAGGGGACTAATGACCTCAGCAGTTGAGTCCTATAGTGCTCAGAGCCATTTTTTTTGTATTGATAGCGGCAGCTTTCAGATCCTCGTCCAGCTATCCTGGTTCACTTAAAACACACTTCTGGCTATAGAAATTGTAACACCACTTAAAAAAAAGAAAAGTGGAGCCAATCCACGCCAGTAATTATAAGGTACAGTCAAATACTCGGCACAACGGGACCATGGAACGGTTCCATTCAAAAATAATAATCACAAACGTCAAGAAATTGCAGTGTTATGTGGCTTTATGCTTAATTACAGACTTAATATCTTATCAGTTGATTTGCTTTCACCACGTAACGCCCGCTGTTTACGTCCTTCTTTGTTGCTGAGCGATGTATCATTTTTCGTTCTGACGCCGCAACTCTTCCTTTCCTATATCTTTACTAATTTTTATCTATATAAATGATGAACTATTGGTTTTGTCGGTTAACAACTTTTTAATAACTGTGGAAGTATTACAGGCATCGGGTCCCACCTAATGCGTCACCCGCCTATACGTTTTACATGAACCTTTCAAGACTCGATTGATCTGTTTACAAAGAGAAAGCAAAATATCTCTTCCTTTGACGTTGTCCAACAACGACCTAGGAAGCTCGACGCCCTCGCGGCCCGGGCTCTTCCACAGCTTGCGGTAGTTTGCAGCATTCGTTTTATTCCTCGCCCACTTGCCGCTACGTCGAACTTTCGTGGTGATCGTTGAGCAACGTCTTCCACGTTATCTGCAACATAAATAAACTCTCTTCCCACGGTATTTCTGAAAACCCAAAAACAAACTTAAAGACCATTATAATTATAACTGTTCTTACAATTATTCGTATAAGTCTTGGTCGATTTAATGAGGGGTGGGACAGGCCTAAGCCTTGTGACACCACAACATTTATCCCAGTTGGAGACGATACGATCAGTTCCTGTTTCGTAGAACGCCGCCGGCCGCTGAAGGATCCACAACCGCCCCACTCTCGCACTTCCTCGTTAGACTGAAGCCGCGGTCCAGGCACGTATTTCTTCAGTTGGCCGAAGATGTCAGGATCACATGGTGAACGATCCGGCCTGTACAGAGGCTGTTGCAGTGTTTCCAAGCCATATCGTCGAAGCGCAGCCTTCGTCAGATTGGCAGTATGGGGACAGGCGTAATCGTGGAACAGGATGCTTCTGTCCTGAAGGAATACGTGTGTGGATGTCAGTCTCTGTTGGGCGAGGGAGAGCAAGAGCGGATATGGTTGTGGATCCGTCAACGGCCGATCATCTTCTCTCCCAGTGGGATAAATGTCTTAACGCATGTGGTGATTACACTTGAATATAACCATCCCATGGCACCGTTGTGGCGGATGTTCGGTTTTCATTTGACAGGCTATCATACTTGGTAGCCATCAAGAAAAGTTCTAGTGTTGGTACTGTGTGTCCGATAAAGAATTTACCCTTTTCAATATTGAAACCTTCCCGTTTCCTCTATATCTCTTTTGTTACGCAATCTTCCCTTCTACAATAACCTATGAAACCTTCCCTTAGGATTTCTATCTCTTGCTTAATAATAACAAATGAAATCTTCCCTTTAAAATTTATTCTCTTTCTCAATCTTCGCATAGAATGTGTCGTCGTCGTGGTCCTCAGTCGTTACCTGCAATAAGCCAAAACTGTTCCTTACCTTTTTTTACTGTTACTGGATCGCCATCTGATTGCTACATCGATCTGCGACATGAATACACCTGCTCTGTTTTACTGTACTTTATTAGCTGCTGGTGGGCTGTCATAATAAGTGGCTGTATTTATTACCAAAGTTGACGTTATTCTTTAATAGCAAAGCTGACGTTATTCTTTAATTAATTTGACTGACGTTACGTAATTCATAGTTAAGCTTTTTCTTGACAACAATAAAATTTTGCAAAGACTTACGTTGATGGTTTTTGGGATGGATTACAATCAGTAATGCAATATTGCTGGCAAAAATTAATTATATTCTGAATGAAATGATTTTACAAACGTTCAAATGGGACTTACTTTTTACAATAATCTTACAACTAGCATTGCGCAAACATACCTTCAGTAGTCTTGAGTTTCTCAAAAAAATAATTCAATAATATCAGTTCCTCTTGTGATAATAGTTAGCTGATGTCTCTGTACATCCGTTTATTATCTCTTGTAAATCATAGCTGATGGCTGGCAGGCACACCGCTCCTCTCAACCTCTCGCTTCAGACCTGCTACCGACTCGCTTCACATCTCGCTTACTACTGACTTCCTACGAACTCTTAAGTGCGGTCTCTCCCGCCAACAATGCTTTCTGGTGCAGACAATCCCACTCTTTTCTTAAAATGTATCCATACGCGGTCTCTCCCGCCCTTTTTAAAATTGTATCAATGTGCGGTCTCTCCTGCCAACAATACTTTGGTGCAGGCATTCCCTGCTACCACAATTATTTCCAGCATGACAAGTATTAATTATTCCAACTTAATCCTACTAATAAAATATAAACATCTTTCATAACTTGTGGTTTGACAATAGAAATATACACGTCTTACAATATATATATATATATATATATATATATATATATATATATATATATATTGTAAGACGTGTATATTTCCATTGTCTATATATATATATATATATATATATATATATATATATATATATATATATATATATATATATATATATACGTCTGTTGTAAAAGCGGCAAAGACTTCTCTGATCTGCTGTCGCAACTCGGATAGTCGTCGAGACAACAGGGGACAAGAGGAAGCCTTTCACAAAGCCCAATAAAAAGAACTCGTACTGTGCTGGAGACCTGGGGGGACATACAACAATGCTTCATCGTCAGGACCAGTACGACCCATCCACCGCTGTGGGAGATGTTCCATCAGATACCCTATTACGTCATTACGGCCGTGGGGTGACGCTCCATCCTGTTGGAAAATCAAATCTGGGAAGTCCTTATCATGTTGTGGTATCAACCGCATCTGGAGAATGACAGGATTCGAGTGTCTCATTTCGATTCTTTCTTTTAAGAAAAATGGCCCATAAAACTTCGTTCCGCACATAGCAGCGAAGAAATTTAACTTTGGAACATCTCTGACAAAAAATGGTTCAAATGGCTCTGAGCACTATGCGACTTCTTAACATCTATGGTCTTCAGTCCCCTAGAACTTAGAACTACTTAAACCTAACTAACCTAAGGACATCACACAACAGCCAGTCATCACGAATCTCTGACATATTCAGTGATTCACGAAGGGTGTTCTAAACCGTAGATTCGAACATTATGACTGTTGACTTTGCCATTGATGCGGAAGGTAGTCTCATTACTGAACACTACCCTGTCTCTAAAAATCATAATTTTTCAGGAATCCCAACACGGCTCACTGAAGACAGCGAAATTTCATTGAGCAAAGTGATTCTTCCCACACTAGGTGTAAGGTTGGAATAATGCAGGTGTCGCTTACTCTGAGGCTGGAAACCCCTACTGCTTCGTCTGTATGGAGGCCAAGGAGTCCGTGTGAGCATCGTCACATGCAATGAAACAAGATTAAATATTGCTTCTATTATTCCCCAGAATACAACCTGTCCCTGTGTCTCCCACGGCGGCTCGTGGCTTCATGACCCAGAGTGGAATCTGCTGAATCCAGAGGCAGACTCAGCGCTGCAGATGATACTTGCACAGCCGCAAGCGCAGGCCTGCGACACGGAGTGTGGCGGGTTGCCAGCCCGCTGGTTTGGAAGGCGCCCCCTGTCGGCTGCTCTGCTGCGGATGAGGTTGCGACAGTGGCGCATGTATATATCGCTCACACGTCATCCCGAGAATACTCCGTCCCTCTCAGGTCCCTGCTAGTGTTGTCCATCAGATGGAATTCAGTGTTGGTTATCGTGATGTCACGCTGAATGCTGATCCTGTCGCTCCAGTTTTGTAGACCATCTGACCCGAACGACGCTGAAATTTCAGAGCAGTTGGTGCCCTGAACGGGAACGATATTGGTAGACTCGTGGACTAAATATCAGTGGCGGCTTCGGTACTGATTGCTACTTCACAGTCATCCATGGTTATGGGTTGGCGGTCGTCACAGCACGCAGAAAAATACTGGAACACTCTCACACAAGATGTAGCAACACAGTAACCACATAATCGAGTGCGAATCACATGAAGGCCGTCGATCTTGCTGATCAACTGACTCTAGACTAGTAGGGTGGAATGAAACTTCCTGGCAGATTAATACTGTGTGCCGGACCGAGACTCGAACTCGGGACCTTTGCCTTTCGCGGGCAAGTGCTCTACCAGCTGAGCTACCCAAGCACAACTCACGCCCCGCCCTCACAGCTTTACTTCTGCCAGTACCTCGTCTCCTACTTTCCAAACTTTTCAGAAGCTCTCCTGCGACTTTGCAGAACTAGCACTCCTGAAAGGAAGGACATGGCAGGAGAGCTTCTGTAAAGTTTGGAAAGCAGGAGACGAGGTACTGGCAGAAGTAAACTGTGAGGGTGGGACGTGAGTCTTGCTTGTGTAGCTCAGTTGGTAAAACACTTGCCCGCGAGAGGCAAAGGTCCCGAGTTCGAGTCTCGGTCCGGCACACAATTTTAATCTGCCAGGAAGTTTCATATCAGCGCACAGTGCGCTGCAGAGTGAAAATCTCATAGTGGGGTGGAGTGTTTATGGCATCGAGCAGCGGCTTTTCTGTACGATGACATTTGTAATAACCGAATTGGTCTCACTCATTATGAGTCGTCAATTGCCTACAGTTTTGCTTTATCGGCTTATTCAGGTTATTTCAGTATCATAACTTCTTCGCCGAACCCCTGATAGTAGTTGCATACTGTCTATTGCATCTTACATAATGTTACGAGGGTAACGAAGGCATGTTCTTCTGCAGTTGTCGTGCACTCTTCCACTGAACTCTCACTCTCTCTCTCTCTCCCTCTCTCTCTCTCTCTCTCACACACACACACACACACACACACACACACACACACACACACACACAGAAGCGTTGAGGTCGCATTCATGGTGACCAACTCACTGTGTCGAAATGTTTATGCCTAGCAGCTGGTTCGTGTTGATGCTTCAGCAATGCCGGTCTGTAGGGACGTGTCTCTCCCATTCCCTAATTATCTTCATGCATAACAATGGGAAGAAACCATAAATGCAGTACCATACCAAGTTCCCTCTGCCATGCACTTCAAAGTGATACACACATTTCGTACGCTGATGGGCCAAAATTTATGGTCACGGCCTACCTGCTGGCACTGAGAGCACGTGACATGGTAAGGAAAGTGTACTGCAAGTGAAGCAGAGGCAAATGGAGAATCATTCCAGCGACGATTCAGGCCAAGAATCCAGCGGAAACATTTCTTCTAGTTGGGTGGATCAGGCTTCTAGTGACATCACGTCGATGGTCGTGTAAGGATACATCGTCATGCAGCGTAACAAGTGAAACAATCACGCCCCAAACACGGGGGATATTCACTTGAGCTTCCGTGATATCCCTGGTAGGAATTGAAGCTATCACGACAGCTGTTGATTATTTTATTTATTTACTCATTTATCTACATAAACATTACTGTGGACCACATTCATCCCTTTATGCTCGGATTCTTCCTCGATGGCGATAACATCTTGCAGGAAGGTAAGTGTTCGTGTCTCAAGACAAGAGCTATGCACAATAATTTGAGGAGCGTGATTGTCAACTCGCATTGATGTCTTGGCCGCCAAAATCGCCTAAGCTGAACCCGACTGACCTCATCTGCGTCGCTATCGGGCGCTAACTCGTCACTCACAAACCACTAAGTAATTTACGAGAACTGCGTGACTGTGCTTAGACATCTGGTTCTACAAACCCCCAGAAACCTACGAAGCACTTTTGGAATCCAAACCACACAGAATCACTCCTTAGTTGAGTTTCAAAGGTTGACAGTCAAGCTACACTACTGGCCATTAAAATTGCTACACCACGAAGATGACGTGCTACATACGCGAATTTTAACCGACAGGAAGAAGATGCTGTGATATGCAAATGATTAGCCTTTCAGAGCATTCACACAAGGTTGGAGCCGGTGGTGACACCTACAATGTGCTGACATGAGGAAAGTTTCCAACCGATTTCTCATACACAAACAGCAGCTGACCGGCGTTGCCTGGTGAAACGTTGTTGTGATGCCTCGTGCAAGGAGGAGAAATGCGTACCATCACGTGTCTGACTTTGATAAAGGTCGAATTGTAGCCTATCGCGATTGCGGTTTATCGTATCGCGACATTGCTGCTCGCGTTGTTCGAGATCCAATGACTATTAGCAGAATATGGAATCGGTGGGTTCAGGAGGATAATACGGAACGCCGTGCTGGATCCCAACGGCCTCGTATCACTAGCAGTCGAGATGACAGGCATCTTATCCGCATGGCTGTAACGGATCGTGCAACCACGTCTCGATCCCTGAGTCAACAGATGGGGACGTTTGCAAGACAACAACCATCTGCACGAACAGTTCGACGACGTTTCCAGCAGCATGGACTATCAGCTCGGAGTCCATGGCTACGGTTACCCTTGACGCTGCATCACAGACAGGAGCGCCTGGGATGGTCTACTCAACGACGAACCTGGGTGCACGAAAGGCAAAACGTCATTTTTTCGGATGAATCCAGGTTCTATTTACAGCATCGTGATGGTCGCATCCGTGATTGGCGACATCGCGGTGAACGCACGTTGGAAGCGTGTATTCGTCGTCGCCATACCGGCGTATCACCCTGCGTGATGGTATGGGGTGCCATTGGTTACACGTCTCGGTCACCTCTTGTTCGCATTGACGGCACTTTGAACAGTGGACGTTACATTTCAGATGTGTTACGACCCGTGGCCCTACCTTTCATTCGATCCCTGCGAAACCCTACATTTTAGCAGGATAATGCACGACCGCATAGCAACTGTCTCGTCACAATACGCCAGTTACTATTCTTGATGAACTGTGGTATCGTGCTGAAGCTGCATGGGCAGCTGTACATGTACACGCCATCCAAGCTCCGTCTGACTCAATGCCCAGGCGTATCATGGCCGTTATTACGGCCAGAGGTGGTTGTTCTGGGTACTGATTTCTCAGGATCTATGCACCCAAATTGCGTGAAACTGTTATCAAATATCATTTCTAGTATAATATATTTGTCCAATGAGTACCCGTTTATCATCTGCATTTCTTCTTCCTGTAGCAATTTTAATGGCCAGTAGTGTATGAAGCAGGTGCTCAAAAGGTTTTAGCGTTTCATCGTTTGTACCTGTACACAGGTGCAGTTTTGAGATGGGCTGGCCTGTAACGAAGCTCCCCAATATCTGAGTCAACATTCTCGTATACCGAGGCCATAGAGTTGCCCGTGACTTCCGCACAGGCCTCTTCCAAGTTAAGTACCGGCGACAGCACACCGAGCTAAACGCGGGCTCGTTTACCAAATTGGCCCTCGTCTGGACGGCTCCTTGTGGGCGACTCAGCGTTGGCCCGCAGTCACGCTCCGGTTAAGGGCTGCCAGCCGCTCCGGCAATTATGAGGCGGCCGATGGTTTATACGATCTGCCTCTCGCGACTCCGCAGCCACGCGAGTAATGAGACGAACTGCCGGCGAGTCGAGGGTCTGCGTCCCCTTTCGGCAGTCATAGAGCAGGGGGGGGAGGGGGGGGCTCCATTCGACAGGAATAGAGAGAACCGACAACTTATTTCGCTCTCCAGCCTTTCCGAAGACTTTCAATAAGAGATCCAGGACTGTATAGCTACCGGTAATTGGCGGCATCTTGAATTTTCTTGCGATTCAAAAAAAAAAAAAAAAAAAGCAAAGTATTGTAAGCACTCTCCATCATGTGAGTATCCTCTGTATGAGTCGATGATTTTTTAATTGATCTGTAATAATTGTTCGAAATTCTACATTGGCCAATTAGAAGTTTCTAAACTATATTTAAGTAACACCATGGCAACTTGAGCTAATCAGTATTCGCCAGCCATCTTGTCAAAAATAATAGTGCAGTTGACAACGTAAACACAGCCTCTGTATTTTACGCCCTATAATCAAGATAGCAGACGAATCGTCTGGAGGGGACTCAAGATCATGTACACAAGAATTACATCCTTGAGTTAATTCTGAATGAACTAACAGTCATCCAACATATCTTTCCTAAACAGTTTCCTAAAGATTTTTTCAATATTCAATTGAACAGGTAATCATTAAAATGTTTTCGTTCATTAGTATAGTAGGTCTGTTCAAAAAATTGCAGATAATTCGTAATTTCGCGCGAATGGTGTGTTGGAGCGAAAAGCTGTTCCCATCCTTGCACACGCCTATGTTCAATGTGTAACTGCCGTAAGCTTCATTGTTATATGTCTGTCAGTTATTGTTCAGTGCAGATTTAGTAGAACTTTGTGTCGCACAGTTTGGGAGTTTCGAGGTGGCAGAGTTAGAGGAGCAAAGTGTCTGCATTAAATTTGCGTGAAAGTCAAGAATACCTTTACAGAGATACACCAAATGATGCAGGAAGCCTACGGTGATGAGTGACTACGTCGTACTCGGTGGATCGCGGGAATGAGAATGAGATGTTCCTTAAGAGAACCACAACTGGAGATGAGGCGAGAGTCTACGGTTATGATGTTGAAATCAAGATTCAATCTTCGCAACTCGTCGGGAAAGCTTCTCCAAGACCAGAAATAGCTCGTCAGGTCAGGTCAAATGTCAAAGCCATGCTGATAGTTTTCTTTCACTTTGAAGGATTAGTTCATCATTAATTCGTGCCACAGGGAAGAACTGTTAATCTCTGATACAACCGGGACCTGTTGAACACCTGCGAGAAAATGTGAGAAGGAAACGGCCTGAAATGCGCCGAACATTCATCCCTGTTGGTGCGTGACTATTGCACAAAAAACGAAATAACTGTGCTACGTCATTCCCAATACTCCCCAGACCTGGCCGCTGCGGACCTTTTTATATTTCCAGAGTTGAAACCCCCATTGAAAGGACGGAGATTTGCAACGATAGACGGGATACAAGAAATCACGCAGAGGGCGCTTCGCGCGATCCAGCGAAAGGCATACCAAGACTGCGTTGGGAGCGACGTATCAGTCGTGGCGGAAAGTGTTTCGAAGGAGACGATGCAGAGTAAGTAAAAGTAAGTGTAGATAATTATGTGGGCAAAGTTCCGGAATTTTTTTGAACAGACCTCGTACATGTTATTCATACTTGGATAAAAATTCGTTAAAGTTCACGTCTTCAATTACGATGCTGCTACGGTCGCAGGTTCGAATCCTGCCTCAGGCATGGATATGTGTGATGTCGTTAGGTTGGTTAGGTTTAAGTAGTTCTAAGTCCAGGGGACTGATGACCTCAGATGCTATGTCCCATAGTGCTTGAAACCATTTCCTTTTTTTTTTTTTTTTCAATTACGAGTATATGTGACAATTTAGTAGAAAGTTTCACATTATTATTTGTAATGCATCTTTTTATTCGACATTTAAATGGAGGTTGCTCACTTTAGGGAAGACGTATTTTTCTATTCCCATATACTTCACACAGTTTCTGTAAGTCTTTGCTACTGTACCATCTTTGGAATTGCCGTTTTTGTTTTCGTTACCCATATGGAACTGGGCCAGGTTTTGTGCATGTTGAGCAGAGTATCTGCTGCCCCAAAACCCAAGATAGTGTTAATTAAATCAGATATTAGTGCAGTGTGTAACACATACATATTGCACGGCAACACAGGTTAATTTTTTAAATTACAATAGAAGTAAACGACGTGTGTGTCGCTCACGTAAATCCACATCCTAAATTTTTGCCAGGATTGTGCATTAGTCAGTTTTAATTCCGTTTTCTGAGTGATCCATCAAATTAAAAATAATTCCGACGTATTTGCTGAATTTTAAAGAAAAAATTTACCGATAATCAAACAATTTACTGAAAAAAATGAGACGCAGAGTGAAAGTTTTAAGAGCCATCGGACGATAGATTTGTAAAAATCCGATGCCGCTGGTTGTCGTACTCCACTTATAATCCTTACAAATAGGATAAGAATTTAAAGCCATACCGGGGCTTATTCCAACGTGAATGTTCGCCAAAATATATAAACAGGTTTTCTAGAGACCACTATAATTCACAGTCCTATGTTAATTCATTTAAATTATTTAATATGGCATAATATTACGAGTTATAATCTCATCATCAGGCAAAACATGACGATACAAAAACATTTAACGTATGTTCGGGTATTATTTTTGTAACCTTGCGAAGTGCTGTAACCTGTCCCGGGAGAAAGAGAAGTATAACGGATGTGGGAGAGTGTTTACTGCGTTTGCTGGTCTGTTACGGGCACAAAAAGGTAAAAAATCACACACAGTGTTCATCAGAAATGGCTGTCTTTGTGTGACTTATTTGATAACACCCGTTGCTGCAGGTATCTGAATATTTCTTTCACACCGTTTACAAACTTTCTAAGGCCAGTTACAACACTTTTTTTTAAGTATAATCAACATTACTGAACAGTAAAAACAAATTGACGATCAAAGGAAAGCTAGAGTCGCCTTCACTATCGATATAACGAAGTTGATATTGTCTGCCACTTTGTCATGTCTTCTGCACATTTGGGCAAAGCATCTTTGATGTTAGTAGAGTAAATGTATTTCGAAAACAGGCGATGAAATCTGTTTAATATTAGTTTCAATAACATATAATTAATCTAAAAATTTACAAAGATATAGCTACTGAACAGACAGGTTCATACATATTATTGAATTTTATGCGTTTTCTAATTTAGCAAATCTCGATTTTCTTTTTTATCGTGTGATTCTTCGTGGCAACGCTGTGCTAGACAAGGACCGAATCTGAACTAAATAGTGTTCTATTAGCTGTAAGCTGTAACAGAAAATTTAACGTCCTCAACCACGGTCTATGTCAGATGGTCGCCATTAACGGTATAGAGCTTAAGCTCCCTAGAAGAATGGCATGACAGTACAATACCTTAAGCATTAGACCCAGAATGGACGTTTCTGTCTCCCCGAGCAGACTATGTTACATGTTGTCTCTGCCATATTGAGATGACTTCGATATAAACATAGGTATTCACTGGTTTTATATGCCAGAGTTTGTATTTATTTGTCTTTAAGCAGTCAACATTCTCGTTTCGAGTCAAGTGTTCGTCATTACCGCTTTGTTTCTGACAAGATGGTCAGCAAAAATTCAGACTGCGATGTGATGTCCACATACGTTCTAATATTTTTGTCGTGCGTTTGTTACCTCTATTCTCAGTAACTAGTGTGAGCAAAAAAAATCCTGAAATAATTTGTTTCATCCGTTGCCTGACGATTGTCGATCTCGTAGCGTGCGAACAACCACTGAAGCGACGGTGCCGTGTTCGGCGTTATCTTACCAGTATTTCCGAGGAAGGAATACGGCCTGGTTTAGCTTCGTAATGAACAGTTATTCTCCAACTTTGCAACCTTGCTGCACAGAAACCGACACTACTGCAAATCGTGGCTGCCTGAATATTTAGGGTCGGCGTAAAATCACTCACTTGTTGGTTGGTTGGTTGGTTTTGGGGAAAGAGACCAAACAGCGAGGTCATCGGTCTCATCGGATTAGGGAAGGACAGGGAAGGAAGTCGGCCGTGCCCTTTCAGAGGAAGCATCCCGGCATTTGCCTGGAGCGATTTAGGGAAATCACGGAAAACCTAAATCAGGATGGCCGGACGCGGGATTGAACCGTCGTCCTCCCGAATGCGAGTCCAGTGTGCTAACCACTGCGCCACCTCGCTCGGTCACTCACTTGTTAAACCTTGCCTTCACGTGGGGGTTTTGAATCGTGACAGTACCGTGTGCATGTTACCTAGATACATTAGAATGTAATTCGTAAAATGTAGTGGGGTCGAACTTCAGTTGCTAAAAGCTAGGTGAATGGACGATAAAATGGTTCAAATGGCTCTGAGAACTATGGGACTTAACAGCTGAGGTCATCAGTCCCCTAGAACTTAGAACTACTTAAATCTAACTAACCTAAGGACATCACACATCCATGCCCGAGGCAGGAGTCGAACCTGCGACCGTAGCGGTCGCGCGTTCCAGACTGAAGCGCCTAGAACCGCTCGGCCACACCGGCGCACGATATCCGGTCAACTAACTTAAATAAAATCAGAAAAGAAAATCACACGATTTCTGTCTGGCCAACTCCTTTACCGGTTCCAGCGGTCTTGGCTTAATATAACGAACGTTTCACAGTTAATTCCTGACTATTATAATACCCGTTCACATTCACGACACGAGACAATACCTTTAACGTTATATCGCACAGTCCAGTTTCATGCAAACAGAAAGTGAAAGATTGTATGTCACAACATTTGGTGGTATTTACAAATATTCATATTCAGGCCATACACAGGATGATTCAAACCGCACCGACACAACACAATCTCGGAAGTTATTCAAGGAAATTTTCGTGTAAGGCACGTATGGTCTCCAGTGGCTTATTACAAAGTAACATTGTACTTACGATTTATTCGATTTGTTACCGAATTAACTTTCTTGTCTACAAATATCCTCACATCAGAGATAAAGTCTGCAATATCCTCTTACTAAAGAGTACAACACAAATACAGAGTAATCCAACAACTCTCCGACGAGACACGTACACTTTTATGACGTGTGTTCGGAGTCTTATTTCAGTGTACAGCACAGTATGTAACAAAAGCAGAACTTTTCCCGTACAGTTAGCGTTCAGATGTCGACCACAATGATCACGATAGTGTATACAGTGACCCACGATCGATTGTCTTTCACTCTGAAGATCCCCGGAATTTGCCTGCGACAACCCAGCAACCAGGTCCATGTGAGAATCGACCAGAGTGTCGTAAAGTAGGCTCTTCACTTGTCCCCAGAAGTTGTAGTCCACCGTTGTCATATCTGGCTACCGAGCTTACCAAGGAACAGGAGCACCGCATTGTCCAAACAAAATTATATTACTCTGTAACGAGCCACCAGAGCCCGCTGTTCCCTTACCCCAAAATACTCAGAAAAAGTTTCTGAACTCTCTCCAAAATATTTTCGGTGAAGTTCAGGCTCACCCTGTATATTATATTCAGTGAGAAATTAAATTTGGTGAGATTTTTCATTCCTTTATTTACATCTCTCTCTCTCTCTCTTTAACTGAATTAGGAAATTTGAGGCTCGGTTCATTATTCGAAGTTATGCACTCTAAATACGCTGACAAGAAAACAGCACAGTAGCATGTTGCAGTCAGTAATAGGAACTTGCGCACGTAAATATGTGGGACAAAGTACAGCACACGTTTTTGTGGAAAGGCGAGTTCGTGAAAGCAACTTTAAAGATTTGTCTTTTGCCGGACGTCAGCAAACGTCACGCCGCAGTTTATGGTCTGGAATCCCGTTGCGTAAACTTTCGTGCTGAGATACATACGTTACCTATATTTTGATTTTATAGACTTTTCTTTCGTTTTCCACTTCCTTTTTCTGCTCATACTCCCCCAAATCATTTTTATCTTCCACGAAGCGTCCTGTTTCTGCTGCGAAGGTTTCCTGATTTGTGGCGAAAGTTCTTCGGTGCCTCATATTTCTAACTTTCTTTCTCTGCGATCCGTTCGTTAGTTCTACTTCCGTAGTTGGTTGCCAATTGTTGATACGCTTCCATAGCCCTTTTATCTCTTCTATTAATTATTGATCAGTTTTAACGCAGTTGCCATGAAACGATCATACTAAATACTTTTTTAACTTAAGGTACGGCCGATGTATCAAAGATCTTACATGCACCACGCAAGAAAAAGAAATATTTCGTTATAATGAATAGTTTCTTACCTGTGACCTCAGAACAGGACTGTCTGGTTATCCATGTATGTCGATAAAGTTAGGTAACGAATTACTTTTCCTCCCTCCTCATTTCACTTTAAAGTTCCAAGATGCTACTACAGGCGGGTGTAAAATGAATTTGCACAACGGAAATAACGCGAAAATGAAGATTTGGTCCTGTTTGACTACCCCTTGAAGCAGATCTTAGGATCTGTTGATAGTGATTACCTCCTTCTTGGTCTTTAACATATAAATTACAACATAAACATAAATGAATGATTAAGGGAACTAGTAGCTACCAAATGATAAATGCTGTTTCTGGTTATACATTTATTGTAGATTAGAACCCCTTTAAATTACAAATGTTTATATATCAATGTCCATTTGACATAAAGAGATACAAATTAATTTCCTAAATAATACAATTGTACAAATCTGCCCCTTTTTATGGCTGTGCGGTATAATATAAATAACGCGAATTGACTGACATTATCCACGTACCAAACACTAGAAGAAACTACTTTCAAACATGATCTACAGTGGTGTGCAACCTAAGTGGAAATAAAATTTACGTGATCACAGCTGGTTAGCTTTATAGCCCTAATAAGGCGAAGCAATTAGCAATATCACCGTACGTACTGCGCCCGGTGCGTCGGAGTGATGGTTCTCGAACACGTCTGCGACGACGGAAGAACTCCAGCCACAAAATATATATATATATAAAAAAGAAATCATTCAAACACTAGGACGGCATAAGACGGTCCGCTGACTAGTGTAATCTAATACTGTCTTCTCCTCTCTGTGTTCTACAGACTAGAAACGCGAACTACCATCCACAAGGACGGAGTTCAGGTAAAGTCTCAACGTGAGTACAGGCAGAGGAAGTGCTCTCAATCACTGAACGCTGCGTACTCAACGACGACTCCCTACCCGGAGGCAAAGTCCAGAATCGTATAAGTTCGCAACAGTATACAGTGCCTAACCGTTCTAACTATAAAATCTCGTGAGAGCAAAGACAGAAAGTCCGTCTGTACCAACAAAAGCTGATACTGAGCGACCGTCAAACTCGGGCGCTCAAAACGGAAACCCTCTTTGTCTCCACAGCTAGCTTCCCAGCAATGCTCGGCTCCCCTCCCTCGTAACTCAGAAGTCGAATCATATTCTCGAAACCACGGAATATTCTCCCTCTTTACAGATTCTTCCGAACGCCGACCAACCATATTTCCACTGGCGTTCCAACCTCTACTAGTATAGGCAATGATTTATTACGCCGTTCTGATAGTAAAGACACTCCGTCACCTTTCATGCAATAAGCGTTAAGAATTACTTACAAGGTGTACGTGACAATGTCAGCCTTCTTTAAATATTCATATATGCGATATACAACCTATCAAATGATACCTAATTTCGATTGTAAATCACAGCAAAGTATGTATATGAGAGGTTGTAAGGTGCGAAATTACAGCCACCTTACAAAGTGTATGCCCTTCGTACTATATATATATATATATATATATATATATATATATATATATATATATATATATGTGTGTGTGTGTGTGTGTGTGTGTGTGTGTGTGTGTGTGTGTAGTTCGACAGCTGCAACCGTACAGTGTTGCATATATGGCCGCAATGAATGAAATAAATTCTCGAGAGGGTTAGAAAGAAGAGAAAAGGACTTATCGACCGATGTTGTCGATACTAAATGAAGACTGACATCGACGGCACTATCTCGTTTATCTGGACATAGACATGTTGGCCAACGACTGCTATTTATATTGCCTAATGTCGTCATTAGAGAGGAGTACCAGAGTTTGTCGAAAGTTGTCTGTCTAGACCTCATGTTATTACTTTAAATGGTTAACGCATTTCGCGAGACTGCCGACATCGGATGAAAAACTTCGTATCTTCCATTAACAGTGTTGGAGGCCGTGCAGTAAGCACATCACTCCTACGGCCGTTAATGCCGGTTGTCGAAATCGGAGCCCTACGTCTCCTTAAAGTAGCTGACTGGACACGTTTCCAGTTCTGCCACCAATGCAACGCCCCGTGACGTTATTACTGTAACAACACTACACGCATACTACGCAAGCAACCTTTTGGTGTGTGATGGAGGGTGCTTTGTGTATCACTGTTACTGCCCTCTTTCTTCCCTTCTCCTCCTCCGGCTCCTCTTTTTCCTGTTCCAGTCACAAATGGAACAAAAGACTGTCGGCGGGCCACCGAGTGAGCTCTAATGTCTCTGCCTTCACTTTTGAATGTTGGGCTCCAAAAGGCTCCCCTTCTGTGCAGCGACCGTGGAATATAAAACTATACCAGTCGAGGATACTTAATTTATGTATCTTGTTACAAATCGATTTCGACTGATATCAGTCATCATCGGTATACTTTTCTAACCGGCACATGCCATAAGTAGAAGTACTGTTCTTGGCAGATTTCCATCATGAAGTCATGATGCACAACGCTACTCATGTAGCTTCTGCTTGGATGAGCGGACAGCTGCTCGAATTATGCACGCAGCATAGATGCTGCCGATGGGGGCGGTATTATGCTAAGACGGTACGTACCATGGCTTCCTTGGGAGATGTGGCGGTAATAGATTGGTTCAAATGGCTCTAACCACTATGGGACTTAACATCTCAGGTCATCCGTCTCCTAGACTTAGAACTACTTAAACGTAACTAATCTGAGGATATCACACAAATCCATGCCCGAGGCAGGATTCGAACCTGCGACCATAGCAGCAGAGCGGTTCCGGACTGAAGCGCCTAGAACCGCTCAGCCACAGCGGCCGGCGGTGGTAATAGAAGGCATAGTGACTTCTGTGGGTTACGTGAACATCATGGCGGACAACCTGCATCCCTTCATGTTTGATATCCTCCCCGACGGCGACGGTATCATCCATTAGAGTAAGAGTTCGTTTCATAAGGCCAGAATTGTGCTACGGTGGTTTAGTAGCAACATAGTGCACTCACGTTAATATCTGGGCCACCAGATACGCCTGATACGAACCCGACGGAACGCACATGTGACGTCATCAGACGCCAACTCAGCAACCCCTGGTCCGTAATTTGCGGGAATTGTGTGACTGTGCGTGGTACCACATCCGAAAACCTACCAAGATTTGTCGAATGCATATCGCGCAGAATCGCTACTGTATTACCTTTCAAAGATGTACCAACACTCTATTAATTAGATATCCAAAGTATTTTGATTTTTCAGTGTAGTATGTACTATAACTGAGCAAAATCAAACGTCTGCCTCCTTGGTCTGTTCATCGCCAAGTGAGCGAGCTTAGTTCGCTTTGAACGTTCCCTGGCTCCTGTACAAGACCATTTGTTTACGCCAGCACCAGCGCACTATTGTGGCGGTCATTCAATCTTCGTTATAGTGGACGCGGATTCACACTGAATTCACGTATTGACAACGGCCGTGCCGTGGTGGATACACCGGTTCCCGCCAGATCACCGAAGTTAAAGCACTTTCGGTTGTGGACAGTACTAGGGTGGATGACCGCCCGTGTACGCCACGTGCTGTTGACTACTTTCTCTTTTCCCGTAGGGTAGAGGCGACAGGTGGAGTGGTTGCGTTAAGTCTGGATTAAACTGCAAACCTCTCCGCAGTGTCCGGTGAAGTGAGGTCATGCGACACTGTTCATGGCGATCCGTCCGTCAGATGAGAACAATAAGCTTGCCGGCCCCGATGTTGCTGTTAAAGAGGAATACGCTCTCTACCTAATATCCTTTCTCTCACCATCTCCAACACGAAAATGACACAACACTCCACGCGCGCGCGCACACACACACACACACACACACACACACACACACACACACACACACACATTACATGAAGATGATGATGATGTGGTTTGTGGGGCGCTCAGGGTTTTCAGAGTCCAATTTTTTTTTCAGAGTCCAATTTTTTTTTCAGAGTCCAATTTTTTTTTCAGAGTCCAATTTTTTTTTCAGAGTCCAATTTTTTTTTCAGAGTCCAATTTTTTTTTCAGAGTCCAATTTTTTTTTCACAGTCCAATTTTTTTTTTCACAGTCCAATTTTTTTTTTCACAGTCCAATTTTTTTTTTCACAGTCCAATTTTTTTTTCACAGTCCAATTTTTTTTTCACAGTTCAATTTTTTTTTCACAGTCCAATTTTTTTTCACAGTCCAATTTTTTTTCACAGTCCAATTTTTTTTCACAGTCCAATTTTTTTTTCACAGTCCAAGTTTTTTCCACAGTCCAATCCAGACACTGTCACTAAGAATGAGGATGATGATGAAATGGCGAGGACAACACAAACACCCAGACTCTGGGTAGAGAAAATCCCCAACCCGACCTGGAATCGTACCTGGCACCCCCTGATACACATTACAGTCACTAACACACAACTCTCACACTCTACGACGGAAATCTGCCTGTGGGTGCGGAGGATAGGATAAATCTTCCCAATTAGGCCACTGAACCTACCCTTCGGGATCTCCCACCCATTGAAACTATACTTCAATGTACCAATTCAAGTGCTTGTATCAGTCGAGCGCAGATTAGGGCTGTTGTCTCTTTATGCCATGAACTTTTTTCTCTCTGCAGTGTATGGAGATGGTTGCGTTTTGTGCGAAGCGTGGCGTGATCTTTTGCGGTCGGTATGTAGCGTTTGAAATCTACAACTTCTCCTCTCTCAGTGCGATGACTCACTGCTGCAGTGCGGTTGATAAATGATTTGGACCCTCTTACGCCGTAGCAGACCGCTGCTTCGCTTTCCCATTCCCCCTCACCACACCAACATGTCGTTTTTTCACACTGTAACTGTGCCAATTAATTGATGTTAGAGACCTCTCACCGTACAGGATGATGAGTTAGCAACGTACGCGCTCTTTGCCGAATAACACAGGCGATTTCGGAATGGCATCGGCGGATAGAAACGCCAGAGCTCATCCCTTCTTATGAGTAGCCTGCAGGGTCGGCCGGGAACAATGGGTTCGCTGGCGCCAATATTAGGGCGTGGGCCTTCTCTGACGGCGATTGCTCCGCCAATAATAAACTGTGCCGTGTAGCCGGTGCAACCCGGGCCCACGGCGTACCGGACCGCGGCTGCAGAACGGGGAGCACTGCTAATGAAAAGGGTCGGCGGGCGCGCTTAATGGAGCTGGCAGCCGAAGGGCAGCCCAAAGCCTGCGTCCGAGGCTCCCCCGCTCCATAAATACTGCCAGAATCCGCCTCTGCTGCGGCGGCCGCTCTCAAAGACCGAATACCGCATGCAGCGGCCGCCGAAAAACTCCAGGCGCCCCTCCTACCTGTATTGAATCTGCGGCACGCGACCACAGGGCGGAGGCAGTTCCGGTGCGCTCAGCTATACCTACGGAGAATGTGGTATACGAGTTTGGTTTTGAACGCTCCTCGGTGAAGTACTGCTACAGGTAAATAACACGACACTTTCAGGGAACGAATTTAACTATATATCTTATGGAGTAATTATAAAGATCACGAAATATTTTAAAAAAATCGGTATAGATTCGAGTGGCGCTTAATAAGTAATGTAACATATATTTTTCTGAAAGCAAAAAAAAAAAAAAAAATAAATAAATGTTCAGATGTGTGTGAAATCTTATGGGACTTAACTGCTAAGGTCATCAGTCCTTACACACTACTTAACCTATATTATCCTAAGGACAAACACACACACACCCATGCTCGAGGGAGGACTCGAACCTCTGCCGGGACCAGCCGCACAGTCCATGACTGCAGCGCCGTAGACCGCTCAGCTAATCCCGCCCGGCTTCTGAAAGCAAGTTGGTTTTATTCAGGATTCTAATACTCTAGATTATTCCAGTGATCGCTATCCACCTCCATCGTCGTTACCTAAACTCGCCACTGTTTTACACGAAGACTGGTATAGGATCCCGTTGCAAGCCATAAAGGACCAGTATTCATTCATTCCTAGGTGACTGCAAGCTGTTTCGAATGCCAAAGATTTTCCGCCTGATAACAGGTGCGCGGACACGCAGCGTCATACGTGAGTTGTTAATTCTGGTTCCAGGCCTATGAACCAAGAGCAAGTCCGTGAAACTGAAATGTTTTAATAACCCACAACTGTAAAGAGACTCCAGCAGATTACGTATGGTAATGAGTTGTGTCTTTGATGTTTCTTTTATTTGTCGACCCCCTGTAAGCCAAATAACATCTTACTGTAGTGATGGTCATCATTTTCTGGGGCTGTGGTATCCTGTAGGAAGAAGGCACATTAAAAAAATAAACCAGGCCTGTAAAAAAAAAAAAAAAAAAAAAAATCCGTCAGGTTTTAATCAATGAATGCTTTGAGGGTATGATCTACATAAACATTCAACATGTTCCATTGCGTCACCCGTGGAGATCTAAAGGAGCAGCTGTGTTCTTTCCAGTGCCAGCTCGACTAGTAGAGGAAAAGATGGACGACTTAAGTATCATCTTTCAGCTTACATATGCCAACTGTTAGTTGTTTGGAATGCGACATTGACCTAATCTCTGCGGTGACAGTTTCGGTGCAGACGTGCTGCATGCGGTGACAGCACAAAACCACTGAGATTCTATATTTGCTTCGTTTCAGGATAAAATAATTACGGCTATAGCGTTACAGAGACAATGATGCAGAGGCTAGAGGTTCATTTGTCCATGACACCTCAGGTAGCTGAGAGACAGCAAACGTTCCAGCGGGCCGTTGTGGCCGAGCGGTTCTAGGCGCTGCCGTCTGGAACAACGCAACCGCTACAGTCGCAGATTCGAATCCCGCCTCGGGCATGGATGTGTGTTATCTCCTTACGTTAGTTGGGTTTAAGTACACTACTGGCCATTAAAATTGCTGCACCACGAAGATGACGTGCTACACACGCAAAATTTAGCCGACAGGAAAAGGATGCTGTGTATGCAAATGATTAGCTTTACAGAGCATCCACACAAGGTTGGCGCCTGTGGCGACACCTACAACGTGCTGACATGAGGAAAGTTTCCAACCGATTTCTCATACACAGAAAGCAGTTGACCGGCGTTGCCTGGTGAAACGTTGTTGTGACGCCTCGTGCAAGGAGGAGAAATGCGTACCATCACGTTTCCGACTTTAATAAAGGTCGGACTGTAGCCTATCGCTATTGCGGTTGATCGTATCGCAACATTGCTGCTCGCGTTGGTCGAAATTCAATGACTATTAACAGAATATGGAATCGGTGGGTTCAACAGGGTAATACGGGACGCCGTGCTCGATCACAACGGCCACGTATCACTAGCAGTCGAGATGACAGCCATCTTATCCGCGTGGCTGTAACGGATCGTGCAACCACGTCTCGATCCCTGAGTCAACAGTTGGGGGCGTTTGCAAGACAACAACCATCTGCACGAACAGTTAGACGACGTTCGCAGCAGCATGGACTATCAGCTCGGAGACCATAGCTGCGGTTACCCTTGACGCTGCATCACAGACAGGAGCGCCTGCGATGGTGTACTCAACGACGAACCTGGGTGCACCAATGGCAAAACGTCATTTTCTCGGATGAATCCAAGTTCTGTTTACAGTATCGTGATGGTCGCATCCGTATTTGGCGACATCGCGGTGAACGCACATTGGAGGCGTGTATTCGTCATCGCCATACTGGAGTATCACCCGGCGTGATGTTATGGGGTGCCATTGTTTACTCGTCTCCGTCACCTCTTGTTCGCATTGACGGCACTTTGAACGGTGGACGTTATATTTCAGATGTGTTACGACCCGTGGCTCTATCCTTCATTCGCTCCCCTGCGCAACCCTACATTTCAGCAGGATAATGCACGATCGCGTGTTTCAGGTCCTTCTGGCTACAGAAAATGTTCGACTGCTGCCCTGGCCGGCACATTCTCCAGATCTCTCACCAATTGAAAACGTCTGGTCAATGGTGGCCGAGCAACTGGCTCGTCACAATACGCCAGTCACTACTCTTGATGAACTGTGGTATCGTGTTGAAGCAGCATTGGCAGCTGTACCTGTACACGCCATCCAAGCTCTGTTTGACTCAATGCCCAGGCTATGAAGGCCGTTATTACGGCCAGAGGTGGTTGTTCTGGGTACTGATTTCTCAGGATCTATGCACCCAAAGTGAGTGAAATTTTAATTACATGTCAGTTCTTGTATAATATATTTGTCGAATTAATACCCGTTTATCATCTGCGTTTCTTCTTGGTGTAGCAATTTTAATGGCCAGTAGTGTAGTTATTACTCTGAATCAGTTACGTCAAGTTCTGGGATGTTTTTCTTTGGAAAATACCTGGCCTAGATCCTTCCCCATCCTGCTATGTTTCTAAGGACCTCGTTGCCGAAAGAACTTCAAATGGTAATCGTCACGCAGCAGTCAAAGTGAACGCGACATTTCCTCCAGACGGCTTATTACAATTAACACGTGAGCTAAGTAATACTTGGTTGCTGTTGATAATTTATCATCGGCTGAAGAGTATAATTACTACTTCACTGTAGCAGTCAAACAGTACATCTGTGTTAATTGTTATTAAGGCTGTCATCAAAAATTCACGCAAAATAAAACAGCCGTATCTTCCAGAGTTTTCTAGTGTGTAGACAGGATTCCTCATAATGCACATTTTTCTTTCGTCAGCCACATTCTGCAAAAGATTATGCACATTGTTTATAAAATTCACGCAAAATAAAACACCCTTATCTTCCAGAGTTTTCTAGTATGAAGACAGATTTTCTCGCGATGCACATTTTTCTTTCGTCAGGCACTTTCTGCAAAAGATTTTGCACATACATTAAACTCGAGAAATGTTCAGAAGCGCTGTCCGAAACCGGTTGGACGTCAACGGTGGTTTACGTACAAGCTGCGTGCCAGATTACATCTCACTATATCTGCCAAAAAGACGTCTGCGTGAATACAGTCCTTCAGAATTCTCAGACATTTCTGTACAGCTATTGCATTAAGAGTTGTAATGAAGACCCGCAGTTAGTACGCCGCTAATCTGCTAATGGTCTGCCAGAAATGTTTACGTTAAGTGACAGGTACTGCTTCTAAAAGTTGAAATTTTGCCTGAGAGAGAAAAAAAAATGTGGGAGAGAGGTAGACGTAATAACATATTTAACTTACCCACAATAAGCTCACTAGCAAGCAACGGGATTCACTGTGCAAAATTTCTCTTTGGAAACCGTACCTCAGCGAAATCAGCCATACTAATTGCTTATAAACTCTTGTGACAACTATTTCCGTTTACACGTTACTAGAAGTGCTTCTCTCTATGCGTACGAATTACTGTTATTTACCCGTCACAGCAGATGGAAGTAGCAAATTAATTCAGCCAAGCAAAATTAGACAATGTTGATTGTCCGCTAAATTAGATATTTAATCTACGTCGATCGTAAAAAAAAAAAAATACGTCTGCTTCTGAAAATTGTTCATAACAGCATCACATGCATGAAATAATTATTCGTCCTACCCGCACAGTGTAACACGTAGAGTGCTGGTGACCCAGACACTGAACGGACCAGTACGGCGGATTTACGATAAACACCCCATGCTGGATAAAGTTTCTTAGTGGATGGCCTCTTTGATTTAGGCGAATACGAAGCTGTCTCCCCGTCTCCGTCTCAGATATGCAGCACGATAAGAACCGTGCACGAGAACATGGAGACCACAGCTTTTACAATTAGCAGACCAATGGCTTATATAATTTTTCTCCTTATAGTAAGGCAACTTTTTCGTATAACGTCTAACAAAAAAGAGAAGAGGCTGTTCGTATTACTAAAAAGCTGTTTGTCATGATTACTAAAAAACTGTTTGTCATGGCGCGTTAGTGTGCTATCATGGACTTTTTTCTTGTTTTTACCTACAGCAACTCAGTGACGGTGGATGAGCGTGTCACTCCAAACGAAATATGTTCAGTTGGGCTTCAAAATAGGTCCCAGTTTAATTCACAGACGTCTCCATTGATTCAAAAACATTACTGCCATTGTTTTCTTTGAGGCTATGTAGGATCTCCGCTGTTTTTGCCATACGAGCAGGAAAGGCAACTAAACGAGGATTACATTTTGTTATAAATGAAGCTAATTGAGAAAAACAGTCGTAGGTTACACAAAGTCCTTTATTAACTAATGAACGATGCGCTTCGCCCAGATATGCCATCATCAGGTTATCTGAAAATATAAGTGGACGACAACATTACAGTAATTCCGGCGTGTTCCTGTCCTGGAGTACTATAAAAGCAAAATAAACTTCAAAAACCGACCGAATAAAACTATGTAGACAGACGTAATGTACGAAATTCACTTTAAAAAATCGGAAATTTTCTACCAAAAAGCATCTGTCAAGAAGACAAACTAAACGGAAATATTATTAAAAATTAACGAGGTAAAATCACCGGGATCAGGCATGAGTAGAGGACGAAAGAGAAACCAAAAAAATGGGTATAACCTCATGGAAGCGACGATAGGCATAGCAGCGCAGAACATGATCTCGCGCGCAAACAGGAAACAGAGCCTTACACTATAACGGCCGCAGAGGCCGTAGTGCATACATACGAATGATAGCTCATGCAAAATATTGGGTTAGTAGTGATAACAGTCGGCATGCAACGCTGCCGTCGGATCTACACTGCGATAACGGCAGGTGTTAAATTCAAATCGTAACGGATGAATTAAGAAAAAAATAAAATACGTAATAGAGCATATGGGAATACACACAGTGCAGGACATGCTAGCTCGAAAGCTGAGAACAGAGACATAGAAACCCTTATGCTCAAAAGCAGTGTAAAAGAATAATGAAGTAAAGTACGTAGAGCAATGAAATAAATATTAGACTACAAATATGTGTCTAAAAGGTAACAACGATAAAAAGATAAAATACAACTTCATACCCATGATAAGCGACCAAGAACCTGCTCACAAAAAGCTAAAAACTAATAAAATGTTTAAAAATGGGAAACATGGAATCATAGAAAACCTTTCTTCTTAGCATGTGAATGTTCAACAACTTCAGTCTCTTCAAGCAGACTGAGCCTCTTCCCTTTGGGAGCGTGGTGCAAAACCCTTAAGTTCCTGAGTGTAGGTGGCTGGTGGTATATGACCTCTTTTTTCGCCACATTTACCCCGTTGTTTTCGTTGAAACTGACGCGAGGAGTCTGTCGAGCTGAGCAGATACCCTCATGGCTGTCGCCTCCATATTAAAGTCAACATTCATTTTGGTGTCCACCTGTCCATATTAATAAATATACAAGTAGTTACTGTTTCCCCATTGTGCTAAGCAGACTCTTTTTCTCCATTGAAATGACACTAGATTCAATAATTATTTTTAATGCTACCACATTTGCGGAACATCAATTACGGTAACAGGGCGTCGAACATCAGCTCCGTTTGCAACTCTGTAAGATCCTCCATGGCGTATGATCACCTCAAGGCCATAACAGATGTGCAGGCGGCTATATGGAGGAAGTACGAAGAATTAGTGCTTAACGCCCGCAAGGCGACGATGTCATTAGTGGTTGATAGGACAAGGGTAAGGGCCTGTTCTTTTGAAAGGAACCGTCCTAGATTTTGCTCAAAACGATTATGTAAAGGGGATTTGAAACCCACTGCAGTGGAACGAAAGTCCATTGCCTGATAGAATAGAAAGAGAAAAATGACAACGCTAGTGGGGCTCACGTGAGTCGCAACGTAAGTTCCAGGAATGACATATTTATAGTAAGATATTCGTAATATATCAATAAACCACTTGTTCGTTTAGAAGCACATGTAGATGCTCTTTCCGTGTCTGCAAATTAAATTTGGGTTTAAAACTTGCAGATGATATTGAAACTTATCTTAAGGCCCACAGCGTAAGCTACATTGTGTACCAAAAATTCCCAACACAGGATAAATGCCACATGAAAGAAGTAGGACACCAAGGAAAGAAAGTTATAAACAAACACGCAACACTATAC
The DNA here is from genome assembly GCF_021461395.2 of Schistocerca americana. NCBI lineage: Eukaryota > Metazoa > Arthropoda > Insecta > Orthoptera > Acrididae > Schistocerca > Schistocerca americana. Next base: position 27,900,766 of record NC_060123.1, read on the forward strand.
AACGATTTTCGCGTAGTGCGACATTGTCGCGAATAAAACAGTGACCCGTATATGCAATAAGTTTCCTTTACTTTACGTCTATGGTCACAAACGTTTTGTTAACAGATTACCGGTTTTGGTCTATAATGACCATCATCAGATCGGTTTCATAAAAACAAAGTCCTAATGTACTGCAGCCATAGTGGTATCGTCAAATGTTAAATGCAGAATCAGCACAAGCATTGTCAAATATATTCGACAATGTCAAATGTTAAATGCAGAATCAGCAAAAGCATCGTCAAATATATTTGACAATGTCAAATGTGAAATGCAGAATCAGCAAAAGCATTGACAAATATATTTGACAATGTCAAATGTGAAATGCAGAATCAGCAAAAGCATTGTCAAATATATATTTGACGATGCTTGTGCTGATTCTGCATTTAACATTTGACGATGCCACTATGGCTGCAGTACATTAGGACTTTGTTTTTATGAAACAGATCTGATGATGGTCATTATAGACTGAAACCGGTAATCTGTTAACAAAACGTTTGTAACCATAGACGTAAAGTAAAGGAAATTTACTATACAACGAAACACTGCTTGTGTGTGTATGTGTGTGTGTGTGTGTGTGTGTGTGTGTGTGAGAGAGAGAGAGAGAGAGAGAGAGAGAGAGAGAAAGAGAGACATGGGTGAGAATGGTTGAGAAACAGTTGTTTCTGGATAGCAAGCGATATATGAATATTGAGTTTCCCTTGAGCAAGTCAACTTTAGGTTACAATATCTCAGGATGTAATTAACATTTTACAATGCAACAAACGGCACTGATTACGTATTTGTTTATATGTTCAGATGTGCTAACAAAACTAACGGGGTTCCATTAAAAAAAAACGTAGGTTTGTGTTAAACATACTTCCGTGCATTTTTTTATGGTTTGTATTAACCAATTACACTAGCCCCTCTCCTCACATTCGGTCTGTGGAATCGATTCGTCAGTATTTGATGTGGTTTACGAAATACATCCAGCGGTTATGTTGGGTGACTCACCCCGTATATATATATATCAAATGTGTCCCAGCAAATGCACCACAACAACACGCTCCAAACATTCAAAATTAGCCCCACGGTGGAAAAAAACGAGACGATGAAATGGCCAGCGGCGCAGTGACATGACACATGCGTGAGGAGGACAAAATTAAATCTCTACTATTAATATACGTACAGGAGAGCAATTGAAACAGAATAAAAATATTACATATTGTTTCTAGGCCTAAAAGTAGAAAATGTATCACGAATATCTTAACAGAAATAAGGCTTGACCCACTGAAGATGTCACGTAGGTGTCGAAACATGACAGGGAACAGAGTACGTAGTGTTTTGCAGAGGGCGAGGTTTTAAAAAGCTCAAACGCTTTATCAAGTTGTGCTTCTATTGAGACGGTAGTAGCACGGCAGTGGCGGCAGGGTGGTTTCGCAGAGACAGAGACGCCGGGATCCGGCGCCGGCGTCCCGCCCCCCCCCCTCCCCCTGCCCCGCTGGCAGCGTGCCCAGGACAAGCGGGGGCGGCGCCGCGACGCCGGACACGGCAGCTACAATAGCGTCGCGGCGACAGCACAATGCGGCCACGCGCGCCGCGTCGATACCGCCTCCTTCCCGGCTCCATTCAGCTCTTCCCTTCCTCCGCGGTGTCTCTGGCTAATTCGCAGACTCTACTCCGCCCGCTCCTGGCGTAAATACGGAATCCGAACGTCCGGAATCCCAGTGTAAAGAACAGCGTTGGGCATTGTAATAGGCTGTCTTTGTTCGTAATACGAATAATGTCCACTAAGGAAGTATAGGGAAAACAGAAAGGTGGAAGGAGTATATAGAGGGTCTATACAAGGGCGATGTACTTGAGGACAATATTATGGTAATGGAAGAGGATTTAGATGAAGATGACATGGGAGATAAGATACTGCGTGAAGAGTCTGACAGAGCACTGAAAGACCTGAGTCGAAACAAGGCCCCGGGAGTAGACAACATTCCATTGGAACTACTGACGGCAGTGGGAGAGCCAGTCCTGACAAAACTCTACCATCTGGTGAGCAACATGTATGAGACAGGCGAAATACCCTCAGACTTCAAGAAGAATATAATAATTCCAATCCCAAAGAAAGCAGGTGTTGACAGATGTGAAAATTACCGAACTATCAGTTTAATAAGTCACAACTGCAAAATACTAACGCGAATTCTTTACAGACGAATGGAAAAACTGGTAGAAGCCGACCTCGGGGAAGATCAGTTTGGATTCCGCAGAAATGTTGGAACACGTGAGGTAATACTGACCCTACGTCTTATCTTAGAACATAGCTTAAGGAAAGGCAAACCTACATTTCTAGTATTTGTAGACTTAGAGAAAGCTTTTGACAATGTTGACTGGAATACTCTCTTTCAAATTCTAAAGGTGGCAGGGTTAAAATACAGGGAGCGAAAGGCTATTTACAATTTGTACAGAAACCAGATGGCAGTTGTAAGAGTCGTGGGGCATGATAGGGGAACAGTGGTTGGGAAGGGAGTGAGACAGGGTTGTAGCGTCTTCCCGATGTTATTCAATCTGTATATTGAGCAAGCAGTAAAGGAAACAAAAGAAAAATTCGGAGTAGGTATTAAAATCCACGGAGAAGAAATAAAAACTTTGAGGTTCGCCGATGACATTGTAATTCTGTCAGAGACAGCAAAAGACTTGAAAGAGTAGTTGAACGGAATGGATAGTGTCTTGAAGGGAGGATATAAGATGAACATCAACAAAAGCAAAACGAGGATAATGGAATCTAGTCGAATTAAGTCGGGTGATGCTGCTGGAATTAGATTAGGAAATGAGACACTTATAGTAGTAAAGGAGTTTTGCTATTTGGGGAGCAAAATAAGTGATGATGGTCGGAGTAGAGAGGATATAAAATGTAGACTGGCAATGGCAAGGAAAGCGTTTCTGAAGAAGAGAAATTTGTTAACATCGAGTATAGATTTAAGTGTCAAGAAGTCGTTTCTGAAAGTATTTGTATGGAGTGTAGCCATGTATGGAAGTGAAACATCGACGATAAACAGTTTGGACAAGGAGAGAATATAAGCTTTCGAAATGTGGTGCTACAGAAGAATGCTGAAGATTAGGTGGGCAGATCACATAACTAATGAGGAGGTATTGAATAGAATTGGGGAGGAGTTTGTGCCACAAGTTAACTAGAAGATGGGATCGGTTGGTAGAACGTATTCTGAGGCATAAAGCGATCACCAATTTAGGACTGGAGGGAAGCGTGGAGGGTAAAAATCGTAGAGGGAGACCAAGAGATGAATGCACTAAGCAGATTCAGAAGGATGTAGGTTTTAGTAAGTACTGGGAGATGAAGAAGCTTGCACAGGATAGAGTAGCATGGAGAGCTGCATCAAATCAGTCTCAGGACTGAAGACAACAACAACAACAACAAGGAAGTATTATAGACGCTCTCCTATTCTTAATCTATAAAAACGTTGTAAGACGCAACCTGTAAGTATTATAGGCGCTCACCCACTCCTAATCTATATCACGTTGTAAGATGCAACCTGAATACCCCTCCCATATTATATGCAAATGATGCTGTCATTTGGCATTTCGTTTCGTCATCAGAAAATCGAAACGAATTCCAAAGTGGATTAGACAAGGTGCAAATCTCGTAGCTCACCTCAAATAAAAAAATTGTGTGAGGTCCTCCACAAGAGCAGAGGAGAGTGTTGTTTCTAGAGAATAGTGTACCTAGAAAAACACCATGTCTTTTGGTCGATACTTCAATAAAGTGACTCATTTTAGAAACGCTTGAAGGAATGCGCACTAGAGAGCGGCTTAAACAGTTTCCACCACTCTGTGCAGATTTTGTTGTTGTTACACATGAAGCTGTGTTCTGCGCAATGTTTGTGAATGCTTCAAGTTCAGCCCTCTTATGTTGTGTACAGTATGCAAGTGACATGCCCTTATAAGGATGACGGTAGTATCGCGTACACAAGATATAAAAGGGCAGTGCACTGGCGGGGTTGTCATTTGTACTCAGGTGATTCGTGTCAAAAGTTTTCCGACGTGATTGTTACAGCGCGACGGGAATTAACACACTCCAAACACTGAATGGTAATTGCAGCAAGACGCATTGGGCATTCCCTTTCAGAAACCGTTAGGGATTTCAATATTCCGAGATCCACAATGTCAAGCGTGTGTTGAAAATAGCTAATTTTAGGCATTAGTTCTCACCACGGACAACCCAGTGTCCTTCACTTAACAACCGAGAGCAGCGGCGTTTGCGTAGAATTGCCAGTGCTAACAGACAAGCGACGCTACGTGAAATAAACGCAGAAATCAACGTGCGGTGTACGACGAACTCATCAGTTAGGACAGTACGGCGAGATTTGGCGTTAATGGGCTACGTCAGTAGACGACCGACGCTGGGGCCTTTACTAACAGCACGGCATCGCCTGCAGCGCGTCTTCTGGATTTGTGACCATATCGGTTGGATCCTAGACCACTGGAAAACAGTGGCATGTTCAGATGATTCCCGATTTCAGTTGTTAAGAGCTGATGGTAGAATGCGATTGTGTTGCAGACCTCACGATACCGTGGACCCAAACTGTCAACAGGGCACTGTTGAAGTTGACGGTGGCTCCATAATGGTGTGGGCTGTGTTTACATGGAATGAACTGCGTCCTCTGGACCAACCGAACCGGCGACGACTGGAAATGGCTATGTTCTGCAACTTGGAGACCATTTGCTGCAACTCATGGAATTCGTGTTCCCAAACAACGAGGGAATTTTTATGGATGACAATGCGCGATGTCACTGGGCCAAACATTTTCGCGGTTTGTTTGAAGAAAATCCTGGCCAGGTCGAGTGAATGAATTAGCCTCCCAGATAGCCCGACATAAGTCCCACCAAACATTTATGGGACATAATCGAGATGTTAGTTTATGCGCAAAATCCTGCGCCGGAACACTGTCGCAATTATGGCGGGCAATAGAGGCTCTGAGCTCTATGGGACTTAAGTTCTAAGGTCATCAGTCCCCGAGAACTTAGAACTACTTAAACCTAACTAACCTAAAGACATCACACACATCCATGCCCGAGGCAGGATTTGAACCTGCGACCGTAGCGGTCACGCGGCTCCAGACTGTAGCGCCTAGAACCGCTCGGCCACCCCGGCCGGCCAATAGAGGCAGTTGACTTCCAGCTACTTCTTGATTCCATGCCACGTTGACGTGCTACACTACGATGGGGAAAAGGAGGTCTAAAGAATATTAGGACGTATCCCTCAGTGTCAAACATATTAAAGCTACTTAGAATATAGTATTAATACTTCAGGTACAAAATTTGATGGTGAGTAGAATGCTATCTGTCTTTAGAACTACGAGGGCTCTTCGGAAAGTAAGGAACGATTGGTGGCGAAATGGAACCCACAGTAGATATAAAAACTGTTTTATTTGCAAAAGTTAGCTACAACTTCCAGCTACTTTTCTCCATAGTCGCCGATCCGACTTAGACTTTTTTCGTACCGTTGTACCAACTTTCCAATACCCTCGTTACAGAACGCAGCCGCCAGTTCGTTGTCTGTGCCAAAATGTTGTCTTCATAGCCAGCGGTTCATGTGAGCAGAGATGAAACTCAAAGGGATACAATTATGGGCTGTATTGTGGGTAATCAAACATTTCCAATTGGAAGCGATGCAGGAGCATCTTCATTGCCCCTGCAGAATGCGACTGAGAATTGGCTAGAAGAAGAAAACGCACGACATTTATGTAATTTTGGCTGCATAGCTTCAGGCGAAATATCTCCCCAGGCCCTCATAGTTGATTGGAGATACTATTGTTCTAGAACTAATTCAAAGAAGGGCAGGTTGTTTCGTATTGTGACGAAATAGGGGAGAATGCGTCACGGATATGATCAGCGATTTGGCGTAGCCGTCCTTAGAACAAGGCTTTTTTCGCTGCGGCGAGATTTCTTCACGAATACCAAAATATTTTGGTGACTCCCACCTGCACAGAAAGAAATAACCATCGAAAAAAGTAATTGAAATCAGACCTCCCACGGAAAGATTTAGATATTCATTTTTCCCTCTTCCTGTCCGAGAGTAAAACAGGTGGAGAAATAAGCTGACAGTGATTCTATGAACCCCCCTGTCAAGCATTTAAGTATCGATTGCGGATTAGTCAGGTAGATATGCATGTGGCCGAACGTAATTACGTTTCTGTACCTTTGTTAGCTAACCATGTGAGCAACATTTACAGGTCGATACACACAGGGTGTGTTGTAGCTAACAGCGAAAACTGGCGTGGGTCAGAGTGTGCGACGTAGAAGTAGCAACGTGCCAATATACATGGGTCCTTAAGATTCTTACGAATGGGCTGTTAAGAAGCGACACTGAATTCAGCATGAAGTATTGACCTAGTTAGCACAGATGTATTTGTTGAGTTCCCATTCAATTGGGCTCAAATTTTCCACAAGGTCCATTGCCGGAGAATGTTGTACTTGCGTGACGGGGCCCATTGTTCTGGAGATTTAAGACATCCAGTGCTCAAGTTTGGTCTAATATAAATATCTTGAGTAGGACCTGTACCTTGGCCTCCAAACTAACGTGACCTCAATCTTCTAGTTTCTTCTACATGGCGCTCATCGTGAAGAGCTGGTACTGTCAAAGACCTGGAGCAGTGAACTCTACTTTCCTGTCAAGATTTACATTACTATCCGGGGGTGTTTGAAAGAATCTGTAACTCATTTCAGAGATAAGATCAATATCGCGTCCAAATGAGAGGATGATAGTGGAACAATTCACCAACTTCGATTCAAATAAGAAATCGTTGTGCAAAGGTTTATGTATTATTATGAGGAAGGATAGGAACACAGCAATCAATCGCAATCACATTCGGTTTTTTTATTCATGCATATCCAGATTTTAGTAATAAATAGCCATCTTATAATCCAAAAAAATGGCAGGAGTACTTGTCACCATACGACATTATTGCTATATAGACGGAAGTTTGTTAGATTATAACTCACTCAAATGCAGTGAAGATGACTATTTCTAATTGAAATCCGGATTCGCAAGAATAATAAAGAACCGGTGGGATTGCTACTGATTGGTCTGTTCCTATGCTTTCTTATAATGGAACAATTTCTTCAACAGGTAAAAGCGTACAGTAAACTGCAGCTTGTAACGTACTCGAGAACTAGTGTATATCTTGTTAATGTAGGCCATGACTGTAATATGAGCCAGCTTAGATGGAAAATTGCCAACGGCCTTGCCACAGCGGCAACACCGGTTCCTGTTAGATCACCGAAATTAAGCGCTATCGGGCTGAGCAAGTGAGTGGATCGGTCTGCATCTGGCAAACTGGGGAGCTACTTGACTGAGAAGTAGCGGCTCCGGTCTCGTAAACTGACATACGGCCGGGAGTGCTGTGTGCTGACCACATGCCCCTCCATATCCGCATCCAGTGTCGCCTGTGGGCTGAGGATGACACGGCGGCCGGTCGGTACCGTTGGGCCTTCATGGTCTGTTCGGAAGGAGTTAGAAGGAAAATAACCTAAAACGCCACATTTTCAATGCAATTATACTAACCAGTACAATATCTAGTACTGAAGTCTGTGTCTACATTCACGATAATCTCGAAAATGTTTAGCGGGTTTCTGTTGTTTCCTTCTATTGTCGTAGATTCATCGTGTCAGTTTTCGCTTTCAACAATGATACACCAATAAAAGGCTGTTCATAAGTACCTATGGAGTTGCAGAAGACGACTGCGCGAAAACTACAATGCATACAAAATGCCGTCCAGAAAAGTGACAAATGTTAGTGGATTGAACACTCTCCAAGATTCGATTCCCATTTCTCTGACAAAGGGTGCACCATTACGGGGCAAGGGTGGCAGAACGTGCAGGCAAATCGTCTGCACTTTAGTATATTGGTTCGTGCCCCTGCAGGCAGGCAACCAAATTAACAGATCTCCAAAGCGGGCCTGTTGCGTCTTTTCCGACTTCAATGAACTGCATACGCGTGCTCTTCCACCAGTTTGTAGTTATCGCACGCCGTCTTCTTATGAATATCCCTGAATAAACGATCTAGACTACTGTAATTGGTCTGAAGAACCTTTCGAATGTGTCGTAGCTGACGAAAATTTGTGCCAGACGAACCTATAGAGCTGATTTCTTGCCTTTCACGAGCAGTCGCTTTAGTCATTCGACGATGTGACCACTCATCTAGTAGCAGTGTTAGGAAACAGGAATGAACAGAGGAAATGTGAGCCCTGGAGGCATCGTCAAACAGCCTAATTGTCTTGTATGTCATTTAAATTAAGTACTTCTCTTTATTGTCGGCGTTTGTGTCTGTAAGGAATGCCGTTGGTGTGGAGTGTCGTATTTGTTGTTGTTGTTGTTGTTGTTAGTGGTGGTGGTGGTGGTCGTGGTGGTGCTGAGAAGATGAGAGAGTGTGAAACTCTGTATCAACACATAATCCATAATTCATGAACAACGTCATCAAAGCCGACGAAATTAGTGTGCTCATTGACGGACGAATAGTCATTTACCGTGTCGTATGCTCTCGCCCCACGTGACATCTCGGATAGGTTACAATATATTCCTGGAAAATAGTGTAGCCTTATAATTAGGAACTCTATATTTGACAAATAAACCACTTCCAGATGTATATGAACTTTGATTTCCGACTGAAAGCGGTTTGTTTGTCAGCTGCCGCTGCCCACAATATAAGACTACGAACTTTACAATGTTGCCCTTCGTCCTCTTCCCAGCCATTTTATCCACCTTCACGATTCGAATCGACTACATTTCAACTTACTTAGAAGTCTGTTTACAATCTCGACTGTGTTTGGGAGATAGAAACTGCTTCGCACCAAATGATCCGTTATGAACAAAGAACGAACGGAATGTAAAAGTCATGTATTTTACTTCGATCCGCGAATATAATACCTCGTAGCACTGTGGTTAACAGTTACTAAATGGGACCCGAATTTACAGCGAGATATAAGAGAAATAAAAACATTAAACCACAGTAGCCCAAAACTGATGATACCCACAGTGGTCTTTCTCATACCATAAGAAAATCTAATATAATGTTTTATAGTTCCGCCATCTCGCAGTTCTCCGACGCGCAGTACACGAAGTTCCGTCTCCAGGACTCTCCTGGGAAATCGACCAGATTGCAGCCAGTAGGAGCCGTGCTCCCAGCACGACTCGTGCGAACTACGTCGCTAAGTCGCAGGTGACAGATGACGTCTCTAGCTGGTATTCCTCCCACTCTCGTTACAACAATTTCGGAGAGAACAGGGAGGTCCAAGCAATACCGAAAATGGCTTTAGCACAGATAAGATCAGTCTCAGGTTCCGCTACAACGGAGAAGAACGAACTGCACCCTGAAGGAATCATTCTCAAGGTGGTGTGGTTTACGGAAAGCATAGAGACCCTCACTGCAGGGGAAGCGCGATAGTAGTTGGTTGGTTGGTTGCTTGGGGAAGGAGACCAGACAGCGAGGTCATTGTCTCATCGGATTAGGGAAGGATGGCGGCCGTGCCGTGTCAGAGGAACCATCCCGGCATTTGCCTGGAGTGATTTAGGGAAATCACGGAAAACCTAAATCAGGATGGCCGGACGCGGGATTGAACCGTCGTCCTCCCGAATGTGAGCGCGATAGTAATCTACTGGACCTGAGACTACATTGATGAGACAATACATCACGACCACGGCCCACCAAGAGATCGATGCGCGTCTGGTGGCGTTGTGAAATTGTGACGCGGTAGATAAAGTACACAGAGCGTCTCTCCTAGGGTTCAAATGGCTCTGAGCACTATGGGACTGAACTTCTGAGGTCATCAGTCCCCTAGACTAAGAACTGCTTAAACCTCACTAACCTAAGGACATCACACACATCCATGCCCCAGCCAGGATTCGAACCTGTGAGCGTAGCAGCAGCGCGGTTCAAGAATGAAGTGCCTGGAATCGCTCGGTCACAGCTGCCGGCTCAGCTGGACAGTATTTGGCACGCTGTACCTCAGGAGGATATGCAGAAACTCTGTCAGTCAGTTTCAAGCCGAACAGCTGCTTGAATAAGGACCAGAGGTGGAACAATCCGTTAATAACTTGCTCAATCTGGAAGCCCATGGATCATTTAGTTTTTTCTAAAATTTTAATAATTTGTTTTCTCTTTACATGTACATCACGTCTACCGACTTCCGTTCCATTCGGATTATTCCATCGTGGTTCGTCGTAGTTTTGTCTTAGAGTTTAGATGCGAAATTGAAAATCAAATTTTGTCGTCCCTGGAAGCCATTAAATATGCAGCCTGCAACTGTCCAGCATGAAACGGGTTACTCGTTCAGTAGCATAGGTAACACTCAACGGGATACATTCAACTTGAACGTATACTCTATCGCAACTTGCGGAAGTAGTGCATGGTTTTCAGTGTCATGAAATGAATACAGTAAAAATCGATCAATCTTCTGCTAATAATGTACTAACTCTAATATTAAATTAACATTAATGGAAAACCAATCGTTTCAGTGTCAGGAGTGATTCCATGAGTAAAGTAACATCTCCAGTCCAAAGATGCAATTTTCTTGTGCAAATGCGGAAATGTAGGAGTTGTCAGGCCACCCGAGTTCTTTAGTCCTCTGGATCCAAATGGCTTCCTTTGTTCTTACATACATGTCTGAAAGAGTAGACACTGTTAACGATCAACGGCTGTACGAAATCGTTTCGAAATTAATTCACTGACTGCGAATTCCTTGACATCAGCTGTATTAGGTATACGAGGGTTATTCGGAAAGTAAGGTCCGATGACGTTTTGCCATTCGTGCACCCAGGTTCGTCGTTCAGTACACCATAGCAGGCTATCCTGTCTGTGATGCAGCATCAAGGGTAACCACAGACAAGGTCTCCGAGCTGATAGTCCATGCTGCTGCAAACGTCGTCGAACTGTTCGTGCAGATGGTTGTGGTCTTGCAAACGTCCCCATCTGTTGACTCAGGGATCGAGACGTGGCTGCACGATCCGTTACAGCCATGCGGATAAGATGGCTGTCATTTCGACTGCTAGTGATACGAGGCCGTTGGGATCCAGCACGGCGTTCCGTATTACCCTCCTGAACCTACCGATTCCATATTCTGCTTACAATCATTGGATCTCGAACAACGCGAGCAGAAATGTCGCGATACGATAAACCGCAATCGCGATAGGCTTCAATGCGACCTTCATGAAAGTCGGAAACCTGATTGTACGCCTTTTTTCCTCCTTACACGAGGCATCACAACGACGTTTCACCAGGCAACGCCGGTCGACTGCTGTTTGTGTATGAGAAATCGGTTGGAATTTTTCCTTGTGTCAGCACGTTGTAGGTGTCGCCACCGGCGCCAACCTTGTGTGAATGCTCTGAAAAGCTAATCATTTGCATATCACAGCATCATCTTCCTGTCGGTCAAATTTCGCGTCTGTAGCAGGTGATCTTCGTGGTGTAGCAATTTCAATGGCCAGTAGTGTAGTTTCTGCATAATACGCCACGCTGTCAATGGGACGTGCGATTTCGATTTGGTGCGGGGTGCCACAGTACTGTGGCACGGGGATTTCAATGAACACTCGGGCTGCAAACGAGTAATTGCAAATAAATAAATAAATAATGAATTACGTAACTTCACTTTTTGGAGGTAGTCATTAAGACTCTTACTGCTCATTTACATCTACATCTACATTTATACTCCGCAAGCCACCCAACGGTGTGTGGCGGAGGGCACTTTACGTGCCACTGTCATTACCTCCCTTTCCTGTTCCAGTCGCGTATGGTTCGCGGGAAGAACGACTGTCTGAAAGCCTCCGTGCGCGCTCTAGTCTCTCTAATTTTACATTCGTGATCTCCTCGGGAGGTATAAGTAGGGGGAAGCAATATATTCGATACCTCATCCAGAAACGCACCCTCTCGAAACCTGGCGAGCAAGCTACACCGCGATGCAGAGCGCCTCTCTTGCAGAGTCTGCCACTTGAGTTTATTAAACATCTCCGTAACGCTGTTACGGTTACCAAATAACCCTGTGACGAAACGCGCCGCTCTTCTTTGGATCTTCTCTATCTCCTCCGTCAACCCGATCTGGTACGGATCCCACACTGATGAGCAATACTCAAGTATAGGTCGAACGAGTGTTTTGTAAGCCACCTCCTTTGTTGATGGATTACATTTTCTAAGCACTCTCCCAATGAATCTCAACCTGGTACCCGCCTTACCAACAATTAATTTTATATGATCATTCCACTTCAAATCGTTCCGCACGCATACTCCCAGATATTTTACAGAAGTAACTGCTACCAGTGTTTGTTCCGCTATCATATAATCATACAATAACGGATCCTTCTTTCTATGTATTCGCAATACATTACATTTGTCTATGTTAAGGGACAGTTGCCACTCCCTGCACCAAGTGCCTATCCGCTGCAGATCTTCCTGCATTTCGCTACAATTTTCTAATGCTGCAACTTCTCTGTATACTACAGCATCATCCGCGAAAAGCCGCATGGAACTTCCGACACTATCTACTATGTCATTTATATATATTGTGAAAAGCAATGGTCCCATAACACTCCCCTGTGGCACGCCAGAGGTTACTTTAACGTCTGTAGACGTCTCTCCATTGATAACAACATGCTGTGTTCTGTTTGCTAAAAACTCTTCAATCCAGCCACACAGCTGGTCTGATATTCCGTAGGCTCTTACTTTGTTTATCAGGCGACAGTGCGGAACTCTATCGAACGCCTTCCGGAAGTCAAGAAAAATAGCATCTACCTGGGAGCCTGTATCTAATATTTTCTGGGTCTTATGAACAAATAAAGCGAGTTGGGTCTCACACGATCGCTGTTTCCGGAATCCATGTTAATTCCTACATAGTAGATTCTGGGTTTCCAAAAACGACATGATACTCGAGCAAAAAACATGTTCTAAAATTCTACAACAGATCGACGTCAGAGATATAGGTCTGTAGTTTTGCGCATCTGCTCGACGACCCTTCTTGAAGACTGGGACTACCTGTGCTCTTTTCCAATCATTTGGAACCCTCCGTTCCTCTAGAGACTTGCGGTACACGGCTGTTAGAAGGGGGGCAAGTTCTTTCGCGTACTTTGTGTAGAATCGAATTGGTATCCCGTCAGGTCCAGTGGACTTTCCTCTCCTCGTAGGCACAGTGAGTGACAGAAATCAACAGCGATGTTCGACGACAGAGTGTACCGGCACTGTAGAAGTGAGAGTGTAGGAGGGAGTGGTGTATGCGCGGGGCAGTGTGGACAGAGCGCGCCGGCGCTGCTCATGGGTGGGGCGGGCGCCGCCATCCGTCAGCGCCGGTGGCTACCGGCTGGGGCAGCCCCCCACGTCGCCAGCTCGCAGCTCACCCCCCGCGGGTCCGGCGGCGCCGTTAAAATTCATGGCAGGGGGCTCGCCTCGGCGCCCGCTGCCCTCGCCGAGTGGCTGCGGCTTCGGCACGCCCGCCAGTCCTGCCCCGCCGCTCTGTGCGGACCAGAGCACGGCGGCGGTCCATATCGATTGCGGTGGCGGCAGCGGCGGCGGCGGCGGCGGGATCTCGCTGCGGGCGCGCCGCCTGCTACTGGCTGGCTGCGGCCGCCTGCCTAGGTACCGACAGTCTGTCTGACGCCGGTGGCGGGCTGACAGCACCACCAGCGACAGCTCCGTGCCGAGATCAAAAGCGGGCGCCGTATACTCACATCGAACTCATCACCGGGTCCTACGACGACATCTCCGAAATCGACGTTTCCGTACCGTCGTAGACTCGACTCGCGTGTTTCCGCCACTCCCCGTTTAACTGAAAACTCATAATTTTGGTGTGTTGGTGGATACAAGAGGAATATACCGTTCGCAAGGATAATTCGGGATTCACGTTACTGCCAATACGTAGGCAACCATTGCATAATACCCCCATATTACACACCAATACGATGATTGAACAGTTACACTACTGGCAATTAAAATTACTACACCACGAAGATCACCTGCTACAGACGCGATTTTTAACCGACAGGAAGAACGTGCTCTGATATGGAAATGATAAGCTTTTCAGAGCATTCCCACAAGATTAGCGCCGGTGGCAACACCTACAACGTGCTGACACAAGGAAAAATTCCATCCGATTTCTCATACACAAACAGCTGTCGACCGGCGTTGCCTGGTGAAACGTCGTTGTGATGCATCGTGTAAGGAGGAGAAAGGCGTACAATCAGGTTTCCGACTTTGATAAAGGTCGCATTGAACCCTATCGCGATTGCGGTTTATCGTATCGCGACATTTCTGCTCGCGTTGTTAGAGATCCAATGATTGTTAGCAGAATATGGAATCGGTGGGTTCAGGAGGGTAATACGGAACGCAGTGCTGGATCCCAACGGCCTCGTATCACTAGCAGTCGAGATGCCACGCATCTTATCCGCTTGGCTGTAACGGATCGTGCAGCCACGTCTCGATCCCTGAGTCAACAGATGGGGACGTTTGCAAGACCACAACCATCTGCACGAACAGTTCGAGGACGTTTGCAGCAGCACGGACTATCAGCTCGGAGACCGTGGCCGCGGTTACCCATGATGATGCATCACAGACAAGAGCGCCTGCGATTGTGTACTCAACGACAAATCTGAGTGCACAAGTGGCGAAACGTCAGTCTTTAGGATGAATCCAGGTTCTGTTTACAGCATCATGATCGTCGCATCCGTGTTTGGCGTCATCGCGGTGAACGTACATTGGAAGCGTGTATTCGTGATCGCCATACTGGCATATCATCCGGCGTGATGGTATGGGGTGTCATTAGTTACACGTCTCGGTCACCTCTTGTTCGCATTGACGACACTTTGAACAGTGGACGTTACATTTCAGATGTGTTACGACCCGTTGCTCTACCCTTCATTCGATCCCTGCGAAACCCTACATTTCAGCCGGATATTGCACGACCGCATATTGCAGGTCCTGTACGGGCCTTTCTGGATACAGAAAATGTTCGACTGCTGCCCTGGCTAGCACATTCTCCAGATATCTCACCAATTGAAAACGCCTGGTTGATGGTGGCCGAGCAACTGGCTCATCACAATAGCCCAGTCACTACTCTTGATGAACTATGGTATCGTGTTGAAGCTGCATGGGCAGCTGTACCTCTACACGCCATCCAAGCTCTGTTTGACTCAATACCCAGGCGTATGAAGGCCGTTATTACGGCCAGAGGTGGCTGTTCTGGGTACTGATTTCTCAGCACCTATGCACCCAAACTGCGTCAAAATGTGATACATGTCAGTTCTAGTATAATATATTTGTCCAATGAATACCCGTTTATCATCTGCATTTCTTCTTGGCGCAATAATTTTAATGGCCAGTTGTGTACATACACAGTGATTCAGCTGCCCATACTGCTGGGTATTATGCAGCCTGCAACACCTTGAAATATCACGTGCAAGATTTTTATATTCTCTTGTTAATTACATAAATACTATTAGTCCTACAGAAAAAATGAACAGGACCCTTCTGTAGACATTCGATGCAGTTAAGTTTTGTACAGGAATACGATTACGCTTGAGGCCATGGTTTTCGAGTTATTCAAGAAAAACTCATTGGGAGGACGCTTTTGCACATTTTTCTTGAATATTTCGAAAACTTTGGCTTCTAGCGAAAACACATCACAATGCAAAATTTAACTACATTAAATTTCCTTCAAAAAGAACCTCGTAATGCATTCATCGTGTGAGAGAATATGAAAATCTTGCATGTGGTATTTGAAGATGCTGCATAAGTAGTAGCAACCGAATCTCAGTAAACAAGGGTCTAAAATGCACCTTAAGAGCTATGAGAACTTGTTGATCTTCGCTCCAATAAAATACGTCTCTTCCACTGAACAAGTGCAGGACTTATTTTCTTCAAGCGAACGTTCTTGTCATATCACTGAATAAACACCTTTTCGAAGTTTTAAACTTATTTCAACATTTAATCTCTATTCGGAGAATGCCCAACAATTACTTTGACGGAAACGGACTTTCGGCACACTATAGAGTCCGTGATGATATTACAAGGAAACCTGACATGAGGTTGAAGTGTTTTCTGCAGATGATCGTTAATCATTGAAATAAATTTACTATAGTCTTCGAAAAAGTGTCTCAGGGACATAACAGTGGCGATGGTCTGTATCCAGTTCATGCTTGACGGAGGACATATTTTTTCTCATGGTCGCGACGGCATAAAGAAGAGTACAAACACTTTGTTTGCACTGGACAAATGTTGTATGTTTTTCAACTGAAACGTGGACTGTAGCATCGATTTTTTCCAGGCATATGTCTTCCTATAATGGAGCACATATGCAGGTGCGTACGCTGTATCACTTTGTTTTCGTCTTACATGTTCCGCGGCCTCGCGAAACACAGCTTCCTTAGAGGCCATCTGACTCCAAAAGTCGCTGATTTCGCCCTGTCAGTACTACTTTACAGCAGCATGGTTCAAATGGCTCTGAACACTATGGGACTTAACTTCTGAGGTCATCAGTCTGCTAGAACTTAGAACTACTTAAACTTAACTAACCTAAGGACATCACACACATCCATGCCCTAGGCAGGATTCAAACCAGCTACCGTAGCGATCACGCGGTTCCAGAATGTAGCGCCTAGAACCGCTCCGGCCACCCCTACCGGCTTACAGCAGCATGATCGTGCACACAACTTACGTACTAACTGACGACTAGCCACATTCCAGCAGTCTTCACTAAGTGAGAATAAGTCACCGAGTAAGAAGCGTCTGCATATTCGTCTCTCGTGGAACTACAGCAGGATGGGAGGAAACTGGTGTAGCACTGGCGTACCAGCAGCGCCTTGATTTCTAATGTATGCAGCCCTCAACGCTAGACTCTCACTCGCTTAGTTTCTGGTTTCTCGTAACGAGCCGTCGCTTAGTTTCTGGTTTCTAGTAAGGAGGCGTTACGGCCACCTGCTGAGCAGGTTTTGACTTAAAGTGCCCCACGGACGATTTCGTCTTAAAAACAGCCGTTTAGCTCCTACTAGCACTTTCAGACGGAATGAAACTCAAGTTTAGACTGATCTTCTACTTCCTTGCTTTTTCTAGTTTGTCCACGGGTTCAGCATTGTTATGTGGGTTTTGGCAGTGTTAGTGACCGTTTCTGGCCGAATGCCTTTCTCTGACGCCACCAATCCCACTACGACGGGGTCTGTGTACCTCATGTGTCTACATCTAGAGCAAACCTTGTGTTCACTTGTGAGAACGTGTTCTAGATGTTTATGCAGCGTGTGTAGACGGGATGTGGGTACCGGCCCAGCGTTTGCCTGGTTGGATGAGGGAAACCGTCGCTTCCCACGCCCGGGTGCCCCGGTTCGATTCCCGGCGGGGTCAGAGATTTTCTCTGCCTCGTGATGACTGGGTGTTGTGTGATGTCCTTAGGTTAGTTAGGTTTAAGTAGTTCTGAGTTCTAGGGGACTGATGACCATAGATGTTAAGTCCCATAGTGCTCAGAGCCATTTTGAGGGAAACCACCAAAGAAGTACATCCAGGCTAGTTGGCTCACAGGCCTCGACGGTAATCTCCGAGGCGGATTCGATCCAAGGCAGGCTAACCACATAAATCTCTCCATTCACTAAGCTATCCAGATGTGCCATGTTTCGATAGATAATTCACTGTTATTTCATCCGCGATAGCTCTTGCTGAACTGCATAGCTGTTATTCAGTTAACTTATTTTAAAAAGCTTTATTTTACTCACATGATTGTTTTCGGATCATAATGCCCATCTTTAGATGGCTATACTTCTTTCAGAACAGTATCAGATTCTTTAACGGAATGTTATTCCTCAAGTACTGCATAAGAATGCACCGTGCATCCAAATAGTTCCGAGACTCATTTTATTCCTGGCTTACACTCGACGACAGTACTGTAATCACGATGGGAGATTGAAGTAATAACTGCAAACAAAACATGTGCATTCGACCAGCCAGCAGAAGACGTGTGACGGTAGTGTGTCAACATTGTTCTGTCCCAAATTGTAATAGAGTAATATATCTAAAAGAAAATTGTCCAAGACGTCCTCCAGAATGTTTTGAAGGAGGGGAAAGTGTGTGCAAAGATTTTCCTGCACACCTTGACTCCCGAGTAAAACATCACGTGGACATTGATTTCCTGGAAGACTTGGAGTTAACTGTATGAACCAACTACTGAACGAGAAAGCACAGAAATTCACGCGTAGGTCAAAGCTGTGACGTCATACCGAATATTAATCCCATGTGACTCGCGAGTTGAACAACATCCCAAAGAAAGACTTTTCTGACAGTTTCGCATGGTTGTATGAATGGTCTGTGCGTTGTACTCAAGTGTGGGAGTCTTATGTGGAACACGTGAAGCATCAGAGTCACCATTTTCACGTTAATTCATTTTTTTATTAATCCGGTCTCGAAACCTTTTGGACTGGAGGTGTACTGAAGTAGCTAGCTACACTTCAGATGTTGTTTATTGCCTACAAGTCATCAGTACAATGTATTAACTGTCGCTAAGTACTTAAATATTCCTATCATAGTCGTGCTCAGTGAGAGGACAGGCGGTGGGGGAGTGGGGGGGGGGGGGGGGATGAAGGAGCGGCTTTTCCCACTCGACACCCAACACTAGAAAAACTAGCATCCTAGCCGTAAAAAAAAACAAAAAAAAACAAACAAAAAAAACAGACGTATCACTTCAGTATCAGTTCAAAGAAAAGCTTTATTTATTATATTGTAGCCCCTTACTTATTACTTAAACACAATCTGTATTTATTATTATGAAAATTATATCTATAAACAACAGTTTTTAGTTGTACCGCGGCAACTGATGATACAGTACTCGAAGAAAACTGGTCACAACTCCACTCTGAAACAATTATCGTTTCACCATCCACAGCGAAAATAATATGAATTGATACCCCAACAACCTTCCACCCTCTAGCTCAGAACTTGCGTAAGCAGGCGACATGTTGCTGACGGTTCTGATACGTGCTGAACAGTTGTAGTCATCTGAAGATGTGTATAATAGACCGAAACATGTCATGGCTACAAAATGAGTCTTACAACTATTATTGGCTGCGCGCGGTCTTACTCAGCAATCCTTAAATAATCCACTGCTTCCCAGCAAGTAAAACTAAAATATAACGTGATTGCCTTCGTAATTAATTGCTATATCTTGTAACTGTACCGCCGGGAACGTTTACTGTAAATTCCTTTCAGAATCCTGAGGTTGTCAGGGGTACAAAGATAGAGAGCGTCGTTTGGCATTCTTGGCTGGGGACGCCAAGGGGTTGTTCAACCACCTCATCGGAAACGATTTTTTTTTTTTCCTGCGCCCTCAATGGACTTTTTCCAAGCGATGCATGATATTTGTGTCCTATGTGCCCTTGTTCAGTGTGGGCGAGTGCAATGAGCGTGTGTTTATACTGTGGTGTTTGTTTGTACTGCATAGTAATGAGAGGAGGGAGAGGGTGAAATCCGGGGCTGTTACACAACTTACAGGTACTCCACTCGAATACCACCCAGGGAACAGCTGTGCTTACCTCTCCCATCAGACGGGTGGATCTCCACCAGCAGTGAACCACGCCTTCGCGCTATGACACAGTGCAGAGGTTCGGAGTTTGATCCTGGACATTCGCACAGAGGCTGCTGATTAACAGTTCTACGTCACTATCTCTCCTTCATTTGCCGGCCAAATATGGGTTGGCTGCAAATTTATCGGATTTGGGCTGGTTCAATGGCTCTGAGCACTATGGGACTTAACATCTGTGGTCATCAGTCCCCTAGAACTTAGAACTACTTAAACCTAACTAACCTAAGGACATCACACACATCCATGCCCGAGGCAGGATTCGACCTGCGACCGTAGCAGCCGCGCGGTTCCGGACTGCGCGCCTAGAACAGCTAGACCACCGCGGTCGGCTATCGGATTTGGGTTAATGTATTTCGCAAAGCATTACATAAAAACAGCGAATGATGCACTATACGAAAATTGTTATTTTCGTGGTTCTTACACATGTGCTCTCCTCGTATTACATGACAAACACCTTTGTGGAAGTCAACTTCGATCCATACACGTTCGAGCATGTCTCTCGCAATGTTCACCAACGCATTTGTGATGCAGCCCTGGAGTTCAATCAATATTGTCACAAAAATGGTACGTACTGTGTACGTCACGCATCCCCAAGCAGGAAACCTGGGGAGCCACCTGAAGAGTACCAAATCATTCTGAGAGCACCGCCCAAACCTGTGATTTGTAAGTCCCCCTTTCATGTAACGACGCACTACGCTATGCTCCGTCTTGTTGGAATATGTAATTTCGAATATCAGCTGTCAGTTTAGGAAACAACCAGTCTTCCACCGTGTGTAAGTACATTGTCCCGTCATGTTTTTTACAGGAAATTAATAACACCTGTCCCCTTTGATACGTAGAAGAGCACAGTTCCCAGTATGAAACTGGGATCTGCCGTGCCAATATTTGGATGTTGTGACGATTCACTTGACTGTTTATGTATAACGTTGCCTTGTCACTGAGTTCGAGACCAGGAACCGAAGGGGGGGGGGGAGGTAAATTAAATTCGTCATTTGCCATTGCTTCCTAGACAAATTCACAAAATTCTCATCTCATAGTACGGTCGCTTGGCCGCTAAAGTCGCAACGGCTGTATGCGATATGCTTCATGATGCAACAGCTTGCGCAGAATCTTCCACAGAGTTGGCTGTGGAATTCCCGGTTCGCGTCGTGCATGACGTGTAGATTTCTTTAGCTTACGAAAGAAAACCTGTCAGGTACTGTCTACTTTTTTCTACTGTTTCAACTGTCGCCCGTAACTTTTTCTTTACAGAGACAATCCGTGTCTTTGAACTTTCGCTACTACTCCAGACTGTTTTGGTGTGTTGGTGGCTGTATAGGTGTACTGCCTTCGGAAAGAATGCTGCACGGAAGTGACGCATTCAGTCTTCTCATATTGCAACACACAAAGTTCTTTCTATTGATCAGTCCCCGTTTTACAAACTGCTGTCACCCTGCCGCCTGTTAGAACCTGGAATGACATGAACAAAAATTTTAAATGTGCTCTTTTCAGTGGTTATTAGTACAAATGCGTGGGCATTAGAAAATATGATACTTCAAAACTCGAAGAATCAGTTTTAATCACCCCGCACTTGAACTGTCTGCTTCTAAGGCAGCCACAGGCGTGCGACAGTGATGCAGCTTCGGAGGCGGGTCACATTTAGAGAAATAATCCACCGCTCAAGTGTAACGTGGTCTCTACCGCAATTAACTGCTGAATTCTATAATAATAACGTTAAAGATCCCTGATAACCTCACCGCTGAGGGCACAAGGGCACAAGAACTACAAACATACATTGCGTCGATGAGGGTGAGTGAATACATTGTATATATATATATATATATATATATATATATATATATATATATATATATATATATCAGGGATACAATAAGGAGCGAAAGGCTATCTACAACTTGCAGGGAAATCAGATTACCATTGTAAGAGTCGAAGGACAATGAAAGGCCACTAATAACTAAAAAGCGAGTAAGACAGAGTCGTAGCCTTATAGCGGCGTTATTCCATCTGTACCTTGAAACATCATACAGATATTTAAAGGATTAAAGTTCAGTGTTGGCTATGACGTTATAGCTGTGTTAGAAACTGCAAAGGACTTGAATGATTAATTCAGCGGAATAGAAACGCCCTGAAACGAGGGTACAAGATAATCAACGACGGTAAAAACAAGGCTATGTGTACAACGGATGTATTCGAATTAGATCAGATGATTAGATTAGGAGATCAGTAATTCGTCAGTTTCTCTGTTTGACGAGCAAAGTAAAAGACGTTGGCATCTTTTTGGAATGGCAAAAATGTTGACTTCGAGTATTAATAAGTGTTTTCTAGAAGTATTTGTTTCGACTGTAGCCTTAGATGGAAGTGAAATTTTAATGACAAACAGTATGGATAAGCATAGAATAGAAGCTTTTGAAGTGTGGTGCTACAGAGAAATCCTGATTATTAGGTGGATAGATACGCTAACTAATAACGAGGTAGTTAAAAAAAAGAAAAAGAAAGACTGGAAAAAAGAAGCTTTTGGCACAACTTTACTGAGAGATGGAATCGGATGACAGGTTATATCTCGAAGCGTCAGGGAATAGTTTTCTTAATAACAGAGTGAAGTGCAGGAAGGGACTGCGGTGAAAGAATGCAGAGGAAAATAAAGACTTAAATGTAGTTAACATATTCAAGTGAATTTAGTGTGAACAGCTACATAAAGATGAATAGGCTTGTACGGGGCCGTTGTGTGTTCATGAGGTCTGTGTGATCCACAGGTCTTGTAACAATACAGGAGAAAGAAGTTCTGGAGTACAAGATCCATAGTAAGCACTGCCAAATTCTAACAAACAAATAGCAAGAGTAAACGCCTATAAAATGATATAAATGTTTGGCGTCTAGCTTGGAGCAATCTATTTTATTTGACGCCAGTTAGCTGGCTTCGGTTTCACTGCATATTTTGCCAAGGAGTTCCTCATTTAGCATTACAAGGAAGAATAAAACCTGTCACAGACTTTTTCCACCCGAAAAGACTCGAATTGGTTACCAGCAGTCGAACCTGAGACCTCTACAAAAGGCCTTCTTCGGTGAAATCTCTAGGATGAAAGATTCTTCCACTATCTGGATCCTAATTAGCTACCTCGTTGTCAAACGACACTTCACTATTAGTCATGCTCAGTACATTGAACTTTTCATGAAATGGAGCATACTTGATCTGAATGTACGAAAACGAATAGAAATCGAAGTTACGGGGTATTTGTAAGAAAGTTCAACATACCGTTCAGGCATATGATTTATTCATCTTTTATGAGACATAAAAGCGGCTTCTTAATGATCATAGTCGTCCTCCTGTTTTGCTTATATTTATTCTGTCGCTCCTTCTCTTCCTCAGAACTAAACAAAAGAAAAACGTGCTTGAACACGTAAGGCATACATCCATGATGTGCGGTGGATACTGATATTGTGACTTGATAGGCTGACGTCATCTATTGCCTATCTTGTTAGGTAGGAAGTGATATTAGATCATGCTGTCAGTAATGCAGAGTGTTATTTTTAAAATCTTTCGGATATGAATAGTCGTTTTTATGTTGGTGTTGGCAGTAGTTATCAATTATCTCCAAACATGCCTCGTATTAACCATTCACACAAAAACAAAATATATATATTTGTTTGTCCTGATCAGTCTGTTGCACTATCCTGTCGTAAAATCTTTTTGCTATGTTACAGAATAGTAGTGTTGCATTTTCGTAAAATTATTAACATTTTTTTTTATTTAGATCTGCTTTGAGGCGGCAGCACTTGTTAATGAGATTTTGCCGGTGTTATCCTCATTGCAAGTCCTAATGAAATTTTAACGAGCGTTTCCAGAATTTATTACTGCCGCCTGATGTGTAAATTCATCTCCAGCAGCGTCACGTCGAGACCAAAATATCCGCGCAATTTAGCGTTTCATTTGTAATTTCCAGAAATTTATCGCACCACCATGTTCTGAGGCCCCAGGAAATCATCGGAACGCGTCTGATACGTTACGTCTTAGAGAGTGAAATGAAGTTTCATCTTGACTAACGCAGACCGTATTTCTCGCTTCTTTAATTAAAAACGGGGAATTTATTATTTATGCGGCTTATTTAAAAGCCAGCGCGCATTTGAATCTGCTAATGAAGCCAGTCTGTGGAGAGAAATAAAATTTGAATTTGCAGACGAGTAGTTAGACGCGAATAGCGGCGTGTGAAGGGGTCTCTAATTGAATCGAGAGTACGGCGCAAGCAGTGGCATGTAGGGACACCATCTACACGGCGGGCATGTTAAATACAAGGTTGTCCTGGGTGTTGGAGTCTGCGTAATGTGTCTCGTATAAGTATAAAAATGAAATTAAAAAAAAAGACCGTCTGCTCTCTCTCTCTCTCTCTGTGTGTGTGTGTGTGTGTGTGTGTGTGTGTGTGTGTGTGCGAGAGAGAGAGAGAGAGAGAGAGAGAGAGAGAGAGAGAGAGGGGTGGGGTGGGGGTGGGGTGGGGGGGGGGGGGGGAGAGACAGACTGTTTTCAGAAAGTACACTGGTTTCACAAAAGAAGTAAAATCGCAAAAACAGCATGTTGGTAGCAAGACTTCTCTCGAAGGCATCCCCACCATTAGGAAATTGTTTTAAATAAGATAGTGTAGGTACATGGACATAATGTTGGTCTTTAGTTTTCAGTCTGTATTTCTACCTAACAGAACATCTTTACACAGGTTTGAAGAGGGGAAGTGAAATTCTCTTCATGCCAATACTCCCCATTTTATTTTTTTAAATTTTTTATTTATTTATTTATTTTTGCTCAAACGAATACCGATACCTCATGACCTTTCTTGGGTGCTGGAGCCCCCTCTGTAGCTGGAGTCATTAAATGCATCTCAGCTGTGAGGTTTTGTTTCGACTCCTGGAAGCGCTGTTACTCGTGGAAGACAAATTTTGTGACGCACAGTTGCTTATGGCCACTCTCTGCGGCTACATCCGAAACGCATCCATAGTCTCTCACAAAGAGCGACTATGCGATACGTCACGATGATTCGTCTCAACACCCTTAAAAAATTATTACAGGCATTCTTGCAGTACCACCGCTTGATTTAATATATGGGCATGTAAAGTGCTATTTTCACTTAAAATTTCTTGTCCTGTATTATTTATTTAAATGTAAGGCGTAAGTTTCAGATGTTAAATTCGTATAAGTATTTCAGGAATTACGGAAGCACACTGCGGTGTATTGACTTATCCAGAATCTGTGGCGGGCAGTGTTGTTGTAAATAAAAAATAAAGGACTCCGCAATTTATGGACCAGCTATTCTAAAGCATCCAAAACACTTAAGTATCTGAAGAAATTGCTGATTACAGTCTTGATCCACTCGCTGCACAAAACAGATGATAAAACCTATGTGAACAAATACAGAAATATTTCTTTCCTGCCTGTTACCTACAAAATCTTATCAAAGGAATTATTAACTAGGGCAGAAAAAAAAGTCCACCCTCAAATTAATGAAAATCAGTGTTGTTTTAGAACAAAATATATCGCGTTCAAAGCAGAATCGCAATTTATTTTTCTAAATTTGTGGGAAGTTCCTGTGGGACCAAACTGCTGAGGTCATCGGTCCCTAGGCTTACGCACTATTTAATCTAACTTAAACTAACTTACGCTAAGGACAGCACACACACCCATGCCCGAGGGAGGACTCCAACCTCCAATGGGGGGAGCTGCGCAAGCCGTGGCAAGACGCCCACGACCGCGTGGCTACCCCGAGTGGCTAATCGCAACTTAAAACCAATAATAATATGTTTGAAAGAAGATCTAAACATCTGGTAATCACTGTTGTTGACTTCAGAAAAGCCTATGACTCTGTTCGAAATTATCCATGAATTGGGATTAGATAGTAAAACCGGACCTGTAATTAAGTAAGCACTAACAAACACCCATTCTAAAATGAACTTTAGGTATTAATTTCTGGAAGTTTCGAGATCAAAACTGGAGCGAGATAGGAAGACAATCCCTCCCAGCTCTTCTTAAACTGTGCTCTGGGAAAACTCATGAGCTACTGGAGAACCTCAGCAAAAATCCAAATTAGTGAGTAATCGGATTAAGTTACAAAAGAGACAGCCTACAATAGATTGTCCAGCGTTTGGAGACAACCTAGTTACTTTTTAAGGCTGAATAGAAACACCCACTAGACGGATGGAATTGCTGAGAGAACAAGACTGAACAAGCAGGCTTACAAATCTCCTTTGAGAAAACCAAATTTATGAAAAACTTTAGTTCACCCATCAGGATACTGAAAATTAAATGTGTAAAAATTGAGAGAACAGACAGATTCACATATCTTGGAGAAGTAATTGAACAAGACATTTCGGAGAAAGACGCCACTAAAGCAAGTGTTAATCAGGTGAAAACAGCGTGCTACCGCACTAAGGATGTATGCAATAACAAATCAATATCCCTCATTGCTGAACTTAGACAATACTCTACAGTAATTAATCCACTGGAAGTCTCAGAAAGAAAAATAGTAAGCAACATTTTAGGACCAGTTAAAGAGCAATAACAGTACAGAAGACACAAAACAGTGACCTATATACGTGTATTTAAGACGTTACAGATATGATTAGGAAAAGAAAAATCGCTTTCTATGGCCACATCCAAAGGGTGAATCCGAACAGTCCGTCAAAAAGACTGTTCACTTATTTTGGTAAATTAAAAGTGGATAACACATGGTGCAGAGTATATGGAAGGGACAAAGACGAACTCCGAATGATGCCACTAGATATTGGGGAACGACTTCCGCTAATAAAGAAATTACAAATTCCCAAATGTTTCCGTGGGAAACCCAAGAAGAAGACTAGAGTCACTTCGACAGAAGAAAGATGAGAGAAACATCAAGAAATGTTGAGAGAAATGTGGTAGATAAGAAAGGAGAAACACCTGAAATAACGTAGTCGATAGTGGGTCATACTCAAAAGAAGAAAAGAGAAAAGCAAACGAAATGCAACAGCATAAAATGATAGTAGTGAACTTTTTGAAAAATGCTGTACCTACCATATAATGAATGTGTCGTGACAGTCGAGCACAGATGTGTTTGTAACAAGAAAACACTCAGCAAATATGTGTTTATATAATCAGTATGCTGTGAATCAATAATTACTATCACTTCTAGTTGTTCGTAATTCCTCCTTTCAATTGTAGATATTTTCTATTTTTCAGTGGAATATTGTTCACCATGCCCAGATAGCCGAGGGCGCTAGCTCACTGTTCTTTCCTGGACTAGGGTAGGTCCACCGGCCCCGGATCGAATCCGCCTGGCAGATCGACGACGAGGGCCGGTGTGCTGGGCAGCCTGGATGAGGTTTTTAGGCGGTTTTCCACATCGCACTAGATGAATACCGGACTGGTCCACACACCCGCCTCTGTTACACTACTCGCAGACATTTGAAAACGTTCACACTGTTTCATGGCTTACACTAGACTCGGACAGCTGGGGTACACTAATTCCGTCTGGCGACAGGAAGGGTATCCGGCCACCCTCTGACACTAACGCTGCCAAATCCATAGTAACAAGGCCCCCACGTTGACGTGGGACAAAGGCCCAAAAGAAATGATATTGTTCACCATCTTGTAGACCCAAAAACGCTAATCAAAAGAAACTCTGATATCTCTCCGAAACAGCGACTGATTCTGACCTCCTTAGAAAATCTTTAATTCTAAAACGAATTAGAACCAACAGTAGCAGATATGAGGACTCTTGTATAAATGGAAACTAAACCTCTGAAGTCCGACTGTGGTGCAGAAAGACAGACAATCCACCATTTTGGAGCAGACATTATCACTAAGAGTATATTGCCGGACGTTGTGGCCGTGCGGTTCTAGGCGCTTTAGTCTGGAACTGCGCGACCCCTACGGTCGCAGCTTGGAATCCTGCCTCGGGCATGGATGTGTGTGATGTCCTTAGGTTAGTTAGGTTTAAGTAGTTTGAAACGTCCCTTAGAAAAATTAGTGAATTACTGTGCTGGTAAACCCCTTACGTTATTTTATTTTCAAACAGCTGAGCAAAACTTATTCTGATCATCACTAAACTGACACACAATATTTTTTAGCGCAACGCAACCTGACTTTCAATAATCCCTACAAAAGAATGGCCCTGAATAACATTAAACTATACCTTTCATGAATCACTTACCTCACAAAAATCTTCATTGCTCGAACTACTGCAATACAGCGAGCGCCAACACTGCCAGCTAAATAAAAGATTCTAACTACTGAAGTCATTAGTTACTGATAGGCATAGTTAGCAAATGAATGATTTTGATAAAGAACAACTAATGTATTTACCTTAATAGTGTTCAAAAGTCATTATATATATATATAATCAGTTCATGACATCCAGTCTTACAAATTTACTTTCTCTGATGGACACACGTCCAGATCATCCGCTCTCAAAACTCCGCCATCTCTCTCCCCATATCCGCCACTGCTGGCGGCTCACCTCCAACTGCGCAACGCTACGCGCTTTTAACAGCCAGCTGCCCAACACTGCAATAGCAAATTCCAACAATGCCACCCAGCCACAGACTGCACACAGCACAGCCAGTGATTTTCGTACAGAGTGCTACGTGGCGGTGGCGTTACCAATATGAGAACCTAAACAGCCTACTTACAAGTTCTAAGTTATAGGGGATTGATGATCTCAGATGGTAGGTCCCATATTGCTCAGAGCAATTTGAACTATTTTAAAAGTCTATAAGAGACAATCTGACAGCTTCTTGAATACGACTGATAGTTATCTACATCTGTAACCTAGATGTTTCTTATGAATGTTTTGTAGTTTATTTTCATTAATGCGATTAATAATAATATCACGCGGTAAATAAACAGATATTGTTAGCACTACTTCTGTGGCCTGCATACTCATATGACTTTTAGCCCATCGAAGATAGACACAGTGAATTCTCAGTGTCAGAGACCGTGAGCAATTATGTAATCCCAATCGTCTTTCATGTAGTAAAAAACTCAATTTCAGTCATACGTCTCCTCTGCGTTGCAAGCGTTACACTGTGGGGGGAAGTGGCGTTCACTGTACTGCGCGGCAAAAGATTCATTCTGAGTAGCTCATACGTCAGTCATTGTTTTCAGACGCGCGAAGATATTCGTACCACGGTTGGAGTCCAGTATCATCTGAGGTGGCTAAGTGTAGTACGCATCTCACCTACTCTGCTGCTCCCAAACTCCATTTTTGCACCCCTTCACATCAGAGTGTCATTCGGGCTTTTGTCCGAGTGCTGCAGAGGCGTTTTGCCGACCCGCCGTTGCCCGTGGCTCCACTTTATGGTTGCCCTCTGTCTCTGTGAGGATGCGGCGCGCACTCAACTCCCTTTTTAGGATCGGCGCCCCACTCGCGGAGCCATTAGCTGCCCACACACGAGCGGAGTTTTGCGACGGGCCAGAACCGCAGGCCATTTTCGGGCACATTTTTGGCGGATTCGGTCCGGCGATTTCAGGCCGCGTACGTCAGAGACAGTCTGTCTGATATACTCTAGGCTGCATCGCTTCGAGCTTGTCGTCAATGGGCGGATATTCGTGATTTTCCCGCGGATGCAGGACCGCGGAGCATTTTCGATAGGCCAGAGGACACGGCTGATAGATTTCATGAGTTGCGACCGTGTCTCCCTGAAGGTACGTAGTACAGTGAAACTTTTTTTAGGTATTACACACACAGGCAAAAAAAGGAAAACAAGACACACGACATGGGCATTATCCTAATGCGGCGGAAATAGGTAGATTTGATGAACATGTATAACCTAACTAATGATTACAATTTCAGGAAACTGGACGATTTATCTGAGAGGAAGAGCTTCACAAATTGAGCAAGCAATGACACGTTTGACCATCTCTGGCCCTGACGCAAGCAGTTATTCGGCTGAGATTTTAAATTGTAAGAGATTTCCAGGGACAGATGTGGACTCTGACCACACTCTATTGGTTATGAACTATAGATTAAAACTGAAGAAACTGCAAAAAGGTGGGAATTTAAGGGGATGGGGCCTAGATAAACTGAAAGAACCAGAGGAACAATTGACAGGAATGGGGGAGGGTTCATTGGACCACCTTCACAATTCTCTATTATCCCAATCTCGTATAGCGCGTAGAAAGAACGAACACCTGTATCTTTCCCTGCGAGCTCTGATTTCCCTACAACTCTCCTTTGTAGTGGCGTGACTCCCTATGACGTCACCATCCGTCTCGGTGACGCTTCAAACAGCGAGGTGTCGAACATGTAAAAGAAGACTTGAGTTGAGAAGTTCGTGTGAAGTGTAAGGTGGGTTAATGATGTCACATAGGCACCAGATTTCACCAAACTTCTACCCAACACCGCCTCGGACTTGTCACAAAATGCAAATGTCGCCAGGCATCCTCTAATCCACATTTCACACCATCATCTGCGATGGAGGACAGAACCGCGACCCCCAGCATTGAAATCAGGCGGTTTTCTTGTTGATATTCGAGGAACGGATTTAAGACACAAAAGGCCACGACAGGTGGCATGAATGGTGTCAGTGGAAGCAGCCTTGCTCTTGGGGCGTCGATTCCCCCCATTTCGCGGTCGAAAATGACGGTTCGCAGTGCATTGAACAACAGGACGGTACTCTTACAACATTCAACACTTGTGAGATCCTCCGAACGATTCAGCGCTTATCTAAGGATATCGTTGGCTGCAACTCCAATGAATGTGACCCGACCCCTTCGAAGTGTAACATAACCGCAAGTTTTGATCTGCTGTATGGGTGGAAGTTCTGACATCTGTTCAAAACAGTTGTACGAAATTTGAACGTGATCCGAAGCACGAGAGGTTGTTTATACTTTTTCAGCGCTCCTGTTTCGTGCCCTCATGTTGCACCCCCAGTTCAGTAACACCCTTGGTGCCACCCGTGCACCTTTGTTGAGCTCTTAAAAAATGTACCTGTGCAGAGACATAGACACCCATTCAGCTGAGTAGTTCTCCGCTGTAGCTGTAGCGTCTGCCTGCAGGCATGAAGAACGTAAGGGAAATCGAAGACATTGGCTGTCTGCAGCAGCCACTTCATATACTTTTTCAGTTTAGTTCGAAAATTACTTTCTAAAGAACTTCACATTTTTCTGTTTTATGATGAATAATTAAATATGCACTCAAACATTGTTCTGAACATTGGTTTTGGACTATACATGGTAGTTCAGGTCCTCCTGCCGCTGTGTTTTTGTAACCCGCAACACATTCAAGTACTATATGCAAGACTTTCATATTCTCTCGCTTGCTAAGTGCTAACTACTAGTCCTACAGAAAAACGACAAGACCTTTTTCTACGGAATTTTATACTGGGTTGCGTTTAAGCTAGAGGCCGTCGTTTTTCGAATTATTCAAGAAAAAACGTACGAAACTTACCTCGAAATGCGTTTTTCTTGAACAGCTCGAAAACCGTGGCCTCCAGTGAAATCTTATCCCAGTACAAAATTTAACTACATTAGTTTTATTAGGGAAAGGTCTCATTCATTTTTTTTCTGTGGGACTAATAATTAGCGTGGAGCAAGCGGGAGAATATGAAAATCTGGCATGTGGCATTTTAAAGCATTGCGGGTTGCATAAAACCGAGTGGTAGGCGCAGCTGAATCACGCTCTATGACACACTAGGTTTGAAAGATTTCACTGCACCAGACCTGAGTTGTAGTAACCTGTAAGACAAGGGGCCCAATAGTAGTCTGACTGGCGGCACGCCTGTTCAGTAAAGAAATCACAGCCTCGCCTCTCTGCGGCTCATCACCTGCCATGGGCGGCTGCCACACCTCTCCTGACGTGTCTCAGCCCGAACCAGTGGTGTGCTCTGTCAACTCAGAGACACATCTCTGTGCCGACGCTGGCGTATGGCGTGGTAGGAAGTCCACAAAACCTCAGCCGTGACAGTGGATGCTTTCCTTATATACTACTGCAAGACGTGCCAATGCAGTGCGATTTCTAAAGAGT
Organism: Schistocerca americana; assembly: GCF_021461395.2. Taxonomy (NCBI): domain Eukaryota; kingdom Metazoa; phylum Arthropoda; class Insecta; order Orthoptera; family Acrididae; genus Schistocerca; species Schistocerca americana. The sequence goes on from NC_060123.1 coordinate 27,932,363, forward strand.
GACTTTTGCAGCGGTCAGTGGTAGATTTCTCATTTTGAAAACTTGAAATTCTAAGCATAATACTGAATTTCCTAAGTCTTTCGGTGCTGCTTCACATACATTTTCGTATTTAATATGGCAAGATGCTGCTTTGTGCATAGTTTTTATGAGGCGAGCTCATGCAAGATTTGATTTCGTCTGTCCACGCTGTATGTTTTCCGCCCCTGAGTTATATGTATAGCCTCATGTAGGAAGTTACAAGTTCTTTCGTTGTGAGCCCCAATATATTACACTACTGGCCATTAAAACTGCTACACCAAGAAGAAATGCAGATGATAAACGGGTATTCATTGGACACATATATGTGATTCCACTTTCACGCAATTTGGGTGCATAGATCCTGAGAAATCAGTACCCAGAACAACCACCTCCGGCCGTAATAACGGCCTTGATACGCGTGGGCATTGAGTCAAACAGAGCTTGGATGGCGTGTACAGGTACAGCTGCCCATGTAGCTTCGACACGATACCACAGTTCATGAAGAGTAGTGACTGGCGTAGTGTGACGAGCTAGTTGCTCGGCCACCATTGACCAGACGTTTTTAAATGGTGAGAGATCTGGAAAATGTGCTGGCCAGGGCAGCAGTCGAACATTTTGTGTATCCAGAAAGGGCCGTACAGGACCTGCAACATGCGGTCGTGCATTATCCTGCTGAAATGTAGGGTTTCTCAGGGAACGAATGAAGGGTAGAGGCACGGGTCGTAGCACATCTGAAATGTAATGTCCACTGTTGAAAATGCCGTCAATGCGAACAAGAGGTGACCGAGACGTGTAACCAATGGCATCCCATACCATCACGCCGGGTGATACGCCAGTATGGCGATGACGAATACACGCTTCCAATGTGCGTTCACCGCGATGTCGGCAAACAAGGATGCGACTATCATGATGCTGTAAACAGAACCTGGATTCATGCGAGAAAATGACGTTTTGCCATTCGTGCACCCACGTTCGTCGTTGAGTACACCATCGCAGGCGCTCCTGTCTGTGATGCAGCGTCAAGGGTAACCGCAGCCGTGGTCTCCGAGCTGATAGTCCATGCTGCTGCAAACGTCGTCGAACTGTTCGTGCAGATGGTTGTTGTCTTGGAAACGTCCCTATCTGTTGGTTCAGGGATCGAGACGTGGCTGCACGAACCGTTACAGCCATGCGGATAAGATGCCTGTCATCTCGACTGCTAGTGATACGAGGTCGTTGGGATCCAGCACGGCGTTCCGTATGATCCTCCTGAACCCACAGATTCCATATTCTGCTAATAGTCATTGGATCTCGACCAACGCGAGCAGCAATGCCGCGATACGATAAACCGCAATCGCGATAGGCTACAATCCGACCTTTATCAAAGCTGGAAACCTGACGGTGCGCGTATGTCCTCCTTACACGAGGCATCACAACAACGTTTCACCAGGCAACACCGGTCAAGTGCTGTTTGTGTATGAGAAATCGGTTGGAAACATTCCTCATGTCAGTACGTTGTAGGTGTCGCCACCGGCGCCAACCTTGTGTGAATGCTCTGAAAAGCTAATCATTTGCATATCACAGCATCTTCTTCCTGTCGGTTAAATTTCGCGTCTGTAGCACGTCAACTTCATGGTGTAGCAATTTCAATGGCCAGTGGTGCACTTTCAGAGAATTTTTTTTAATATTTCAGAGTTGTGACTACGTCATAATGAAACCCTTCCTTCTATACACACTGTGACGCCCTGTTCAGTAGATCGTGGCGATGACGTCACTTACTAAAATCTGTTTATATCCAACACTGTTGGGCTTGATAATAGGTTAAGGCCGAAATCATGATAGTAATATTAAATTTTTGTTCTGTCAAATGGCGAAAAAACCATTCAAATATCAATACATAACTGTTGCCCAAGAATGTGAGAAGATTGTCAAACCCCCAGAAAATTTCGCACTGTCCCGGAACCACTGCTCCAGTCGTAAGAGTGGACTCGGCCTCGATTATCACACTGTAGTGTCGTTTCGTGTCGCTACGCCTAAGCTACTCGAACCTGACCGACCCTCGCCGAACAGCCATTGTAAGCAAATTGCAGCACCGTGCGGGCTCGTGCGGAAAGGTCAGAGTTGAGCCGCCACCCTCGCTGCACGGTGTCCGCTCACAGGGCCCAACTTGTGCCACTCCTGGACGGGGGCTCGCTTTCTGCCCGCCGGCTTGTTGCTACAGAGATGGTCGCCCGATGACGAGCAATGCAGCTGCTTGAAACCGTTAATAATGTGTACGTCGGTTCCTTGACAGCAGAACTGTGAAAAGGGTTGGATAAAAATATGGAAGCACCGAGAAAAATGCGTGCTCGGACGTAACTGCTGATTCTAGCCAAGCCTGCAGGTGTTGCTGTTGTATTTGACCACGAACGGCACCTGTGTAAATTCCTCGGAGCGTTGCAAGTTTCAGCCGTGGTCAGAAAAGAGTTCCGTGTTGTTGTGAGTGCATTACGTTGGAGCCGATTTAGATCGAATGCGGGCAGTTTATTGGCGCTCGTATGGTGGGTAATGCCGTAACCGTGGTATACAAAGTGTTCGGTGTTTCAGGAGGCACCATATCAAACGACGGAGCTGATCCTCCTTGGTACACAAAACGGGTTAGAACACTGTTGCAGAACCAAAGAAACAAACATGCCAAATTTAATGGGACGCAAAATCCCCAAGATTGGCGATCCTTTACAGAAGCTAGAAATTTGGCGCGGAGTTCAATGCGAGACGCCTATAACAGTTTCCACAACGAAACTTTGTCTCGAAACCTGGCAGAAAATCCAAAGAAATTGTGGTCGTATGCGAAGTATATTAGCGGCAAGAAACAATCAATGCCTTCTCTGCGCGATAACAATGGAGATACTATAGAAGACTTACTAAACACAGCCTTCCGAAATGCCTTCACAAAAGAAGACGAAGTAAATGCTCCAGAATTCGAATCGAGAACAGCTGCCAACATGAGTAACGTAGAAGTAAATATCCTCGGAGTAGTGAAGCAACTCAAATCACTTAATAAAAGCAAGTCTTCTGATCCAAACTGTATACCAATTAGGTTCCTTTCGGAATACGCTGATGCATTAGCTCCATACTTAGCAATCATACACAACCGTTCGCTCGACGAAAGATCCGTACCTAAAGACTGGAAAGTTGCACAGGTCACACCACTATTCAAGAAAGGTAATAGGAGTAATCCACTAAATTACAGGGCCATATCGTTAACGTCGATATGCAGCAGGATTTTAGAACATATATTGCGTTCGAACGTTATGAATTACCTCGAAGGAAACGGTCTATTGACACACAGTCAACATGGGTTTAGAAAACATCGTTCCTGTGAAACACAACTAGCTCTTTATTCACATGAAGTGCTGAATGCTATTGACAAGGGATTTCACATCGATTCCGTATTCCTGGATTTCTGAAAGGCTTTTGGCACTGTACCACACAAGCGGCTCCTAGGCAAATTGCGTGCTTATGGGATGTTGTTGTTGTTGTGGTCTTCAGTCCTGAGACTGGTTTGATGCAGCTCTCCATGCTACTCTATCCTGTGCAAGCTTCTTCATCTCCCAGTACCTACCGCAACCTACATTCTTCTGAATCTGCTTAGTGTATTCATCTCTTGGTCTCCCTCTACGATTTTTACCCTCCACGGTGCCCTCCAATGCTAAATTTGTGATCCCTCGATGCCTCAAAACATGTCCTACCAACCGATCCCTTCTTCTAGTCAAGTTGTGCCACAAACTTCTCTTCTCACCAATCCTATTCAATACCTCCTCATTAGTTACATGATCTACCCACCATATCTTCAGCATTCTTCTGTAGCACCACATTTCGAAAGCTTCTATTCTGTTCTTGTCCAAACTAGTTATCGCCCATGTTTCACTTCCATACATGGCTACACTCCATACAAATACTTTCAGAAACTACTTCCTGACACTTAAATCTATACTCGATGTTAACAAATTTCTCTTCTTCAGAAACGCTTTCCTTGCCATTGCCAGTCTACATTTTATATCCTCTCTACTTCGAGCATCATCGGTTATTTTACTCCCTAAATAGCAAAACTCCTTTACTACTTTAAGTATCTCATTTCCTAATCTAATTCCCTCAGCATCACCCGACTTAATTTGACTACATTCCATTATCCTCGTTTTGCTTTTGTTGATGTTCATCTTATATCCTCCTTTCAAGACACTGTCCATTCCGTTCAACTGCTCTTCCACGTCCTTTGCTGTCTCTGACAGAATTACAATGTCATCGGCGAACCTCAAAGTTTTTATTTCTTCTCCATGAATTTTAATACCTACTCCGAATTTTTCTTTTGTTTCCTTTACTGCTTGCTCAATATACAGATTGAATAACATCGGGGAAAGGCTACAACCCTGTCTCACTCCTTTCCCAACCACTGCTTCTCTTTCATACCCCTCGACTCGTATAACTGCCATCTGGTTTCTGTACTAATTGTAAATAGCCTTTCGCTCCCTGTATTTTACCCCTGCCACCTTCAGAATTTGAAAGAGAGTATTCCAGTCAACATTGTCAAAAGCTTTCTCTAAGTCTACAAATGCTAGAAACGTAGGTTTGCCTTTTCTTAATCTTTCTTCTAAGATAAGTCGTAAGGTCAGTATTGCCTCACGTGTTCCAACATTTCTACAGAATCCAAACTGATCTTCCCCGAGGACGGCTTCTACCAGTTTTTCCATTCGTCTGTAAAGAATTCGCGTTAGTATTTTGCAGCTGTGACTTATTAAACTAATAGTTCGGTAATTTTCACATCTGTCAACACCTGCTTTCTTTGGGATTGGAATTATTATATTCTTCTTGAAGTCTGAGGGTATTTCGCCTGTCTCATATATCGTGCTCACCAGATGGTAGAGTTTTGTCAGGACTGGCTCTCCCGAGGCCATCAGTAGTTCTAATGGAATGTTGTCTACTCCCGGGGCCTTGTTTCCACTCAGGTCTTTCAGTGCTCTGTCAAACTCTTCACGCAGTATCTTATCTCCCATTTCGTCTTCATCTACATCCTCTTCCATTTCCATAATATTGTCCTCAAGTACATCGCCCTTGTATAAACCCTCTATATACTCCTTCCACCTTTCTGCCTTCCCTTCTTTGCTTAGAACTGGGTTGCCATCTGAGCTCTTGATATTCATACAAGTCGTTCTCTTCTCTCCAAAGGTCTCTTTAATTTTCCTGTAGGCAGTATCTATCTTACCCCTAGTGAGACAAGCCTCTACATCCTTACATTTGTCCTCTAGCCATCCCTGCTTAGCCATTTTGCACTTCCTGTCGATATCATTTTTGAGACGTTTGTATTCCTTTTTGCCTGCTTCATTTACTGCATTTTTATATTTTCTCCTTTCATCAATTAAATTCAATATTTCTTCTGTTACCCAAGGATTTCTACTAGCCCTCGTCTTTTTACCTACTTGATCGTCTGCTGCCTTCACTACTTCATCCCCCACAGCTACCCATTCTTCTTCTACTGTATTTCTTTCCCCCATTCCTGTCAATTGTTCCCTTATGCTCTCCCTGAAACTCTGTACAACCTCTGGTTCTTTCAGTTTATCCAGGTCCCATCTCCTCAAATTCCCACCTTTTTGCAGTTTCTTCAGTTTCAACCTGCAGTTCATAACCAATAGATTGTGGTCAGAATCCACATCTGCCCCAGGAAATGTCTTACAATTTAAAACCTGGTTCCTAAATCTCTGTCTTACCATTATATAATCTATCTGATACCTTTTAGTATCTCCAGGATTCTTCCAGGTGTACAATCTTCTTTTATGGGATATCGTCTCAGTTATGTGACTAGATTTGTGATTTCCTGTCAGAGAGGTGACAGTTCGTAGTAATTGACGGAAAGTCATTGAGTAAAACAGAATTCATTTCTGGCGTTCCCCAAGGTAGTGTTATAGGCCCTTTACTGTTCCTTATCTATATAAACGATTTGGGAGACAATCTGAGCAGCCGTCTTCGGTTTTTTGCAGATGACGCTGTCGTTTATCGACTAATAAAGTCATCAGAAGATCAAAACAAACTGAAAAACGATTTAGAAAAATATCTGAATGGTGCGAAAAGTGGCAGTTGATCCTAAATAACGAAAAGTGTGAGGTCATCCACATGAGTGCTAAAAGGAACTCGTTAATCTTCGGTTACACGATAAATCAGTCTAATCTAAAAGACGTAAATTCAACTAAATACCTGGGTATTAGAATTACGAACAACTTAAATTGGAAAGAACACATAGAAAATGTTGTGGGGAAGGCTAACCAAACATTGCGTTTTATTGGCAGGACACTTAGAAAATGTAACAGACCTACTAAGGAGACTGCCTAGACTACGCTTGTTCGTCTTCTTTTACATTACTGCTGCTCGGTTTGGGGTCCTTACCAGATAGGACTGACGGAGTATATCGAAAAAGTTCAAAGAAAGGCAGCACTTTTGACCAACTTTCTCCTCTGAATGCGAAAATATTTTGTTGACACCGACCTATATAGGGTGGAACGATCACCACGATAAAATAAAGGAAATCAGAGCTCGTACGGAAAGATATAGGTGTTCATTCTTCCCGCGCGCTATACGAGATTGGAATAATAGAGAATTGTGAAGGTGTTTCGATGAACCCTCTGCCAGGCACTTAAATGTGATTTGCAGCGTATCCATGCAGATGTAGATGTAGATTTATACCTCACACACGAAAAGCGGAAAAACCTCATCCGCTAAGTAACAACACGTGCGAAAGTGCGTGGCAGACGTTTACTGAAGTGGATTGTGACGAAAAATACGGAGACGAGAGCTCAAAAACTCACCGCAGAACTGAAGCCGCGGTCGCGAGTCCTGTCAGCGCCAAAACAATACGAAGGAAGCTCCATAAGTAGGGAACTGCAGGGCGAGCTCGAATTACAAAATCACTCACCAGTGACGCAATTGCCCGTAACAGGAAAACGTCGTGCAAAAGCCATAAAACTTTGACTACAACAGAAGAAAGTTATTCGGTTTATGAGTCTTGTTTCACACATTTTTCCAACTTCTGGCCAAGTTTACCCTCCAAGAGAGAAACATGGCAGCCATACTGTGGTATTTTATAGGCCCCTTGGGTCGTATTACTGCCAAGGCTTATAATTTTGGGCGGTCAGTTCCATCTCATGGTACAGTATATGTTCCGCAATTATGGTGCTCTGTCCCAAAACAACAGGGCTCCTGTTCACACAGCTTGCATCGTGAGGATTGGTTGTGTAAGCACAATGATGAATATTATCTCTCCTGGATACCACAGTCTCCAGGTCTCAGTGTCATTCATGGAGACCAACTCAGATTTGTAGAAGAAAGCAGGCTATAAATACCTCAATACGAGGATTAAAACATCGAAAAGTCTTGTGCGATGTAAGTAGTTACTGATTCCGCCGGCTGGTGTGGCCGAGCGGTTCTAGGCCCTACAGTCTGGAACCGCACGACCGCTACGGTCGCAGGTTCGAATCCTGCCTTGGGCATAGATGTGTGTGATGTCCTTAGGTTACTTAGGTTTAAATAGTTTCAAGTTCTAGGGGACTGAGGACCTCAGAAGTTAAGTCCCATAGTGCTCAGAGCCATTTGAACCATTGGGTTACTGATTCCAATTGTTTTCGTACTTCCTTTCTAGTAGGTCACGGTACGTCTTTTTCCCTTATTTTCAGTGGAGTGTATAAGATTTGCAGACGGCATAGTTGTGGTGGCAGAGAGTGCAAGAAAGATGGAACAAATGTTAGATGATCTAAACACAAAATTAGAAGCATATGGAATGAAGATTAACAAGAAGAAATCTGCAGGAAAGAGGAGAAAATGCCGTATGAAAATAGAGGGGGGGGGGGGGGGGGAATAGAGCAAGTGAATAACTTCAATTACTTGGGATGTGTAATAATGGATGATACGTATTGCTCAACAGAAATTAGGAAAAGAATTGCAATGGCAAAAGAAGGATTCAAGAGGAAACAAACATTACTTTGTGGACCACTAAACAAAGATCTGAGGAAAAGACTTGCCAAATGTAACATCTGGAGCGTTGCCTTATATGGTGCGGAGACCCGGACATTGAGGAAGGTAGATGAAAGAAGATTGGGGGCACTAGAGATGTGGATATGGAGAAGAATGGAAAAAGTGAAATGGGAAGACCGAGTAAGGAATGAAGAAGTATTAAGAAGAGTTGAAGAAGGAAGAAACATGCTGAAAGTTATCAGAAAGAGAAAACCCGTAACTGGATTGGACATTGTTTGAGGAGGGACTGCTTGTTGAAGGAAGGAATAGAAGGAATGGTGGAGGGAAAAAGGGGAAGAGAAAAAAGAAGATATCAAATGCTGGGCAATATAAAAGGGGACAAATATTCAGAAATGAAAAGAGTGGGTATGGACAGACAAAAGTGGAAGAAGAGGCTTAACCCATGACAAGACATGCCGTAAGGCAGACTACCACACTACTACTCAGCGTGAATCGTTTATTCTCCTCTACTCAAGCCCAGGAATTCAGCTGATTGCATACGTTGCATTTTTTACTCCAGTCTTACAATGTTGTAGATTGTCGTGACAGGGTCTTATTTCACATTTATACATTTATCTTATGACCTCTTTGTGAGAATATGTGTGCTGAAAAACTGTAAACACATCCTGTACATACCAAATACACCTCTTTAGGGGGTCCCAGTACGGGAAGAATACGATACCTAGAAGCGACACTTGGCACTATGACCATACAGGCAGAAAAGTAGTTATTCCTGGGACTTCAGACGTGTATTGGAGGCACTAGAAGTATTCAGAGGACACACAACACAGTAGTGTGGAATACAGCCTTTTCTGCGAACTTTCTGATGTGTGTGGAGGTCTCCGCCACATCCATTTGAGAGGTCTGATTGAAAGCAAGCTCTGTAATAGCGCTCACACAAGACTTGTGAAGCGTTGGGCAGTACGAGTCGCGCATATGTTCACGCACACGCTGATGCTTATTGACGATCTGTCTTTTTGTCGGATCGGCGGATCTGCATCTGCTTAATCACTCTTGACACAGCTTTTGTCCTCGTGTACCGTCGTCTTGTTTTATTTCGGAAATCCACTCTTGTGTACGGCTGAGGAACGCAAACAAGCCACTGTTGACACGCTACGCGGAAGAATGGCGCGCCGTAATCGAACGTAAATATCGACGAAATGACTCGGCATACATGCCATTGGGGTAACGGCTTCCCAGCACTCAGATCGCAGCATCCGAATTAACAGCTTTGCTAACTCTCTTTTATTTTTCTGTACATTCCGTGCGATTTAACGGGACTTGATGCGTAACGAATACCTTTTTTGAGATGGATAAATTTGTTTTTCGAATCCGGAAGCGCAAGTAAGTAATAATATATCAAGATACAGATAATAATCATCCACCAATATAATTGTGCTTATATAGTTATAATAGTGATAATAATAATAATTATTATTATTAATATTATTATTTTTATAATAATATATTTCAAACTTGGTTTTGTCAGTATGTACACTGGTGTACAAAACTTAAGGACGAACGTAACTTTTGCATGTCGTGACACTGCTGCATAACATAGGTCGATGAAACTTGGACCAGTTGAGACTCATATTCCTCAAGAAAAACTTAATTCCATCACATCAGTAGATCATCTCCATTACGTACAAAGCTGAGACGCTATCCTAGTACCCGAGACGCTCGGCAATACTTACGTTTTAAGAAGGAGAAAATGGCTTGAAGGCGTGAGTGGAAGTTCGTTTTTGGGAGGGCATTCGACTAGGTTAGTCCGTGCGTCTGTGTTAGCTATATTGCTACCTAATGGCTAGTACATCTGTCTTGTGAGCAGTAGATCTGGGTTCAAGTCCCAGCAGTGTTACAAATTTTAATTCATTTCTTCGAGTTATATCTTGTCTCAATGAAAATCTAATTTCATCAGATCGCTACTATACACAGGGGTCCAAAAAATGTATCCACTGTTTAAAAGTCGATAACTTGCAAACTAATTGACGGAGTTGTCTCATTTTAGGTGAAGGTGTAGCTTAAAGTCCAACTTAGAGATATCACTGGGTTTTCGAAATGGTCACCATTAACATCCACACACAAAAGATGCCGCCGAACTGCAGCACGAACTACTGACTGCAACGGGTTCAGTTGGGTAATTGCACATGAATGTACGATGGATTCTCCAAGTTCATCCAATGTGCGTGGCTTTTGTCGATAAACGACGACCTTTAGTCCAGAGGGGTAGTGGACACTCCACAGCACCTCTACGGCGTATCCATCTTCCTGGTAGATTTTCGTCGAGATACACCCTAACACGATTTTGGTAATGGGCTGGGGCACCTTCTTGTTGAAAGTAAACTCTTCCGTCTCCAGACAAGTCTCAGATGGCAGATAAAATGGATATCTGAAGCTTCTGAAGGTACACCTCAGCGGTAACTGTGCCGCCAAAGAAGAATGGCCCAATTAAGCCCTGATAAGACAACCCACAATACACATTTACTCCTGGCAAATTCACGGCTTTGTCTATATGGACGTTCGGATTTTCGGCGGCCCAGTAGATGCAATTGTGGCGATTTACTGAACCACTGAATTTGAACTGTGCTTCATCAGACGAGACAATCATCTCTGCAAACTCTTCATCGTTGCGCACCATGTTAGTAAACCACTCGCAGTACTCCATTCTACGATCTGGGTCGTCCTCGTTCCTTGCGTGTAGCAATCGTGGGATGTAGCTCTTCCACTTTGCTGCCTTCAAAATTCGCCGAACACTTGAGTGACTCACTCCAGTTTCACGGGCACACTGTCTCACAGACTTCTGTGGTGAGCGAGTGAATTGTAACACACGACGGGAGTTAGCTGGACTTGTTACTGTTACAGGTCGTCCAGATCGTTGTTTGTGTACATCTTTAACACAGCCTTCGGCTTCAAATTTGTCTCGAACGGGACGAATCGTTAAACGTGTCGGTGGCTCTGTTTGATAGTCATTTTGCCACTGCCATTGAACCAGATTAATGTTTTCGTACTTAAAATACCACTTCAAAACTGACTTCCTTTCATCGAATGTAAGCCTTGCGCCAGCCATGTTTACTCGAGTAACTAGGTGCAACTAAGAACAAAATACTGGCTATCTGGCGACTGTCATCTGACAAAACAAAACAACGCAATACAACGCTTGTGTGGCGATTGCCGGAACTACAAACTACTACACTACCAAAGATGACACAACTCCGTCAATTAGTTTGCCAGTTATGGACTTTTAAACAGTGGATACATTTTTTTGGACCCCTCTGTACTGTAAGACAGAAAGTAACTGAAAGAAATATGCCACGAGGAGAACAGAAACGACACTTTTATTGAAGACCAACAATCACACTGAAGTCTCCGCGATTCATAATAGCTCCGTGGACATTGAAAAAGGAGTAAGAACACGTTCCTTAATAGGGTGTGTCATCGCCATGGACGGCACTGCAGGCTCTACAACGTTCTCCCCTGTTGGCCAGTGTTGATAGGGAGTTCTTGTGGTAAGGCGTTACATTCCTCCACCAGCGGGGCCAACATCTGCTGGATGGTCGCTGGTGCATATGGACGTCCTGAAATACGACTCCACAAATCGCCGAATATCCTCTCGTTCCAAGGGCTCCTCCAGATGCGGTCGCGCATTGTCATCCATAGGAACGAAGTAGGAGCAAAATGCGCCATTGAAAATAGGCACAAGGGAAAAATACACTACTGGCCAGTAAAATTGCTACACCACGAAGATGACGTGCTATAGACGCGAAATTTAACCGACAGGAAGATGATGCTGTGATATGCAAATGATTACCTTATCAGAGCATTCACACAAGGTTGGCGCCGGTGGCGACACCTACAGCGTGCTCACATGAGGACAGTTTCCAACCGATTTCTCATACACAAACAGCAGTTGACCGACGCTACCTGGTGAAACGTTGTTGTGATGCCTCGTATAAGGAGGATAAATGCGTACCATCACGTTTCCGGATTGTAGCCTATCGCGATTGCGGTTTATCGTATCGCGACATTGCTGCTCGCGTTGGTCGAGATCCAATGACTGTTAGCAGAATATAGAATCGGTAGGTTCAGGAGGGTAATGCGGAACGCCGTGCTGGATCAAAACAGCCTCGTATCACTAGCGGTCGAGATGACAGGCACCTTATCTGCATGACTGTAACGGATCGTGCAGCCACGCCTCGATCCCTGAGTCAACAGATGGGGACGTTTGCAAGACGACAACCATCTGCACGAACAATTCGACGATGTTTGCAGCAGCATGGACTATCAGCTCGGAGACCGTGGCTGCGGTTACCCTTGACGCTGCATCACAGATGGGAGCGCCTGCGATAGTGTACCCAACGACGAACGTGAGTGCACGAATGGCAAAACGTCATTTTTTCGGATGAATCCAGGTTCTGTTTCCAGCATCATGATGGTCGCAACCTTGTTCGCCGACATCGCGATAAACGCACATTGGAAGCGTGTATTCGTCATCGCCATACTGGCGTATCATGCGGCATGATGGCATGGGGTGCCATTGGTTACACGTCTCGGTCACCTGTTGTTCACATTGACGGCACTTTGAACAGTGAGCGTTACATTTCACATGTGTTACGACCCGTGGCTCTACCCTTCATTCGATCCCTGCGAAACCCTACATTTCAGCAGGATAATGCACGACCGCATACTGCAGGTCCTGTACGGCCCTTTCTGGATACAGAAAATGTTCGACTGCTGCCCTGGCCAGCACATTCTCCAGATCTCTCACCAATTGAAAACGTCTGGTCAATGGTGGCCGAGCAACTGGCTCGTCATAATACGCCAGTCACCACTGTTGATGAACTGTGGTATCGTGTTGAAGCTGCATGGGCAGCTGTACCTGTACACGCCATCACGCCATCTAAGTTCTGTTTGACTCAATGCCCAGGCGATATTACGGCCAGAGATGGTTGTTCTGGGTACTGATTTCTCAGGATCTATGCACCCAAATTGCGTGAAAATGTAATCACATGTCAGTTCTAGTATAACATATTTGTCCATGAATACCTGTTTATCATCTGCATTTCTTCTTGGTGTAGCAATTTTAATGCCCAGTAGTGTATTGTCCTGTGAATGTAACGTGTTCAAAGATATGGAGGCCGGTACGCCCATGCGACATTATGCCTCCCCGGACCATAACACTGCGTCCACCAAGACGATCGCGTTCCACAGTGTTCCTGAGACAATTACGTGTTATTACTTCTCCTCATATGAGGCTACGCCCAACACTGTCGAAAATGATCCTTTTGGTAGCCCAGGTGTTATGCTGTGGGGAGGCATAACGTTGCTTAGGCGTATGACCACCTAATATGAACACAATAGTCACCGGTCAAAATTATTGTGATAGTATACTCCTTCCCCAGGTACGTCTTTTCAGGGGTCCATTCTGTTCAGACTCCATGAGCAGCCTGCAGTCTATCGACCGATTCTACTCTCGTCACCCTTTGGTCTCCGCTATCCATGACATTCTGTCTGCCCCCTCGAGCGTGCCGCCTGTTCAGCCGTCTTTCTTTGGGTCCCATGTCACGTGGGCATTCCAGGGAATGAATTGGCTGACCATTTGGCCAGAGAAGCAGATACTTACCCCCTCCATCCTCCCCATTTCCTTTCATGATTCCAGCTGCGCCTTCCGCTTTGGCTGAGCGGTTCTAGGCGCTTCAATCTGGAACCGCGCGACCGCTACATTCGCAGGTTCGAATCCTGCCTCGGGAATGGATATGTATAATGTCCTCAGGTTAGTTAGGTTTAAGTAGTTCTAAGTTCTAGGGGACTGATGACCTCAGATGTTAAGTCCCGTAGTGCTCAGAGCCACTTGAACCATTTTTGGTTCCAGCTGCGGATATCTGGGTCTACGTCAAATCTGTCTTTGCCCAAATGTGGAATACCATCTGGAGCGCTACTGCTCGTAGTAATAAACTCCGCACAATCAAGGAGTCAACTGCAGTTTGGCGCTCTTCCTTCCGTTCCTCTAGAAAGGAGTCCACTGTTTTATGCTGTTTACGCACTGGTCATACCCGGCTCACCCATTGTTTCCTCCTACATAACGATCCACCTCTGCGATGTGGTTGTGGAGCCAGACTGACGATATCTCATATAATTGTGGAATCTCCGCTTATTTCGACCCTTCGTGTTAAGTATAGTCTTCCCGGTTCCTTAGATTTAATATTAGCAGACGATCCACGGATGGTCAAAACGGTCCTCAGTTTCCTCCGTGAAAGTGGTTTTCATTTCCAGATATAAGGTTCTATTTTAATCTTGGACCAGGGGCGAGTTGGTTGTTGTTGGGACTTCTTTTACAGTCTTCTCGGTCAATGACCCCATGACCGCTCCGCTTTTTTTCCAGTTTTTAGATTTTCTCTCACATTGTATGCCTCTACTGTGTGTGTTTAAAGTTCATTATTTTATAATTTGACTCCCATGACTGGATCCGTCCACTTGTAGCAGACCCTCTTTCTTCTGTGACTCACTTCGGAATCGAAGGGACTCCATTAAATCCATCGAGAATACACCATTCCATCTCCCAAATGTTTCCCGTTCAGTTTGGTTGTATTTTAAGTTTTTAGGATGTGATGAAATTCAGTGAGGCTCTGCATGGTGTTTGGTTTAAGCAGACTCCATATTACGTTAAGAAATCAAATGGTTCAAATGGCTCTGACCACTATGGGACTTAGCATCTGAGGTCATCCGTCCCCTAGACTTAGAACTACATAAACCTAACTAATCTAAGGACATCACACACATCCATGCACGAGGCAGGATTCGAACCTGCGACCGTAGCAGCAGTGCGGTTCCGGACTGAAGTGCCTAGAACCGCTCGGCTACAGCGGCCGGCCTTAAGCAATCGTCATCAACTATTAGATATGAATAAAATTCTTCTCGCGTACCTGGCATCGCTCCAGAAATGCACGGAAATTCTTTGTGTTTCGCTGTCATTGAACATGTGTTCGTCTAGCAAGTGGTTTCTCATGATTCAAATTTTTCTTAGTAGTCCAGTGCGATGTTGTCCGGAGCAACTGAGGAAATGTAGAAAGTTTAGTTACTGTTAATGATCGATTTTAGGCATCTTTTTTTTATTTACATACTTTACGTCAGATTAGGTGGTAATACAGATGAACTGATCGATGGAAGACAAATTTCCGTCTTGCAGGTGGATTGATAACCAATAAAAAGTCGAAATTTCACATTTTTGTCACACATACGATGTAAATCTCGGTAAATCAAACGATTTTATTTAATGGTTTAATCCAGTACGTGCATTAGGAGACTTCACGTTTGATCAGATAATCGACTGGTAATTGCATGATTTCGTGGATGACTGTTTGGATGCAAGTCAATAAACGTCCGTAGAAGTTTGTGTTTATATTATCGTATACATACCAAGAGAAAGAATGTTCATTCTGGATGCAAGCTATGCGCCAGCGTTTATTAAATTTAGCTATGTATGTTAACACGATATTGGAACCGAGCTACATTAGAAGTAAGGTTTTCCAATAACGGTAATACGGTATATCCTCCTCCCATTCTTTCCCGTCCAACCCCCTCCCCCCCTCTCCCCTGCCGTGCCCCATGTCTCTCTCTCTCTCTCTCTCTCTCTCTCTCTCTCTCTCTCTGTGTCAGTTCGACCAGTTGCGCGCTAATTGCAGCATTCCGTACCAAACTCTCCACCAATCCGAGCCAATTGCGGAAAGCCCAAAACAGAATTCGTTCAACTGCACAAACTTGAATACGTGTAACAGGTTCCAAATGTTGCTTTGATATACGATAAAGAGTGACTCAGAGTTTTCACGTCCGAAAACTGCACCAGTCTGTGCAGGAGACAACTGTCGGTTACAGATAAAACAGTTTGAGACGGCGGTGACTTATCCGCTGACTATACAAAACAAGAAAATTAATCAGACCCATTTCTTAGTCTGAATTTTTCTCTCCGTAAATCGAGAAATGATGATAGGAATAGGGTCTTCATTTTTTTCCGAGTTGTCTCTTACTTGAAGCGCACAAGGAATCAGTCGCCGATCGCCTGTAAAAACTCGTCTTTGCAGAAAACACTTCATGTGTTTCCAACTAAATTTGAGAGAATTCTTATTCTTCGTCATCGTCGTCGTCTTCTTCTTCTTCTTCCTTCCTTGCTTCCTTCTCCTTACTCGTTACTTACACGAGTTTTGGCAATGTTAGTGACAGCTGGCCAGCGTTTTACTTCCTGGTGCAATAAATTTGACACAAAACATTCAGTTTTCTGCATTTGACGCCTCGTCACTGGACCAGAGGCTGCGTACATCACAGACTTCCGGCTTACTACTGCTGGTTGTCAAGGACGGTTGCCCAGTTTAGATAGCGACCATTATGACGGTCAGCTGGCGACAGCTGACTCTATGACGCAAGCGGATGTCCTTTCACGCCGAGACATTTGCTTATGCAGATTGCACGCGTTCGGCGCTCTGCAAATAAACCAGCACAAGGACGAGCACGCTCTAAAACTTCCATTGGCTTACATCGCACGAATGTGATAATAGAAAGCCACGCTGGTATGTTTGGACAATGATCTGACACCAACTGTATTACCTCGCCATTTGGCTTGCAGTTAATGAGCTGAATGGACGTCTCGTAATAAAATAATGGTTGTTGGTTACAATCTTACAATACGTAACTTACAAAATTACTTAGCTTCTAAAACTGCGGGAAAAGCAAAAAAAGAGTGATCAAATAAATGAGGAAGGACTGTGATGGTCACACACCTCTAGATTGTAGACTACGTGCAATATGCAATGTATAGATGAGTCATTACACATTGCGTTTCTCTGTAGATAAAATATTTAATTAATATTACGCCATTCTCGGTGTGGGAAGCCGTGTGTTTGAAGGAAGTTCTTAATTAGCGCGTCTGTTGAGTCACCACCGCATGAGCTTCTGTTGACTTAGCAAAGCCCTACGTAATGAGCCGCCGAGATTCATTAAAATGTTCGGAGCGAGCTGCCCCATTCAGAATCCCTCATGAGCCTGGCAGGTAATGGAGGCACAGTTTTAGATTACCAGCACAATTGTTACCGCAGCCCACGGCTGACGTATGCCGCCAGTTTCGCCCCGTTTGTTCACGCGCTGTTACTCCATTCTTCCCAAAACAATACCATCATTACTGACGAGAGGGCCATTCATTATATTAAATAACAGAAAGCGACGACGTTCATCAGTACTTTCCTTCAAGAGAGAGTAGAAACAGATGTTCGACGAGGTATATTTTTAAAGAATTGAGCATAAATTCCAACGGCGTTAGTCGAAAAGACTTTATCTTATCTAACAATATCAATTTAGTAGTATATTGGAAATATGTTAAGGCATTTTGATATTTGACTATACCGCGAAGAATAAAAAGCTGTTACGGTGTCTTGCGGCTTCCATCTTGACGTCTGCCTACATCGTATATGATCACTGCAGTCCACACTTTATTGTTAGGCAGAGGTGTCTTCTTCTTCTGCTGCTGCTGCATATCTACTAATGGATCACATTTACCCAGTCTTCTCTATCTCTTCCTGTATGGATCAAGTGACCCACATTTATTATTCCTGTCAACTGTCTGACGTCACGTAGCCATGAATCCTCCTCCTACCAATTCCTCTCTTGACTTCAACCTTCCTCTCGATTATCGCATGAAGTAAGTGATACCTTTCATTACGTATCACATGATCTAAGTCAGCTGTTTTCTTACGTTTGAGCGTGGTTACCAGTTTTCGGTCTCTTTTTACTGTTCCCAAGGTCTCTTCATTTGTTTCACTTGCTGTTCATGGAATTTTAAGGATTCTTACAAATAACCATATCTCGAAAGATTACATCTTGTTGACAGTGTTTACTTTTAGCGTCCAAATTTCCACGACATACAGAAGTACTGACCATACATAGCTCCTTATAAATCTAAATCTGCGATTAAGATCAAAGTTAGTGCTTGTAAACACATTGTTAAATTTCATTAAGGGGGGTAGGACGTCAAACGGGCCGACTTGGAGCAGGGGAGGCATCTCAGAACATTTTAATTTCCAGTGTCTATACTTTTACAAATAAATTCATAAAACTTTGTCAGCATCACCAGGAAGGATTCAGGATTCACACTCATTGCAGTAGAAGTTCGAAAACATAACAAAATAAATTTTTTTACGTGCGAAATTTCATCATTTTTTCGCTTACTAATGGCTGCATTTGTTGCTATAGGTACTCTTTTCTTCGTAAGTTAGAGAGATTCTTCGATGAATTTTGCACAGCATACATACCATACTTACAGGTGTATGAAACTCTAGAATTTATTTAATTTATGAAAAAACGAATGAACTGTTATATTTTAAACTTCATGTTTAGAAAAAACACAAATTTTATAGTTAATTACCTCAATTTTTACCACAGTTTTTAATAGATTTGGAAAATTCTAGAGTTTCATACACCTTTAAGTATGGTTTGTATGCTGTGCAAAATTAATCGAAGAATCTCTCTTACCTATGAAAAAATGGGTACCTATAGCAACAAATGCTGCCATTAGTAAGTGAAAAAAATGATGAAACTTCACACGTAAAAAAATTACTTCGTTATGTTTTAGAACTTCTACTGCTATGAGTGTAAATTCTGAATCCTTCCTGGTCATGCTGACAAAGTTATATGAATTTATTTGTAAAAGTATAGACAGCGGGAACTGAACTGTCCTGTGGTGCCTCTCCTGCTCCAAGTCGGCCCGTTTGACATCCTACCCCTCTTAATGTACTACGGGCTTTCTCTATTCTACATCTGATTTCCATATAGCAAGAACAATTTTCGCATAACCACACCCCTAAGTAGTTAATTCTATTTTCCATTTCTGTGGGTTTATTGTTATGCACTAGTTCTACATTTTGATGACCCTTTGAATTGTGAGTGACTATCATGAATTTTTGTCTTTTGGGTGTTGATACTGAGGCCTATATTCCTACTGTGTTTTCCCACTGCAGTAAGAAGGTCTTGTAGGTCGTTCATGTGTGAATTCATACACATTTGAACATTTGAAGGAAATGCGTGGTGATTGTGTTAGGTGGGCTGCATTCATTAAGGTGCAGCCTCTCAGCGGGCAATCCTACTTTGCAGGCGACATCGTTGTTTTAGGCACCTTTACTTGCTCAAAGTAGGCTCACAATTGAAAAGAGCGTCTTGAGAGACATTGCCCAAAACGTCTGCGAAAAGTCTTGTCGGATTTCCAAGGTGGTTTCCATTTCGCGACCGATCGTTCCTCACTTTCCGAATAGCCCTCGTATATGTAGTGAACGCAAACAACCACTACTGATAGTGCAGATCTGCCCCAAAAAAGTCTAAATAAAGATATTCGAAAGAATTTGTGTTTTGCAAAACCAGGCGTAAAATTCGTGGAAAAAATTGGTTAATTGTTTTTTCCTGTTATACACATTCCGTTCCCCCGGAAGTTTTAAAAAGCGTGGACGCTTTCGTCTTGCGACAAAGGTTAAGCATCCGCCACGACTTGCACGCTACTGCGTGAAGACTGGTTTCGTGGTGTAAACGCGTTCCGTGAAGCCTTTCTGTAGTAACGAGGTGTCCCGCTGTGAGTTGTGAACCAGGGGATGAGAGGGGGGAGAGGGTGGAGGGGCATGCCCGCGATTGAAAACGACCTCCCCTAATGAAGGCGGCCGCTCCCCCACAATGCACATTCGCCCCCGCATCGATGTCTGCACGGCAATCTGGCACCACTCTGTTCGTGCAGGTATCTCTACGTCACGGCGTCGCGTCTGATACTGACGTATTGGTAACCACACTGGTACGATGTGAAGCAAAGCTCAGTCAGTAGACAGTCAACACATTATAGAAAGAAACATTAGGGAACAGTATCCTTCACACCAAAGAATTTATTTCACCACTTCAGATAAAAGGATATAATATACTCGAAACTTTAATAAATATCTCAACTCTGCGTGTTCTTTAGCAATACTTTTTTTATTTACAAAACGAAATTTTGTGGCGCGAAAAATGCTATAAAGACGTACTATACAAGCCAAAAGTTACCATTTTACCGCTTTGCATCTGCTTCGGGAACAATGTCACTAAAAATAACAGTGATCTGCTTTGGATTTTCGTTTTATTCGACCAATCGCCTTATTTATATGCGAGGGGTGTTCAATAAGTAATACAACACTTTTTTCAACATAATCTCCGTTCAATTCGACGGTCTTACGCTTCCTTACTGGAACGGCCTGTATGCCCTCATGGTACCACTCTACTGGTCAACGTCGGAGCCAACGTCTAGCTGCATCAATAATCTTCTCATCATCCACGTACAGCTTTCCTTGGAGTGCATTCTTCATTGAGCCAAACATGTGGTAGTCGGAAATTGTAAATTCCGGGCTCCAGTAAGGGTGAGGAAGAGCTGTCCAATGAAAGTTTGGGAGTGTGTGACCACTACCGGCAGAGGCATCCAGTTGTACGTCGAGGTGTTTGACTATAACACGTCGATCACGTCGAATGAGTGTCCGCACGTTCCAACATTGCCGGAGTCATAGCTGTGTGCGGCCGGCCGGTACAAGGGAGCTGGGAGCGAAGTCCCTACAACAGAACGATAGACAGTAAATAGCATAGTGTTGGTAAGTGGTATTTGTTGTTACTGTGGAATCCAATATCTTAGCTGCATCCGAAACATACAGTAAGCACGATATGAGAATCGAAAAATGAATAACAAATAAGACGAAGAAGGTTATTACTAAGACTTGGCATGGTGAAATCGCGGGGAATGTAAATTAGATTAGTTGTTGTCGTACAGTTCATTGATACAAATCAGAACCGCAATCGCTCTTAATCATTCTCGTACTGCAAGTGCATTTTTTTTTCTTTCGCTAAAATCGCTCTATGAATGTTTTTGTGAGTTCCCACAGTGAAATTTCAGTCAGGAGCGATTTGTGCGTTTATTTGGAATTTCTGGGGGCTTAAATCTGTGTGTTGAAGCGGGACTCAAACTTTATTTTTAAGTTTATTAGACTTTGTGAAATAAATCACCAAGTAAATTTAAAATTTACTTCTTCATTTGTGTGGATATATTCTCCATATTTGCTTCAAAATTATTGAAGGTATTTAAAATCCGTCGTTGCAGCTACAACAAAATGTGTATTTCTGTCACTAAACGCGATTTGTTTTATTTAAAAACCT
The DNA here is from genome assembly GCF_021461395.2 of Schistocerca americana. NCBI lineage: Eukaryota > Metazoa > Arthropoda > Insecta > Orthoptera > Acrididae > Schistocerca > Schistocerca americana. The sequence continues at coordinate 27,953,588 of NC_060123.1, forward strand.
CTAGCCAGAAAGTTATAAACAGTAGAAGTATAATGCTGTGGTCTGTTTCACATGGAGGAATGCATAGTTCTCTAAATCAGAGTGAGTTTAGGCCGGAATCAACAGTGATAAACAAAGAAATAGCTTAAAAACGTGCTCAAAAAAGTACAAACCTGCTGATGAGAGCAAAAATCAAGCGTTAAACCCTCTAATAAAATCAACATCTTCTGTAACGAACTGTTTTTCGATCTAGAAAGCAAACCATTTTGTAAATATCTTTCAATTCAGACTACCGCTGATGTTTTCGTGTTAAAAACACGAATGTTTTTGTAGTTGTAAAGACTGAATTAAATTGCCTTCAGTAATTAAGACTTACTCCTTATTTGCTTGCATTTATAATTTAATTAGTCTGTAGTTAAAGTTTAACTTCGGATCACACAAGGTTCAATATATTAATATTCATGCTAATACAGTAAATTTTCATTATTACAGTAAATAAATAACTTGTAATCGGTTCTATGAGCTGTTGCCTGAATCCTTTTGAAATTGAAAAGAATGGTTAACAATAATGCAAATCCATTCAGTACGCTATTTTTTCCTTGAAGTCAGTACCTTTCACTCGTGTGGAAGGTACGCAGCAACACTGACTCATTTATCAACAAAATCATACATACTTATTTTCTGTACTGTTCTTACGTACTTGATTTATTATTCGTTTCAAAAAAATGGTTCAAATGGCTCTGAGCACTATGGGACTTAACATCTGTGGTCATCAGTCCCCTAGAACTTAGAACTACTTAAACCTAAGTAACCTAAGGACATCACACACATCCATGCCCGAGGCAGGATCCGAACCTGCGACTGTAGCAGTCGCGCGGTTCCGGACTGCGCGCCTAGAACCGCTAGACCACCGCGGCCGGCTATTGTTCGTTTACAGCCTGAAATTCTTAGGAACTGGCCTGTTGCTCGGGAATTTTAAACGCCTGATGCGCGACAGCCCGCTCTGCACAACAGTTATTGCGGTTGCCTATACTGGAGGGATTTGCCTCACATGGTTGCGTGAAGCGGTGGAACTTGCTAGCGACCGAATAGTCCATTAGCTTTTGAACAAGGTACTCTTTCTACGAACCACGAAACTTCACATTACAGTTAAAGTCGTAAGTTTATGGTTCACATGAATGGAGGATGAAAGCAACGTTGTAACATATACCTAAATAAAAACCGACATTATACAATATTTTAAAAAACCTACATAAATATTATTTCGTCAGTGTTTGACTACATTCGTTGAAATAATCTAAGTTGCTTTGCAAGTTGCTATACAACACTAAATTTTAGTAGGATTAAGAAAAGTCCGAAATCAAATATTAGCATGATTTCTCAATGTATCGAAGCACACACATCGTTCCTCAACAAATTGTGGCCATTGTCAACGCAAGTATCAGTGTTACACGATATTAGCGCGAGGTTTCCTTGGGTGTTACTAGATTTCCTTTGGTTTGTATCTGAAGCTGTATTCAAGCATAGTACTAAATCAGCACAAATATTATAACTTCATTCTAGATTGTAAACATAAATTTTGGGAGAAAAACAGTAAATTTCACATTAATCTGCACTCAGTCATTTAAAATAAACGCGACTCTGATCTGCAGTTGGAGGGAATAAATTACACGCAACACGTTCTTCATAAAATTATTTGCGTGTGATATTGACAGGACTACATTGGCAGAACAAACACAAACATTGCGTTCGAGCGCCAGTCTATCTACCGTGACACCAGTTCAGCGCAAAACCGATAACGAAAATAGGGGTTCCTGTTAATATAATAATCTCATATATATTGAAATTACATCCCTACTTTGTGTTAATGTTCTAACACCGACGTTTCTGCACCTTTCGTGTAGTGCATGCGCATTATCCTTGGTTGCGTTCAGCATTGGCTACAGCTGTGCGATGGCATTAAGTATGTAGTGGTGTCAGGGACGGTTGTTCGGTTAGATAACTCTGTCACCGCCTAAGAGTCTCAAATTGTTGCTGATATGTACTGTAATATCGAAGATGAACTTTAACGTATAACAGATAATATGAAAGATTCTCGAACGAAAGATTCTCAAACGGATTTTTCATATTCTCAGCGATCTGTATGCATGGTACGGTGAACGTTGTCACAACAAATAAGACGATATATACGAACAAATACCTTCACTCGCCTTGTCAGTGATATCGTTTGCCTGCTGTACACTTTTGGCAACGTTTATAAAGCTGCTGAAATTAGTCAGAAAAGAGTTCTATTGCATATGTAAACGAGGGGACTTCAGAAACGAATTTACAGATTATAATGGCAGACCACGTATCTTTTTGAAAACTGCACTACACCTCAGAGACAAATACATGACGCTGTTCGTCAACATAGTCACCAAGTATCTGTAAACATCGGTCGGAACGTGCTACATACCGTTCAATTCCTCGACGATAGTAAAGATCCTGATGGTGTTAAGTGGTCGTTGTTGTTCTGTGAAGTCCATTGTGGCAGCCACATCCAAATCATTACATATACGAGTAAGTGCAATATGAGAGCTGGTCACGGAACCATCCGAGAACCACTATGTGGCTCGTCGTTGAAAAATCTCTCCCCCGCAGGCTTACCGAAAGGGTGGAAATAACGTGGTGTAAGGGCTGGACTTGCCGATCAGCATCACACACGTCTGTGCGGCGTTATTCATATTGTTGATACCATTTCACAACGGCAGGACGCAAATTTGCATATGGTCCACATACCACCAAAATTTCACGGTGAATATGTGTGCAATTTAGGCGTTTTGCCCACTAGACTCGTACTGTCCCGTGTACTTCAATCTTTGTAATACGTTTCCTGTTGCCGCGCCATTTCGCTCACACACTGGGATGCCCCTGTTATCTGTAACTACCCATAAAATGGGGCGGATAGAAATAGGTTTCAGTTTTAAAAAAAGAAAATGATCTTAAATCCAAATTGTTGTTGCGGTCTTCAGTCCTGAGACTGGTTTGATGCACCTCTCCATGCTACTCTATCCTGTGCAAGCTTCTTCATCTGCCAGTACCTACTGCAGCCTACATCCTTCTGAATCTGCTTAGTGTATTCATCTCTTAGTCTCCCTTTACGATTTTTACCCTCCACGCTGCCCTCCAATACTAAATTGCTGATCCCTTCATGCCTCAGAACATCTCCTACCAACTGATCCCTTCTTCTAGTCAAGTTGTGCCACAAACTCCTGTTCTCCCCAAATCTATTCAGTACCTCTTCATTAGTTATGTGATCTGCTGATCTAATCTTCAGCATTCTTCTGTAGCACCACATTTCGAAAGCTTCTATTCTCTTCTTGTCTAAACTAGTTATCGTCCACGTTTCACTTCCATACATGGCTACATTCCATACAAATACTTTCAGGAACGAGTTCCTAACACTTAAATCAATACTCGATGTTAACAAATTTCTCTTCTTCAGAAACGCTTTCCTTGCCATTGCCAGTCTACATTTTATATCCTCTCTACTTCGACCATCATCCGTTATTTTGCTCCCCAAATAGCAAAACTCCTTTACTACTTTAAGTGTCACATTTCCTAATCTAATTCCCTCAGCATCACCCGATTTAATTCGACTACATTCCATTATCCTCGTTTTGCTTTTGTTGATGTTCATCTTATACCCTCCTTTCAAGACACTGTCCATTCCATTCAACTGCTCTTCCAAGTCCTTTACTGCCTCTGACAGAATTACAATGTCATCGGTGAACTTCAAAGTTTTTATTTCTTCTCCATGGATTTTAATACCTACTCCGAACTTTTCTTTTGTTTCCTTTACTGCTTGCTCAATATTCAGATTGAATAGCATCGGGAAGAGGCTACAACCCTGTCTCACTCCCTTCCCAACCACTGCTTCCCTTTCATGTCCCTCGACTCTTATAACTGCCATCTGGTTTCTATATAAATTGTAAATAGCCTTTCGGTCCCTGTATTTTACCCCTGCCACCTTCAGAATTTGAAAGAGAGTATTCCAGTCAACATTGTCAAAAGCATTCTCTAAGTCTACAAATGCTAGAAACGTAGGTTTGCCTTTCCTTAATCTTTCTTCTAAGATAAGTCGTAAGGTCAGTATTGCCTCACGTCTTCCAACATTTCTACGGAACCCAAACTGATCTTCCCCGTAATCGGCTTCTACCAGTTTTTCCATTCGTCTGTAAAGAATTCGCGTTAGAAAGAATTCCAAATTATAAGACTTTATAAGGGTGTGCCTAACATTAGACTTATAGTTAGATTTGGGACCTACCCCATGCTTTTATAACATAAAAAAAACCTTGGCGCGTCGTTTTATCCTGCAACGAATGGTGAATGGAAAGAACAGTGTTAATCTTATTATTTTTTCTGATTATTTGTTTTTGGGGTGAATACGGTCTTCCAAAATCTCCATTGGACGTAGGAAAATAATAAAAAAATGTGTCTGACTCCAAAAACGTTTTATTCAATACAAAATCTACAGATACTTCATGAATTGTGGTTTTTTTATACTGTTCTCCAAATAAAATTATATCTCTAGTGACTTTTTTGTAAATGAAATTGATGAAGTTGGTTTGTTTGTTAATATATCAAGTCGCTGATATCACGTTAAAAATTATGTTTTTGAAACCACAAGTCGTACCTCCACAAGTGACAAAGAGTTCTGGGACATCTCCTTGCCTAAAAAATGACCCTCGTATGTTAACATAAACATGTTTAATCGGCTTTCTTTGTTCAGAAAAACATCATGATAACCTCTAGCTTCTAAAAATCAAATTTTAATACATGCACTCTAAATGCTTGCTTACTCTTTCAGTGTATTTTAATCGCAAGAGTAGAGAAGAGCGCCAGGTGATTCTTCATTCCCATCAAAATCTTAGTGTTCTACTGAAGAGAGACACGATTACTGTGTCTGTCCACGCCACAAACTGCGAAGACACAACCCTACATTTTCAATTATCCGAAACACAAGGCAGATTAAAGTATACTTTCCACTCGAACGTTTGGTTAATGAATTTACTTACCATTTGCTGACATTTGCTTACCATTTACTCACGTTAAAACAACGCAGTCTAGATTGGTATTTACAGACAACGTTCGATGTAAACAGATTCTGCGCAAAATCCGATGTTCGTCATAGGGCGAGAAGAACGTCAACTGAGAGTGCCGTCAACGTTGAAATTCATAATTTTCCTGTTAGAGTGGTTCACTGCGTGGAGTGGCCGCACGGTTTGAGGCGCCACGTCACGGATTGCGCTGTCCCTCCTGCCGGAGGTTCGAGTTCTTCCTCGGGCATGGGTGTGTGTGTTGTTCTTAGCGTAAGTTAAGTTACTTTATGTAATGTGTAAGTCTAGGGACCGATGATCTCAGCAGTTTGGTCCCTTAAGAATACTCATTTGAACACATTTTTTGAATGGTTCACAATCAATGTAGACAAACAAATCTTTTCATGGTGTTTGTATTTGTCTTCCGACACGATAGCATCGAACTTTTTTGGAAGTTTAATTTCGTATCTAATCATCCGACTTCCGTTCATTTGAGAGTAGTTTCAGAAGGCCCTAGGGTATCATGAAAACTGTGCTACTAAACAAATATCAGAATGCAGTTACATGTCCGTGTACCGATGATTTAATGAAGGTGACGTTGGCACTGCATTTTGCTGCCCGTGTAGTTACGTAGCTCTGTTGCTGGCGATACCGGAGAGAAGCAGCCAGAGAAGGGCAGGCTGAAAAGAAGAGCGTTTGTTTCTGGCGGCTCTCTGCCACTGACGCCCTCTCGTCGGCTTTGACTCTGCCACTTGACCCGAGGACGGCGAGAGGCGTCGGACCAAAACATCGGCATCCCGAAGGCGGAAGAGTCCAGGCGCTAGCTCGACAACAAGTGTTTTTCTCTCACTCTTTGGCGAACTGGCAGAGAGAGGCAAAAACGTGCGTCTTGTCAACGATAAATTTTCTGTATCGTATAGGCGCTCTCCAACAGATTCTGTTGAATGTATTTTGAGAAATCCATAAACAAAATTCGTAGCACACACTGTGACAGAATTGCAGAAAAGCCAGGAGATGAGCCAATGTTTATAGCATTTGTAATGTTTTTACCTCTCCGTGATATATGTACACTTTAAAAAAATTATTGAACAATACCGATTAAGACATGTTTTTAGTTATTTGCATGTTTCGTGGATCATAATTTGCGACCTAAAAGTTCAAAAATATTCCATGGAGTATAAAGTGTTGCAGAACAGATTTCATTTCAGTTTGTGTTTGAAGGTCATTTTATTACACACTAAATTCTTGAAATCACTGGATAAAGATTTTCATGAGCGAATGCCTTTGTCTTTCCCTCTTCACTAAGATTGATGGAAAGAGTTTAAATCATTTCTGTTTCTGGTTTTATGTTTGTGAATGTTACTGTTGTTTCAAACTGATTGCTTGCCGACGTCAAACCTTCTAAGGGAGCGAATGTAATGTAAAGCTGTTGTGAGTATGTCTGATTGTTTAAAGAGCTGTGTTCAAGAAGTTCTTGTATGAGGACCAACTTATTACACGCATCGTTTGTGCACATATGTATGTATCTGTCTTCTATGTCTACATCTACATCTACATTTATACCCCGTAAGCCACCCAACGGTGTGTGGCGGAGGGCTCTTTACGTGCCACTGTCATTACCTCCCTTTCCTGTTCCACTCGCGTATTGTTCGCGGGAAGAATGACTGCCGGAAAGCCTCCGTGCGCGCTCGAATCTCTCTAATTTTACATTTGTGATCTCCTCGGGAGGTATAAGTAGGGGGAAGCAATATATTCGATACCTCATCCAGAAACGCACCCTCTCGAAACCTGGTGAGCAAGCTACACCGCGATGCAGAGCGCCTCTCTTGCAGAGTCTGCCACTTGAGTTTATTAAACATCTCTGTAACGCTATCACGCTTACCAAATAACCCTGTGACGAAACGCGCCGCTCTTCTTTGGATCTTCTCTATCTCCTCTGTCAACCCGACCTGGTACGGATCCTACACTGGTGAGCAATACTCAAGTATAGGTCGAACGAGTGTTTTGTAAGCCACCTCCTTTGTTGATGGACTATATTTTCTAAGGACTCTCCCAATGAATCTCAACCTGGCACCCGCCTTACCAACAATTAATTTTATATGATCATTCCACTTCAAATCGTTCCGTACGCATACTCCCAGATATTTTACAGAAGTAACTGCTACCAGTGTTTGTTCCGCTACCATATAATCATACAATAAAGGATCCTTCTTTCTAAGTATTCGCAATACGTTACATTTGTCTATGTTAAGGGTCAGTTACCACTCCCTGCACGAAGTGCCTATCCGCTGCAGATCTTCCTGCATTTTGCTGCAATTTTCTAATACTGCAACTTCTCTGTATACTACAGCATCACGCGCGATAAGCCGCATGTGTGTTTGTTTAAAGTTTCTAATTTACATATACCACTAGCTTAGAACTTTTGCTATGTGTACCACATTGATTAATTTCGCTAAAAATATTTTATGCGAATTTCCGTCTTATATTTAATTCTAATATGTTTTGTGATTTGGAGAGCTTCTAAAATCATGGTTTGCTCTTTGCTTTGGCTTGCTCATTCTTAGAAATGCTTCCTCTGCAGTGGCATCCGTAAATCTTTGTTCTTTTGGTCTTCACCACCTCGCTCTCTCTCTCTCTCTCATCATGGAACTAAAAACCGAGGGCCCTTGAGAGCAGGAAGCAGGCAAAGCCGTCTCGTAGCAGATGGAACGTTCTGCATGACTCTGAGGAGCGAGGATACCGGTCGACAGGAAATGAGTCTGCCTTCTCCAGACGACAGAAAGGGAAGGGGCGGCGTGCTTTGACGTCGGGAAATTAAAATTTTTTTATCGCCGAGACTGTACTGAAGAAGCCCGCAGAAATAATTTCGATAATAGATCATAAGAATATGGTTTACTGTCTGTGCTTTGTTGACATCTAAAATCTGTTTAATACTGAATTCATTCACACCTGAAGATAATGTTTACATCAACGTAATGGTCTTCTTTTTTTTTTGCGCTGCACACAGTGTCATTTGGTCCTTACATTAACTATTCAAAAAACATTAATATTTCGGCGTAACTGTGAACACAAACCATGAAAATTATCTTTCTGGTACTTTACACAAAAACAACACTTGGTACTTACTAAACAAAAATTATAAAATAATATGCCTATTACATTCACATATACGCATAAACTGTTTTCGCCGTGTTTCGTATTGTCAGTAATAATCCTACATGTACACCCTTAGAAGAAATTTGTAGTGTCTCAGCGATTAACATTGTAGAGAGAATTTGTGAAAAATGTAATCTGCGATGATCATTGTTCGTTATATGAAGCATTTCACAATATTGAATAAGTAAAATCGGATTTAACCACGAACTGAATTCACGACAATCTTTTCGTTTTCGTGTACGGCGCGGAAAATGTCTAGCTATAAATATGCTTACAAATGACTCGCGCATTGACTTTTTAATGAAGGAAATGTTATTGTAAATTGAACTCACGGTGCTTTATATCGGGATGTATCAGAAGAGCAAATCCACAGGTCACGAAAGATAGCTGAACACGAAACCAGACCTGAAGAAGATAGCCTCAAAGGCCATCGGTAAATAGCCGTACTCACTTATTCCTTGATATTTCAAGCCTACCGGCATCGAAACATAATAGTGGTATTCGTGCCTATCAAAGAAACTATTGTCAATATATTAATACCAATAAAACCTATTGTTTGCAAGGGCCAAAGAAACACGTACGCCTGCCTAATATCGCGTAGGACCCCCGCGAGCAAGCAGAAGTGACGCAGCGCGACGTTGCATGGAATCGACTAATGTTGCTGGAGGGAACTGACACCATGAATCCTGCAGGGCTGTCCATAATTCCGTAAGAGTACGAGGGGGTGGAGATCTCTTCTTAACAGCACGTTGCAAGGCATCCCAGATATGCTCAATAATGTTCATATCTTGGGAGTTTGGTGGGCAGCGGAAGTGTTTAAACTCAGCAAAGTGTTCCTGGAGGCACTCTGTAGCAGTTCTGGACGTGTGGGGTGTTGCATTGTCCTGCTGGAATTGCCCAAGTCCGTCGGAATGCATAACGGACATGAATGGATGCAGGTGATCAGACAGCATGCTTACGTATGTGTCACCTGTCAAGAGTCGTATCTAGACGTCTCAAGGACCCCATATCA